>NW_022474205.1:2665324-3265324 GCF_003357145.1 Venustampulla echinocandica | reverse complement strand
CGGTTTGACTTCTTCGGTATTAATGGACTTTTACCTCGAACCGAGGTTGAACACAGCTACTCCTCCAGTGTTTTATTTTGCGGGATGTATGGCGCTATGGTATTACGGTGTTTAGACGGTTTGATTCTGTCATATACGTTGGGTGGATGGATTCTCGGAGTTTCCTAAACTGTTGGAATTTGCTAGAGGTATAGTGCATATATCGAAAAGGAGTTTCTGATTTATTTTCTAAAATATCGAGTATAGTTATGAGATATAGAGGTATAGTTTGGCTGGAGTAGCTATATAGCTAGACTTGAAGTTTATTGTTAGGGGTAACCTCTTCCCTATTCTAGCTATTGCTTTTCATCCTGGTTTTGAATATGATAATTACTGTGAATGTTATTAGGCAGATGCAGGATTAATTAGTTTATATTTAGGTGTTGGGCGGTGAAGCACGTTTGTAATCATGGTTTGCATCGGAGTACAAAGGACGGTTAGTACGGAGCTGTCACCACTTTCTACTTCGTGTAACTGGACTGGCACTGTCACATACCGACCCTTTCCGACTCGCGGATGGTATCTTTGGTTTGAAATCAGCCTTAGATTAACGCAGCCTGAGAATTATACCAACACTGAAATTGGGCGTTGTAATTTTGGATTATGAAATACTTTTGTCATTTTGATTGTCAAAATATAGTTCAAGATAGTGGTGTGTCCTGTATAAAATGTCTTTGGCTGGTTTGCGGTGAGATAACTATATAATTAATTAAGTTTTTGTTTGCAGAGAGATAACTACCCAGTTACAATTTACCAATTCATGAAGCCATGCGAGTTCGCCATCAACCACCGAGCAGGCATGAATCAAATAAAGACAAGCTTGCAGTGTCTTGTGCAGCGACATTGTAGTCTACAAAATAGTCACTTCGCTTCTTGTGAAGGAATCCTACTTTCTAGCCTTAGTGAATAATGAATCTCACGTAGGTTACAGTGAATCACAGGCTGACATCTGTCAAAATATAAAAGTCCTGTGACATACTGATACTGATATAAGACAACAACTCAAACCAGAAATCACATTTCAAACACTCCCAACTCCAACAGCCGCAACATCATCCTTATCCCCAAGGGGGACGTCACCGAATACCCAGACAAGCCGTAGAAAATGTTTGCAGATACACGGAAGCCAACACCCGAACGGAGTGCAAAGCGGCCTCGAAGAAATACACTTGATATTACTGGCAACGGTCATTATGATGGGGCGGAGTCATCTTCAACGAAGGAAACTACGAACCCGCGATGCCAGGGATCAAGATCTAAAGAGAGCTTTGTTTCTATACCTCATGGAGCACCACGAAGATGTTCGGTAATAAATGATACTGCACGCCATCTACAATCCAGGGCCCTCAAGAGCTGCGATAATCAGGACACGGTACTGGGGTCTCCTGAGATATCAAGATCTATTCAAAAGGGCTCGCCCAAGCTAGACTCCCCACAACCATCTTATGATGGCTTGCCAATCATCCGTGGCTCGTGGCGACAAGGTGGTCTCACCAGAGAGCCAGTGTCGTTATACCTGAATCCCCAACCCTCTGGCCAGGATCCTCGGACAGCTACACCAAGTACCCCACAGAAGAAGCCGGCGCCTCATCCACCAGGTAATTCCCAGAGATTCACCCAATATAATCTTGCTATGCTTCCTGCTGCACCGCCCCGCCAAGACCTTCGGAAGTTTGACACCCCAAGCGGTCGTGCCAAACGTCAACTTGAACAACTACAGTCAAGTTATGATTCCCCTCCACCTCTACACACTAGCTCGTCCCCTCTACCACGAACGAAGGTTCCATATCCTCCACAAGCTCCGCAAATCAAATGGCCACCGGCTGAGCGATACTACCGCCAATTCTCAAATCATTGCCTACCGTCGCCTCAGCCTCAACACGTTATCTCCCCCGGCCGACTAGATCCAAATATTGTTCCCCTGCCTGTGGAAGCTCCTCAACCTCAGCCACAAGGGCCAAACCCCCTGGGCCCACTAGCAGCTCAACAAGATGAGAGACACAAGCGGCAACTTGAACAGAAAATGAGACTCAGGCAAGAGTTCCCTAAGTCAGACGCTCGATCTGCTCTGCCTATCCAAGCCTCGCGCCTGAGCCAAGCCTATTTACGGCTAATGACCGAGAAAGGATACAAAAGGGATTCTTAATTACGCTTATGACTACTACTAAATGCCATCGCAGCAATTATGAGAGATTTTACGAAACTAGGGGGACACTCCTGCTGCGGATGAACATGGTATCGCTGTCCTAGATCGGAGCGCCGATCGGGCCATACTTCCATTGGGAATGCCGTTAAAATGCGCTCTGAAACTGTTACTACGCCTTGTATGGAGTAAAATAGCGATTATTCAACTTAAAATGCAAGTTTTCCCAGTATGTGATAAAGGACATTATACATCCACTTCTCGTCCTTGTTATAAAGTGTACCAGAACAATATTCCTGGGATAAATATGTATTTAAAGGCACCCAGAACGCCGAATTTAGGTCCCACTAAGTCCTCATGTGCAAATATATCCGGGGAAGTAAAATTCATGGGCATAAAAATACCACTTAGCTACAGCCAAAAGCTAACAGATCATGTGCTCAGCTGGGTATGCCGCCAAGGAGTAACACATAAAACTTGTTGTTGGACAGTGGAAAGGAATGGGCATCTGTAGATGGCGAATGGTAATGATGGAAAAAGCCCAATTCATGGAAGACCCCAGACTCTATACTTTGCAAGAAGCCGCAGACTACCTAGCTATGCTGGACAAGGCGAAGTGTGGAAGGGCAAGAAATCGAAGCTCAACTTCTCAAATATATCTAAGTCCCTGACGTGCATCCTAGATTTCGCCAGCCACGGACCTTCATAGTTTCCGTAGGTCCCTAAAATGAGACAGATATCAGGAAATCCCCGGTAAGAGACCTGCCATATTGGCAACCACTGTTTGAATTTCTCCGAGGTGGGAAATATCAGTCGCTGAGCCCAATGCAGAGTATTGAGGAACGACGCTATGCAACACAATGCAGTCACTCCTTGAAAATAAGTCCACAGTCATGAACGTCAGAAGCGAAAGGCAAAAAAATACACAAGCCTAGACATAAAAGAAAATTGATAGAGCTGCTAGGCTGAATTAGTCCATCCCAAGTTCGAAGTGGAAAGTGTAGATGGATTCTTCTATTGATCCTGCGTGGTAGAAGTCACTCATAAATGGGGTCAATTTGAAGTTCCTTGTTATTTAGCGCACGTGGCCCAAATATATTCACACACTAGCTCTGGTGTCTCTCAAGCATCCTCCGCTGGCGCTGTGATGGTCCATCGTGAATCTCTGCCTACATCAGACCTTGTTCCTAACTCCGTCGTCAACTCTGTAAACGTCTTCCTTGAATCGCCTACTGATACCGGCGACATGTAACTCCCAGCCGAGAAGGACAAAGCTCGTGGGCCGGCTGAATTATCCGAATATTTGGTAACGCCAACGACTAGTTTGTACCTATAAGGTACCTTCGAGGAGATGCCATTCCATGCCTTGGATGGTCTCGATCGAACCCGGTTTGTCGTATTGATATCGTCCAAGTTCGGATCTCCTACGATACGTATCCCCACCCCTAGTTTCCCTCCATAAGCCATACAGGAGTAGTATACCTAGCTCGGCCATTGTTCTCATCTTTTCCGCTCTTGGCCAGCCATACTCTCCTCCCTCGTGGCCCCATTCAGTCTCATATCCAGCTGGTTCAACTTCCGCTCCAAGGCCATCCTCTTGGCCACCAGCTCACCCCTCTGCTCCTCCAATATTGCTATCTTCTCCTCGGGTGGGGTTTCGCGTCGTTTTTGTGCCACCTATACATATCGTGTCAGCAACGGGGATTCGAAGAGGAGAATGGACAAAGGATGCACCTGTTTAGCTTCATTCCGCATCTTCAATCCTGCGCCATACCATACCCCCATTGCGGTAACAGAAGCAACAGCGCCTGTCACGACCATACGGCGGATTTTTTGTTGTTGCGCAGACATGGTCGAATTTTTTTGGTTTTGGGAACTGGGATCTTCTAATACAACACTAAGGAGCAGATGTGTGACAGTGGAGCTCAAGCCATCGTATTGACCACTGGGAATGGAATCTCCTCTCCCATTGCTGAAATGGGCGATGATACTTATTTTGTAATATTAAGTTAGCTCAAAGCCCCAACCTTGCCCATAGTCTGCTAGTTCGTCAGGATAACGATAGAGGTGTCATATTATCCCATCCGCTTAAATAAGCCATCTCTAATACATACACCCCGGGCGGTCGGTGACGTACTTCTGATAGCGGTATCAAGAGGAGTGTTATTGGCACACCCACCGGGTATCTTTGATTGGTGTCGCTATTCTATCATTTTTCAAACCACCCCTTCTGTCGTTGCCCTCTTGTGTTTTGCGATCTATCAATTTGCCCTTCGCGTCTACTTTTCTCAGCCAGAGCGAGAGTTAGAGTGGATTGATGTTGGCGGCGCCTAAAAATGCCACCTGTGAGTACCCTAGCACGGAGTAAGCACCTCTACGTCAGTGAATCTAGAGGTGGGGTGTCAATACAGCCGCTGTATCTATTCTCCATTCCTGCTAGGTGTTTTCTTTTATTGCCCGAATCTCTGTCTCAACAGTTTTATCTAGGAGATACAGGTTATTCATATTCGTCTTCCTCTCCCGGTCCCTTCGTTTCTCGAACCGCCAATTGCTTAGGCAGATTCCACGGACGGTTAGGCACCCAAACTGTCGTTCAATATAAACCCGAGCGCTCACAGTCCCTTATGATACCCATCCTATAGCTCTATTTATATAATCAACAAGCTATCGCATACCAACGAACTGCCTCATCCTTCCAAATTGAATAAAAACTCCAATGGCTACCCCGCGCGTCTTCATCATCCGGCATGGCGAAACAGAATGGTCACTCAACGGCCGGCACACAGGCACCACGGAATTACCACTTACTGGGAATGGAGAGAAGCGTATACGTGCCACAGGACGAGCGCTCATCGGCGACGACAGATTGATTGTCCCGAAGAAGCTAGCTTATATGTTAGTCTACCGTCTCCCTTCTACTTATTCATATACCACTGTTACCTCCCGCTTAGAACACCTCAAATTCCCACCACTAGTCCAATCTATCTCCTATATCACCCTAAGAAACTAACAACTTGTCAACATAGCTATGTATCCCCCCGCAAACGCGCCCAGCGTACCCTCGAGCTCCTCTCCGTTGGGTGCCGCGACAAGCTACCATGGGAAGAACGACGCGCTTACCCCGATTCAGACATCCGCACCGAAGCGCCTGTCGCAATCACAGAGGACATACGGGAATGGGATTACGGGGATTACGAAGGGATTACTAGTGCCGAGATAAGGGAGTTGAGAAAGAAACAGGGCCTTGGAGGGCCGGACGGGAAGTGGGACATTTGGAGTGAAGGGTGCCCTGGTGGAGAGTATGTTGCCTTTTGTCTTGTTATAATTATTAATACGTTTTCTGCCATTCGGGTTTATAGCGCTGTTATATCGCAAACTGTCACTAACAAACACACCAGATCTCCCGAAGAAGTCACAGCTCGCCTCGACAACCTCATCTCCGCTATCCGCACCAAAATCCACGCTCCAGCCCTCGCCAACTCCTCGCCACAATCCGACGTCCTCATCGTAGCTCACGGCCACATTCTACGCGCATTCGCTATGCGCTGGGTCGGTAAGACGTTGGCGGATGGCCCGACATTCTTACTAGAAGCAGGAGGCGTGGGAACACTGAGTTATGAGCATAAGAATGTGGAGGAGCCAGCTATACTCCTTGGAGGGGCATTTATGGTTGATGTTGTGGATAGTGCAGCCGGGGCGGGGAAGGAAGATGGGAGGATGGATGCGGAGAAGGCTGGGGATGAAATAGAGAAGCAGAGAACTTAGAACTAACGGCAGTGTATAGTGAGAGACAGCGAGCAACACGAATAGATTTATGACTCGAGATGATTTCTACGGGACGAGATGGTTGGAGCTCGGCTAGGTATAATGCATATATAAACATTACAAAATACCTATGTTTTAAAGAAATAATGGGGCTATAGGGCTAGGAAATACCACGTCAACATCCATTAAGTATGTCTTGGCGTGCCACATGGTTAAATGCTGCCGCCCTAATCCCTATGCCATCTCCATTCGATGATACCATTCGGCGCCCTCTACAGGGAGGTAAACAAGACATGCATAGATATAAGCTATCTTAGCCCTTAACCGTTATTTCACTCTCCCTCAAATGTTCAAAACTATCCTCACTAATAGTAGTACTTAGTTCCCCCTCCCACTCAACCGCTGCGCCAACAACCCCCTTAACTAAAACACCACCACCCCTGGCCCTCTCTCTCATAACCTCTACCTCCTCAAGCGGTAACCTTTTACCATCTCCCATGATAATTTGCCTATGCCACTCACCGACAAACATCCCCTCAGGGTCAACCTCATCCCTAAGCTTTCTCCACTCCCCCAAGTCCTCCCTATACATATCCTCAATCTCTTTGCCATAGACGTCGAAGTTCTTCGCCCAGTGCGGCTTCCCGCCTAGTTCCTTCATTAGGAATTCGAAGCCCTGGTAGTATCGTGCGCGACAAGGTGGATCCATGTTATATGGTCTATACAACGTGGCGTTAAGATATAACGTTGGCTCATCAGGGCAGGTGAAATCGAGATGTGGGCGGGGAGTAGTGGTGGAGGAGTCGGTGACGCGGACTTCGACAGGGGCGTGTACGTATAAGCCGTCGGCGCTGAAGGGGATGTCGTGAGGGACATAGTCGGGATCCTCAGGAGTAGAATGGTTGAGCCAAGAGCTGAGACGGCGGAGGGCTTCGGGTCCTTTGCCCAATGGGAGCGCCCACTCATTGACAAACTGCTTGTAGAGGCAGTTCATTAGGAGAGCCTCCCGAGAAGGTTGGATGGCAGTGGTGCGGGAGCCGTTCGCGAAGCCGTATTGCATGCCGAACACGAACCACTCTATCCAAGGTAGGGTCCGGGGCACAAATTGCGCTAGGTATAGGAGATTGTGGTAGACGTGATATCCTAGCCATGCGTCGTAGTAACTTTTTGGCGGAGGTTGCGGCTTCTGTTCAGTTTTGTCTGCAGCCCATACAACCGCACGTTTTGTATATGGAAACCACCACACGCGGACAAACTCGCTCTGTGTCCAGAGTTGCTTGTTCCACGCATCAAACATAAGTCGATCCGAATTCACGACCTGACTCCAGGATAGCGTAAACGCAGGCACAGCTTGGAAGGTAATTTCACTCAGGACCCCCAAAGCACCGAGACTAATCAACGCGGCCCGGAACAACTCTTCGTTTTCTCCCTTCCCACAGGTCTCCGTTTTCCCATTCGCAAGGGTAATTTTAAGACTCAACACACTAGCAGAGAGAATCCCATGACGAAGCGTGCTACCGTGTGTGCCGGTGCTGATAGCCCCCGCAATACTCTGATCATTGATACTTCCTAGATTCGGCATCGCGAGGCCAACCCTATCCAGCTCTTCACTCAGCTGGTACAGCCGAATACCACTCTGCATCCTGACTAGCCCACTCTCCTTATCAACTTCGAGGATCTGATTATAGTGATCTAGATTGACCATCCATGATGATGTGCTGGTTATAGAAGAGGGAGAGTGCCCACATCCTACGGTCGTAATGCGCCGTCTACAGCGGCGCGCGAGGGTGACGACTTTTTCGATCTCGGGGAGTGTCTTAGGCTGGATATAGAGCTCCGGGATGCTGTGGAAGGTGTGCGCCCATGTTGAATGGAAATGTTTTGTGACAGCGCGAAAGGGGACGCTGTCGTTATCTGGGAACTTTGAGAGTTCAACCGCGATAGCGGGGTCCATGGTGGGGGATGTTCTATGAAGTGGAAATATTCTGCACCGAGAGGTTAGATGTGGGATTTAAGCAGGGCTGGTGGGTGATGGATACCTGAGGATATTTATATGGGTCACCGCATCTTGAACAATTGTGTTAAGTATAGCACACGAAGGTAAAGTTTATGTTTACGAAGCATAATGGCATGAGGGAGGAGTTTATTGACAAGATCGGAGAGAAGTCGGCAATCTCGCCATCTATGGCGAAAATGCTAGGCTAATAAGCTCTGTCACCGCCCTTTTCTGCCCAAAATTCGATAATCGCCCGCACAGCTACCTTAGCTCTTGACCCATTACTTCGTACCTAGGAAGTCGATAACTGTTGCTCTACAAGTATAGGTAATGTCTATAAGGTTGTGGCTCTTTTCATTATGCTTTAAACAATATGATCATCTCTCAGAACTGAGCATGCCCTTTATCCCAACAAATACCCCTATCCAGTCTGAGTCAAGGTATTAGGCAGTCACATGTCTACCCGAGATAGTCGTATGACGAGCTGTAACCCGGTGCGGCTATAGCCGGGCCCAATTATACTGCCCCGCCGACCTTCAACCCCTTTCACCTTTTGCCGATGACCCCCTAACACAACCTCTGCTTCCTATTAGAGTGTATAGTCTCTAAACTTAATAACGAAGATATCTTGACTCTGATGTCTGTTGGATTGCAACCCACCCCAAGAAATAGGCAGGGGATGGCTATATTCTCCACATAATCAAGGACCATATACTTATGTACTGTACTCTCTTTATCGTAAGTTGTTGATCGTCTAACTTGACTGGTTCCAAACCACTCATAGGGTGGACTTCGCGAGAAATTGAGGCTGCAAATCGGTTTTGTCCCAGATTGCCCTCAAATTTGTCAATACTTTGAGGAGCTCGTTAAACTTCATCGTATGTATCCTTGCCATCACAAAGTTGATACACAACCCACAACCCACAAAATGCATCAGTTGGTAAGGTTTATATTGTTCATCCACGACGAATGTCAAAAGTTTGGCGAGTATATCGACCGGTAAACCAAGCTGGATGGCCATTTTGAGTTGCTAATACAACAATTCATTTGTACCGCGGTAGTATAAATGGTATCGAGGAGTTGTCGATGTCGAGAGAGGTGACGAGGAGTTGGGATTGCGACGTTGACGTTGGATTGTTGGTTTTACTTCGAGTCCATTCCCATGCTAACCACCCATCACCTCAACCAAGTCAAGCTGGTTCCCCAGTACAGGGCTGCGTCTTTGATGTGCCTCCTAGTCACGGTTTTCATCTCCGAATAAACCCATCAGAACATAGCTGCTCTCCAAGCAGCCTCGACCATACATCTCACAGCATCCTCACTGCCCACTCCACCTCGTCTCAAACCCCCCTCTCGCACTCTTCTCTTTCGCACCCTTAACAATTTTAATCCACCTCCCCAACGCTATCATAGGAAAACAATGCCGATAAAGACTGTAGCCCAGATAAAAATGTCCGGGGAATCCCGTTCCGGTGTATTTCCTCTCCGGCCAACTCCTGCCGCCTCCACTAATCTCAACTTGGGTATTTACTAGGTAGCCTACCGCACTCTTAGCATACCTATCATTAGGTCCCACAACAGTTAGTAGACCCATGAGACCCCAAGCAGTCTGAGACGCAGTGCTTTCACCCACGCCCCGTAACGCAGGCGAGGGTGTCTTATACGTGATGAGCTCTTCGCCGAAACCTCCGTCTTCATTCTGGACTCTCTTAAGCCAGGCGATTGCAGGTCGCATGAGATCCCGCACAAGACAACTTTTATCATGGAAATACGTGAGGCCGCAGAGGGCGTTGCTTGTACCGTAGATATAGTTTGAGCCCCAGCGTCCATACCACGAGCCGTCTGCTTCTTGTGTCTTGGCCAGGAAAGTGATCCCTTTATCAGAGATAGTAGTAATTGCTTCTAGTAGGTTAGGAGCAATATGTTCAGTCTTCGAGCAGCGGATCATCAGGCCGAAGGCTTCAAGGATGCGGCCTGTGACATCGGCGGTTGAAGGATCACAGAGTGCACCCATGTCGCTGAAGGGAATGCGGTTGAGGAAGAGTTTATCGTTGTCATAATCGAAGGCTGCCCAGCCGCCGTCGCTATTTTGCATCCCGAGGATCCAATTTGCGGCAGTGGCTACAGATGCTGTCTCGACGGCTTGCGGGTTTTGGTCGAGGAATGCGAGGATAGCAACAGCAGTGTCGTCCACATCTGGATACCATGTGTTGTTATATTCAAAGGCAAAGCCACCTGGTGCCAGGTCGGGCTGGTATATACGCCAGTCACCTCCTGGGCCAAGGATTTGTTGCTCTTTCGTCCATTTAACTGCTTGTCGAATCCTTCTATCGTTGTGGTCAATTACAGACTCTGGACCAGCACCACAAAGAGCTCTGATCATAAACACAGTATCCCAAACTGGTGACAAACAAGCTTGAATCCTTTTCCCATTTACATCCTGCCATGCAAACCGCTCAATCGCTGTAATTCCTGCCTGGACCACTGGGTCCGTCACCTTGTACCCTTCAAGTGTCAATGCTTGAATGCCTTGATGCATAGGTGGTATAATTCCTGCCCAATCTCCTTCTTTTTCTTGCCGCTCAATAATCCAGCTAACAGCCACTTTCCTTGAGTATGGGCGAAGAGGATTGTATTTCAGCCCCCCAAGTTTGTATAGTGCCTTGTCAATGGGACCTTGGCGACACCTCCAGCTTTCAATATCCATTTCCGTGCTCCACACATCTCTGGACTGGATTGGGCAACTCCAAGTATTTTCAAAGCAAGGTAAGCCTCTGATGATGTCGAGACATCTCCCGGATAATCTGGAGCAATACTCCATGACCCATCGAGATTCTGTTGACCAAGGAGATAAGTACGGAATGCATCGCCATCCTCTAAAAGGTCCAATCCCAACGTCTGCCGAAAGAACACATGCTCAGATGTGATGGTAGTACTAGACAGAAGTTCTCCCATCCAGTGCCCATCTGGGTTTATCCGGTCGATGCCATAGGTTGAGGCGCGCGAGAGCGATTTAATCGCTTCAGAGATTAGAGGTTCCCCCAGTTCGGCAGCTGATAACGACTCGCCTGAGGATGAAGTTTCGCTTGCTTGGTATGTCGGAACCATCTAAAAGGACACTAATTTTGGAAGGGACATCGACAGTGGGCTTCTCGCTATATATATCTAAATAGGGGCTCATCGTGAATCTCAGTTGAACAGTTGTCGGAGCTATTAAAGTAAGCAATTATCCGCGAGAAGGCTCTAATCATGAACCTCATAAACAAAACTTTGCATCTAAGTGCATATTCCGCTAAGTTTGGGAGACATGAAGTTGCAAGTGACTAGCACGCGCCTGAGAGATATATTTGTACACTTCAGATCAAGGTATTAGATCTCAGGATGTCAAGATGCCAAGTCAGCGAGCTAGTTTTAGGGATTAAATTGAGATATGGAGGATGGCTCGTATATAGGAGAGATGAGTTCAGCACTAGCTATCCCATGTAGTTGCGGAACGAGTGGTCGGGTCCTGCTTTGCATACCCCGAGCCCATGGCTAGTCAAGGATCGACAACTTTTGGATGGATTAGATATACGTGTTGCAGCTATTGCATGCCGCTTGGCGGAGTCTGGCAAGATGTTCCTAGGAGCTGGAGGATCTATAAACATAGTAGCAAGAGTACCATACAGATTTTGTTCGCTTTCAGTTTTCCCTGCAAACGTGGTCAACCCTATCTAAACAGCAACTTCCCCAAGGGCCTATGCCACCAATCGTAGACATCCCATTGTTTAACGGGACCAAGTCCCTACGATCACTAAAGTGAGAATTATGCCAAACTAAGAGCGCTAGAGTGACACTTACTATCCGCCACTAGCGGTTGCTATCATTGGTGAATGTTTCTGTGCGCGCTGTTGATACCTTATCCAAAAGGTGTAGTAGCAGATAAGCAGCCAGAACGAGAACGAAGAGAGGGAGACACGCAGGGTATATTGTGTGATGCAGTGGCACCAGCTACATGCTCTACAGAAGAATGATCGTAGTGCTACTGTTACTTAGTGCTACTGTTACTCAACGAGCGTGGCCATGCTATGATCGAAGGCTGGCGGCAGGGGTTCGGCCATGGATGGTAGGACGTATCAACATCCTGTGGAGCAAAGGATGCAACTTCGGATTGTTGACATACTTCTATCGTCCAGGAGAAGTTCAAAAGTTCAAAGGTTCCCACTGGGTCACTTCCCGGCCTGGTTGGCGCCGAGATGCGATCAGCGCAAGATGTATGATAGGTTGTCGTGTCAGCAAGCCACACATGCATACCTAGGTGCGTACTACTGCTGGCCGGGCTGTTTCTAGCCAACTTGCCATGTTCCTGAAAGCCAGATAGAGCATGTATGTGGTGCCAATCTGAGGTCGTCGAGTGAGACCAACATACCTGCGAATCCTGCGATGAGCATTTTATCAACTGGGACATTGACTAGTGCAAAGTGAGCAGTCCGCGCCTGCAACCCTGACGGCTGAAAGGTAACCAGGAGCGCTGTATGTATGCTGGCTAAGGGCTAATGACTGATGGTTGATTAGGAGAAGGAGTACTTGAAGTCCAGGTAGAGTTGTCTCCAGGTCGTTGGTGAGTCGAAGCACTGGTACTCTAAATGGCTCATCTAAACCAGAACGGGTAATTCAAGATCTAATTTTAGGACTTTTGGGCGCACCTGTATTGTACAGAATAGATCACGCTAGCTTTATTTAGTATCTTAAGCGAGGAAGGCACAGTGGGACAACCTATATCCTACTTCGGACCTCGTACTACCTCTTAACATCCAACAATCTAGAGAAACCTAAGGCTGTTCTTACTGCATCAGCTAAGAAACTCAGAATCAATGTGCAACATCTAGCATCCAGCACCCAAGATTCCAGAAGGTAAAGGCCCGCAGCAGCCGAGAGTCAACTGAAGAAGTGGTTGTCGGTGCAAGAGCTGGCAGTTTATCACATGAAGGGGTAAGCTCTGCAGTAATGTAGTAAGCACAAGAGTAAGAATAAGGCTGACTTGTGAGTAGCTGAGCGCTGGTTATTCCCTGGAGAATCGGGTCACCGTGACTTTCACTATCTCATTCAGAAATGCTTCTGACCAACGTCCGCTATCCCACTATGCTATCAATCACTATTTCATCACCCATAGCACCAATTCAAGGATCAACCCCGAATTCAGTTCACTTCGTATTATGTACCACGTAGTACGGAGTACTGCTGCACTCGCTGCTCTCTTCCCACTCTCCCTCCGAATCCCTCGCTATCGCCCAGTGAGATTCCCATATCACCCATCCGTTTCAGCTGGAGGACCAAGCTTGGCATAGCTCGGTATGTAGCCACGATATTGATGACCCCCCACAGGGGCTAGTAACCCAAGCTCGTGGCATATTATTTCGTCCATACGGTCGGTATTTGATCCTACTACTCCATGTCTCCGCCATTACGTCGCACCGTCTTGGCAGAAATATCACCACATTCGGTATCGGTATCGCTCATCCTCAACGCACTATTTCCCAGCAGTAAGAGGCTCAAGCTGCACCTAATCTGGCTTGGGTCATGCCATCTCCAGCATCTCATTCCGTTACACTTGACACCTTGCATCATGAGAAGTTTGCAACACGGCCTTATTGACCCCACTCCTTTGGTTTGGTGGATTATCAAACCTATTGAATGTTGTTCCGTATCCGTATAGATCGTTTGAGAACTGGTACGACTGTATTATCCGTTTAAAGCCCATCAACGGACTTTTGTTGCACTAGTGGGCTTCCTTGGACATTGATATCACTTCTCGGTAAGTATTCGAATTCCTGCACTTCGCATCATCGTAACTCACTTCAATCCCGAGGACACGCCACTTGGAACAATAGGCTCAACAACGGAATTTCCTAGCCAAGGTCTTCATTCGCGATGTTGGCCATTCTGATCGGAGTGGTGGCCATTGTAGTGCTCACCCTCGGCGTGCAGGAACGGAAACGGTACCGTGTCCTCCAGGACTTCGCAAAGCAACACGGATGCAAGCCCGCACCCAGTGAAAATCCTTATGACCTTTTCGGAATCAATAAAATTATTTCATCTACATGGCACCTATTAAATAAGTCAACTCTCCAAAATACCATTGACGCTTTCGAGAAATATGGGGAAACATACGCATCGAGGATTGCCGCCCAACGAGTCTTCTTCACTTGCAGCCCTCGAAACATCAAGCACATCCTTGTACAACGGTTCGTTGATTATGACAGCTCGGAAGTTCGCGCCCACCTCTTCCGGCCGATTACCGAGCGTGGTATTTTTGCAGTTGATGGACAGCAATGGAGAATTGCGAGAAATTTATATCGGGGCCAATTCTCAAATACACGTTCTATCGTCGATCTCAAAATGGAAGAGAAGCATGTCAAATTGATCCTTAGTTGTATTCCCGTTGGTCAATCATTTGATTTGCAAACATTATTTCTCAATCTCATTCTGGATATCACGACTGAGTTTGCTATTTGGGACTCTGTTGATTCACAGAGCCCTACGCAGACTGAGGAGAAGAACCATTTTGTCAGTTCTTTATTGACAGTGAAGAGGGTCATGGCACGCGACGGATTCTTGGGCCCCGCTGCGGCGTTCTTAAGCAAGAAAGAACTTTATACCAGCTGCAAAGTTGTCATCGATTTGCCGAGAAGCGCATAGCGACCGCAATAGAACTACGCAAATTGCAACAACCGCCCGAGAAGGATGGCGAAGAACGAAAGCCCCAAGGATATAGTCTTTTGGAAGGCCTTACAGAAAACTCAACAAATGTGATAGACTTGAGAGACGGGGCCACAACCATTTTGGTTGCGGGAATAGACTCAGTGGCCAGTTTGCTTTCGACTGCCTTCTTCCTCCTAGGCCGAAATGACAAAGTTTTCCAAAAACTTCGCCAAAGTGTCCTCGATGCCGTTGGTACCGAACCACCTGCTTTTGAACAACTCAAAAGTCTCAGCTACTTGAGATGCGTGTTTAACGAATGCAAGTCCACACCCAAGTTCTACTATGCCTATAGGTTACTGATGCCTTTTCTCTAAGCAGCTTTGCGAGTATACCCCCCTGTCCCATTCAATGCACGAACCGCAAACAAGGACACCTGGCTGCCCACAGGCGGTGGGCCTGATGGGAACTCAGCCGTTCTAGTAAAGAAGGGTCAAAGAGTTATCTTCTCATCATGGGCCATTCACCGCAGCTTCCAGACTTTTGGTGATGATGCGCACGACTTTCGACCAGACAGATGGGAGCATCTGACCGCGGAATCTCTCTTGGGGTACCTCCCATTTAACATTGGTCCACGAGCATGCCCCGGTCGTAAGTTTAGCAGACAGTGGTGTACTTAAGGTGAACATACTGATGGAACCTCTAGAACAATACGCGTTAATGGAGGCTTCATACGTGGCAGTACGTATTCTTCAAACTTTCTCCGCAATCAAGAATTGTGATCCTCGCCCGTGGACGGAACATTTTGGCTTGAATCTTAGTAATGAGAATGGTGTTCAACTGGAGCTCGTGAGGGATGAAAAGACATGATGCCCGTGAATCACCACATTTGAACTTCAGTCAGGGGGAAATTTCAAGCATGCAGGAGTCCCGGTTAGTCCTTGGTAAATATGTGGTTAGTTAGAGAGAACTAGGGCCTCTTAGCAACAGCAGAATGCACCGTACTCAATGGCCCCCCTTTGCAGGTCATCGATACGCTAATAGAGGAATAAACAGCCTGAGAAAATGATATTCTGGCGTCAGGCGCAATATCTACGGTAGAGTGGAAATTCTCTTCACACAGAATTCTAAGACGAAGTGCGGCGACGAGGCTCTAGAAGTCAAACTGTGAAATTTCCTAAGTTTACACTCAACTCAGTTCAACTTGCCTAGAGCCTAAGAAAGTGCTGCTTTTCCATTATGAAAGCGCTTCAGGAAGGCAAACATAACAACGGAATATAAAACACCAATCCAAATTTAGACAAGCAAAATATATGGCTCTTACAACCCTAATTAGATATTAGAAATATAACATCACGCGCGGTACTCCTCTCTCAGCATAATATGATGAATAATAGTACGTATCATCACAATGCCCTAAATTCTCTAATCAATTTATGCCGCTTTAGTATCTTTGGGGCTAGTTCATCCAGGCCTTCCGAATTCCTCACTTCAATTGGCACGGTAAAAGCTACCGTTGACCAAAGCCTTCATCAGAACCATTTCGATTCAGGCTACAAATTTTCAACTTGAGACGATCCAAACTTTGATTGTATTCGATATAGGCAGAAGGCAAGTCTTAAAGCCATGCCCAATACCGTAATAATCATTCGTGGAATTGATGGCCCGGTGAGTCGAACCAGTGAAAGTACGACATTAGGAGATACTGTACCAAAATAGTTCAGAAACTGCCCTAATTAAACCCCTGATGGAAAAGTGTTAACACCGCTAATGGAAAACGATGATCTTCAAGTCCGCAGATAGTGGAGTGGGTGGGGACGGCCATATAGATCCATGACGTAGATAAGGTCCGGCACTAGCTGGGAACGTCAATATTAGTACAGGGAAGAGCTCCGATCAGAGAACGAGAATCATATTACTAATTAGAAGAAAAGTTAAATTTAAAACGGCGAAACGAGAAGTTTATCAAGATATAGTACCAAAAGCATCCGTCCCCTTGAGTACAGGCCGAACAAGCTCAGTTTGTAGATCAGAAATCGAGAGCTGTTTCAGAACATTTCTCCCTTACATCGTCAGAGAAGATGACTAGCCAAGCGGTACCACGGCCGATTGAGCATCCGCCAACAGATGTAGGCATTTATATCTTTCAAAAGGTCCCGGACGCTGACTGTTTTCTGTGTAAAAGCTCGAGACAATCTCACGCACCGATGCTTCTATCATCTTCAAGCGCTTTACAGTGGATGATGCCTGGAAACTCGGCTGTGCGCTCAGAAACCGATTGGTCTCCATCCCGACACCGGTCGTAATCAACATCTCCCTCGCAAATCAAAATCAGCCGCTTTTCCATGCGTGCACAAATTCAGGAGTTATGCCCGATAATGATGTCTGGGTTGCAAGAAAGAGGAAGACGGTGCTGCGATGGGGGGTCAGTACCTGGTATATGCATTGCAAGTTTAAGGGGGACGAAACCCTGTTTCGGGAGAAGTATGGTCTAGGAAATAGTGCTGGGGAATATGCTATTCATGGGGGCGGGGTGCCGATTCGAGTGGAGAATGTCGAGGGTGTTGTTGCCGTTGTGGTTGTTAGTGGGTTGAAGCAGCATGAGGATCATGGTGTCATTTTAGAGGTGATTCAAGAAATGAATCGGTAGTTGGGGTTCAGATGGAGAGTGGCTGTGAGGAGGTATGAGGTGAATGATATGTTAAAACGGGCGTATGATAGACAGAATCTATGGATGAGTCCGGTTCTTCCTTTTGCTAATGTCGGGGAAATTGAATGGTTCGATGTTTTTAATATTTACCTTTCCGTTGTGCTGAAAGTTCTGCCCTGCTTGCAATACACCTCTTTTTCTTAACTTGTCTGTTGCCCGCACTTTTTAGATTAATTTTTCTTGCAATTTTAGGACGGGTAATTGCTGATAAACGGTTGCTACCTGTATCGTCCTATACCGATGATAGCGAATAAGTATCCCGTTCGAGGCAGGCATAGTTGATCTGCAGGTATCTCGCCTCATCACGCAAGTTGGGCGTCTTAATGCCTTGGAACACGGTTTCGTTGTCATCCCGGGCAGGCATACATGCTGCCTATATATGGTCTAGGCTGAAACTCTGGTTGCCCATTCGATGCTCCTGTGTCACCTATATTTGATAGCCCAAAGCGCTGCTCTGCCAAACATGGAGTATGTGGTATTGATCACTTGTAGATTTGTAGATATTTCTGCCCTTCAAGCCAATCCTTCAGGCATGGGATCCTATAGAACAACCCCCCTTCCTCCCCCCTTTAACGGCATAATGTAAAGAGCATAATAATGACCCTCGGTCGAACTCCAGAAAGCAGAAGCACACTTGTATAAGGATATTTGATCAGCTTGCTGGAACAGTAGCGGGTCGTTATCGGTGAAGGATGGGAATTCAGGATTTTCGGCCTTTAACGGGCCCGAGAGTATAGTATTAAAGAGGCTAGTTTCGCTCAGTGTACGAGTTGATATGTTGAAGAATTCGCAATCTGGAAACAATCTCTGAAGTCTATCCGAGAATACCAGCATCGTCCAATTTGGTTTTGATACGACTAGACTAAGGTAGGTTTCTGTTGAAACGCAAGAAATCGGTAAACCTGGCAATCCGTGCAAACCCATTTCAGCAATGTCTGCTTAGACACTCGAAACTTATGGTGGATAACCTAGGTTATATTCTTTACTAATATAGAAACGGCAGGAAGCGAAATTGCTGTTGCTATAAATAGTGGGTTAGTAAAGGAAAAGTATATATAAACCCTTTTCTTCGTAGTGGTGATGTGTAGGCAGTAAACTCTTCATGAGGAGGTTCCGCTTTGCACCTTGGATTTAGTGGTGGAAACTAAGACGAGAGAACGTAAAACACATGTTACTGTTAATTGAGACAGATTTATATTAGATGCGGCAACTCACGCCCAATTTAGCACCAAATGGCCGTCGGAAGAGACTAATGCCTGTCTTGAATTTGAACATGGTCAATGCCAATGGCTGTCTAAAGACAAATCGCGAGGCTGCCTCTGGACGACAGAATTTGGGGGTCGGGCGAGGGCTCCAGCAATCGCAGCCAAATAATAACCTAGATCGAGCTTTCCCAATAATGTCCTGCCATACATCGGAATAACTTGGGATAACTGCGCTCAGTTTTCACTAGTCTCCAATATCCATCTCCCCAGCTATCGGCACCTGTCTTGTAAAGGTCAGACGATGGCCGGTCGAAACTCGAGAGGAGCCGTAGGCCCCCGATACTATGGCTTGCTGAGAACTGCAGAAACGCTCTACCATGCCATGCTAGATGATGACCCCGCCTTATTTCCACTATATTATAGCCGGAATCAAACTTCTTCTCCTTCCAGAACACGCGCCTTTAGAATCTTCACTTCTTCAGCTGGTCGGTCATCCTGTCCCGTCCTTACAAGCCCCATACGGTTTACGACGCCAAGTCCATTGGTAACTCTCCCGAAAATGGTATGCTTTCCGTCCAACCATGGTGTTGGAGCTAGAGTTATGAAGAATTGACTTCCATTCGTGTTTGGGCCGCTATTCGCCATACTCAATATTCCCGCGCCTGTATGCTTTAATCCAGCGTGGATTTCGTCTTCGAATTTCTCGCCATAAATCGAGGTCCCACCTCGTCCGGTACCTGTTGGGTCCCCAGTTTGCAGCATAAAACTCGGGATTATGCGGTGGAATATGATGTTATCGTAATATCCCCTAGATACTAGGGTGGAGAAGTTGGTGCAAGTCTGACAGACATGGAGATTAGCTAGCTGGTGGAGAAAAGCATGGAGGGAATCTCGTACTTTTGGGGCATGATCATGATATAACTCAACAACAATGGTTCCCTTGAAATAATTAGTAAAGCTAGTGGTCGTCATGGAGTGGGAACGTGCCATTGTGGTCTCTAACGCGATATTTGTCGTCATTGTGGAAGTTCGCCTTTGCCCGATAGGCTCAAAGAATGATGGATAGAACTTTGGATATTGACACTGAGCCAGCGCAGGCAGTAGAAATATTTAGGCTCAAAAATATAAGTTGTGGACTTGCTAAGTTGTACCGTTATTTGTTTGTTGATGGTGTCAATTTTCTTTCATGACAAGGCAACAAGGGTTGTGCAAGGCTGAGACGCACTTTCCAAAATTCGCTGCCTCGTCACTCTTACATGTATCCTGACATCTTCACAACAGCCAATGCTTTTGCTCCTACACAATAACCATCCAACGGCTCATGCCAGAAGCCCGTATGTTGTAATGGGTCAAGCTTGACAGGCACCTGATGAAATCATATCGACCTTGAAGCAAGCTCGCAACCTGTCCTCATTGTGGAACTGGAACCGACATCGACGTCCTTGCCCTCA
The DNA here is from genome assembly GCF_003357145.1 of Venustampulla echinocandica. Taxonomy (NCBI): domain Eukaryota; kingdom Fungi; phylum Ascomycota; class Leotiomycetes; order Helotiales; family Pleuroascaceae; genus Venustampulla; species Venustampulla echinocandica. The sequence goes on along the minus strand of NW_022474205.1, from coordinate 3,245,337 downwards.
TAACCCGCGCCTGATACACTCCATCCGCCCTATTATCTACAGCTTAATTCGCGATGGAAAGTCTTTGGGCCTTCTTCGATGGCGATAGCCCGGTCTTGCAGTATATCGGAAAATGGGGCTACAGGGCATATGAAGAGAGGGAGATGGTACAAATGTACCTTCATCTCATCCTCGCGGCTCTCTTTCCCATTTACATCGGTTCACATGGATCTTTACGCCGTCCTGCTTCAGCCGAAGCCCAAAAGAAGTTGGAAAATGCTGACGAAGAGGATGACGAGATCCCAACAGAGTCTGTTGTTGAAGGCTTGACGCCCTCGGACGCTATCATGTTCCCAGTACTGGCTGGAATCACCTTGGCAATTCTGTATTTCATCATCAAGTGGCTAAAGGATCCCGCCCTTCTCAACAAAATACTCACATGGTATTTCTCTGGTTTAGGAATTTTTGGCGTTGGCAAGCTAGCTGGAGATGGCCTCAACGTGCTCACGACCTTCATCTTCCCTTCGGTTTGGTCATCTGGCGACGAGACATACTACATCGACCCCGTACTCTCCCAGCAAATAACGGTAGAAGTCAGGGAGACGGGAGTTCAAGAGCATCGTAGGTTCTTAGAGGGGAAGACAAATCCATTTCCCGGGCTCCTATCCAATATCAAGTTTTCGGTTCCCACCACCCGCAAGCTCTGGACCCTACGGGCCCTCCTTAAGAATCGCTGGATATTCCGTGGCTATCTTCACGGAGCATTCTCCCTCAAACGCAAAGTGCAACTCAACGACGTCGTTGGCCTTCTCATTGGCGTCGCAACGATTATTCTCTACAACACATTTGGCAAGGCTTGGTGGCTGACGAATCTCATTGGCTTCGGTTTCTGTTATGGAACTCTACAGCTGATGACCCCCACAACCTTCTGGACAGGCTCTCTAGTCCTAGCTGGACTATTTATCTATGATATCACAATGGTCTTCTATACACCTCTTATGGTAACAGTAGCTACTTCGCTCGATGTACCCATCAAACTGGTCTTCCCTGGTCCCAAACGGGGCGGTATGCTGGGACTTGGAGATGTTGTCTTACCAGGAATCATGATGGCGCTTGCGTTACGCTTTGATCTATACCTACACTACCTTCGTAAACAGCGCTCATCGAACACTTCGCCACAAACCATAAAGTCGCCCTATATCGAGGCTTCTAGCTTGTGGGGTGAGCGTTATTGGACCCGATCATCTAAATCAGCAACAACTACGGCAGCAGATGGCGCCCGCTTCCCTAAAATTTACTTCAATGCCAGTGTCGTTGGCTACATCATCGGCATGGTAGTCACGCTCATTGTCCTCAATGTGTACGGTCACGCCCAGCCAGCACTACTTTACCTCGTCCCAGGTGTCCTAGGGGCATTATGGGCCACTGCTGTGGTAAGAGGAGAACTAAAGTTGATGTGGGATTATAGTGAGGCTGAAAGCATGGAGCCTGTTGATCCTCAAGCCGACGATGGTAAATCGACGCTGGCGGGAGGAACTGGGAAGGCGGCATCGGTGGAATCGAAGGGAAGCAACAATGCCGCAAAGCAAATAAGTGAACCGCAGAGCGGAGCAAAGGAGGATGAGCACGCACATCATGTAGTCCTCTTTTCGCTGTCAGAGCCGAAGCATAGAACGAATCGAGGTTAAGTGCTAGGAAGACTAGCGATGACGAAGCTCTTGGAGAAGTCTAGGAGGCGAAGGTGATGCCGTCTCCGCATGCAGACGTATTGGCATGCGCTTGGACTTTTGTGCTTTATTGCATAGCCCATTTTATTCTCTGCTTCCCCGAGATACTCGAACATATTAGGGGGAATTAAACCTCGAACACGCATCCTGGTAGGGCTTGCTCCTGAAAGTATCCAGGGAGGAACTATATTAGGCAATCTACGATGCATGGCAGCCGAGACTGGTGAATTGAGGTCAGCGTCAAAGGAGCAATTCCAGTCAACACGGGCGAAAAATGAATCAATACTCGGTCATAGCCAAAGTTAGCGGGAAGGCAACTAGTTAGTTATCAAACTGTTCACAGACTGAAGCTATCCCGATCAAACGGGCGAATTGATGAATTGGAGGGTGTAGTAATTAGTGCCATAATTAAACCACGTACTTCGAGAAGGGTATAACTATATTTGATCCGAAGATTCATAGGCGGAGTTGAAGGTTGTGTTGTTCTTACACCCATTTTCCAATCGTATTCCCAAGCCCAAATGCCCAATCCCCAACGCCACATTGTACATCCATATATGTCCACACAATCATAAGCTTCCCCCAGTCACAGGTGTCTCTCCCGATTTCTGCATCTCCTCCTTCTTCTTCCGTATCTCCTCAACCAACTTAGCCTGCTCCGCAATTTTCGCTTTCCTCTGGGCCTTTTCGTCCTGAGCCGCCACTTCCCAAACTACGCAACACAAATCATCAGTCAGCATGCGTTCAGCTGTCAGGAAATCCATAATCAAGAATCAGGCATACTTGGCTTATCAGATTTCGAATACTCCTTCAACTTTGTGACAAAGTTATCGAACTCCTGCTGTCTCTCAAACCGATTCTCCAGACTCCGCTTCTGGATTTCAGGGCTGTATTTTTGGAAGAGCTCTTCCTCGGTAGGCGAGACGTAGATAACAAGTGCTGGGCCACCGATGCAGCATACGGCACCACTATAGGGCTCGGTATCAGTATCAAGCTTCGTTGGATGCGGAGGGGAGCAGCAGGGGAGCGGGACTCACGCAACTAGCATCTTGCCGTACATGGCCCAATTCGTTGGTTTGGGAGGCATTGTGAGTAGGGGGCAGTGTAGCACCAGGTGACGGGTCTAATAACAAGGATATCTCCAGAGGATCGGGATGGATATCATGCCCTTTCAGCTGGTTCGGAATCAATACGGTAGTCCTGGTGACCGTCGTTTGGCTGCTTATGATGATATATTTTCTGATTGGCCATAGGGCCAATGGCGCAGCTGTGGCGGTGCAGCGGAACGTTTGGTCGTTTGGTGTGGCGTACGGGGACTTGGCAACCTGAGCCGACATGTTTCACTTGTGAACTACGATACTACCTTGCGGAGTATTACTACAGAAAGTCCAAAGTGAAAACATCCTGATTCTCATTACCACCTTACTCTCAGATGTTTTGCAAAGGCCCAAGAGTCCAATTTCGTCCGGAATTCTGGATGCCGTCCGATGTTCCCGCGATGAGAGTTGCAGAACGGCTATACCTAGGTACCTAGTTATGGCATTAAGACACCGTGCAGCCTTTCTCGTTGAGTCGTGACTCGTTGGATCCCTCGCTGGCGGGATATCTCCATATAGGGAGAGGACAAGGAGGCCAACAGGCCATACAGGCCCGGTGCCTTGGACCACAGACTCTTGGTGTTTGATGTGCGGCGCCCTTCCATAAGGTATGTTTTATGGTGCCAGGTGGCAAACGTCCTGGTGCGTAGCAGCAGCTGTTGCCCTTGGCTAGGCTCTCGAGGCAGATGTCCAAACGGTCCATTTCCTGATCCAATGGCGATGGAGATGTTCCTGGCATTAAGCTCCAGTACTTGCAACGATGCAGCGCCCCGGCAAATGTGAGACGACCCGATGAGGCCGGCGAACCAGGTTCATCCAGTCTAGAAAATGAAAGTTAATGCTCCTTTGTTATGGCGAGTTCATGCGGATAGCCAAAGACAAGCTGGTGTACTGTAATACCGGTGTTGATCGGGAGTGAACTGCCATTACTATTCACAACGCCGGATACTACGTGGGTACGAAGTACCTACTCAAGACTCGAGTCCTTCGTACAGTGCGTGGTGGGATTAATATTGGCACCCGTCAGCCGCCTTTCCCGCACTGCCACTCCACATCCGCCATCCGCCATCCACCATCCACCTCGACCGAGAACTGTACTCCTCGACCTCAAAGTCCTCTCCAGCCTAGATCCTCAACCACAACACACACAGAGGATAAACCGCGATCATCACACCCCGAGCGAAACCGAGCTGCTATTGCTGATCATTCAACATTCATTCATCGGCGCCCGATCGATCGAACGCTACCCGTACGGAGTTGTGAAACCCCACCTGGACCCTTATTTCTCGCAGCTTATCATACCTACTTGAGTACCAACACAACCAGCTTCTCGCGAGCCAGCAGAAGCAAACGATATTGCCGGACACCGCATGCTTATGGCGAACACTTGGTAGACCTTGGGGGCATATTCCACGCAAATTTGCTACGAATAATAGTAGGCACATCACGGCGAGCGCAATCCGCCGTTTAGCAGCGCACGGCGGATCAGAAAGCAACTCGAGATACCAACATGGCCTATGATCAGGGATATTACCAACCACCACAGCGGCCCTACAACGGAAGAGCAGCCCAGCCTCCAGGGCCTTCGCAGGCCTATAATCAACCGCCACCTCCGCAACAGTATCCTCCCCAGCAATATGATCAATACCCGCAAGACGGTTATGGGTACGACGACTACAACAACGGCTATGCCCAAGGATATGATGGAGGATATCAGGATATGAATGGAGGAGGCCGAGGGAATGGCTATCCACCCGCAAACCAAAGTTATCCCCCGCACCAGGAATACTATGGGAATGGTAGAGGAGGGGGGGTTCCTGGTCCTGGTAGGGGCGCATCGAGAGGCGCGCCTGGACCAAGAGCTCCGCCACCCGATACAGCAAGAGGGGGATATGATGGTGGGCCGCAAAGACCTGCTGATAGAGGAAGAGGAGGCTTCGATATCGGACAGGGAAGAGGCTATCCAACTGGTGGTCCTGCCGGCAGAGGAGGTAGACCTGGCCCGCTGGAAAGGGCAGCTGGATCAGATCCCGGACGTGAGTTTCACATCTCCATTATCCAACTCGAGCACTAATAGCTCTATAGCGAAAGGCCAACCTCGAAGACCCTTAAAGACACCACCTATGTCGCCGGATCAAGCCGCGTGGGACAATCCATTCCCGACGTTCCCCGGCGGGCAAAAGAAGACTTCAATCTCCGAAGAACAGAAAATTATAGAGCAGATGGCTAACATGGAAGTTGGGGCCAATCCACAAAGTCGGTCGCGAACGAAACCCGACAAGGGTAACCAAGATCGGTACCAAAATGGGCAACGTGGAGTACCTACTGATGATTATGGGCGCCCTATGGACAATCAAAGAAAACCTGCACCCCCCAACGACTATGGACGACCGAGTGGCGAGAGCCAAAGGAGAGGACCGCCTGACGATTATGGTCGGTCATCGGCGGAAAGCCAAAGAAGCATGCCACCTAGAGGTTATCCCCAACAAGGCCCGCCTCAGCCAGGATACCAAGATCCACGACGAGGACCCCCTGGCCCATCTTATGCTCCCCCTCCAGGCAACGGCTACGCAGAGCCTGGCTATAATGATAGAGGGGCCTATGGTCCTGGACCAACACCACAAGCACGGGAGGATTTTGGTCCTCCTGGAAGAAGTATGACAATGCCTACCGAAAACCCTGTGCCGATGGGTCGTCAGCCACCGAATCCCATACCCGTGGGCGGTCCAGCCCAAAGTGCCCCTTATAATGGCCCTATCGGTCGTGGGGGACCACCAAGACCATCAACAGCCACAGGGGCACGACCTCCACAGCAAAGAGCATATCAGAATCAACCCCCGCAGCACGATTCATACCCAGCCGACGGGGTACAACCCTCGGGGCAAGGTAACTCAGGACATCGACCAAATGAGAGCATCGATGATTTCTTCGATGCGTATTACGATGAGGCACCAGCTGGTAGTGCTTCCCGTAACGGCAGGCCTCTGTCGGCTGGCTCTGAGATGCCAAATTTTGATGCTTTGCCTTCGAAACCTGTACCTTACAGGAGAGGAAACTCGATAGATGAACATATCCAGCCTCCGGTAGGCCCCCAGAATAATTACTCGCAGCAACTGAAACCTGTCAAGTCACAGCCTGACTTCCGAGGTCGAGCTCAGCCTCAAGCAGCTGTGTTCGAGATGGCTACAGCACCTCCTCTGCCAAATGCAACGCCCCAGCAAGGCTATGCTAATGGCTATGGACCACCGAATCCTGGGTACCAAGATCCACCACAACAAGGATACGGCCAATACAACGAACAACCACCCCAAAATGGGTATCAACCGCCTCCACGAAGTGCTTCTGCTGCCCCAAGGACAGGTCCCGGTTATGGAGGTGGTCTCCCGGGTGGACCAAGGCCCGGTCTTGCTGGACTTCCGAAAGGCCCGTCTCCCCAGAATGGCGGGCCAATTCGTGCCAATACAATGCCTCGACCTTCTCCCCAAGGCTCTGACGCCCTACCCTCTCACCCGCCACCCGTCCGTGCTGGCCTAATTCCTAACTCTGTTGCTAATCTCGCCGCCAACAAGCCTCCACCCGTTCGTAATTACAATAATATATCTCCTGCGCCTCAACAACCTATTCCCGCGCAACCTACACCCCAACAAGCTGTGGCTCCACAAGCAGGGCCTGCACCAGCGGCGCCAGTCACGGCTGCAGAACTTGAGCAGCTCAGGAACATTACCAAAACCAATCCTACCGATCAAGCCACCCAACTGCTCCTAGCCCGGAAATTAGTTGAAGCGTCAGAAACTCTTGTTCAGAGCATTCCTGATCAACGAAGCCGCAATAAGACCCGCGAGAAATATGTGATGGACGCACACAAGCTCCTCAAAAAACTTGTCCAAGGCCAGAACGTGGAAGCTATGTTCTTTCTCGCCGATTGCCACGGGAGGGGTGCATTAGGCCTTGAAGCCGATAACAAAGAAGCTTTTACTCTCTATCAATCAGCAGCTAAAGCAGGGCATGCTGCTGCTGCGTACCGAACGGCGGTCTGCTGTGAGCTTGGCAATGATGAGGGAGGGGGAACGAGGAAAGATCCGCTGAAAGCTATACAATGGTATAAGCGCGCTGCTATGCTTGGAGATACACCGGCCATGTACAAGGTGGGTATGATCCTACTCAAAGGCTTGTTAGGCCAGCCTAGGAACCCACGTGAGGCGGTGGGCTGGTTAAAGCGAGCAGCTGAGCGGGCAGACGCGGAGAATCCGCACGCCCTCCACGAGTTGGGTTTATTATTCGAACAACCACAAAGCGCTGAAAGCTCGATCCTCCGCGATGAGGCATACTCCTTCCAGCTCTTCCAGCAAGCCGCCGACCTTGGTTATAAATTCTCCCAATTCCGATTAGGTTGTGCTCATGAATACGGGCTCTTCAACTGCCCTATTGATGCGAGACAGAGCATCATGTGGTACTCGCGAGCAGCAGCGCAGGAAGAGCATCAAAGTGAGCTTGCGCTGTCGGGTTGGTACTTGACTGGCAGTGAGGGTGTGCTGCAGCAGAGCGATACCGAGGCTTATCTTTGGGCCCGTAAGGCTGCTATGGCGGGTTTGGCGAAGGCGGAATATGCTATGGGTTATTTTACGGAGGTGGGGATTGGGTCGCCGGCTAACTTGGAAGATGCTAAAAGGTGGTATTGGAGGGCTGCTGGTATGATTCTCCTTTTTGGTTCTCTCCTCTGCCCTGTCTCGACTCTGGGATATAATGCGTCTCAGCCTTTAATCTCTACGTATTTCGACGTGCTAACTCAATTCCTAGCACAAAATTTCCCCAAAGCTCGCGAGCGTCTCGAAGATCTTAAGAGAGGTGGTGCTCAAGGCGCCCTTAAATCGCGTGAACGCATCTCTAGATCCAAAGTGGGCAAGCAGAATGAGGGCGAGTGTTCCGTTATGTGAACCGTCCTTATCCCTCCCCGACCCATCATCTGTGCGACTGTCGAGGATATGACCTCTCGAAATACAAAGCCAGGTGGATTGTTTGGATTTTGGATGATACGATATTTCTGCACCCAACTTCTGCTCCACGTCATGATCATTTCGATGTGCATGCAGCTGTAACGCAATATATGAAAGGGCTGGACCCAGCATGATGACAGTTACGCACTATACTTGGGTTGATGGCTTTGCATTATGAACATCAAGAGGGGTAAAATTACGGCGCTTTCTCCATACTTTGCATTGCTCGGTGTTTAATGGCTAAGACGAGAGTGTGGTATGGATTATGTATCATAGAAGATATACTAGATTCTGGTGGCAATGAATCAACAGTTTTGAAAGCACAATCACAGCGCATAATCTAAACTCGGCATATAAGCAAATAACCATATGCATGGTACTGTAGGTCTTCCCAGAGAATAAAATCTTTTGTTTCAATGCTCTTGCCGAGCTTTTGACACGTTGCGGATAGGTCAAGATCTGTTCGCAAACCCACAGCAATATTATGGTTACTACACGGCTCCTTTCCTCTAAGTCCGTTATCCTCCGGACCTGTCTCCGTCCCCTAATTCCTATGACCGCTGGTCTATTCCTCCGCAAAATACATCTTAAAGCCAACCAAAGAATCTAAGCCTTCTTCACAGCCTCAACGACCTTCTTCTCCAAGCCCTTCGCGCTCTCAATAACACTCTCCTTGGCTGCCTCAGCTTGGACCTTAGGTCCCTCGCCCTTAACTCTGTAATTGTAGGCCAGGATGCGGGAGACTTGGATGACTCCTACGATGCCGAGGAAGAAGTTTACCGCAGCGAGGCTGGAGCACGTAATTTGATAGTAAGCATATAATTGAAGTAGGTTGGAGGATGGGAGAAGGGAGTTTTGGGGTGACGAACAGAACGTTTCGTGGCTTGATGATTAGACACCATCGTGTCCATATCATGCCCGTTGCTGTGAGCGCAGCGTTTTGTGTGAGCGAGAGCTTCTCCGCTGGGCGGTAGAAGTCCGATATACCAGCTATGACGAGGGCCCACTGTTGGGAATATTAGTGTTGTACAATACCGTTCGTCATATTGCGGGATTGGCTAGATGGGGTGTGGGAAGGATATTGCGAGCAGCGGATATACTCATTTCGCAGGTCGAGATATCCTCAACGCGGGGAGAGTGAGTGTGTGAAATACCTTCATAATGGGGGCCCTGCACACAAACAATCAATTAGCATATACTCCCTATTTAATTAAGTGCCCTCTCCTCTTCTATTATATTCCATTGCACTCCTCCATCCTCAACACTCTGCGTATTCATTCATCATCTCTTCCCTTAGGCTCCCCTAACATCACCACCATCCTGAGATGAAAACTCACCAAAAATGCACAGTCTTTAGCCCGATCGGGCTATCCCACATCCGCTTGAACCAACTGTGGCCTTCCGCAGACTCTGCTGTTGTGCTCTGCCACCTCTTCCCTGCATTCTGGCGGAATTGGGATTGGAATTGGAATCTTGTGCGGCAGGCTTGCGAGGTGAAGAAGTTGGCTTGAGACGAGCGGAATGCTGGCCGGGCTGTGCGCGAGAAGCGGAGGAGGGTGGATGTTGAAGGAGGCATTGTTCGAGATGAGAGTGGATTGCTGGAGTTGGGGAGCTGATGGGTGGTGAAGTGTAGGTGTATTCGTATTTTCGGGGTTAAGGCCGTGGACGCGGGGAGAAATAGTCACTAGGAGACGTCGAACTTGCCGCGATGTTAAGGTGGAGTGGGGATTTATAGCAATTGATCACGTCTTGCCTCCGGGCTCGATGTCAATCCCAATACTCGAAGATACAGAGTCGCGCATACAAGTCAACGTTGAAGATTTATTAGGTTGGTTGAAGGGTTCCGCGTTCGGGATCGCCGTCACACTCCGTGCCCCGAAATGCCTTCCCGGCAGTCTTTTTACTTTGCAACAATCGGGAAATGCTCCGTCTATCGGCACCATTATTCCTGGACACCCATACTTCGTTGGGGAAAAACTTTAGGAAACCCGTATTATGGGTTTGTACTATACTACGAACTTATCATCTCCACTGCTAGAGCAGTTCTACGAAGCAAAGCATCGCGAATTCCTCCATACGAGTACTTACTACATACACACCTGTTCGTTCTCGCTTTCTCGGAGTGTACGAGATACGAAGTACTTCGTGCATGATACACAGTACAACCAAACTAATATGTGATGACTCTTTCCTGTCGGCTAGCATGCATACAATATTACAAATACAGTACTGCGAAGTACGTACTTGAAATTATAGTGATTCGGGTACCAGGAACTCCCCCGTTTGATTTAACTATCTAATTGGCATACGGTGTGTGTTTTGCTTCAGGAAATAGCAACGGAGGAGAGAATACGTCAAATTCGGGTGGACTAAGCTCAACGTCCAGGTTTGGTTACGATGTTCGACAAGATCGCCTGAAGATGGCAAGTATTGCTCATCAAAATAATGAGTGTATTTGAGAAGGGTACAAGGAATGCAGGAAACAACCTTCAACTTACACCTTCTCCGATTTATGTCCAGAAATGACTACGATGACTTGCATAAGTTGATCCATGTCCGTCGTTTGTTGGTACATTCTGCTGACATGATTGGGCTCCTTTGTCCTTTATAGTAATCCACGACGTGCTGGAATAGAAACACTGGAAAGTATTGAACTTTACTAGCCTATTAATGCCACCTAGGTACAACCATAGATATATTCAAGTACGTGATTGTAAGGGTCGGTTGGTAATAAGGGTTTAAGATGCCAAATGAGCACAGTAGTTCTTGGCAATTGGACGCAAATTGATTTAGAATCGCTAGCTATTCTAACATCGCTCAAAGTCAATATAATCATTGAATAGGAGTCAACAATGTGTTGGATATTTTGAGATATTGATTAAGAGGTGAGCCATTTATTGTTCTACAATGTGTGGGATATTTTGGGACAATGAAAGTAGTAAACCATTTATTGTTCTACTATATACATCATGCAATAGGCTGTTATGCCTAGGTCACACACCTAGTAATCGCCATCTTCCAACCTGGATGTTTCATCGACGCTTAGGAAAGCAGACGCAAGATCCTTGGCATCCATTGTCTCTGTTTATTCTTCTAGTGGCTTCGCGTCCGTTATCTCTCCATCCGCAAGAAGCTGCTCCGGAAGTTTGACCTCATCTCCAATCACCTCCCCCAGCTTCATCAGCATAGACGTACGAAGATACTGGCTTGGCGTGGCCCACAGCTTTCGAGTTCCGCTCTTGTCACGGACATTCTGCCATCCTTTCGTCCTCTCTGATATTGCTCTGTAGACGAACAAAGAGAAGTGGAAGTATAAGTATAAGTTTTTCGAGCGTTAAGGAGTCCATGGTTTGTAGAATGTCTCATAGACTGAGGGGTATTGAATACGAAGTAAGGCTGCTGGGCATTTCATTGCTATAACCTATTCCACCACAAGGTTGCTATTAAGGCTTTACACAACTCTTTAGGCTAGCCTTAGGCTATATCGTCTAATGCAGGTTGCTTTTCGGAAATGCTTCAACCAAAATGAAACGAAGACCGCTAGACAAAGCCTTTGGCCTAGGAGATCATGAAGATGAGGAGGACTGAATTACGAGTCCAAGACAACCGCGGTAGTACTGTGGTATTCTTGGCTACCTCGCGGCTTTGACTTAAACCGTAGACTACCAAAATCCCGCGCTGTTCTCCTTGGGCAACGCTTGGGTACTCGTACACTTGTACCAGGTTCACCAACGCGGCATGAGACCGGAAGTAGCTATGCCTAAAGGCTATTTAAGAAGAGAAGAGAGTTTCTTCTCGGATTCTCGATTATTTGTGGTTCACGATAGCTGTATTTTGTGCTGGGTAGGTAGGTAGGTAGAATTTGCCGCCGAAGATCCATTGGCAGTTGAGACTTGAGAATCCTGCCCAAGGCGTGCCATTATAAGGAGGTCCGTACAAATCCCCATGTGAAATAACTAAAGGTACCTAGGTAGGTAGCGTAGGAGAGGTAAATCTTTGAGGTATTTCGGCGGAGTCGTTGGATTTCGAGCTAGGATTCCTCGTAGTGCTGAGTCAGCGCCCGCTGCATAAGTCGGCAGAGATTCCTGCATAACTCAAAGCTTATGCAAAATGGCCGCCGGCCCTTCGACGACAAGCTCGACCTAACATAGAGGTACTACATATAGCGGGCGCGAATTGCGATTGAGCTGCCACGACAATCCGCGACAGACAGACTAGACTATTGAAAAAGACAAGAGCAGCAGCAGATAGTAGGAGATATGTCGAGCAAATACGCATTCTCGCAGGCCCTGAAGGAGGTCCGGTTTCTGTTCTGCCAGACGGGCGAGCATAGCGGCGCAACTAGGTTCGTCTCCATTCTCTCTTGCGTTTACGTCCACTTTCCTCCTCCTCCTCCAATCTATCGAAAAATTCAGGAAGGTCTACGTTTTCCCCTGGTGGAGGAGTTGACTTCCGTACTTTATCGGGCGAAATGGTGTAAGACGACACTGAATGGAGGACGGAGGAAGGGATTTGCGATAGAATACCAAGCTCATATCAATCAATCAACACACAGGTCCTTCCTCGCCCGCGCCTACCCAACCATGAAAAAGAACAACCCGAATACCCCAATACTCATCCGTGAAGCGGCTGGTACTCAACCTACGGTTTATGCAAGATATGGTCAGTTTAGCTCTCTATCCAATCGCTCCCGCGCCCCCGCGCCCAACTACCGAGTTTTTTTTACTTTCCAGTCTACACCGTTAAGAGTGTGAGTTTGTGAATGTGTGTTGATGTTGAGTTTGAAATTAGAGTACGGACAAGAGAAAAGCGAATCGTTGGTTGGATTATCGGATAAGGAGATTGAGCAACGGGTTACGGGGTTGGTGAAAACTGGTGTATGATATGATTTATGGGTGCGGGGAATTGAAAAGGGACAAGAAACGAAGACGTGAGCGGGGATTGTACATATTTGCGGTGGGTGGATGTGTATGAATCAAGACACATCAAGACACGAGTGGTGTTGGCAGAGGGGCTGCTTGTACCATCACGAGCAATTCTGATAAGCCGAATACTTCGAGGTATGGTTGTGCTAGCTGAATTTGTGAACGCAGGCGGAAAGGGCACTTTTTGAGATCCTACGGCGTTGATACTTCTGTTCCATTCGCTCTTCAAATGAAGATTCTCCATGTTTATGATCGTTTACATGCAGGTATAGTTTGTTCAACTTCTCCTTTTTGCCGCTTAATTACTTGCTATAATACTTATCTCCAATTGTTACCATGTCCATATTATTTCCTCCTTCCATCACTTTAATTTCAACCCCCAGCCCCCTTCCTCTGCTTCTTGATCTTGTCCCGGTCCTCTCTTTCATCCCTACCCGGCCCTTCCCTACCCCATCCAAACACTTCCACCGTACCACTACAACCTCCTCCGTCTACTCTCACCTTAATCACTCTACTCCTCTTACGCGATAGATCTCTCACGCAATAGGGTAGCACTCCACTTCCTCCACCTCGAATTTTCCAGCCCGCCTATTTCATCTTATAGTTTCTAACCTGCTTGCCTAAGTATGGGGTGGTCTTTGCAATCGTGCTAGATCAGAATGAAGTGTCTAGGTTGTAGTTGATATGGAGGTCCGCGAGGACGACAGCGTTGCTAGCTCATGGGCATTGAGGTCTCTAAGATTTGGGTTACGCCTGCTGAGATCCGGGAGGTCGCGATTATGCACGTGAATGCTGACTGGTAAAGGTGCATTAAGTAAATATTATACTTGAATGCTGTGGCTTTTCCACATTCAATGGGAGTAGTAAGTGGTGCCAGGTTGGGATTTGTAGCAAGTTTAGGGGCCAAGTCGAGATGGACTTAGTAGGGGTTTGGCCGGAGGGGAATCCCCCCTCGAATCTACTTATGTATTGAACGGTTGTGCTTTAACAGCTGACAACAGATCACGAGCACCATCATTATCCCTGTTTTTAGAATTGCCTGTTGAGCTGTGTCCATGCTATTGCATCCTAGCTCGGACCTGGGGCTCAGTTTTAGGAGTTGGAACGAGCCATGTCCTATCTACCTAAATTTAGGATACTATGTTATGTCACGGTTGATGGTGCCCAGGAATGTCCGAGCTGGGATTCCCGAGCTGGAATGCCCTCTAGGATTGAATTCGGCGAACCGGCTGGTACCCGGTGGGACGTCAAAGAGGGCTTTCAGTAAACGGGAATATGAGGTCAAAAATTTCAATCAGCAAAAGTAATCATGGGAGTTAAAGTGGGTTCTTGGTTGTATTCCCATCTACATAAAGAGGAGAGTTTCTATGCTATCAAGCAAAGTAATTCAGGGGTCTGCCATCCCTCTATCAGCAAACATATTTGCGTATCCGAATCTCTCCTGATCGATTTGGTGATTCTTTCTATCGAGTAGGCCAAATTAAAGCTTAGACAAGACGGCCTCGGCGCTAGAAACAGTGACCTCACGACCAGGCTCTTTCTCTGCGTATGTGATCTTGCCATGGTCGATGACTAGTGCGTAGCGGGCCGTACGCTCCCCTTGTGTCCAGCCAAGCTTCTTGGAAAATTCTGCGTCGGAATCGGAGAGGAAGAGCTATGTCAAGCATGCGAATTAGCATTATCTCATAATATTAATATTTCCACGGGGAAATGTTGAGCCGCGGAGTTGATTGAAATGGTGCGTATTGCGCAAAACTCACAATATCATCGCCCTTGATACCATTGGCCTTGCCCCATGCGCTCATAACCCACGCATCATTGAACGCGATAGTGGCCACGACATCCACGCCCTTGCTTTTCAACTTGCTCAAGTTCTCAATGTAACCGGGGAGGTGCTTTGCGCTGCAGCCAGGGGTGAAGGCGCCGGGAACGGAGAAAAGTACAACCTTCTTGTCGGCCCATTCTATAGTTCACATGTATCCGTTAGCTGGTTGCATACATGCTGGCAGATCGGCCAGGAAAGGGAGGAGATAAGGTTGAATAGATTAGGTAGTAGATTGGGTAGTTTGGATGTAGTGGGGTAAGTTGGAGGGGTTGGTTGGTGGGGTCGGACATATTGGAGAGCAGAGAAACGGATGAATGATTGAGCGAAGATGATGGAAAGATGCAGGGTGATCATACCTTTGCTGGCATCGTAGGTAATTGGGATCCCGCACGATGTAATATCGCCCTTGTCGGCGGTATATGGGACGTAGCTGAACTTGACGTCGCTTGGGAAGCTGTCACCAACCTTGAGTTCGGTCATCTTGGATTGAGTATTGAGTATTGAGTAAAGAACTTCTGGTAGAAAAGGCTGGATGGATGTGGAACGGTTGGACGATTGAAGGGCAACGGGGTTAATCGAGAGGCTGGAGAGCTTAATATATTGATGTTGAGCGACGTCCAACTTATTAATGAGGTGTACTCGAGGATGTGAAGCTAAGGTTGAGGGCCGATACGGGAGTGGGGCAAGCGTGCAGGGCACTACGGATACTGTAACTGTGAATAATAACCCAGTATTTCGTAGTGGGCAGCTCGCGGCCAGCGAACAAAGCCTCAATTGGGTTAATCTATTTTACTAGTTCCCTTTCAAGCATATCACGTACAGAGTCATACAGACACAGCGCCTCCTCCAGGCCTCTGGATATTTTAAATTCCGTCCGGATTAGGACTCCCGAGTATTGCACAAAGCCCTCCATGTGATGTGCGAAGTGCGAAGTACAGCCCCGAATTCGGAGCAACTAGCGGGGGATCTACATGGAAGTATTTGTGTTTTGAATGTTTGCAACCCTTGCAGGCTGCTGGCATTATTCGCATACCTTTACTCTATACCTATAGACCTATAGATACTTGTGCCTTATGCTTTAGCTTATGTGTACGAGGTATGCACCTGGGCACCTACAAACCTAGGGAGTTTTCGCGTGGCCAAATTGCGTCATAGATCGCAGGATTACATAGCAAACGGTTGGCATGCGCACGTAATCGCCTCATCTAGAACATGGACGGTCTGTCAGCGGGCCGGAAGCGTCCATGTCTTCTGTACAGCTCTTGGGATTCTCGGCCGACGGCTTTCGGCGTCTGTGAACTCGCGGGAGTCACACCCTAGAAACAAGATGTATATCCAGTCTAGTACTTCGTACAGTACTCGTAATAATGAAATAACAATGAAATCCCTCCGTCCTTCGGGACAGATGGCTCAATTGCTTTTATAATCACACACTCACTTACTTTATATTTGCTCGACTTTCTCTGCGTCCGGCTGTCGCGGAGTGGACTGATTATATATGGAGGCATATCTATTCTATGTCTGGACTCCGGAATCCGACGTAGTGGGAGGTTCGGAGTAGAATCGGGAGATATTATCTACGAAACATTACTGTACCGATGATTAATCCCGATAAGCAATACTACATAGTCCTCCTTGGAGTCGAGTCAGACCTCACAAACCTGTCACGATTGTATTGTCTACCATATTTAGCCCCGAGCATCCCAGTTTCTCACACTCACACTCACACTCACACTCACATCAGCACCATAATGACGACCGAAGGAATCAAGCCTCCCCTGCCCCCATTTACAATCGAAACCGCACGTCAGAAGGTCAAAGCTGCCCAAGACGCCTGGAATACCAAGAATCCGGACCTGGTTAAGAATGCTTACACACCCGAATCCATATGGAGGAATCGGGACAAGTTCATAAGAGGAACTGATGAGATCGTTCAGTTTTTGACGGAGAAGTGGAGCGTTGAAAATGGGTATCGATTGAGGAAGGAGTTGTTTGCTTTTACGGATAATAAGGTGAGTTTTAGCTGTATTTTGCTGTGTTTTTATGTTTGGCTAGGTGTTGTTATCGGAGAGAGGAGTTTCGCGGATCAAGGCATGGCCGTATGGTACGAGAAATGAGTATGTCGAAGCATGATGCGAGAGATGAAAGAACATCGAATACTAATGATGGAGTCGCCGCGATTAGTAAAGATGGGATGTTGCCAAGGAAAAGGTGGATGTCAGAAAATGATGTGAACGCTAACAACAATTCCTAGATCGCCGTCCAATTCTGGTACGAATGGCACGACGCCTCCGGGCAATGGTGGCGTACCTATGGCCTGGAAGACTGGACGTTCGCCGAAGATGGGCGCATGAGAAAGCGCCAGATGAGCGGGAACGATGTCAAAATTTCCGATGAAGAGAGATGGTTTACGGATGGGGTTGACGTTAATTCGGTGTCGATTTCCGAGAAGCATTGGTAGGCTTTGGAGGGGGGGATCGAGAATGTTTTGTGAATGAAATGCGTTCTTCGTTCCTGGCCCAAGATGATCAAGCTGGAATGAAATATTCTAGCATGATCTTACATGCTATCTGTTTAGAGCAAGGATTTCCTACCTCTCCACGCCCTCAATTCCGAACCCCTCGCCTCCCTCATTTCTCATCCAGCCTGTCAACACACCTCTCACATCCTCTTTAACCCGCCTCCGCCCTTCCAACAACCCACCCCCTTTAACATCCGCATACCTCTCCACCCTCAACAGCCTTTCCAGAGCAGGCACACTCGCCAGCACAGAAACATCCAGAGCAAGTTTCCACATACGCCTCTTACAAACTCGACTAGCTCCTTTGATATCAAACTGTTTCCGTCCCTGCAATGTGCCTCCGATAATAGTTTCACTACCATGATGCGTCCAAGATGAAGAGATGTTGCTCGAGACCAGCTCTTTAACCCCCGTTTGCCTGCGAGAATACTCGAATTCCTTTTCTGTGCTGATAACTCGGAATGGCTTAAACGCATACCCACCTTCCCATTTTCTACCGCTGAGGGGTTTAAGTCGACCGGAAGGGGAGAACGCTCGATTTGCCGCCACTGGCGATAGCTGAGAAGAGGGAAGGACTAGTGAGTGAAGGTAGATATTATGTGGGGATATTAGTAGGGAGGTGAGTGATGAGAGGACGGAGGTGCTCTGTTTGAGGGCTATTTTATCAGTGCAGGATTTCGAAAGCGTGGGGGGTGCATCGGGGCGGGAGGGCTTCCGACGAACGACGCCAAGCTGGGAGAAATATCCTCGGCCGTGGAGACTTGTTGGCTCTGTGGTTGGTGATGGTGTTTGGGATTGATTAGGTGGTGAGGATGGCGTGGTTGCGGTAGGCATGGCCCAAGGGGTAGAGTCTTCTTGCGAAGCCATAGTAAGCTCCATACTTGCGTCTCCGCCTGAAGATCGTAGTCAGAATTAGATAAAAGGCAAAGAAGGTGAGGCCGCAACAAAGTCTTACACGGGGCTTCTGAGCAGTACATGTGAATATTTATGCCATCACGCAGCGCGAATGGCTGGAAGTGAGACTCGGTCCTCTCAGAACCATCCCGAAAGCGAATATACTCAGAAGACTTCTTTTGCGAAACAGCAAGGGCATGGCATTCTTCGAGAAGAAAACGATTGAAAGAACGAATTGCAAGAATTTCAGCGTGCCAGTCATGCAATACCACACCGTTTGCTCGAGTGATGCTCTTCTGAGGGAGACATTTCATGCCTGTGCTTTACATTTGAGAATCAGCAAACGTAACCAGTTGCCAGAGCGAAGTTCTTACGCTATTGCTAAACATGTAAGGCTCTTGCTGCCCTGCCCTAAGTTGGAGAGTGAGCGCATGATCTTTCATTCATTCAGGGGAGCCCTTACTCTGGGCCACGATGCCACTCAATGGCACCCATTCCCTAACTCCATTTGTTCTTTTGAGCGGTTTCCTCTTCGATTCCCAAGCATCAAACCGTCTCAATACCACATCTGCAATTTCATCACCAGAGATCTCCATTAGCTAATAAGTAAAATCGTTTGTACCGTTGTTGGCTTGAAAAGGGGAAAGCCCTGTGCACGGAACTTCTCGCTTCTTTTTCGGAACAGGGTAGAAGATAGTCGCGTGCCTTTTTATTTAGCTTGGCAACTCCCATTTTGAGGCAGCACTTTCCCTCAAGCGCGTCCTCTATATATACAGGGTATTCATTTAAGTATTTTCCTCTTAGCAACAACAACCCGTCTCAATTGAGAGACTAGCTCGAACACCGTAACGGCCGAGCCCCAAATACCATGGGCAGTCCCCTGCAAGGGGGGTAACACAAGGCTGTGATAACCACCGAGGAATACGGCCCTAGACACGACAGTGTCCTATCTACGGAGTAGGGGAGGATGCAGAGAACCCCTAACTTCCAGGGATCTCGAATCTTTCTCGACTTTTGATATACCTTTCTCTTTCCTACCGATTTGTACTTTTATATGACCGTTTTTGAGGTTGTGGATATCGTTCCTCCGTAGGCAAGCGCAACCCCGGCCGCCCCACCTACGATCTCGGTTATCTTACCTAACCCCTGCACGAG
This sequence comes from Venustampulla echinocandica, assembly GCF_003357145.1. Lineage (NCBI taxonomy): Eukaryota > Fungi > Ascomycota > Leotiomycetes > Helotiales > Pleuroascaceae > Venustampulla > Venustampulla echinocandica. The sequence continues at coordinate 3,226,220 of NW_022474205.1, read as the reverse complement.
CTCGATTTCGTCAGCCTCGTCAGCCGAACATCTAACGGCAAGGCGGGAAACCACAATAGCGCCCCTCGTTCAAAGCTACTCGAACTTGCAATTGCCACTATTTATTACTATGAACCCGCTAAGTTCGTGAAGCCTTCCCGTCCCAGCTTAATGCCCCCCTCGTATCTACAGAGCAACAGCAGCTAACGATGATTTCCAAACTCCTAGTATCCAAGGCCCGGAAGGTCCGTAAAACTTCAGAGCATCCCGCATCAATCAATGCGCCGGCCTATCCACAACTGAACCGCTAACTCTCTCTCTCCAGCCAAAATTCGTCCTTTCCCTCAAAGTAGATATCATCCATCCACAGCCAACCGCCCTCTGCTAAACCGCCCAGATAATCGATCTCAACAACGTCCCACTAGTCGCCGGCACCGCTTACGTCAAATGGCATCTTCCCTCCTCGACCGAACAGCGCGGCTGCACCCAAAAATCCCCTATAGCAGAGCACAAAGTCTTTTGGAACTATGTGAAAGATATATCCGTACGCCTCACCATCGACAAGAACAATAACCTTGCAGAAACCCTTATCCACTTCGAAGTCGTGCAGGAATTTAATAACATCGCTACAAAAGGGGAACGTATTACTCTTGGGACACTGAGTTTGAATCTTGCGGAGTATGTGGAAGAGAGTGAGATGGGCGTTGATGGGGAGGAGGGTGTCGTTAGGAGGTATTTGATGCAAGAGAGTAAGATCAATAGTACGCTTAAGGTTTCGATTTTTATGCGGCAGGTCGATGGGGAGAAGAACTTCGTCGCGCCACCATTGAAGACTGCGCCTGTGTTTGGGGGCATTGCCGGTATTGTGGCGGGGGAGACGGGAGAACAGGATGATTTACGTAGGTGCTCTTCCGTTGCGTCGTTCCCCGATCTCAGATCTTGGATTATGCATACTAATATTGGATATTTCCATAATACAGATATGCCCGTAATAAGCAAATCCCGCGATCATGGCGAACTACAAGACATGTACCGCCGCACACTTGCTGCCTCCTGGTCTACACAAGGGAACGAACTCCGTGCCGACCAATGTATAGAGGATATATTCAACGGCGGAGACGGTTGGAAAGACACCTACTCCCCCAACACCACAGACCTGTCTTCCTCCACCCCACGCATCGCCCAGCAAGAGGATAGCGGTGACGACAACCAACACCACCACCAACAACAACACGCGAGACGACACCAGCGCTCACAATCAGGTGCCAGTGCCAGGTCCCAGAATACGATTACAAAGAAACCTAGTATGCCAAGGATAAGGGGGCATAAGCATTCAAGCAGTCACGAGACATTGGATAGGCAGGGCGATACGCAGAGTGCGCAAATAGATCACAGTTTGGAGACGGGGTCAGATAGGGGGACGACCGGGTCGTCTAGGAAAGCCAAGGAGGTTACTGAGTTCGATGTTAGGGATGATTTAGTTGCCTGGCGATCACCAGCGTTGCGGTGATGATGTTGATGGGCTGGGATGATTGTTATATATATAGAATATGAGGGTTTTGGCGTTTGGTGTATATGTATATACTTAGTATTGATAAGCGGATCTTTATACTGTTTTGAAGGCCCTCAGACCCTTCCCATACATGGTGACGAGCTCAGGATTAATGCATTTTCTCAACAAACGAAGAATGCCTTACCGCTTCTATCAAGCTAATGAGAACCTCAATATCGAGCGAAGCTTTACATTTATCGAGCATAGGAATTAGTGGACCAAGGGTGGCCGATCCCATAAATTTATGCCTCAATGTGATATAAACCTAGTCACCCCGCTCATAGAAGAATATGATCAATTCGCCATTTATATGTATGTACAATTCAGTGCAACCCAATCGAAAACGCCATTGAAGTCCAGATCCCAGGTCCAGACTGTTGTCACGTACGCCAATCCCATGCTTCCATGCATGTTTATGCTTTAACGCGGTCCTAATTGTTTAACATAAGGCCACCCTCGCGAGGGCGGCCGGTAGGGCGTTTGTGTAACGCTGTCTTCCAGTGACTGACTTGGTTGTGTGTTGGCAAGAGTGGAATCCTACTCTCTTGCCTCCTTCACCAGCGACCACTTGGAGTCAATCGATTAGCTTGGCGAGCTTAAAGTCTGGCTCGATTCCGAATCGGCACGTATAACACCAGTGGTGGGCTTCCCATTACTTGTGCCTCCAGCTCCTTGAGCCTTCGTTTCACCGTTCACAACCAGATTCTTTGCATCGCCACCCTTCGATGGTACGGTTTTCGATCCTGCAGGCCTCGATTCTCCATTCGCTGCTGTACCATTATTCTTAATTTTTATCTTTATCCCACTCGTGCTTCCGGCCGTACTAGAGGACGCATCTGCGAGATCAGCAGGCGGAAAGCTAGGCTTTACACCCCCTTTTCCGTGGAGCCATTTCTTTTTCCTTTCTGCACCAGCAAGGCTACCACTCTCCTTGGACTTCTTAACAACAGGCCTGATAACTTTCTTCTTCGGTTCCACTATTACGGTTCCGTACTCGCCATCCCCATCGTCGTCGCCGCCGCCATCATCGTCCTCATCATCAGTGGCTGGGACTTTTTGCTCGAAACTTAAGTTCGAGCTCGAGAGCTGAGACGTCGATCGTGCCATCTTAGGGGCTTTGAGTTTGGTGGCTGCGGTTTTCTTAATGACCTTCTTCTTTTTCTGTGGCGAGGAATCGGAATCGAAATCGTCCCCTGCTTCTCTCTTGTTGGGGCTACTCTTCCCTTTGGGATTGGCGTGGCCAGCTGGTGCTGGTGTAGAATTTCGGCTTCCTGGGGGGGTGTTGCCGTTTTGGCTTCCGTTTCCATTGCCATTCTGGATCTTTAGCAGGGCAGCTCGAGACGAGTCCCGACCGCCCCCGCCAATACACTTGATCATATGGTTGTTCATCCGTTTAATAGGAAGGAATGTATTACAATTATGGCATTTGGCGTGCGGAAACGAGATAGGCTTTGCTGGTCCCTCGCCTGGAGGTGGTGATGACGCTGGGGAATCCTGACTTCCTGAGGGGGTGTTTTCTTTGGCTGATTGTAGGAGCGGATTGATCATGTCTTTCTTCTTCTTGCCACGACCCGGTCCTTCCATCTGGAATGTCTGTCCGTATATATCGTGGTATGGTTTCTCTATAAAGGGGCGTTTCTTGCAATATTCCCTGCCCGGATCTGGCTTTCGGGCACCACTGCCGTCTGTTGGATATAGCAGGCGAGGGAGGTGGCATTTTGGACAGATGACCTCCGTGGCCATCTTCAGCGGGTTGCCTTTCAGATATACTTTGCCATCTTCGTATATTGCGGAGTCTATCTCAACCTTGTGTGGTGGGTGATCAGAGGCCGAGTTCGAATCGTCCGAGGGGGGCGCTGTTTGTGTAGCTTTCTGTTCGACTAGGATGGCAGCGGACGTGCCTTTGGCCATCTTCTCCTCCCGATGTGTTTTCAGAACTATATCATGGATTATGTTGTAAACGATGTCATCTAGTATCGAGTGTGCCTATTCCGAAGGTCAGCCAATTGTCACTTTCGAAACCGCACCAACGCAAAGGTGAAAAACAACGGAATTTGAATTTACCAAAACCCCCATATTGTCGGTAGACTGGTCATCTTCAACAGCGACGATGCCGGTCTGCGGAAAACTGTCGTTGGTAGGCATTTTGAGGCTGTTGGTGGAGAGGCTGTCGTCCTGGGCCGGTAATTTTGCGGTTCGGATGCGGGAAAAGGGACGTTTCCAATGCACTCAGGACGGACAGCACTCGGATGCAGAAAAAACGTGAGAGCAAGAAACATGAGAGAGCATTTTAATGCCCAGGCAAGATATCAGTAACAGCCATGCGTGGTGAAAGAGACTGTATGGCCATGTGGCGCAGCGGATGGAGCTCGATTCAATCGACGAGCACTGGAGATGGGGACCTTGACCTTGGTACAAGTACACAGAGCCCAGAGTACGAGCACCAGATTGACGTTGGATTCTGCCACGCGCTTAAGTTTAGCGTTGGAGAGCGCAAAGGCGGTGGCCGGAAAAGGCTAGGGGACTTTCCCGCTGGCGCGCATTGTTTTGACCGTCAACATGGGATTATTATAGATCGGAATGTGGGCATGAATGCGGGTTGCGGTGTATCACTACCTATCTACCTTAATTACGTATATATACTCAAATGGATGCGTCGTAGCGACAGACTCGAGGAAAGGGAGATAAGACGACGCTGACACCTGCCCCCCCCCCCCCATCAACCACGATGTTCAAGGACGCCAAAGGCACATCCCTCCCACAGACAAAGAGTGCTGGGCCGCAATCATCAATAAAATCATTCTTTAAACCGCGAACCCCGAATTACACACCACCACCGCCGCCGCCTCTTCCCACGGCCAGCCCAATCAATGCCGTATATGTTTCTCGGGAGCCAGCGTCAGTTCCATCTCCGGCTCTAACAGCAGCAACACCGAATATTGCCCCAATTTCCCCTCCAACACTGCCGCCACAAGTGACAATCTCCCTTATCCAAGAGCAACATATCCAGCCCCTTCGCCGAATCAACTCTCTCCTCCTCCCGATCCACTATCCTGACAGCTTCTATCATAAGATCTTGTCTCCTTCGCCCAATCCCAACTTCTCTCGCGTGATTCAATGGAGCGATCCCCAAGCCTCGTCCGAAGCAAAAGTCATAGGAGGGATCGTCTGCCGTCTAGACCCTACGTTCGCTCCTGATTCGACTCCTTCGACACCAAGCTTCGTGCCCGGCTGCTATGATATTTACATTCAGTCTCTTGCCCTCCTCTCTCCGTACCGGAGTAAAGGGCTCGCGGTCGCTGTGCTGAATGATGTCATTTCATCTGTCACTACTGCCACATTGTCTGCGGATGGGATCAAGATTGCGGAGATATATGCACATGTATGGACTGAAAATACTGAGGCTTTGGAATGGTATGGTAAAAGGGGGTTCAAGCGGGACGTCCAGCCGGTGATAGGCTACTACAGGAGGTTAAACCCCGACTCAGCGTGGATTCTCCGTCGAAGGATCTTGCCTAGCGACCACCTACAATCGCAATCTACAAGTGGCCAAACGCCCCAGAACGGAACCACTGTATCCACGACAGGCTTTCCCGCCCCACTGGGGATATCACCGGCATCAACCCCGTCAACATTTGAAACGGAGGAGCAGTCGGCCGCCAGGCATGGTATATCTACCCACGCACGCTCATTCCAAGAGCGAGGCCCAGACAGAGAATGGAATGACCTTCCCAACGAAATATTGGGAAATCCCCTACTAAAACCACATAGCCACCTCGGATCCACGGACAACAGTTCGCCAAGCTCTAGAAGTAGCTCGCAGAGTAGAACAACAGGAAAAAAGAAGAGGGTTTACCCCGCTGCTGCTTTTGGCGCTTAGTAGTTTGCCTTTTGAAATGAGACTTGGATAGATAAAATGGATCGGGGATGTTATTTTTAGTTTGGGGCAGGAGTACATGCAACAGAGGGTTAAAGCGTAGATGGATTGTACCATTGAGGTAATCGTCATTTTAAGAATACGGCGTACATCAGAGGGTGGGGAACGTAGCTACATGGTTAGTGGAACCGTAGAATGGGCAAGCGTTGTGATTCTGAAGTGTTAGGCTATTGGTATGTAATGAACCCAGAATAATAAAACGGGAAGGATAACCTCTTTTTTAACAAAGGCTGGCGTAAACTGGGAAACCGGGAGGGCTGCGCGATGAAAGACAATTGTGTGTAACCTCTAGTAAAACCAACACAAAACTACAGTCCTAGTGTATAACTACCTGGGTAGTGTAACCACTCTGAAAGGCAGCTCACAGTGTGGCAAAATTTACTACAAAGACGTAGCTAGCTTCTATAGGGTATAGTAGGATTGGAGGCTTGCCAGAAGTCACAACAGCAACCGATGAGGGGTTGCAAACCGAACGCATTACGTTCATTAAATGTCTAGGCCTCCATAGAAAATTTGCAGATCCCCCGAAATTGTAAACAATGGCTGTGGATTGTGCGCATGTGACACTTTTCATTGTGTAAAATCTGAACTGATCGTAGATCCTTTAAGCTATAAATATATTAACGGACTTTGTCTAGCGCATCCCGTGATAGAGACGTTATATTTTATAACTGTGAATTTGATTTCTGTAGTGGAAATAACAGCTGCTGGCTTCATGTTACCAGTATCCCCGAGCTCCTTGCTTGTAACTGTCCCCCTTTTTATTCTGCGCTCGGTTAAACTAGAGTAGAAAAGTGTAACAAAGTAGGACCAAGACCAAATAGGAGAACGTGAGGAAATGTACATTACCTCCATTCTTGCAGTAATTATGGAATAAAAGGCGAAAAATAAATACCTTTACCACTGTTAGCACTAGTGTGACATTTGACAAAACATTTAGGCTGGTATATAAAGAGTAACAGTGACGATAACTAGGAAACGTCAATGGCATGAATTTTATTCATGCCATTAGAATATAGTTAAAGAGGGGGTGATTCTCTAGTCTGCTTGTTTAGAGTTGCAAGTATAATTTCCCATGAATCTGCATCCCGAAGGTAGTTCGCTCTATTAGAGCCTAGTGACGAGCCTGACAACAGCTCCTATTTCCTGTTAAAGAAGAAGATATGGACAAGAAAGCGTATCATAAGCAGAATAAAACGATACCAAAGTGATAGGATTATCACATCTGGAAGCTACGAACGTACCTGCGTGTCTAGAAACCGCCGGTTCGGTCGCCATGGAGGCGGGGTCCAGCACACAACCCACAACCCATAATCCCCCAATTCCTGATACTTTTGATCTCTCAGCCGTCAAAATTATTATTAAACCGTTATTATTCTACACTTTCATCCCTCCACCATCTATGCCATCATAAGGAATTAAAGAGCGTCTGGGACGTTTAGATCCATGCACTTGCACTGGCATCCATCGGATATCCTTGAGACGGTCATTGGGGTGGTCCCGCGGCCTTGAAAAGTAGACCAGACAGATCTATCATCAATCAACCGTGGTTTTCTACCGATCCAAAGGTACCTAGGTAGGACATGTCCCACCAGGGTGCTATCCGAGGGGCAAGGCTAATCTAAACCAGGGATCATCGCCATCAGAAAGGCCTCGCTGCCAATCAATCAGGTACCGCTGTACCACGCTGGTCTAGAGACTCCAGGAACAGGTAAGCAGATCGCAATTCCTAATTGCTCCTCGATTAATAGGAATATTAGGATGAATCTCACATCGTTGCTGATCGACCGACTAATCGATGTCAGGAGGCAAACATGCACCTCAAACAAGGTAGGTCCTGGATCGTACTATGTAGCTATCATAGGTTTCTCTCCAGCACTTGAAAATTGAAGCCGGTAGGCAGTGCCTTACAGGCCCATACCTATGGATCTTCGTTTCTAGATTCCAAATAATCTTCAAGGGTGGACGTCACTGACATGATGATCCTTCTAAAAAGTATCGAAGCTCGATCCTGAGATGATGCCTCCACTTGGAATCACCAAGCATTTTATATCCAAAAAGGCGCCACTTGAACATCAAACATGTCCATACTTCAAGCTCCTCAGTAAGCATCCCTTCGATGTCACGTTAGGTGCATTAACCATCTCAACACGGCTCCTGGAACACGAAGGCAAGCACAGTACAGTCCTAATCTGTCCAGATACTATAATCCAGCCTACTTTTAAGGATATCTTCAAAGTTAACAGTTGGATAGATACCGCACCTTACACTTTAAACGCCTTAACCTTGGATGATGGTGTGGATTTTCGTTTGGTCGTCTTCAGAATCGGCAAGACAGCGGCTGTCTATGGTGCGCTAAGTAAAAAATAAGTCGTGGATATCACACGCTACCTGGGACTTCAGGGAAAGCCATTTGGACTTGTCGTTGCTGAAGACGGAGATTCGAGATCAATATTGTAATCCAATCAGGTTGGATGGCAGCTGCTGTGGCCCATGATACCCCATACCATTGGGCCAGAATTTGAAACCATGGTACCCTCCCAGAATGTGACGGGGATCTTGTTGGTCGTCTCCAACGTTGGTAGAACAGTGGCTGTCCTTGGTGCACCGGATAAAATAATAAGCCGTGGATACTACACGCTATCTGGGACCTCAAGGAAAGTCATTGGATCTATCAGCGTTGGAGATGGCTAGTCGAGGTCACTGCCACTATCTGGACAAGACCGATCGACTAGGCTCTTTAGTCGCTGTTGGGGATTGGCCGCGTATTGAGGAGGAGCGAGCCATGGGACATTGTTCCTTATGCCCAAGACAACCTGGTTGTCATCGCCATGGAATTCCGGGTCGGTAGCCGCGCAACATGAGTGGGGGTGGACGTGTTGAACAGCCCCCAGTAGGCTTGAAAATGACAAGAGCCTACATGCAAGTCCTAGAGGAGGTTGTGCTGCTGTGTACGGCCCATGGGGATTATACGCCTATAGTAAGCCTTCGACGATCATCCTTTCGTCTTATGTCACTAACACACACCTAGCTTATAGGAAGCTAGACCACTCCCAAGCCACCTACATGAATGGGCTTGAAGGAGAAAGATAATCTAGCTCCTTCTAGGATCCTTAGATGATTCAGCTTTAAGGATGTCTCCGACATGCAAGTCGATGGAGGAAATTCACGTTGGGGGCGTAATGTGCATAGGGCATGCTGCGGAGACAAGGGCGCTCTCTTGTACGAGGATAGTCTTCCCAGCCATATGGGTATGCTAGCTATCCAAGAAAATCACATTGCCAGGAACAGAAGCCCACTTCCAATATGCCCATGTATCACCTAGGATTTAAAACCTCAACCAAGATGGAAATACCATTAAAAGGAAGGTTCCATAGAATAATTGGGGGGTACTGAAGAGGGAGGCATCATGTGCCCATTCAAATATCGGGTGTGGGTGATCGCAAATGACACGCATTATACTGGCAGTAAATCAATGCTAACCGTGCAAGAAATAGGGCACTGTCTATCTCACCCGGCCGTGGGCTAACTGCGCTAACAGTTAGATTTCTCAATTGCGAGAAGCAATGAGCAACGGTTGCCAAATCCAAGAGGCGAAAACCCCACTTGGTGATCCTGGCAAGACACTCGGACTAAACGGCCCTCCCCTCAGTATATGATAGTGAGGCTATAAGGATAGATGTAAGAACATAGCCCTCTCCTAGCTCTGCGAGTTTTATTGGAATTTAAATGACAACAACCAGGCATTAAACTGCTCTGGCGGCCCTTGCACGGTCAGAAACCGCGTTGTTCGAGCCAGTGCAAACTTTGGAAAGGGAGCCCTTGAGCTCACCGAATATCTTGAACAGGCTTCTAATGCAAGCTTCGTTTCGTCAAGGGGGCAGCTCGATTGTGTTTCCTGAGATAGGGCTGGAGAGTCTCCAGTTTGTCGTTGCTATAGAACCTCCAAGCGGCAAAGATGTCAGTTCAGCTCAGATCCTGAAGCAATGTATCGAAGTTCTTTTAAAGCGGCCACTAAGGTTCTGCTGCGGAGCACTCAAGACAAGCCCAAGAACGACTATGAGCAACGATTTTGGAGGAGAAAATGCCGTTAGAGCATGCGACGATGGACTTGTCGAACTGCATGATATCTCGACAAACGGTCTCCCTGTCGAATCATACCAGGAAGAGGCGGAGCAAAGAAATGAGTAGTCACAGAAGTGCAGCCTTCGAACCCATTATTGTCGGTGTTACATATTCTTCTCTTTGTCTTGTTGATTTTGCACGGATCAAAACACTGGCTTGTTGCCTGCTGCTTTCTGCTCGCCGATATTGGCGATGTCGGATGGACAAAGTGCGATCTCATTTTGGGCGCCTTGTGCGGTCTACTGATCGATCCCCATCATCCCCTTTACCGCAAAGCCAGTCAAGCTGACGCAGTTTATTAAATCCCCTGAGCTAAGGGATATTGAGACAGAGCTCAGCAAATTCCTGGTGATCAGAAATAGCTAATTCGATGTAGTAACTAATTTCTAGAAACTAGAAATCTTCTTTTTAGTTAACTGCCCGCTATTCGTTGTCAGTATTTGTTTGAGCAAGAGTCTGATGGAATAATCGACGCTGGCGGGTTTGGCGACGGTAGTTCGTAACGAGAGATAGCGATGCCGAGCTCCAAAGTGTTCCTACTTCTGGGGCAGCTGGCAGGTGACGTTCAACGGGGCTTGTTTCTCGATTGTGGATTGGATTAAACCATCCGCCCTTTGTCGATCCACGAGTGCCAATGGCAACCAAGCACGAACGAATGAGTCTCGAGGGTGTAGAGAAAAGTTCGAGGGAGAAAGAGTTGTTGCTGAAGTGGTTGGTACTGTGCTCGTACTCGTACCCAGTGCCCGGTACCCAGTCGAAAGCCAAGAAAGGTTAAATCAGACGTCACTCGATACATACTTGCTGCACCCCTAACCACCAACCACCAATAAACCACCTCTAAACCTTACGAAGGACAAACCTGGTCCAGCATATCGTTTTGTCGCCTCAACCCACGAATATCGAGGCCACAGCTAGTAACGCCAGTTGCTTAGTAAACACCAACTCCACCCATCGCCGACATTCGTGCCCGTGGCTGGGTCGTTCGGTTTAGCGCAGCGACCCTCACTCTTCCCAACATATACTGAGCACCTTGACTGGTTCCTCTCCCTGAACGTGCTCTTCCTTGGCCTCTGTAGGCATGTTCTGAATCTTTTTCCGGGAAGCAGCTGCAAAACTACGCAGGTTACTTGGCTCGAGGAAACTCTGAAGTCATAGCTGCAGCCATGTCGGAAGCTGGCGAAGGGTGAGTACTTCGGCTTTCCCGTAGCCCTTTTGCATCGGACGCTCTCTATACTTCTATCGAAGGTCATTATGCTGATCCATTGCTGATCCAAGCCCTCCCAGTCACAAACGCACTAAGTCTTCTGCCCTGTCCCTTTTACGGCGGAAGGAGGGCCGGGATGGTACCGTGTCGTCAGAGGAAGGTTGCACGTCTTCGCTGCCAAATACAGCACCTCGAGGACATAGCTCGAAACCATCAACAGGCGCAGCTAGCTTGATGCGGTCGACATCCAATGTTCATGTGAATAAAATGTCTATGCCACCCCCCGGCACTTCTCATGACAAGCCAGTTTCCATCGAACAATCCGTGCGCAAATTCCGAATATTCGAGGCGTTGAGGAACGGGGATACGGCATCAATATCGAAAGCGATCAGGGAGAGCAGCGGTGCCCGAATAAGCACTTCAAGCGCTACAGAAGCTGGGGTGTCCGGAGGACTGGAAGATACTACCATACTTCACCTTGCCATTCAATGCGCAGAGTTGCCAGTAATCGAGTATATTTTGTCAGATGGAGCTGGCACGATCGATATTAATGAGCGGGACAAAGATGGAAATACTGCCTTACACCTTGCAGCGTCCCAAGGAAGAGCACAGGTTGTGCGGCTACTTCTAGATCAACCCGGTGCAAATGACTCAATTCCAAATTACCAAGGCCGATTGCCACTTGACCTTGCTCGAACCCCCGATATATTCCAGCAGCTACAACTCTCCCGATCGATATTCGTCGATAGCAAGATCCGACAGGTGCAAGCGTTAGTTCAGCAAGGGGACTACAAGAGGCTTGGGGAGGTTCTGGACGAGCCGCGTGTGAAGACGGTATTGGATATAAATGGAGGGGAATTTGCGTCTGATATTACGACGATCCAATCGGGAGGAACCTTGTTGCACGAAGCAGCGAGAAAGAAAAATACTGCCCTTATCCAGGTGCTCCTCCTCCACGGTGCTGATCCATTCCGTCGAGATCGGAGGGGGAAGTTGCCGCAAGAGACGACGAAGGATGATAGTACAAGGGCCATGCTCAAAAGGTCTCCGGCTGCTGTTGCAGCACAACGTGGTATTCAGGAGAAGGCGGTTTTAGGGAACGCCTCCCAGCAAGCTTCGAGCGGTGGCACCGGCGATGCTCTCGCGGGGAAAGAGGGCCGAGAAATGAAGGGTTATTTGAAGAAATGGACCAATTACCGGAAAGGATATCAGTTGCGCTGGTTTGTTCTGGAAGATGGAGTGATGAGTTACTACAAACATCAAGACGATGCAGGTTCGGCCTGCCGTGGCGCCATTAATATGCGTATCGCGAAACTGAATATGGATCCAACTGAGAAGACAAAATTCGACATCATAGGAAAGTCTTCTGTAAAGTACCACCTCAAGGCCAATCACGAAGTGGAAGCGAAGAGATGGTTCTGGGCCCTCAATAACTCGATTCAGTGGACAAAAGACCAGGCCAAGGAAGAAAACAGACTGAAGCAGAAGAGCGCGGAACTTCTTAGACAGGCCAAAGCCGAGCATGCCATTTCTGGTTCAGGGAATCAAACATCCACTACTGAGCTTGGCAGCGAGACCACAAGCCTTCATGCCACAGAAACTCGAAGGAGCAGCCATCAAGCTAATCGATTAGCGCCTCAGTCGAGCAAGAATAGCACTAGCCAGAGGGTGGCGTTCAATACAGCTGGGAGTGTGGGAGAAGATGACGAAGGTACCGCCTATGGTTCGTATGAGCCTAGCTTCATGGGTGACATTCAGAAGGTTTCGAGCAATATCGGTCTTGGACCCGATGCTGATGAGGATGATGATTATGGAGAAGGAGATGGCTCCAGTGACCGTGACGTACCGGTTACTAAAGACGCGCTCGATATTACTGCTCAGTCTGCGAAGCTCCAACTTGACATGATGGCGCAAGTTAACGCGGCATTGCAAGCTGAGCAAGTGAAAACGCCTGGCCTTTCTATATCCGATCCCATCCCAACGGAAGCTTTTCAGACATACGACTCCTCGATCCGTAATTTGAAAGGCCTTGTTGGCGATCTCCTCAAGATATCTAAGGACAGGGATGCTTATTGGCAGTATCGCCTTGATAGAGAAGCAGACATGCGACGCATGTGGGAGGAGAGTATGGCGCAAGTGGCACGGGAACAGGAGGTTCTCGAAGCTAGAGTTGGGGAAGCGGAAGAGAAGAGGAAGATGACCAAGAGAGTGCTTCGCGATGTAATTGAGGGAAGTACTACTGTTAGCAGCCGGCCTGCTAGCCGAGGCGATGGAGCGGGCGACCAGAAATTTGACGATGCTCCTGACGAAGTGTCTGACAATGAGGGTGCCGTTGCTAGTCGTTTGAGACGCAAATCTACCGCCAAAAGCTCGCTCCGGCGCAGGTCCCTCATTGCAGATATTACGAACTTGTCAGAGACTGAATCCGAGGACGACGAAGAGTTTTTCGATGCTGTGGACGCGGGCGAGATTGAGGTTGCCCAGATGCATGACCTCAAGCCAACTCTCAAGGAAAAGACAGAAAAGACCCAAACCGAAGGACTTGATCTCACCCCTTCATTCAAGGGTTATGAAGACGGCATCCGGAAGAGGCTTAAGATGGATGCTGATGATAGGCCGAAGATATCACTTTGGGTAAGTTCCAAATACAATATCAAGCGTCTAATAATAACATATTTGCAGGGTATTCTCAAATCCATGATTGGCAAGGATATGACTAAGATGACCCTTCCGGTATCATTCAACGAGCCAACTTCCCTACTTCAACGATGCGCAGAGGATATGGAGTATACCGACCTACTTGACATTGCTGCGGATCGGGTTGACTCCGCTGAGCGCATGGCCTATGTTGCCGCATTTGCTGCGAGTGAATATGCTTCTACAATCGGTCGTGTAGCAAAACCGTTCAATCCACTTCTAGGAGAGACATTCGAGTACGCACGGCCCGATAAGAATTATCGCTTCTTCATCGAACAAGTCAGCCATCATCCGCCAATTGGTGCCGCATGGGCGGAATCTCCAAGATGGACATATTACGGCGAATCTGCCGTCAAGTCCAAGTTTTATGGCAAATCCTTTGATATCAATCCGCTTGGTACTTGGTTTCTAAAACTACGTCCAAATGACGGGAGCGAAGAAGAGCTCTATACCTGGAAGAAAGTCACCTCATCGGTGATAGGGATTATTATCGGCTCGCCCTCTGTTGACAATTACGGCCCGATGGAGGTCAAAAACTGGACAACTGGAGAAGTCTGTGTCTTGGATTTCAAACCTCGGGGATGGAAAGCCTCAAGCGCGTATCAAATTAGTGGGCGGGTGAACGACGCCAAAGGACAAACCCGCTTCAGCATGGGCGGACGCTGGAACAGTAAGATCTACGCCCGCCTCACTCCCGGCTATGAATCTATCCCCGAAGAACCTAAGTCCGGAGAAATACATCGTCGTGGCTCCAATCTAGAGCCAGCTCAAGCGTTCCTAGTCTGGGAAGCCAATCCTCGGCCTTCGGGCATCCCATTCAATCTCACCCCATTCGTCGTAACGCTCAATGATATCAACGACAACCTTCGCCCGTGGCTTCCGCCTACAGACACTAGACTTCGACCCGATCAGCGGGCTATGGAGGATGGAGAATATGACTTCGCTGCTACAGAGAAGAACCGTGTGGAGGAGAAACAACGCGCTAGAAGGCGGGTGAGAGAGGCAAATGGCGAAGAGTTCCAGCCCATGTGGTTTAGCAAGACAAAGTGTCCAATCACGGGAGAAGCGTATTGGAAATTCAACGGGAACTATTGGACTGAGAGGCAAAAGGCTTTGACTGGTGAGGCATGGAGTGGGGTGGAAGATATATTTTAGAGGGGGGGGGGGATTGTTTCTATGAGGGAATGGGGGCAGGACATGGTGTAGTCTGTGGTATAGTTACGATTTTAGATGCGTGGCTCCTGACATGCATAGGAAACGCGAAGCTATAGATAAGTTATTGTTAAGTAGCATAGCTTAGTACATGTCTATAAATCAAAATCGATGGCCGTCCTTTCCGGGCTCTAGCAGATGGCCTAGAAATCGAAGCTATATCTGACTGTAAATTTCCTAAACAACGATCCCAAATAGAATTTGCGGTTTCCGACAGTGATGTGACTTCGAACTTCTGGCGTTTATCCCCTCGACCTCCATCTGTTGCTTGGCTGATCGCTCATTAATGGTGATGTTAGATTAATAATCGTCGGCTCCACATTCGTGGTCACTCTGGTGATTATGATCATCTACTTCTTTCTTTTCAAACAGCGATATACATGGAAAGTGGCCAGGCGTGACGAGGCCTCGAAGGAGCGAGCGGGATGCAGGCTCTATAGGCCGATTCTTTGCAATGTGTCGGCTTTTGCTGAGACATTTGCTCCAATACCTACCTCAAGCGCCACAGCCTCATCCCCAGTACCACTACGAAGGAAGACGCCCAGAAATATTACAGACACTGTTACAATCCTGTATATGTCGCGCTCATATACGAAGTACACCTTGTAGAACTATAACTATCGCGAGGAGCGATGTTTTTGTATTATAATTGTCTTTTACTTCCTAGTAGATGTTTGGGAGAACTCCTCGTTGGTTACCTTCTCAACTGGCGAGGAGGTCGAGAAGAGGGAGGCCAATGAAAGGTACTGGGCGAGGCGCAAGGCGAGGAGGCAGGACTTGCTCACAGGGCAAGCAAATGCAGCTGTAAGCGAAAGACGAGCGAATCGGTCCCATCACGTGATATCACCACCGAATTCTTTTTAGCGGCCCGCCCGCTCTCGCTTAGCTGTTCCGCGCGCACATAGGCACTTCGAAATTATTCAATTTCGACTTCACAATTGATCTCGAGTAAATCCAACCCAAGATTCAAGATGACCAAAAGAACGAAGAAGGTCGGCGTGTACGTGGTCGAATCCTGCATCGCAACTGTGAAAAATACTAATAAAACGATAGGACCGGAAAGTACGGTACCAGATATGGTGCCTCCGTAAGTGCTCGAACCAAGTGTGGTTATTCGTTATCTGACCTTTTCTAGCTCAGGAAGCAAGTTAAGAAGATGGAGATCCAGCAACATGCTCGCTATGTTTGCACGGTATGCTTGGCCGCCCTCTGACAAAGCTGGTCCTTTGTTAACGATTTTCCCACCCAACAGTTCTGCGGAAAGTCGAGCGTAAAGAGACACTCCGTCGGTATTTGGAACTGCAAGTCATGCAAGAAGGTCGTGGCTGGAGGAGCATACACCGTCTCGTACGTTTTACATGGCGCTCAGCCTTCCCCAATCCGGAGGAGGACCATAAGATTGATATTATCCTCGAATACTAACCAACACCGGGAACAGAACACCTGCCGCGGCAGCCATGCGATCAACGCTCCGACGATTGAGGGAAATTGCTGAGGTCTAGGTGTGGGAATCTGGGATGGGAGTTGTGGTTTATATTTGCTAGAGCCTAGGCCGGTTCTCATAGGGTTCGCGGTTCGCCGTCGTTGAGGACGCATGAAATAAAGCACTTCCAAAACCTGGCACAAGAAATGATGGTCTAGATTGTGACCTGGAAACTGTTCATCCAGCCCCGATGGTTCTTCTCCTGCATCATGGCAACCTCCGATCTTGCGATTCCTATCCTCCCTTCGGCGGAATCATTGTGCTTCCAGCCCGCCTCAATGTGCGACTCGGCCAGGACTACTCAAGGCGAATATTCCTAGGTAGAGAATGGATGTGCAAGGCACTCCCAACTAGCACTCGACGGTGACGACTTCTTATTCCGATGGCCACAGTACCAACATCAAAGAGATTACACTAGTTATTGGGGTCCGGAATCTCTACGAAGTACCTTGCCTAGGCACTTACTCGACATGAGGTAGGTATCGGCACCTATCCAGTGAGAATTTCATGTCATCTGCGTCAGTTCCATTATCGATCCAGGCTAGGCCCTATTGCGAGAATGTTCCATTGGCGGAGTCTTACTCAAATTCAATACCCACCCATTGCACCTAATCTTCGGCCTTGATACTCCCTGCATGTCATTCAGTTGATCGACTGATCATTCTTAGACCCCAAGTCCTGGACCCGTTGATACGGATAAGGGCTGTACTTGCAAGTATTTTTCTACTTTGCCCGCAGTATTTCTATAACTTAGACCGACTAGTATATCTGAATTTGCCGGCGTGTAGTACATCGGTGATAAGGTGTCTATATTGGTCGCTGCTATCCTTATTCTATTTATAACTTCTTGAGGTTTGCTCTTAAAGTCACTCACTCGCGTTGAATTTCGCTACCACAGTTTCAGATTCGGGACCCCTATGTTTCCGACTTTGATCACTTGGATATCGCCTGACTCTGTATTGATGATGCGACAAGTGGATCCTGCCTATACATTGCTACCCTCCGGAGTACGTAGTACCTGTAGGCTAAATAATAAATCATTATTGCTGGGCCTTTGAGTCGCTATGCCACACTCTACTCTACCTTATGCTGTTACTGTACAGAAGCTACTGTGCTGGCTTGTGACCGAGAATGCCTACGACATAGGAATGTAGGGCAAGGGATTTATCCCAAATCATCAACGGTTGCAACTATTACTTCTTCAGCCCTAGCGGTGTAGTTCTAGTGATCATGTTAGCTCGGTCACTGCCCGCCCCCCCTACAATTGCATTATGAAGTATTACTGTGCAGTTATGCGTAATGTAATGATCTGGTAGCACCTGGTGGCGCGAAGATCTTTCCTTGTCTCTCGGTCACTTTCCCGTCAATGTTCCCTCCGCATTCTGGATCCTGAGGAGCGTTGCTGGTGCTCTGCTACCCCATGTGGCCCCCCATGGCGTATAATCTCAGCGTGGAAAAGGCACAGAATCCTGTCACTAACGGTTGTGTTTGGAGTATTGTCGCTCGGAACCTACAGGTTGCATTCGGCGGGAATATATGTACAGAGTATGGGGCATCAACCATTGGAGATCACGAAACGTCGTATTATGATATGCGTGGGGGGGCCGAGGTATTCTTGCGCAACGATCACACATATCATAACATGACCCATGAAAACCAGATCCAAAGAGGAGATGAGATGTTAACCTAAATATGCGGCTAGACTTGTCTCGAGATATCAAACGGGAAAGTTGCTACGAATAGCACCAGATATGTCAACCGAATTTCAATTCAACTATAGAACAGAAGTAGACAAAAATGGCGTAGATTTTACTTAGTACTCGACTTTATCGTTGTGCCCTCGAGGACAACACATGTCATAATAATGTGATTCGCACAGCTGAAAAATGTTTCGGAATTCCAGATCCAGCCGTTTCAAACGCCGGTAGACCTCGGCTCGGAACAATGATTAATGCCCGTAGATACGAAGTACTTGTACGCGATATGGTACCCCATACCCCATACTTCTAAACTTCACCTGCATTCAGTCATAAAAGGTGTGCTGATTCGCGTCTCCTATTACAAGATTTTTCAGAGCCCTAGGTTGATTTTGGGTGTATTAACACACTGCATCTCGATCCCCAAGAACACAGACAGTGCGACGACACCCTCACAGAAAAAGCTTCGCTAGCAGCGCCTTAAGCAGGATGGCTGACCGCCCAACACTCGTGAAACCCAAACCATACGATCACTCGAAATCAACAATAGAGAATGCGTTGGAACTTACGGAATTATCAGCCATTGGGCCTGTACGTCTCCTATGCCATCTTCCCTTTGGTGCTGCGTCATTATGCGCCCCCTTGAGTTCTTAATCCTAGTGTGTTTTCTGCAGACATCAACTAATCTTCTCCCTTCTTCACACAGGATATGTTCACCAATACACGCCCACTATGGCACCCTCCAGGAGCACGCGGTATATACGGTGGTGCAGTCATTGCGCAGTGCCTCGCCGCCGCCCAGCGGACCGTCCCAAGCAATTTCACCGTCCATAGCATGCACTGCTACTTCGTGTTAGCAGGAGACGCCTCGATTCCGGTCATGTTCTACGTGGAGCATATCCGAGAAGGAAAATCTTTCGCAACACGCACAGTGCAAGCGCGGCAACGGGGAAGGCCGATATTTACAACAACAATGTCATTTGTGCGTGAGAATAGCGGCGGATCAAAGACGATACAACATGCTGTTCCCCTGCCTTCTGGTGTTGTGGTCCCGAGCGATAGCATTACCGAGGACGAGGAGGGCGAGGGAAGTGGACCATTTATATCCCGCCGAATTGAGATCCTGAACAAGGAGAGCAAGAACCCGCACGAAAAACGAACTCGACAATGGATCAAGGCCCGGGGACGGATCAGCGAAGCTGGTGGCCATCAGGCGCATCTAAGTGCACTGGCATATATGAGTGATAGTTATTTTATCGGCACTGTATCGCGGATCCATGGCATCTGGCGGCATCTGGATGCTCCAGCTGAAAAACAGCCCGTGGGCGCCTCGGATGCCGATGTCCCACAGTTGGGCATGATGGTTAGTCTAGATCATACTATTTATTTTCATCAGCCGAGGAAATTTAGGGCTGATGAGTGGATGTTTACGGAGATGTCGAGCCCTTGGAGTGGGGATGGAAGAGGGGTTGTGCAGCAACATATGTTTGCTAGCGATGGGACGCTGGTTGCTACATGTTTTCAAGAGGTACGTGCTGGATTCTACTCCTATTCTCTGCTACTTAACCCGCCTTGCTTCTGCGACCCTAAGACATGCTGATGCTTTTGGAATTGTAGGGCGTTGTGAGACTAAAGCAAGATCCCGTTCCGGCGTCCAAACTATGATTTGCCACGATAGATTCAAGCGGGATTTATACCATGCTTTCGTTTTTGATGTAGCTTATTTGTCCTATTAGAAATAGAAATAGAAATAGAGGTTACATGATTGATTAACTATACGGAGGCCTGCCGCCCTAACAGGCTCATTCAAGCGGCGCATATCATAAGGAGAAGTCTGGTTGCATACTTCGTACTATGCGGACTTGGGGTAATACTTTGTCTACATACGAAGTAGGTACTCTGTAGATACTTATCATTTTCCCTATATTCCACGGCGACCGTTCTCGCGGCCGAGACCCTGTTGGCGCCAGGCCCCACGTATGTCTTACCAACGCCTCGGTACCCGAGTATCAACCCTGTATATCATTGTCTGTACGTAGTATTTCGTATAGAACATCGTACTATGTGGTACTCCACTCGAATTATGCATTGATTTCCTGTTTAATGCGGTTGTCTCCCATACTAGAAAAGTGCAGGTGATACAACACAAGATTTAAAATTGCCCGAATGCGAACATCCAAAAACAGTTCGCCCGGTGATGTTTTCAGAAATCTTACATGTGAGACAATACTCTGCTCAGTAGCGGAACAATAGGGGAGTTGACGAATCACGTGCCTTGCGTCATCCGTGCGCAGTGCGCGGCATGGCTCGAGCAGGGATCCCGGTCTCAGTTGGAAATGTGTCTTCGAAATCCAAATTAACTCGAAGTCACGGATTGTCGTCACCATAACATCGCCCGCTGACCCTCCTGGCGCTTTATACATGAATGTCTGCCCTCGCAGTACTGCTTCTTAACGACCCCCGAGCCCTCATACTACCCGCGCTTTCCACCTCCCAATTACCCGTCATCTCCGCCTAGTCCCTTGGGTACTTGAAGCGAATTGGCAGACCTAGAGTTCCGGGCCGACGCGGACATATCAAATGCACTCCATACGGCAGAAATGCCGCCCAAAGCATCAAGTACTCGTGCTGAAGTGCTATCCGAGAACCACAAAAGGCGCTGTTGATGTTAAGCCAAACTCCAGCGAGCTGAGCTACCTCCTATATTATGCGACCACCCGCCGAAGTAAGGTCCAGAAGGTTTGCGGGTTTTTGGAGAAGAAGACTGCCAGCGACGTCTGGCGGGCCCGGATAGGGTATGTCAGAATATACGCCCACGATCCTCTTAATAAATTAGCTGAGCTTTTGCTAACGGCACCGTCTCTATTTGCCAGAAATGTTCAGGTTACCCTCCAAATTCTGGCCGCGTTGGTTGAGAAAGCTCCCCGAGACCTTCCTCTATACGCGCCATATGTCCTCAAAATCCTCAGCATCATACTACGGTCGCGCGATATTACGATGGTCGAATCCTCCATCCCAACGTTCGAAGCGTTCTGTGGAAATCATGATGGAGCGACTTTATCAGCCGATCAAGAATACCTCCGCCAGTATGAGGAAATAGTTCGGATATACGCGTCGTTTGCGGTGACAACACCACCACCAACGAAACCCCCCACAAGTGCCCCGGTGGCCATGCGATGGAGAAATGCGGGATTGCAAGCCATTAAAAGCGTGGCATCATCCGAAGCTTTGGCCTCTCTCGCCGGGAAGCAGTTGGATGTCGTAGTGCCAATACTGTTGGAAAACCTATGGGCAGAAGACGAGCAGTTTCTGGAGATAATTGAACAGAGAGCGCAACAAGGGGTGAAGGTAGACGCCGAGAAACCCATGAGACGGCGCACCAGTGTAGCGACTGTAAGAACTGTTGAGACAACTAGCGATGCGGCTGCCGCAGCTCTCTCCGCGACTGCGGCCGATGCAGATAAGCTTGCTGAAGAGAATATCGCGGTTTTGGCAATGCAGTGTTTGCAACAAATATTTGTGGTGCCTAACAGGATCCAGATTCATGGGGCAACTACTGCCACTCTGGAATTCATTTCCGGCCGGGTCACGCAGCGAGACTCTCTCGTCGAGGAAAAGGAGAGCACCAAAGCAGATCAATATACGGGTTGGGCCTCGAAGATATTTGAACTGATAGCTCGATGGACACCTGTCCAGGATCGCTATGTCATCTTGGTCACAACCATGGAAATTCTGGTCCAGAGCCCGGTGATCGAAGACAATCTGCAAGAACAGTTGGTTCTGGCTACAATGGTGGATTCATTACTGAAATCCGACATAAATATGATTGGGTTGAGCGTAATGGATGTTTTACTAGGCTTAATACACCACGTAGTAAAATTGCTCCAGCTGAGTGGGACGGCACTCCCAGGACAACAAATGACAGGGTCTGGTGTGGCCAAGGACGACTCGAAATCTCCATCGCGGCCGACTGGTGACGCTGGTAACGCAGTGGAGGCTCCTGTGCCAAGCGTGTTAAGACGCAACCTCTTGAATCGACTCCAGGAGTGCGTGGGCGATCTCGCCACTCATATATACTATGCAGACCAAATATCGGACATGGTTTCCACGCTTCTGATGAGGTTGAAGCCATCACCGCCATCTCATGCTGCTACGATCGCTTCCATTGAGAACCCTCCCACGGCACCAGCTGGACTCACGTCCGTTATCGACTTGCCAGAGGATCAAAAGACTGATGGATTTTTTTTATTTGGCACCGCTAAAGTTAAAGCTCTGGAAGCGATCAAGCTTATTCTTCATGTTGCAAGTCATCGCAATAATATTATTGGGGGCGCTGGGCTCGGGAGGAATCGTGTCCCAGTCGGTGTATGGGAAGGTACCCAGTGGCTCCTTCGAGATAGCGATGGACGAGTCAGAAAAGCTTATGTTGATGTACTTTTGGCATGGCTGGAGACAGAGGTTCCACCGTCGGGCCTTCGCGTATTTGAGGAGAAACCGAAGAATTCGGCGCGGCCTGTCCGTAATGATTCCTCGTCGAATCTTACGAAGCGCGCAGTGTCCAACGCATCCCAGAAAGAAAAATCTACCAAGCCGTCAAGGACAACGTTTCTGCAATTATTGCATTTGGCTATTTACGAAAATGCCCTACAATACGTCGATAGCGAAGCAGACATCCTGCTCTTACATCTTCTACTTACCAAGCTCGTGGATAACCTAGGAGTTAATGCTGTCAAGAGTGGACTACCTATGGTTTTCCGCCTGCAGGAAGATATCCTAGAAGCCGAAACTCCTTTGGCCAAGGTTCGCATCGGAAGTTTATGTCATGGGTATTTCTGGGCTATTAGTGAGAAGTTTGACATTGAATCATCGCCTGTGGGGAGAGCGATAGATAACGAAATCCAACGGCGGCGAAGCAAGAAGTTCTGGGTTGAGCGGACTCGTTTCCCACCAGTTGCCCTTGATAACATAGGTACCCCAGGCACAAATTCTCCTCAGCAAGCTCCAGTCTCGGAAGAGGAATTGGAATCGGAGGAGCTGATTCCTTTTGACGAACGTTTCCAAATGGTGAAGCTTATCTCGCTGTCTTACGCTGAGTCTATGGCCCCACCACCTATGAGTGCCCCCACATCTCCGAATCGAAGCTTTTCGCAACCAATTCTAAGCACAGTCGCTTCTACTAGCGAGGAGGTGCCCGAGAAAGTGAAGGATGAAATGATGTCCGGCTGGAGCAGAGAGGCAGTTATTGCCACTGCCCAGGAAGGAAGCAAGTCTGCGTCGCTCAATGGATCCAGGTCCGGTACAGCTCATCGCAGCTTCCTTGCGGTCAACGGCAACTTAAACACTGGGGGAACGAACAGCCGTACGCATTCTCCTCCTGGAGGACCTCAGAATCACCTTTCAGCGCGAAATAAACCCGAATCATCGTATGGTCTAGTGCGTGGACTTGGGGCCCTCCAAAAGCTTAGGAAAGGCGACAACCACTCACCATCACCCGCAACCGACTCCAGTCGAAACTCCGTCACCCGAGTAGACCAGTTGAAAATGGTCCTCTCCCGGGCTCCAGGGAGCACTCCGGTCACTCGAGCCGGCATTGCACACAGCGATTCAAGCAGCGAGAGCATGGTCAGCTATGACTTTACTGCTTCAGAACTCTCGTTCAACCCACCCCAGCAGGACGGCCCACGTATAGAGCGATCCGTCTCTCTACGGGAGCGTAATGGCAGAGCACGATCTAAATCTCGCGACCGTATCGCGTCAGGAGATCATCGTCCCTTGACTTCTCATCCGATGCTGGGTAGAGGGGACCCTGACGCCCAAGATTTTGCTACAATTCCACCCGTCCCCCCACTCCCGCAATCTCTAATGGGAGACGGTGCATCCGCGCGCAGAAGCCGGAGCTTAAACCAGTCTGCGAGGGGGAAAGAGCTAGGTTACACAGGCGGATGGGCAGAGGATAGTCCAGTAGCGGATTTGGAGAGTCTGCTTAAGGGGATTGACACTGCTGGGAATAAGAAAGGACATGTGGCGATAAAACCTCCTTATTGAATTAACATATGGGAAAACTTAATGGCATCTTTTCACTTCACTATGTATTACCAATTACAAATACTAGATAGGGAGCGAGCGAATGGCGCGAAAGGTTTGGGCGAGCAACTCGAAGACGTGGTTGGGGCTTTTGGATTGGACATATGTAATTCAAAGTATATACTGTTTGTGTGAAAGTAGCTCGTGATTGGAATATACTTGGGTTAATTGATTCAATGCAGAGAGAATAGCTGATTCCCCATGACGGGCCATATTTGTTTGTATTGGGTTGCCCCCCCCAAAAACCTCCACCCAGTCGAGCGAGCCCTACGCTCCCGAATGACCAAGGCCGCAACTCTCAAGCTTCTTTTACTTCTTCTACTTCTTTACCTTCTTTCCACAAACGCTTCATTCTGCTTTCCTTACCATTTCAATCTCCAACCAATTATTCATACGCAACCTACCATCTGCTCATAAGGCTGCCTACAGCGTCACATCAGCCCGCTAGTCGCGATAGGAACCACCACCCTGGGGCTCTATCCCCCGAACATCTGCAGCTGGAGGCCTCGTCAACGAATCGCTGCGTAAAGCGTCCTTTCTCTGGCTCCGACGCCCGGCAGCGCCGCATGCACCGTATGCACCCCAAGCATCTCACTGCTTGCACTTGAAGTCCTGGGAAAACTCAGCCAGAGTCCTGCAGAGGACTCTGCTGCAGAGTCCTGCGAAATAACAGGCCTTCACCACATCACATTGCCCACCAGCAAAACCACCCCAACGCCATTGTTGCGAGAGGCGCCTATCGCGCGAACTCGAGGTGCTCGGTCTCAAAGTCACCAACCAATTCCTCTTGGTTTCTAACCATCCAAAAATAACCATTTCCAAAAATAAGTCAAAGATGCCAAAAATAACACAAGAAAAACGCCGAGATTATGAAGGAGGAGCCTACGGAAATAGAACAGCAAGCGGCCTCAAGTTTGTGGTCGTTGCTTGCCACCGTGCTCCTATATAGAATGCTGCTCCTGCTGCCACAAACTACCTTTGACTGATACCTCTGATACCTCCGACCTCCCGACAGTGTTCTGGTTAGAACACTGACTGACTGGCGCATTTGCACGCTGGAATCCCCCGCCGACCCCAGGCATTGCAACATGTGCTGCCTGGAGCGAGCGGGTACAGCAAAAAGCAGTCCTTTGCGCCCACAGGACTCCGAGCAACTCGCAAGAAGTCGGGAATCTTCCCCAAAACCCCACCGCATCGCATTATCTCAACTTTCCTATATCCCCTATCCCCTATCGCCGAGGACAATTCATTGTCTCCCTCAGTTCAGGACGGACATGAAGGACTCGGTCTTTGGGGGTCTAGTGGCCCCAACGTCACGTTCCAGCTCGTTTGTCATCTCATCTCATCTCATCTGCCCTTGTCTTTTGTTTTGTTTCTGGCTTCGAGGGAATGCTGTGGTTGCTCAATGATGGGGTCCTTTGGTCAGCCTGGGCGTATGCCTTGCGCCACTGCAGCATTCGGATCGGCGAGCGGCGAGTGCCTGCTTCGTATTGGCATTGGTGAGGCGAGCGAATAACGCACCCCGACCTTGACTGCGCGCGTCTTGCAGCTGCAATAATCAAGGAATCCTCAAGTTCAGAGCCATGATACGATTCGGCCAGCTTGACGACAACCCTTGCCGAGGCGATTGTCGAGCCACACTTCTCGAGGGATTACGAATTACGAAGTATCCGGACTCGGTGAGCGAAAGAGGCTCAGTCAGGCCCACGACTTCCCTGACCCAGCAACTACCAGCTACCAGCTACCTTCGCCTAGAGGCTGCATGGAAGTCCTGGGCGAGTCCTGCCAACGAATCTGACACTGCAAGTCTAAGGAATCGACGATACTGAACTGGATTCATGACTTATATCGCTGGCAGTGGCAACATGGGACTTACGTTCTATCGATCTCGCCCTTGCTCGTTTGCACCACCTTGCGCTTGTGTAGCCGACCAAGAGCTTGAAGCTGGGTTTTACGTTGTATTGGTGAAATTCAGTCACGATGTCTCTACTTAGCAGGAGAAGCGCGAGCCAGCGATCCTATGTGCCTGGAAATGATGAAATTACTGTGAGGAAGGTCCAACCAAATGATACAGAATCTGAGAGTCACGTCGGCTCGCTCAGTTCGGACGCTTCCAAGTCGACTACGACCACCACGACAGACTTTGCGCTGTACGATTCTTGCGTGTAAGGCATCTTAATATTAATTACTAGAGGATATCTCCCTAACAATTCCCAGCGCTCGCAAGTTTCCAAACCACAAGGCATCCCATTTGCGCTTCCTCGCTTGGGTTGCATACACTCGCAAGTTTACGGACGAGCCTATTACTGAGGATGAGCGGCGGACTTGTCCACTATTATGGTGTCGATCGGTATTCAAAGACCAGGAGGCAATGTTGCAGCACGTGTGGAACTGTGAACATCTATCCAAAGGTCTTTACTGGTGTTTCCAGTGCCAAAAGCCAGAGCGCGTTGGGAACTTCCAATGCAAACGATGCCAGGGTCTACCATCCCGGACAGACCGGCTTGCTACTGTAGCTAGAAGAATATTCTCCAAGCTCGGATCGAAGAATCATCGCATACAGCGATCTCCACCCGCTGAACCAGAAATGTCGCTCGCCAAGGTTCCTGAAGCCTCCAAAGCACAGCAACAGCAACATGACCGAATGTCCGCAATCTGTGACGCAGGACCTGTTGGAGGTTGGGGGCAGCAGTTTGCGATGCCAGAACAGACCAATGCAATGGACCATTCCGATACAGCAGGAGACTGGACAACGGACTTTCAAGAGTTACCAGACACTCAAATATGCGAGATGAATGGGTCAGCGCATCCCATAGAGCTTAGTGCTGACCAAGACCGTTGGGTGGACAACGACTACTCAAACTCTCAGGGAAGTTGGTATAACCAGAAATCCCCAGCTAGAGATAGCAATCCAGTTTCCGGGGTTGCAAACCGTCCGGAGACAATTCTGCCTCGACTGAACACCCAGTCCTTACCTTCACAAGGACAGGATTTCCCTTCAGAGTATCCGAGTGGCTGGTCAGAAGGGCCCCTGGTTGATACCATAGTATCTCCCTTAAGCACAGTCGGGCATTTTACTTCACCCTTCCACGAGATTTCACCAACCGATACTGAGGCCAGTGGAAGGTCTTTTTTCACGGACTCCGGATACACGAGCGGCACTATAGGGTCATGTGCCACTTCTCCGCCAGAGAGTTTCGAATTAAATCCGGGTTTCAACGAACCCCGAGGGAAAAAGCGTTCTCGGGATTATGACATGGCCTTCGAAGAACCAAGCCTCGAACATACGGCTTTAACTGTGATGACCATGCAATCGATGTCAACATCCTCGAGTATAGATCAAAAGATCGCGGAATCTACAAGCAGCTCGCATTCGCCCAGCAGATGCCCCAGCACCAAGAAGCCGAAGATGCAATCCCCGTACTGGTCTAGTGCTATAAGCCTAGTCCAATCGTTTTCAGATGTCCTAGATGCGCATATCTCTCACACCAAGGAAATTCTTCGCTCTCTCCCATCTACACCTATAACTACTGAGCTTCTTGCTATGTCTCGGAGCTCAATGGTGTGCATAGGTTTGGAAGCACTTCTGGGAATCATTGAAGGAAGAAATCCTACCGCAATCGTGCAGGCATTTGCGTTCACGCATATCTCGTTCGCATTTGCTATTGCGATCGACCATGACGAGATTAAAGTCCATACACAAGAGTGGTTTCGTGATTCCTTATCATGGGTTGCAGGTTTAGGATCAATAAGGCAGCGGAATAGATATGTACATATAGCAAAGGCTGTATGGCAACCAGTGGACTCGCTAAGAGAGAGCTGTCTCCCTGGCTTGTTTTCGATGGTGGACAAGGAGAACAGACTGGTTCTAGCTTGTAAGCGGTTCCTCGATGGTAAGTGACCACCAGACTTGAAATTGTTAGACTCCACCTAACCTCCACAGTCCTCGAGAGCCTTGGTGCTTCAGAGAACACGTCGTCGCCAACTAATACGACGCCCGGATTTCCACCATCGCTATTCGCCCAAGAAGCTCAAGCACGAGTTATTGAGCCCCTTATTAAAACTGCCTCAATCGAAGCTTTCATCGAGGATGTCGTCAAAGTCGAGGAGCGGCTTAATCGGTACCACATCACGAGCGTTCGAGAGCTAGAACTTGAATTGATGTGTGCTGGAAAGGTATGCCATATTGAATCAGCCTGCAGCACGCGCTTACCTTTGAATAGCTAGCTTCCCAGTCCGAACTTGCATACTCCCGGTTCCTCTCTCATGTGACAGCGCTGTGCGACTCCCTCTATGAATCATCTTCTCAGCCGCGCACGTCATATCACATCGCCAACATTTCACAAATTAAACAACTTCTCCCTGAAGAAACGTATGGTGAACATGGTGATGAAGACCGGGAATTCGAGCTTGAATTGGATGATGACTTGCCCCTGGATTTTAATATGGGGATGTTCGGGCAGGGTGATAGGAGCATGCCGGGGTATATGAATAAGTTCACGAGGGACGCAAATGGGGCTTTGAGAGTCGATTGGTATGCCTCCTATTTTTATATTTCTTGGTCCTTCTGGCACAGAGAGCGATATCTGACAAGAAACAGCGAATTCCCACATGATTTCTCCACCCTTCCACCTCCAAATCCAACCATTGCCCCCATCACACAATCGAATTCCCAGCGAGAGGAACGACTCCATGCTGGACTGAATAGCTCTTCTCCAACCAGCGGAATATACCCCAAGTACGACCTAAAACGGATCGGTCAGAAGCCCAAGCTGTCATCCACGTTTCTGTCCTCATCATCTTCCCCGCTCCCATTGCCCACACCTTCAGCGTTCAAAAGTGTGGATATTGCTGCTTCCTCCTCTTCCTCACCAGACAACATCCCACCCTCTCAACCAAAGAAGCAAACCTACCAATGCCCCCAGTGTCCCTACCTCCCTGAGGGCATAGAAAAATACAAAGCTTCAAACCTCCGTCGGCATAAAAGGACTCAGCATCCTTCCGGCAATGAGAAAGGGAGTTATTTGTGCACATGGCCGGGATGTGGGAGAACATTTACAAGGAGTGATAATTTGATGAGCCATAAGAAGGGTAAGGGCCATGTATTAGAGTTTGATGTTCGTAATCCTGGAGGATGTGGTGGGGATAAGGACTGCAGTGCTGAGGGTGAAGATGGCGAACATGGGCTTGGTGAGCGCCAATTTGGTAGCGATTTGAAGTATAATCAATGGGAGAACGATTATGAGGGTGGGAGAATTGTCGCCAAGAGGAGGAGACGAGACAGTAACTAAACTGCGCCTTCGCCACGCAAGTTACAAGCTAGCATCGAGAACTCCATGACACTCTAACAGGCCTCCGATAATGGCCCATAGGAGCAGCATTACCAGCTGGCGGGCAGCACACCGGCGACGCATGAAGCATTCAAGGCTTGAAAGAGCTGAAAGTTTTCAAATTTCTCATATCATCTCTGTATTGGCTATGTGGCTTCGCATAATAACGGCGTTTTGGATGGTTCAGGTTGGGAAGTAGACGGGAGGGAATTAATGATACCCATTGACTGATATATAAATCAAGCATCTGCCTATAAATCACAGCTATACTCCATATAATATACAGTTTTATACCATCAACCATCTGCAATGGGCAAATTTTCAGACAAACTCGTGCATGATTATCAGGGAATGTCACGATGAGCAGTGGACGCACATGCCACTGGTAGCCATCCAATTCTAACCCTTGTTAAGATTCCGAAAAAAAATAGGAATATAAAGGGCAGCAAAAGCAAACACGGGGAAGGAATGGATAAAGAGTCCCCGGCGGCGACCAAGTCCTGATATCCCTCTAAGGTTATTCCTTAAAGTCCTTAAAAGCTCAACCCGTTCCATTCAACCCTGTAACATCCAAATTAAGTCCTAGCTACTGACTCCTAGGTAGAATATCGAGCAGTCCTTGAGGGAGGAGAGAGTCGTAGGGAATGCACTACGGAGCTTGTATTCCTATCACTTAAAGGACTCCGGTGATGGTCCTACGGGAAGATCATATCATCGGTCGTCCCATTAGTCTCGAAGGTGTCCCAATACATGGTAGGATTATTAGGGTTCAGGACAATGTCCATATCCCAGAGTACCGAATACGGGCGAGCCCCCGTATCCAGAAATGAGAGATTTCCCCCGCTATCAAATTTCCAGTTGTATTGGGCAAGGATCAATTCCTGTGTGGTCCTTGGAGGGCTGCATTGGAGTCCCGAGATGTCTGAGCGGCACATGGCTGCGAAACTGCTAGATATTGCACCTGAGGAAATCTATCACTCTAGAGGCATCTTGTCTAATCCCGAAGCATGCGCGTATAGAATAGGGTTCCTCCAATCCAAGATATGTTTGTACCAGGGTATGGAATCTATAGACAGAGTTAAGCATATGATTTCTGAATATTTGGGGGGGGGGGGCATGTGTGCTGGAAGCCTGAACTCTGCAAGCCATCAACAACCAGGAGATAGCGGAGTATATTTTATGCAACATGAACTTGGAGAGCCGAGGCGGATGTAAGTTCTATTAAACCCCGCAAATCCGGTTCGCTGGGACTCGTATGCCTGCGAAATAGCAGGACCCGGATGCACGCTCGAAGTAAGCAGAGTAACCCCGGAACCGGGTAAGGCAGCGGTTGCCTGCAGATACGTAAGTTTTAATGGCGAGTATTCCTGCGACTCGCCCTGTGCTTTGTAAGTATCCCGCGCCTTGTTACTGTAGATCCTAAAATCCTGAAGATCATTCAGCTAGGTTGATACCATCATACCAGAAGTGTTTCCCACAGTCCTTAATTCCCCGTAGGCTGTTGGTAATGTGTTTCCAGGGTCTCATCTCATTGTACACGCCATCAGTGTGTTACCCACAACTCGGGCACCGAGTAGGAGGGAGATTCTAGCCATATATATAGGGCACTAGCCAACTTTCCGTTATTGGATGATGGGCCATTCCTTGGATATCGCTTTGGAAGTAAATTCAAAGGAAGTCAGCTTCGCGAAGGGTTCAGTGGCCTTTGGTGTCAGACACTTTCGCTTCAACAACTTAGTTCAGCCACCAAATTGGCATTCTCTCGTTCATATTCAGCCATTCTCAATATGGGGGGGAATAGTTCTCAGAAGTGGCATAATCGGTCGGTAGCCTGGCTCCATTTAATTTCAGGACTGATGCGGTTGAAAGCTCCCAGCCCAATTCCTCACCCTCTCATACTCATCAGTCGGCTTCCTCCCATAAATGCATTAATCGGGAGAATTTGAAATCCATTTCGGCTTGTCCATCGAACCTAGAAGCATATCTACGATGCCAGCACAATTTTGAGAGAATACCGCTTGGCGTGTCGAGTGGCAGAATAGGTGGAAATCACCAAGAGCATGCATCACAATCTTCCGTCGGATTTGAGATTCCGGAACAGCGGACAGATGCGTATTTATTGATGATGAGGGATTGGGACACAAGGTGGAAAACAGCCGGGAGTAATGAGATGGTGTCTGGTGGTAAATAACTGGGTTTTGCTAAACGGAGGCTAGGAAGGCGTAAAACATGTATTGGGTTGAGGATGTTGTTCATACAAAGTATCCTGTTTGGAGGTTTAGGTAAAGGGGAAAGGCGTTGATGTTACTATTTAAGTACAATTTTGCGTGTTAGTATTAATAATTCGATAATGTGCAAAGTCGCTCGTCTGTTACTAGTATATTAATAGGTCTCACCAAGTGTTTGTAGGAATGCACGCTTACTTCCACACTTCAGGACCAAAGCCTTACGAATATCGGTTAATAGGGAGTTTTTCTCGCTGGAGGATTGGATGGCATGCAGGATTCTTAACGACTTGTCAAAATGGGAGTCCTTCGGACCGTGGCTCGGAATCCAACAGTCTATTGTTTGGGATCCGACTCAGGTAGCGGAGGATCGGAAGTCATGAAGGGTCGCTAGTAGATTCCCTCAAAAACACCAGGAGAGTCAAAAGTTGGCGTATCATTGCATAATTGCATGATCTGGATGGCGAGAGAATAGCGAGAGGATGAGCGCTTGTAATCGTAATCCAACAGTTCGCTGCAAGTAGCTCTAAATACTCATCCTTTGTTGGGAGCGTGGGAACCACTCGTTGTGGTCGCCATCGAATATTTCTCAGGGATAGTAGTTATTCGTTGTCATTTGCAAGAGCTCTGGCTGGTCTTGGAATCGGCCATAAACGAACCGAAAAAAGCAAAGCTCTGTTGACCGGAATGCGTATTAAAGGGGCCTTTTGTTGAGCCTATGCAATGTCTTAGTTATTTACTTATTGCAGCGGGAATCGTGTATGTAGGGCCGTGGTTGGGCCGATTTGAGTTCCGTCCAAATCATTAATTATTTCATTATTCGGCTCGCAGCCTCCAGGAAACCGGAGGTGGATGCAGACGGCCGAGGAGTTGCTATCCTGCTGGAAAACATATAATTGCATTTCCGACGACGGTTTTCTCCTCCGTAACTCGAAAATTGTGTGTCATGGTGGATTTGAGTTACGGGCGGATGTTCTTTCAGAGGCAATTACGTTGAGGTCTTTGAGGAGCTGAGTAGATTAATCTTAAGTAGTGTTACTAGTTTGTCGAGTGGCTGGAAAAAAAACCAAACCTTATGATGTGATCAAAGATAGGAGGCGGATTTAAAGTGCAGGTTTTCTGGATATGTAGAATCTTGGTGGATAGTGCTGTCTAAATAGGGGGAGGCGAGGGAAAGAGGGGATGAGCTTTCGACTAGATAAGATAAGAATCGGTCGGTTAGATCCGGGGATCTGGAAGCGAGCATCCCCTGTTTCAGACCCCGCAGAAACCCAACGCCTTGGAGACCCAGGATACGTACTCGGTAAGGCTGTCCGTACAACGTGGAGCGAGTCCCAGCTCACCGAAAACTTGACGCGACACGAACAACACATCACCTCTTGCGATATATCATGAGCAAACTTCCTTCTCTGTTATATTTAACTTGCTCTTCCTTTCTCCCTTCTTCCATTTCCCCCAAGTCATCTTCTCTCATTCTTTCCCTGCTCGGGACCCTATCCCTCACGACACATTTTAGATAGCAAACACCATCCAAGATGCCTTCGCCCTTGGTAAAGACTACGATCCAGGCCTGCGTAATGGCAGTGGTCAGCAACTTGACTGCCCAATTCATCACCGCATATAAAACGAAGGTAAGCAGCTAGAGTTTCCGTCTTCAATGCCTCTGCTCGTATACTGATTTTCTACAGAGCGACTACACCATCAACTGGACACCCGTCCTACAGTTCATCATTTTCACCGCCTTGAATACCCCGCCAAACTTCCTTTGGTACACCGACTTTCCCGTTTCCCCCCATCCCCCATCCCTGACCCCCCCTTTTTATCCCCGATATCTCATATTCTGACACAACCCGATTCGTTTAAGGCAATCTTTCCTCGAATCTACCTTCCCCTCGCACACCCTAGTCCCTTCCACCTCTGCAACCACCGCCGCCGTAACCAATAACGAAAAGGCCCTCGATAATTCTCAAAAGGCCCACTCAGCCCTCGAACCCAAACTCTCCATCCCCAATACCCTCATAAAGTTCTCGCTCGACCAGTCACTTGGTGCTGCTGTCAACACTGTGCTATTCTGTCTGGCAATCGCGGGGTTTAAGGGTGCGACGTTTCAACAAGCAATAGGAAGTGCCAGGGAAGAATTTTGGCCGATTATGAGTGCAGGTTGGACGCTGTGGCCGCTTGTTAGTGCGGTTAATTATACATTGGTGAGGAGTGTGGAGGGTAGGAGTCTTGTGGGGGGGCTGGCGGGGATGGGATGGGGGGTTTATTTGAGTTTGGTTACGAACTAGGGGGAGAGGGGGAGGGTTTAAGCTGATGTTACGTGGAATGGGAGGATAGGTGTTAAATGGAATGTTTCGCGACAAGGTTGGTATGAATAGACATATTTTTATATAGGGCGGCGTTGGAAAAGAGATTTACGGAGGCGCTATTTTCTTCAAAGGAATCGCCATAACGAACAGTGCAGGATCAACAGCACAAGGTGTTCGAGCTTCCATAGACCCTGATTCGTGTTCCGCCACAACGGTCCGGGACAGAGCAATTCGTGGCAGCCCATAGCGTGTGCTCAAGATATTTGAACAGAGGAGCTGTAGAAGCAATTAATTGCTCTGTTCCAATAAACAAAGTTAGTGGGGGAATTATAAGGTGGTGGAGCGGTATGGTTTGTATTTCTTCTGCATCATCCGTCGCCCGGACTGCTTGCATCATACTTGCATATCGTACCAACCAAATCGGACAAAATTCCAAAGATGAACGGTAAACTCCTGGGGCTTAAAGAAAAGTATGATGCTTCGATGACCGTCGGTATCACTAAGATCCCTGAACACATTCACACGTTCCTTTCTGAATGGGATGTCAGTGTAGATTCCAAATCCTTACAGACATACCTAGTAGGTCTGTCCGCTAGCGACTTCTTGCACTGGCTTAAACATTCCCTACGATACTACTGGCCCAAACCCAATTTTCCTACCTGCACGGAGGACAAGTGCCATGCTATGGCGTTGTTTCGTTTTGATATGACACGCTGGCACTCTGACAGCCACTCGTTGGACTTGGATGATTTAGGGGCCAAAACCAACCATGGGATAGACAAGCAAGTCTTCTTCGACATCCTTTGGCCGAGCTCCCTGATCGCTACTGCCTTATACGCTCCGGTTTTGAATGGAACAGCCACAAGGCGGTATTCTTAGTCTGCATGACAAAAGAGCAGTTTGATCATTTCCTCTACCATGCCAAGAACCAGGATACCGCGGATCTCAAATTGCTCAGAAAGGCAAAACCGCAGAAGAACTGTAACCATGCACCCCCGTTCAGGGATTCACAAAAGATTAATTTGAGGAGTCGGATTAGAAAGTTTGGTGGGAAGAAAATATACTCCAAATCCTCCGCTGACACCTTGATGGATGAAGAGGCGTATGAGGATGAAGAGACGTACGATGCCCTGGATTAACTCGACGAGGACTTGTTCAGCACCAATATCTGCAATATTGTCTCTGTATAAGGGACTTGTGCCCCAGTACAGGATGCCGCCGATAAGCCACCCCTGTGCATTATTTGCACAGGACCTCCCTGGCTCCTTTCGTGGTCATCGCGACTTAGGTACACAATCCTATCACTGGCTTTATCGATAAATACCTTTTATTTTCTGGACCTCTGTAAAGTATTGATTTGCAGCATTCCCATTATACGACTATATTTCTTTTATTTTGCATTAGTAGGCAATTTGACCATGGCTATTGGTTCTGGAGGCAACAGACGTAGCTTTGCAAGTACCATGTTTTTCCTGTGATTAATCAACGAACCGTATATTTCTCAAATTTATGAGTTTCGTGCTTATTGCACGAAAAATATATAATTGAGTTTGTTTCAGAGCGCTTACTGTGAAGAAACAAGTGCGCCGGAGAGAGTAAGCAGACGGACAATTTTAGACAATTTTTAAACAAAGAGTTATTGTAACTCATGGTACTAGGAAAGCAAGAACAAAGCCATTTGTGCAGCAACCATGAAAATATCGTGAGTAGGGCATTGTTCAACATAAAGGACAACTAAGTCTCGTGACATGTTAGGCAGAATATGAACAGCAATATTATATGAAGTTTATATAGCCCTCGAAGGGCCTTTCAAACCAAAAATGTTCCTTTTCTGAGTTTGCCCTCTTCCTCTACTAAGTTGCTAGGTCCAACTTTTTCTTAGATAGCTCAATAAGTTTTGAGGCTCCATCTACAAGCATAACGGCCAGCACCTCCTGGGTACCACCAGTGCAAAAATGTCATCGAGATGGTTCTCAAAGCGAAGAGAGCCTGCTAGTGAAAGGTGTCTTGACATAGAAGTCGAAGAAGATGAAGATGACGACAGGGCCTTAGAGATTGAGAGAGAAAGAGTCTATCACGATAGAAGAGAAGCCAGGGGCCACACAAAGTATGGTCAGCAGCAGGCCTATTTAAGCAGCAGAGCAGAACTCGAGCGTCAAGATCCTAAAATCGATAACGCCGACAAGTATGGACAACAGATATATCCGAGGGGTATATCCGCGGCTCCCAAAGGCCAACTCCAACCCCCTATATCAAGGCCATCCCACCGTGAAGGGCATTCCAGATTTGAAACTGCTAGCTCTCGGAACCGAGCACAGTCTCGCGATGAACCGGGTGGCTCAGTTCCTTCCGCACCCCAGGAATATTGCCGGAGGCATCGGCTCGCGTCAGAATCACAAGAACGCGTTCACCGGCGAAACATAGGTGGGTACGACGAATGGCTAGCTCGGCGAGAGAAAATAAGGCGAGCATCGCAAGCTGAGCCACTTGGAGAGCCGATTGACGACCATATAATGTCCACGAAATATCAAGCGGTAGATGAGAGATTTAACCGCTTTCTTCCTACCGAGGCCTTTTCGCTTTCCAAGGGGGAGTTTGAGGGAATTGTAAACTGGGTGAATGGGGAAAATTATCATCCATGGGAGGAGAAGCCGTCCAAGAGCAATGATCGGCGGGTTAAGTAGAAGTTCCTTGAGATATATGAAGCATAAATGCTGATAAAACATTGTTTAAACTGGTAGGTAGCGTTGTATGGTGACAACTAGGGGGGGATCTTAGCTACCTAGGTATACAAGGCGCACAAAGCGCGCCTTGTCATCTGTGGTTAACTTTACCACAGGATACACTTACAATATGATAATAATTTGCGACGGACTTTACCCGGTGATGCCGTCTTTTGGAGTTGGTTTCCTAGGAGAAAGGTGCAGGACCAATGAGTGCTTGTGGAAGTGGCACGCTGCTTGATATTGATACCATGTGAAATTGAATGGTGTTGGGGGCGAGTGAGCAAGGAAAGGGTGAAGGTAAAAAAAAATGAAAAGCCAACTGGTGGGCCAGGTAGGTGGCTTGAATCGGTGATGCAATGTAGGCAGGAGGTTTGAAGTGCTCCATAACGATTAAGGGTTAAAGCATAGTAAGACGGGACGAACAGAACAGGAATAGCACGAACAGGTACGCGAGATCAGCTGATGACTTACTGGGCTGCCTCGTGTGAGACTTTACGAAGGAGAGACAATTAACATAGGGCTGTCTGGCGTGATGATTGTTTGGTATTGCTTCGTGGTACCTGGTGCAAAGGACGGAGTGCTACTTCGCGGGTACCTTACCTTAGCACCTTATTACCTCGGGACTGTACTTCGTACAATGCGTGTGCAGCCACCCGAGTACAACAGAGCGTCAGCCAAGGAAGACCCAGAGGCCTGGCCTGGCCTAACTCCAAGGTTCAAACTTCAAAGTTCAATAACGCTCCGGTGAGCTTTGCTCGTAGCCTATCGGCAACTCCGAGTTTGTCTGCCTGGTACGTATGTACTGTACATGTACTGTACAGTACCCAGGCACCAAGGCACCTGCACTTATATTTTCTACCTTGTATACATACACACGTAGCAGTAACAATATAACTATAACCCCAATCAATGTTCTCCCCGTTCTAGATATTTTTTCTCACTCTCGACCTCTAGCTGCGCATCCAAGCAACGCAACGCAACGCGCGACGTCGGCTCGTCAGCCCCGAGGATCATCAAGTTTGACGACACCTAGATTCTCAAGATGCCGAACCTCTCAATCTTCGCAATACCCGCCTACTGGGTCCTCTCGATGGCGCCTCACGCCTACGCAATTGGCCTTATCAAAAAAGCTAATAACGGTCGCTGGGACAACACCAATCCTCGGTCTTCCAACTGGGACGACACGTTGCGCAAATCCACCCCCGCCGAAGTATATGGCCGCTTCACTCGCGCTGAAGCCGCCCACAATAATGGGTTGGAAAACCTGCCTCTGTTCGTCGGAGCGATCTTGGCCGCCAATCTGGCGAAGCTTTCGACTCGGGATGTGAATACATTTGCTGCGGCGTATCTTGGGTTGAGGGTGGTATATACGTTGCTTTACATTAATGTTACGAGGAATCGCTCGAGTTTCTGGAGGACGGGGATATGGATTGTGAGTACCTTCATGGCACTGGGGGTTTATGTCAAAAGCGGCATTGCTTTGTATTGATATAGGAAGAGAAAGAGGGGGACATGGGATATAGGGATGTATGTATAGTCGAACTGGGCAAGGCGACCCGCGGTTTGATAGGCGTTGTTGGTCAGGCTGAGAAAACCGAGTTCTTCTGTAGTGAAGTGCCTCGGGGAACTTGACAGAAAGAAAATACCCCAGTTCTGGGAAGTCCCCTCTACTGCAATGCTAGCAACCTTTTACTTCCGCCTTCTCAGCAGTGCGCCTTTTCTCCTCGCAGTATGAACATCTCATATCCTCGCATCTCTCTTATGCGTCAATATAAGCGGCGGGCTTCTGGTGAAGTCTCCCGCGAAAATTTGCTACCATAGCTACGGCGGGTGTGGGAAAGTAAATCCTTCACTTCATTTCAGGCCATGATTGAATAAAAATAGACCTGTATGGCATTTGTCTTAATCAGCCCGTAAGTCATGGACATAGTTGGATTCCGCAATTATAGCGCCACTCTTCAAGACTATGTAGGACAAGTAGCACTTATAGAACGCTTATGAAGCTCAAGGTCCGTTTTTCAGAAGAGCTTTAGCGCTATACATTGATTTATCTGCTGCACCGCCCCTAAACCGCTATCATGTTCCACTACATATTTATTACTTCTATATACGTCACAAATACCGGACCTCCGAGCCGATAATAACAAAAAGGGGGCAAGGCACTTCCGTACTCTTGTATGTGGGGCTGAATGCTCAGAAGGCCGGAGTATATTCGGACCCCGCAAAAGCTGACCCGGGGCCACCCCGCACTCGGATTACAAAAGGGAGCTCCTGCGGCAAGTATATGCCAAAACTACCT
Organism: Venustampulla echinocandica; assembly: GCF_003357145.1. Classification (NCBI taxonomy): domain Eukaryota; kingdom Fungi; phylum Ascomycota; class Leotiomycetes; order Helotiales; family Pleuroascaceae; genus Venustampulla; species Venustampulla echinocandica. Next base: position 3,187,361 of record NW_022474205.1, on the reverse strand, counting down.
GGTAGATAAAAGGAACCAGTTCAGGTATATTTTGAGACCTTGGTACTTCCTATTTCCTATCACCAGCTTCAATTGATTTGCGTGAAGGTTGTCGAGTACTTCCAGGATCTGTTGTTTCAACACAAAGAAGCACGTATCCAAGCATTTCTTCCACAACAGCAACCATGGCAATCGTCCGTGTAACGCTGTTCAAGGTCCCGTCGAAGGAGAACCAGCAGAAGCTCCTGGACCTCTACCCAACTCTTGCTAAAACGGCTGCCAAGGTATTATTCCTTCTGTCTCCTTTCTCAAACTCTTCATTTTTTGAATCTAATTGGTCCCGGTGTTTACCAGGACAAGAAACCCTACATCATCTCCCTCCAAGCAGGTTTGGCACACGAAGACCAACGCTCCCAAGGGTACACAATAGCCACTACATTTGAGTTCAAGTCGCTGGACGATATGCGGTATTATGATACGGACTGTGAGGCACATAAGTGGTTGAAGGAGCAGGCGAAGCCTTTGGGACTTGAGGGTCCGCCATTGACTGTTTATTATGAGCCAACTGTTGTTAGCTCGTTGTAAGGGCGATGGTATGGATGGAAACAATAGAAAACTGGGCACAGGAGAACATGAAATATCCGGCCGTGGTTCGGGTGAGAATGAATGAGGTAGAAAGGGAAAGGGACGAGGCATGGACAATGAAAGTCAGGAGTGAAAATCACTCGAGCCAATAGATACATATATAGATATATATGTATTCCAAGTTGAAAAGGCTAGTTGAATGAAGTACACGCCAAGTGAAAGGGGAACCTCAACTATTCGATACTTGGCTGCGACTAAAAGCATTTTATAGCACCACGACAGACTGGGGCTATCGACCTCAAATCTTCGCGCTCATCATAGGCTGCCTATTATCATAAACAATCAGCCCTATTGCAGGCATATAGTCCACTCCCATTAAACTGCAAGCCACTCACCTCGCCTCCATCCACTTCCCTGTCTTCAAGATGGCGTACTCACAAATACTTCCCAAAGAACGCCAGGAGAATCTTATATCCCCTCTCATACTCCTCTTTCACCTTAGCATCCTCTAAGTCGCCCCTGGCAGCCATCCATCCATGAATCTGGTCTTTAAATGTTTCGAAGTGCTTATCGCCCGTAAGGTTAGCCTCGAACTTCTGGACATCGGCTTCCGGTTCGTCTCGCGAGGCTAGAAAGCAGAGTGGGATGTTGATGTTGATCGCATCAGACGGGTCAACCATCGCGGGGTGGCACTCGGCGGCGGCTTTGAAGGGTGTAGAATCGGTGGATGTGACGAGGGAGACAACTTTACCGCCCCAGCAAAACTGCACGTGATTCATGTTAATAATGAGGTTGGTCGTGTTACTAGCAGACATGTTTTTGAGAGGAAGCGAGGAAACAGACAAAACATACTCCTACAATACCCCAGGTCTTGATGTTGGGGTTGAATTTTTCGGCTTCCTTCAAATAACCAGAAATTCTCCCAGCCGTTTTTGGAGGAGCACCAGTAGTTTTGAAGAAGTTGCCAAGCTTCTTTCCTTTTTCTTCGTTGTCCGGTGGGTACCTTTACGTTAGAACATTATTAATATTTTCCATGCTCCATTTGCAAATAGGATTAAACGAATCGATTAATTCAATTAATTCGCTATTCCCAAAGTATAGTAAAGAATACGTGATAACGCACCAAGAAATATCCGCGGCATTGCCCTCAAACCAATCGGGTATAAAGACCTGATACTGGTGATCTTTCCCAGGCGTAGCCAAAATATCGGCACCTTGGAGTGCCTGCGGGAAATAGCCAAAAATATCGTAGATAAAGAGGAGGGCGACAGAAGCATCAGAGGGGCCAGTCACATCTGTATGAATATGTTTATTAGCCATGACCAGGGACGGCTGAAGGAATGATGGAATAAACTCTTACAAGTCTTTAGCCCCCCAACTGTCTCGTATTTCCCCTTCTCCTTGTAGCCCTTCGACACCACGGGCGGGATACTGCAACAAGCAGCGCTGTGGCCATGTTGAGCCATTGAGTAAGGGCGTTTATTCCTTGTGATAGCTCTAGGTGAGAATTGTCTTGAAATCGGAAGAGAGTCGCGAATTGAGCGTTGGAGCAGAGGAAGGGTCGTTGCGCGGAGTATTTGTACAGGCATGGAATGATTATTGATGATGATGTTGCGACTGAACGGATTGGAGCTCCCGGGTATTGACGTGGCTGGTGGGGTTACAGTACCCTGGAAATTTATGCTCCGCAATAATGCGGGGCACCAGCCGTGAGGATGGAATGACGTTCATAATGAAACGACGACTTTGTGCTAAAGCCGGAGCCATCCAAGGGTAATTATCGTCTTAAATATGACTATACAGAGAATAATCGTTATAGAGGCTCTTACGCGGATAATTCTGTTTCTATCTGGGCCTGGCGGTTAACACTTACCTCCTCGCCTAGTCCAGCGAACTCGCCGCCAAGCCTACCCAAACACCAGAGAAACGCATGGCAGAAGAGCCTCGTTTTAGCGTAGTAGTCTCCCTAGGTAGGTATCAAAATCGTTATGTTTTGTGATTACACTGGCACCTTGGGGGTTTATGTTACTTTTATTCTCGAAACTCTTTTCATTGGCAAAGCCTTGATTGAAGGGAGTCGATTCCGACAGGAGGTTCCTCATGATCAATAATCAAATAACTGCAAACATCCTCTTCTAGGAGGGAATTTCATGCTGATGAACTCCTGGCCCTAAAACGCTGGAAATGAGGGAACATGCCATGGGCTGTTAGACACGACAAGGAATTAGAAAATGCTGTTCACAAGGTTCCCTCCAATAGTAGCACCCGCACCGAAAATAGCCGCATTACCCAGCTTCTTTCCAAACTTCTTCCCCATTTCCTGTCCCTTTCCTGGTTTATTCTCGGTAGGTTCCTCGGCAATTTGCATCGGGGGAACAGCACTGTTGTATGGATTGCTTGGACCCGGCGGTGGCGGACCCTGTTGCTGTTGCTGTTGATACCCACCCGGATATGCATTTGCTTTCTCATTACCATATGAACCATAAGAGCCACTACCAGCGGGGTCTGGTCTTTTAACCTGAACGTAATTGACCGGGAACACACCCTCTTGCCCGGTGCGGATGTTTTTGCCATGCCACCAGTCTGCATTCATGTGTTCATACACTGCAATCTCATCACCCACTTCGAAACCGCAGTCCCCCGGCTCAGCATAGCGGTAGAGGGCTGTAGCGCGAGAAATCTCGGGCTTGGATGATGGGCCACGACTCGGAAGAGATGGTGTGGATGGCGAAGTATATGCAGGTGGTGGAGGGTCGTTATTACCTTTCACATTGGAGAAAGCGTTGGTGGGAGGAGCGGGAGTAGCGGAAGCTGAAGGCGCGGCATGTGCTCGAGCAGCAGGCCCGTTGAGTGGGGATTCGGCCGGAAGAGCGTTCATAATCGTATCGTAGGCCTCATCACTGATCGCGCCATTCTCGGCAAGATTCTCTAGCTCCTAGACATACTATGTTAGACACGAAGACCTTGATGTATACGTGAGGGTCTGCTGCTACTTACATTCTTGATATTACGTAGAGCACGGTTGCTGTTGATGATCTTTTGACGATCGTCAGGCGGGATAGAAGTAGGCATGGCTATGTTTTCCAAGTAGGAATATTGGACCTCTTGACAATCGGTGCAATTTCGATGCTTGTTACAGCTTTGTGGGTTCGAGAGCACAAGTTCCTGAATGGCTCGGCGCTCTTGTGGGGTGAAATAGAATGGACCTCGATTGATTAGGTCCACGCCAAGGTCCTTTTGGGAGTCTTCGTCGACGATGGTGGGAGAGGCGTTTGTTGGAACCGAGAAGAACCTGTGGCCGTAGATGGTGTAGGGGAAGGGGGAGTTGGGCACAGCTCGAGATGGACTCAGACCACTTCTGATGCTGTATGACTGAACAACTACCCGGCCGCTGGGAGTTCTGATAGAACAACTCTCGCCAACTGAGAACTGCTGCGGGACTAGCACAAGTGGCTTACTTCGCTCGATGGCGACAACGTTTGGTTTGGGTGCAGGCCGTTTTAACGGAAAGATGGACAGCAAAGTCTCCGGAGCAAGGAGCGGCGATTTACCGTGAGATGAAGTGGAACCGCCAGAGAGTGTTTGTAAAAACGATCGAACTGAAGTAGAGGTAGATGCGCTTCGGCCACAACGAACAAAGGTCTCGGCCTGTGCACGGTAGGTCTCTCGGAGCAGGTCGTCGATAAGGGAGATGTTGTGTTGACTGGTGTTTGTGCCTGCATCTGCGTCGGTGGCTCGAGGGGACGACGACGCCGCCTCCTGCGGGTGCTGCGCCTCTGCTGTGGCCGTGCTGTTCAGGGAGCTCCCGCTCCCGCTTCCGCTTCCAACATCAACCCCAACCGCATCTTCCTGTTCACCTTCACCTTCACCCTGTCCTTCACCTTTACTCTTCAATATGGGGGTCGACTTGAGATTCCCCTCCGCGTCATAAAAATTGATTCCCAATCCCAGTCCAAGCTCGTTATTAAAATGGATTACCTTGCTTCCTTCGAACGTCGAACGGCCGTGCTGCATCAACAGCGGGGACGCAGTGATTGAGGCAAGCATGGCGGCAGCTGGCGTGGTTGAGAATGGCTTGAGTCGCGGCCGCTGCAACATGTTGTTTTTATTCGGATCTTTAATTACTCTTTCCGTGTGTTCATGCTGTGCCAAGTTCCATGGCCGTCGCAGTTTGAGGGTTGAAAGTTGAGAGTCTGAGTAGAGTTGGAAATGGGAGACCCTTTCCCTTAGGCGGTCTTCGAGGTGAATGTAGTGGATAGGAACTACGAAGTCTATCTAAGAGACCTATCTCCTCCTAGGTGTGCCAATTGGCTACCGAGACCTTCATATCCAGCGCCGGTGTCACTTTTCCCCTTGGAAGTACCATGAGGCAGTGCTCTAACCATATCAGTTCCTTTGTTCCCATGTATTCACTCTATCGTGTTCCCTTTCTGAAGGAGAGCCCACGGCCACATGACCATGCCGACCACCATCTCCCGAGTCCAACAAATTGCTGGGCGAACCCTCCCACGGCCAGATTCCTTCACCAGACTCTGTCCTGTTGGCATGAGCATTTATGGGTCGCGCCATAGATTATTCCACTAGTCAAAACAATTATATATAGTGTTAAATCACATATTGGCAATATGCTGGGAAGTTCTGATATTCACCTCCTGGGTACGACGGGCCCAGTAACAAGGAAACGATAATTGGAACGATGATCAGAGTACACATCCTGCACCGGACTTCACTTCATATGGATGGCATAAGTCACTAAGAGAACATTTCCTTCTTCATTTGGCTGTAAAATCTATTAGTTAACAATATTTTCTACGTTAAATATGTCACCCTACGCCCCCGGATTAACGTCGGATCAACCGGGGCAAATACTGGGTAAAAATTGGCATGATGACCAGTGACTGCTTGTACTAGAAAGTCTCTCCGTCAAATGGAGATGTACCTAGGTATAGATAGGCACAAAGAATCCCGTGAAACTTCACAGCCTTATAAGTTGTCTTTGTACATAGCTTGTATATCTTGGTTAGTACTTGAGCGCCCTGTATTTATATCCTTTGCAATATTACATCAGATCAGCTGTTAGCGAGTTATCTTTAAAAATGGGAGGTTTTGGATGTGGTATACTATTGCTATTTGGTCGAATATAATAGTTAGTGATGGGCGCAGAGCGAGTTACGATTTTCCGATTGATAAAAGGAGGAGATATCTTGGTATGAGACTAGCCACATACTTATAAGTCCAAGGGGAGAAGCGAGAAGCAGCTCTAGGCTAACATCTAGGACGTAGTGGCGACAGTTTTTAATTTTTTGCGCATCAAAGCAGACAAATAAATATATATCTTATGTGATGCTATATTCAATTAATATTCCAGGTGACAGGATGAATCGGATGAATCGGATGATAGAGATACAAGAGCAAATTATTGTAGATATATTTAACTATCAACTTATCACTAGATCGTGTATTTATAATTGCTGAAATAAAGTAACATTTTGATATTACTATTTGGTGGAATGCGAGGCGCTGATAACTTTACTCGAAGTACTCGTAAAGCATGCTTCCCGAGGAGCCCTTCACCGCATTTTTAACTCGTTTCTCCCACTTTTGCCCCCAACCTGGACTTGCATCATTACATGTAATTTGCAGTCCACTAACTCCCACAAGTCACAGACTCCCACGCTACTAATAGGATTCTCACCGTAGCGGTATGAGGATGGGAGTCGGAATCGATGTTAGCGATGAAAATATCCATGGCAGGTTCGATAAATTGGCGAAAATAGGGATCATCAAGTACGGGCCATCAACCGTGATTCCTATTGTTGACAGAAACTTCCCGGTAAGCTACCTAGCCTATCGTCCCTCAGACATCACCTCTTACGAGGATATATTATAGCTCGAATTCCGTATCTATCCAACTTCCTCCCAAAAGCCTCTGACAGTCAACGACTCCGTCGCATCACACTCGCACCTTGATGACGGCGAACCTGAAAAGCTCGGCCCAGGCAGCGACATATACAGAAGCCACCCAGACCAAATACTCGGAATAATCAATGGCACTCACATTCTTGCGTTGAATATATACCCTGTTTTCCGGCCTCAATATCTCCTTCTCACGTGCGACTCATATCGTCTGCAGGACGAGCCTTTGGATCTTCATGATATCAAAGCTGTGTGGGAATTCCTCAATGTAACGACAGAGACTTATTATGCTATGTATAACTGCGCTGAACAGTCGGGATGTAGTAGGAAGCATAAACATATGCAGATCCTGCCCAAACCTGAAGCCATAAATCCGGATGCAGAGGCCTTCCGCTTCTTTCCTGATGTTAGAGATCGGCAAATTCAGGTGCCGTATGTTTATTTCCTGCACTACTTCTATCCTTTACGAAAGGGACAGCCAATGGATAGCGAAGCTGTATTTGCTACCTACTCGAATCTACTACGACAGTATCGAACGATGCTCGGCATTGCCGAACATGCTACATGTGCTCATAATGTGCTTCTCACAAAGGAGTGGATAATAGTGATTCCTCGACGGAAAGGCAACTACAAAGGAATCATGGCGAATGCAACAGCAATGATGGGGCAGCCCACCGTCTCAAGCCAGGAGTTATTCAAGATTTGGACTGATGAGGGGCCAGTAAAGTGTCTCGGTGAGTTCGGCATATCAAATACGAGTCTTTGATGGCTTGAAATCATGGTGGAATTAGATGGATAGATGGGTTATCTAAACTAGGTGGCATGTTATAATATACTTTACAGCAGGGAAGTATTTCCATCGCATTGACTCAATGATTTGGCAAGAAAATATTGGGAGATAAACTCAAGACAACTGCGAGACTATAAATAGCCTATAGAGGTTCGTTTATCATTGGATGATAATCAAGTTGCCGCTGGCTTCCCTCAAAAACAAATAGGCCTGCCGACTCGCCATCACCATATAGCAGTTCGCAATAGCTCTTTTGTTTTTCATTATCGCGATGTTCAATTTCACAGTCATGTTATTCTAGAAAGTATCCATCTTCTGCGGTCAGACTCTTCAATTAGCCAGGTTCTATGCTCGGGTTAGTCTTCACCATAAGAATCGTAGAATCGCAGAATTGCTTCCGGTTTTCGAATTCCTTGTTATAGTCCAAGCCACATGACCCTATCCACCTGGTTTACTTCAAACAAACCGTTAACCGTCAAGTGAAGAGTGCAGCAGGACGGAAGTAGCCACACTACTTTTTCCGAGTAAACTATGTACAAAGAAAATGGATGCATTGTTTCAACTCCCTTCGGTTCCCTTGAGATACTCCCTGTCCTTCACTCCATCCAGCAATAAAACAACCCCCTATATACAGCAATATACCCCCTTTATACGTACTTCATCATTCAATAACCCTAAACAATCTGCAACATCAACGGTAACGTTGACGTATATGCGGTCCCACTAGGCGGTTCCATGTTATAAATATAGTTTCCCCACCATGGACCACCACCCCACCAAAGTGCACCAAGCCACACATCACTATTGCTTGTCATATAAGTTAACAAATCCTTAACGGCGTCATTACACTGTGTATTGGCACCGCCGGCAAATTCGCCAAGGATGGCCTTCTTGCCATTGGATTTCAGCCAGGCGGTAGCAGCTTGCAGACGCTCAGAGCCGATAGTCGCGGAGACGCAGTTGGCGGATGTTCCGGAGCCATCGGTGTCAAGATATTGATGCATTTCGTAAACGATCTTATCTTCCGGGTCTGTGAGGGAGGCTAGGTTACCGTTACCTGCCGAGACCCTGTTTCATTTCCAAAATTAGGATTGAACTCTCTCTGCCGGAATGCGTATGAATATGAATGGGAAGGGCAAAGGCAAAGAGAGGAGAAAACGAACCAAGTCCAAGCTCCACTCCAACTCGTTCCCTCAACGAAAATATACTGGCTCGTTGCACCAGCAGAACGAACACCATCAATACAGGCCTGCATGAGTTGCGGCACGCTAGCGGAGCCCATATCATGTGGTTCGTTGTTGCAGTCGAAGATGACTTTGCTATTATCCTTGTAGATGGTAGCAAGTGTTTTCCAGAAAGCTTGGAAGCCGGCATAGTCACTTATAACTGCATCGTAGTACCGCCCAAAGTTGTGAGGGTCGAGGACAGCATAGGCGCCTTTGGATGTGATGTAGTTGATATAAGTGGTCATTCCTTGCTCATAAGTTGCGTTCGTACCGCCTGTCATCTTGCTGGGTATAATGCGCTCCATCATTATGGGGACTCCTGAGGACTATGTTAGATGGGCCAAATTGGGAATAGAGACATGGGTGATGTGAACAAAGAACGTACTGAAGGCATTGAGGCCTTTGTTAACGAGGGTGTCGATAGTTGAGCTGATTCCTCGAATTAGCCTCCATCATAATCACCTACGGTTGTCTGGGTTGGATTGGGCAAAGAAGTATCCCATACCTTGGTGGCCATACGTAATCCTTGTTCAATTGTCCTGGGATGGCTTTATTCCCAAACTCGGCTCCAGACTCATTGACGCCGAACCATTGGAACTTCTTTGGGCCTCTCTTCTTCTTCTCAACATTAGGCGCTGCAACGGCAAGCACAGCCGTGCTAGCAACGAGAATCAAATTGCCCAAGTGCATGATAGATGATAGCAGGAAATCCCTCCGTTCTACCTGTGAGAGAAAATTATAGCAGTTTGGATGGGCGAACAAAGGATGTAGTTGGGGGCACTCGCCCCTCTTTATATGTACTCATAAAATTTAGAATGAAGTTACACCCTAGCTTAGGCAAGGAATAGTAATATCAAGTAATATAACAAAGGTATACCTATTCTCCGGAATGGCACTCCGGTAGCGGGAAAGTATTGTGGATATTGGTCGATTGGGGCTCTTCCGAGACCTTGTGATTGTGGGTTAGTGTACCCTTGGAGCACGACTCGCACCTGCTATCGCTGTATGGAATTGAGTTGATAGAAGGGTGGGGTAGTTAGTTGACTGCAGGGTGGCTTGTATGGAAGCGCGGTGGCGGCTTGTTCTGAGCGTCTTCCCTCACCCGAAACAGTCGATATGGAAGTAGAACTTGCATGGAGGATGTTGAATTTTTCAGGAGGAAGCTACGGAACTAAGAGTCCGATATCCGAGGCCCTATGTACTTGTACTCCTTGGAATAAATTGCAAGCTGCACCAATAGAAAGTGTGGGCTTGCTTTCGGAAAATTCATGAGACCTCGAAACTTGCACAACATCAATGGCCAAGTGAAATAAAAACAACCCCTCTCTACCTTAGTGGGCGTGCCTTTTATCAAACAGTTCCGGCAATTTTTGAAGCAATCTCGTCCGACATAATTGCAGACGCGGAGGATATCATTCCGTTGCGAATACGTACACTATCCCTGCAACTGTGGGGTATAGATCTGGGGATAATGAATCGACCGAAATAACGGCATGGCGGGCCTGTCAGGCAAATCACTCAGTTATCTGCTCAGTGCTGCGGTGTATCGGTATATTCACACTCTAAAGTGCTTAAAAATGCTCGAGCAGAGTTCTTCCGTAAACGACTTCACGTCTCCCGGTCAGCGACTGGAACACCTTTCTTTATCACCTCTGCCATCCATTTAGGATCGATAGCTTCCTCACTCAAGTAAGGGCTGAGATCAGCTTCCTTCCCCATTGTACGGTTTGCTTTTGTGAATCCAAGTCCGAGATATGCCCAGCTAGAGGTTATTAGCATGTGAGGTCAGCAAGCAGCTCATCCAGGTTGCATTGACTTACGGATTGTGCCTGTTTTGGTATGTGATGTTGTAATCTTCGTACCTAGGCTCCTCGATAAGTTGGCAGTAATGTAGCGAACTGCCGGGAAAGACTGCATTGACGCGGCCGGTCTCATTGTCTGCATCTAAATCAGCCTCCATAAATCATAAAGGAGTCGAACGTATATACTTTTGTACCATGCGCGACAATCGGTGGACCAGACAGTCAACTTCATGAATTCCTGCGTGTGGGCGTTGAACAGGTCCGTTATGCCTTGCTTTGGTGCTATCGACTTGATGAATTCATTTTGCATCTTCTTGATGACCTTAATAGCATATTGTGCAACGTATTGTAAGGGACCCATTACCGATCCATTCTCGACTGGCCATGTCGGGCCAATGAATGTTATGAAATTGGGAATGTCAGGAATGGCCAGTCCAAGATATCCCTCCGGACACACGCTCCATTTTTCAGCCAGATCAACTCCGTTCTGGCCGACGATGGGGAAGTGAGGTTTGTAGGATACATCAAAACCGGTTGCACAGATTATGGTGTCGACCTTTTTCTCGTTGCCATTGGTATCAATAACAGTACCCTCGGTGACTTTATCCACAGCAGCAAAATGGACATCAACATTGGGCTTCTGGATCGCTCTCATGTACGGGTCGCCTTTGTGAGTCAGTAAACTATATAAAAGAGCTTCGGCGATACTTACCCGGGGTGACTCTTCGACAGCCAATACCGAATTTAGGCGTGAGACCCTCAAGAAGTCGCTTGTCTTTGATGAATTCCGCCATCCTACTTCCGAACGTCATTTGCGCCCCTTTTTGAGTCTCGCTTTCGGTGAAAAAGAGATCCCATAACCCATTTATTTGCTCTTCTGTATACTTTGCATGCTTCACTAGAGCCTTCACGTCGGTCTTGAATTCATGGCGCTGTTCCTCGGTATACTCCTTAACATCCCCATTATTATCCGCAAGGGAAATAAACCAGATAGGAGTACGAATGTAAGTATCAATATGCTTGACATATGGCTGCATGTTTGGTAAAGTTTGGATGGCAGATGCGCCAGAGCCAATTATGGCGATAGACTCGTCCTTCCATTGTTCTTTTTGATAATCCTTCGGCCAATGCGCAGTATCTGATAATATTAGCCGCGCCTTAACTTACGGGCCTCCAGAACTTACGGATAACCTTTCCTTTAAATCTTTCTAAATTCTCGATGTCTGGGAACTTATAGCTGTTAAGGAGTCCAACTCCATGTAAAAGCAAGTCACATTTCTCTTCAAATTCCCGGGTGGTTCCGCCTGGAATTGTTTGGCGGAGCTTCACAGTCCATTCGCCGGCTTCTTCAGCCCAATAACAGCCGATTACCTTGGTGTTAAAGGTCATATACTTTCGTAGGTCGAAGACTTCGCATACTTTATCCAGGTACTTCCAGATATCCTCGGAACCACTAGCATACTTTGGCCAATCAGGACTGTGGTGTGGGTAGTTAGATACCAGTTGTAGAGTCGGTTGATGAATACCTACTTCAAGGCGAAATTGAAGGTGTAGCAGTGCGACGGGACATCGCAAGCTGCTCCAGGATATCTATTTTCAAGCCAAGTGCCACCAATATCTTCATTCTTTTCATATACCTTATGTTCGACACTATGAATGACATCAGTAATATTCTATAGCAACAAATAATGGACTAAAAAGCAGGACAAGTCTTACTTCTCACACTGTTTCTGAATGTTATATGCCATCATAATACCCGATACTCCAGCGCCGATGGTCAATACCCTAAGTTTCCGGTTCTTTGGATCACGGAATGTGATATCCGGGATACGGTACCCATCTTGCTCATTAGCAATCTCGGACATAGAAAAGGGCATCTGCAATGCTTCCGGTGCCATTTCCCCAATCCGTGGACGCAAAATTCGTTAGATAGAAGAAGTCACAAAGCGTAATGGAGTTGAAGCAAATGAAAGGAGGGTTGAAGCAGAAGAGCTAAAGGTTGATTGTAAATGTAACGCGACCTGGGTGTCTTTTGTGTCACTCGACAAGGCAAACCTCGGTACTTCCATTTATGTCTCACATCAGAGCGGGGATACCCACTTTAGCTCGAGCTTAGATTGGCAGCGTTTTGCTGGAACGACGATAAGCGGACGGATGATTATTCAACTGTTGCGGGGAAACCGACTCTTCCTGAGTCTTCCACTTGAACGCCAGGTATAGCTAATCATGGGTTAATGATTAAACTGTAGCTTTGTGCTATCTGCGAAGGTGGCTTAGGACACTTAGTCTGGTCTATAGATAAAACAATGCGTTTGCGAAGAGCGAGGAAGCAGGGAGCGCAGTGTAAAACCTACGAAAGGCTCGACTCAGAACTGGAAATTTGGAAGTACACAAACGGTAAGCAGCCGCAAAGGGAAGAATTTGGTGAGTGCGTTGGAAACCTCGAAGTTACGTTGGAACTCTACATAGGTATGAAAGGTTGAAAGGTATATATATAGGTTGACGTTCCCATTTCTGGGGAGGTGTGAGGCTTGTCAGGGATTTGCATCGTGTTGCTATGGGGCAGCCTCCCGAAATCCGGGGTCGGTCCAGGCCCGTCTGCTACCCGCCATGAGCGAGCCTCTTTGTGGAGAAATGCCCATGCTGCCAATGCCAATAATGCCAGCGCCAATGCCCATGTCCAAAAGCCAGCACCCAACACACCCCAACCCCCAACCCCCAAGACTCAGCACCAGCACCAACACCAGCACTACTACGGCATTACATCGTGCTTCGTACATGTATACTAAGCCTTGTTAACAAGTTGACCTCCATCTTCAGCCTCACCGTTGCTGATTCTTTTCGTCCCCGCCATCCAACTTCAACCCAAACCCAAACTAAGATCTAAATCTACCAGTGCTCACACACTGCTCCGGCAGCCCCGTTACTCGATAAACATGGCGGCTTCAATGGATATCGACAAGCCGGGCAAATACCCGATCGTCTTAAGTGATGCTTTGTTAGGAAAGACCTCCAAGGAAGTCTACACGGGCATCAGGTGTACGCAACCGGAAACCAATCCTCTCGAGCCTGGCATTTTCAATGGCTAAAGTTCCCTCCAGATAATCACAAACCTGACCCCACGTCCGATTCATCTCCAAGCTCGATGCATCTCGAGCCCTCGGAATCCGACCCCGCCAGCTACGACCTCTCTTTCGCAGACAACTCCGACAAATACTCCTACCATGGCGCACGAGCGTCCGCCGATGGGCAATATGTTCTTATCTTCGATCCTCTCAAGAAGCATTTTGTGCTGCACCGTGTCGACTCGACGTTCAACATGAACCTTGTTAGCGCACCGTGGGCTGAAGACGAATCTATGCTGCGATCGCAATACCAACAATTGGAAACACCCAGGGCAAAGGCTGCAGCCACGGCACAGCCTCCTAGGCGAAAACCTTCGAAGGCAGCGAAAAGTGCCCCAGTAGCGGTAACAAAGAACGACCCAGCAAAACGCAAGAAGGTCGAGAAAGCCACGAAGCCCAAACCTCCACCCCGAGAACCCACTCCCGAAGAGGAGGAATCAGATGATGGCCTCACCATCGAATATCCGGATGGTGGACCTAGTTCCCAACAATACCAATACAAATCAACGCCTGTAGTTCAACGAGAAGCCAGCGAGGAAGTTAGTGAAGAGGATAGCGATGCTGACGGCGAGGAATACGAAGCGGAGCGAAACCAGGATGTGGATCATCTTAAATTACCAAGTCCTGCGAATAACGGTGGAGGTCTCAGTGATGAGGATATTGAGTTGGATTTGGAAGCGGAATTGGAACAGGCGTTGAAGGAGACAGAGGGCCACGGCGCTGACGAAAGCAGCAGCGAAAGCGAGGAAGAATAAGCCACATTAGAACATTGGGATATCATAACGGATACTTGGGGGGCGTTGGGGGTTTACGGGTTTACCAAAATGGATGCATTAGAATTTCGTTGCGACGGAATAGTCGCACAAATTGACAATTAGAATTTGGTTAAGGTCAGTGGCAGATAATCTCTCTATGACTATACCACATTCTTTGTTTACACTCGGACTTCAGATTTCCCTTTCTTGCTCTTGAATATCGCACAAGATGAACGAAAGGTAAGGATTCCTTTAGTCTCGGCTTGCGTCCCCTTGCACCGGCGGATGCCTCAAGATTATTACGGAAATGGAAATTTGCTTAGCTCTGGCAAAATCACTACGTTTTCAATTTGGGGTCTTATTCCTCACTTGGCCTCGACGTCAAGCCACTACTGAGGTTAGAGACTACCTAAAGCTATACCCAATTTAGCTTCACAATTAGCTATGTAGATGTAGCGCGGATATCTTATCGGCGTTGCGCTTGTTCCTAAACGGGAGGCTTTCAGATGATGTATTGTTGTTGGCAGCCGCCTCCTGTTCTGCTACATATTCCTTGAACTCGCCCATCATAGTTCAAAATTCGTCACATCCCCCAAGGCAAGAAGCAGCTCCGTCAGGATTGTCGGCTAGTTGTTGATATTGGAAGTATAACAATAGACCACTAAACATATCACCCAATCAAGGTTGGGAGAATCTTGGTTAAATTTATCGTTCGTATAAACGGAAATGCTTTACTAAGTACTATGTATAGCGAGTTAAGTCTTTTATTAACCACCACTAAACTACAACTTTCTACGTAGTATAGCCAAGGTCGTCATGGAGCACTCACTACACTACCTAGGTTATTATATCCGATGACGGATCCCGATGACGGATTCCGATTACGGCTTTGTATTCCAGCTCACGTGATTAGCGCCCTCCCGGCGGTAGCCGAGGCAGTGACGCCAACAAGAATAGCTCCTAGGTCCAGATAAATAAAACCTTGTTGCTAACTTCAATTGACTTCTCTCTTTGGGGGTTTTCTAATTAGCATTGACAATTGAGCTCGAAATTCTCAATCATAATTATGTCGGCGCTCAACCGTAGTGTTCGCAGTGTAGCAAACAAAAACCTACGAGTGCCTTTCCCCGCTGGTCTTCAATCGCGAGCGCTTCGGCCTGTTGCCCCTCTCACCACCACATCCCGAGCTTCACCACGCACAACACAAATAGCAGCTTTCAAGCAGTTCTCCACCATGTCACCACTGCAGTCTGGGGCTCCTCCGCCACCTCAAGCGCGGGAATATGACTCTGAGATTAAGGATATTGCGAGCTATGTGCACAATACGCCTGTAAACTCCGAGCTTGCTGTGATAACCCCCCTCACTCTAGACCGGAATGACAATTGCTGATTCTCACCGCCTGCAGTTTGATACGGCACGCTTTGTATTCCTCGATACTCTTGGCTGCGGCCTTGAAGGTCTCCGGTTCAAGGAATGCACGAAACTCTTGGGACCAATTGTCGAGGGAACCGTCGTCCCCAACGGCTCGAAAGTTCCTGGCACACCCTTCCAGCTTGATCCCGTGAATGGCGCTTTTAACATCGGTGCTATGGTCAGATGGCTCGATTATAATGACTGCTGGCTGGCCGCAGAATGGGGTCACCCCTCAGACAACCTTGGTGCCATCTTAGCTGTGGCGGATTGGGTCTCCCGGACAAACCGTGCCGGGGGCAACCTCGGAAACGGGAAGATTGTCACAGTCAAGGATGTGCTAGAGGCTATGATTAAGGCACACGAGATCCAAGGCTGCCTGGCACTCTTAAACTCCTTTAACAAGGTCGGTTTGGATCATGTTGTGCTAGTCAAGGTTGCCAGCGCCGCTGTCGTCTCGAAGATGCTTGGGCTTTCTGAGAAGCAAACTGCAGATGCCGTCTCACAAGCTTGGGTTGATGGCCAGAGCTTAAGAACTTATAGACATTCTCCCAACACCATGTCGAGAAAGTCGTGGGCTGCTGGTGATGCTTGCCAACGCGCCGTGAACCTTGTTTTGAAGGTCATGAAGGGCGAGCCTGGCGTTCCCACTGTGCTCTCTGCACCTGTTTGGGGGTTCTATGACGTTTTATTCAAGGGAAAGAAGTTCGAATTCCAGAGACCTTACGGTAGCTATGTGATGGAGAATGTCCTGTTCAAGGTTTCGTACCCAGGTAAGTCATTCCGTGCCTTTTCTTAATATTTCTAACGATTTATAGCCGAATTCCATTCCCAAACCGCCATTGAGGCCGCAAAGCGGATCCGTAGCAAACTTGTCGAAATGGGCAAGTCTGCGGAAGATATCAAGGGAGTCACATGCCGCACCCACGAAGCCTGCATCCGTATCATCGACAAACAGTTCAAGCCCATGGACAACTTCGCCGACCGTGACCACTGCATCCAATACATGACCGCCGTCATGTTGGTATTTGGCCGTCTTGAAGCAACCGATTACACTGACGGAGGAGAGGCTGCCACCTCCCCGCTTGTCGAATCCCTCCGCCAAAAGATAGCATGTGTAGAGGATCCACAATTCACGCTCGATTATCACAATGAGAATCTGCGCACGATTCCCAACGCGTTGACTGTTACGCTCAATGATGGTACAGTTTTGGAAGAAGTTGTTGTCGATGCCCCACTCGGTCACAAGCTGAGACGTGAGGAAGCGAAGCCCGAGATTCTCGCTAAATATAAGAGGCATCTTGGACCTCATTATAGCGAGGCTAAGGTCAAGGAGTTGGTTGATCTTGGAAATGACCCGAAGAGGCTGGGAGATATGGCCATTGATGAGTATGTCGACTTGTATGTTAGCAAGGATAGTAAGTTCGTGTAGTTCGCTGGATTGGCAAGGCTTCCTCCAACGGTCCGATACCAAATAAAAAGAAAATCATATAGTTAGGATGGTCACCGAGAGAGGCATTGGGAAGTCACCCTAAGTGGTTAGGTCGGTGATAAACCCAACCAGCCACTGCCCGTACCTCCGTTTTATTCAATGAATATATATATCTACTACTGATACTTGACTAATTTATAAGTGTACGTCGCCTAACTGTTTCCCTTTCAAGAGGGCATCTCGTCCAAGGCATACACCCCTCTACTCTTCTCATCTTCTTCGGCTCTACACTTACAACATTTCCCCCTTCACAATCGTGAAAACGAACTCATCTAACGCCAATGCCTCATACACAAACCCGTCGGCCTAATCCAGTCCCACATGCTGCCTGCCTTGAATGCCCTCTGACTCCCATCTTTACGCCTCAGATCCGTAGGATACAAAATAGCTGAAATTAGGACTGTTTCCACCCCTTACAAGCGCATTCGCGACAGTTAACACGTTAGTTTGGCCTATTCCGAGACCGTGTTTATCTTTTCGATTCTTATTGTCAGGGGTTAATTGAGGGCGGAGTTCGAGAGTGTGGTTTGGAATACATGCAGATAATAGCGTGCGCTTCGGCGAAGAACAGAAAACTCGGTCTCGCACGACAGCTTCCCTAGAAAACAGCAGTATGACTTGTCAATTAAATATAAAGAAGAATCATATTCTACCCAAGCTAGGCTACGGATCGAATAATAACAGGAAATACAAGCGACTCTTGTCATGCGAGTCTGCGACTTCAACTGAATGCCATGTTGTTGCGCCATGTAAGACACTATAAGCGTCTGATCGAAGTTGCGATAATAGACACGGGGCACGGCACGGCCGAGTCGAAGGCGCCACCTCCCAATTCAGGTCAGAGAAGTTCTAAGAATATGATCATGTGATCAGCATTTGCCAGCTTGAGCTACCGACGCACTAGGCACACACTGCTCTACAGTTACAAGCTCATATCTTTAACTTCAACTAGCAGCGCGTCTGCTCATTCTGCAATCTCGGGTTCAAGGTCGAAGCCTGACATCCATGAAGCGAACCTGGAAACACTCCCACCCCCCCGAAACGGGCGGTATCATTTCCATTGAGTAAGGCCCTAACCGAGGTAGTATCCAACACTCATACGACCATCGCGCAAACCTTACTTGGCGTCCAAAAGGCTTGACCGATGCAGTTGATCTCTTTACTCGAGTATCGTTGACCTATGCCCAAAACGCCATGGTAACGGCGAACCTAGCTGGCGGTTTCCGGCGGAAGATGGTCCATCCATCCATATGAGTACCAAGATTCTACCGCGGATACTTTATTCGGAAGCGAGCATCTCTACAAAGCTTAATCGATTATACCCGGAGCTGGTACGAAATAAACCGTCGAGGTAGAAAAATGGATCCTGGATGAATTGAATCCTAGTGTCTACCAAGCGGGGCTCGTGCCTAATTAAGAAGCACACGATGAAAATGCGGTGCCAGCGTTTATACCGCCCAATCGACCGGAAGTGATGCTGTCATAGCAAGCTGGTCCGTACGCTCTTGCTCCGAGATGACCATGCTTGTTCTTCGAGTATATTCTACGCTCGTCAGATACGACACTGTGTCTGTACGAAAACTCAAATGCAGTCTTGACACAATCCGACACGACTATCCGTTGAATGAATTGATTGGAGTGTTCCTGGCTAAGTCTAGCTTCGGGGACCGCAGCCGGCTTTAGGCACATCCAGGAGAATGTGAGTGCTTACAAAATCTTCTCTTTTCGCGCTATATAAATAGGTTTGGACATATACGGAAACGATGGAGACTATCAACCCCAAATCGATTACCCTTATGGGTCTAATACCTCATTTTCATAATTGTGTTCAGCTAGGCTAGAGCGAGATCAAACTACGGCGCGTGGCCTCGCGTTAGTTAGTTATCTAGGTAACCATGCCTCGTGTATTTTGGGAGCTACCTAGGTACGCTAGATCTCTCATTCTTATGTTAGTTGCACCGATGAGCTGGCGGCCAACTCAAGTTTCTTGAAGCGGTTATCTTGGACTCATTGGGCCCTTGTTCCCTTGCTCTCATCCGCAAATGGGGCATTTCTATGAAATCTCCGTCGGATAAACGTGTCGGATCAGGGGTTATGGCCAACGAGGAATATGTAGCGGGCCACGGCTCGAGATACCGAGTCTATGGCAGAATTATAATCCGCATTTGCAAGTGCATCATTCCGAAAAGGACAGAAGTCCTGTTCAGGATAGAGATATCGATGATCTGTATTTCGCTCAGTTACACTCCGTTCGCTTACTCAACTAAAATGGGTAGATCTCAAAGTCAAATTCAATTACCACCGGCAAAATGGTTTCAGATAAGGAAATGACTCTCCAGGTCCCATATCAACCAAAGTGCTGTGCCTTGCATATCCAGAAGCTTGAATGTGCCATTGACCGGCACTAAAGTTATAAATATGCCTCATCCCAAAGAATTTTCGTCTTGGTTGCTATCCTCTCGTGATCCCGCCAGAATTCAAGCCAAACCTGTCAAATGGCATCTTCAAGAAAGCTAGGCCTCGCGGCTTCTTTATTGATTGCATCTGCGGCTGCTCAGCAGCCAGGAGCCTACACTCCAGAGGTTCATCCCACGCTTATATCGGAAGAATGCACGACGTCAGGAGGATGCGTCAAAGTCAACACTTCCGTCGTTCTTGACGCCAACTATCGCTGGCTCCATAATGTTGGAGGATACGATAATTGTGCCCCCCAAAGTTTCAACTCAACTATATGCCCAGATGTCGAAACCTGCGCGAAGAACTGCGCATTGGAGGGAGTTGATTATGCCAGCTATGGTATCAAGGCGGAAGGAGATACACTCACCCTCAACCTTTTCAAGACAGAGGGAAATGTAACGTCCATGAGCTCGCCGCGGGTCTATCTACTTGCCAATGATACCGCATATGACATGTTCCAGCTCTTGAACCGGGAAATTACATTCGATGTCGATATCTCCAAGGGTGGTTGCGGTGTCAATGGCGCTCTTTACTTGTCTGAGATGAGCGCTACTGGTGGCGCAAGCGACCTCAATACCGCGGGTGCTGCATATGGCACAGGTTACTGTGACGCTCAATGTCCGAAACAGAAATTTGTAAACGGAAAAGTAAGCTAAGGCGCTCTTCCCCTTTACCAATGCCTAATTCATAGCACGATAGGCTAACCTTTTTCTACTAGGCAAATCTCAACAACACATATGGAGCGTGTTGCAACGAAATGGATCTCTGGGAGGCCAACAACGCAGCGACTGCCTATACTCCCCACCCCTGCAGCATATCTGGTCCTTACCAATGCTCTGATTTGGAGTGCGGCGCCGGAGACAACCGCTATGGAGGTGTCTGCGACGAAGATGGCTGCGACTTCAACCCGTACCGCAACGGCGCCAAGGACTACTACGGTCCGGGCAAAACTGTCGATACCACCAAGAAGTTCACTGTCGTTACCCAGTTCCTAACTTCCGACAATACCACCACTGGGACTCTCAGCGAAATTCGCCGCGTCTACGTCCAGGACGGCAAGGTTATCCAAAATTCAAACACCAATGTCACTGGCCTTGCAGTAGTCAACGCTATGGACGATGAATACTGCACAAACACAAAGGAAGTCTTTGCGGCCACCGACGACTTCAAGAAGAAGGGCGGTATGAAGCAGATGGGAGATGCACTAGGACGGGGAATGGTCCTTGTATTCAGTATTTGGGATGATGCGGGTGGTGGAATGTTGTGGCTCGATAGCACTACTGGGGAGGGGCCAGGATCTGAGAGAGGGCCATGCTCATTGACCAGTGGCAATGCAACGGCTATTATGGAGCAATTCCCTGATGCTGCTGTAACGTTTTCGAATGTCAAGACGGGAGATATTGGGTCGACTTTTGGGAAGAGCGAGTAAAAGGGGCAAATGGGGTTATTATTTGTTCTGGTAAAATCGACTAGGTTATACGAAGATATTGTGAATGGCGAGTAATATATTGTATATATGGGACATGACAGTAATTGTGTTCCCGAGCTATGTGCTGGGCCCTTCAGAAACTGGGACGCAGCCGGAATAGAACGGACTCGATGGCGGACGGACGAATACCCATCCGCATCCCGCCCTTTAGGTCGCACCCGGACTCCATCTCCTTTTGAAGCTCAAGTGCCTATTCAGAATTTGCAGATCGTCCTCGAAATGGATCCGGCAGCCTACAAGTCTATGACGGAAGCAATGAAACGCGTGTTCCCCCAATCGGCAATCGGAAGACAGGAAAATGAACCGTCCGGACAACCGAAGCCGGTAGACACAAATTGGACCGTCTCCAGGCCAGACGTAACAAGAGGGAATCTTACCATGGAGACAGCTCCGGGTGACCCAAGGATGGCTGTAGGATGGAGAGCAGATTCCCGCTCGGCCCCAAGACAGTTGGAGGAGATGCCGTGGATGTCTACCACCCAGCAGCAACCGTTTTTATGGTCCGGCGAGCCCATTGAGAAGAGTGCTGAGGCGTAAGTATACACGTCATGTTCTCCTTGTTAAAATTCGAGTATCAAAACCAACTTAGACCGTTATATTCTGTTCCCCTTGTCTCCATTTGTTTCATTAGACCACGTGTTGGGGTTTAGCTGATTTTAGTAGTACAACCGAGTCTTCGAGTACTCCGGCTTCAACTTACCCGCATCCGGACTTATCTCTTCCTCATCCAAGCCTAAGGCTCGATTTTCGTATGTCTGTCACACTGAATCCTCGGATCTCCGTTGGGCCTACCCCTCTCGGACACCGTAATTGTAAGTAAAGCAAAACCCAAGTGTCTAGGCGTTATCGTTGCTATATCTCGATATAATAGGTGATGTGCCTCCTTTACTCATTTGTATCGTTTTTCCATTGTGAATTTTACAATCTGTAAATCCGTATTATCTTGTTTACTATTCTATTCTATTCATTGAGATCCTAACGTATAAAGGGATTTCGTTCACCGGTGGTACATGGTTCGGGTCCTGGGGATCTGGTATCGTCCTGGTAGGCCAATCAATATATTCCACTTCAAATGACTCGCAACTAAGACTTCAACCACAGCCTGGCGGCCAAGATAGCCAAATCATAATTCCCAATGGCTCGTCATGTGTGGAGACCACGTATCTTCTTCAAACACATGACAACCCACCTGCTCACATTATGATCAAGACCCGTGGCTGGCGGACTGGCCCTCCGGATGTTTTGGCACAGCTCAATGATCCGCGCGTAGCGGATAAGGTCAATCCAAATAGCTATAAATTTCGCCTGTTCATTGATATGGAGACCGGGGATGAGAGATATCGAGATCAGGTTAATTGTGGGATGTGGGTAGGGAGTGGGATGAGAAATGGTACTGAGTTAATTTATGAGTAAGTGAAGTGGCCGCCTCTATTGTTAACATCATTTGCTAAACTTCTAAAGTGCATATCGTTTGTCATAAGAATCATAGTAGTATAAAGATTTCAGAGATGTTTTATATGACTAGAAAAACGGAACGGAAGAGACACTACACTTCCCGTCAATAGCTAGATTTATACAAGTGAATACGTTGGGTACCTGCAACCATAAGCCAACTACACATTACCCACTAATTTTTATGCCATGGTACACGTACGATAGGGCAGTTTCTAAAACCAAATGTTCTTGACCCACTGTAGCATCTGACCCGCGGGCTCGAAGGATCTGCGCCCTTGTAAGTATTGATCATACTACTCCTATTGTAGATAACGGTACAATAAGCCATAAGTTAATATCTCCGCATAATCTATAGTGTTTCCACCATATGTCTTGGACTTATTTCTGTCTTCTCTAAAATCGGTGTACGGCACGGCTTCCCAATGCGCAGTAGCCGTTCATTCAACTATGGGCTCTGATCTCGTTACTGGTATGACCGGAGGCAACTCCTAATTTATATTGCAAAAAAAAGATACATAATACCTCTCACACTATAATCGTAAAATAGTAACCTGGTTAGAATCTTTTTAATTTCATTTCATACAAATTTCATTCAAATATGCCCTTACAACCACTAAAGGCTTCTGAGTACACGAGTGTGCATATAAGTTGCACCAGCAAGCCACTCTAGTAAACTTTAAAAAGAAATGCAACAGTCTAAAGCAAAGGAGTAGTTGTTTTCCACAACCATGATATAACAAAACGCTGCCCTAACTTGCACAATTACAATGATCGTCTTTCGAATTTAAATATCATACCCAATTACCTTTCACACCAATTTCTTCCCCAAAGTTCTATTTATGCAGACCAAGCTTGAGAACGTCTCCACTTCGGCAAGATTGACATTCCAGTTGGCTTACCAGCAGGCCCAGTGCCGGTAGGGAGCCCGATGCTCGCAGTGTTGGTAGCCTTGTCGAGGAACGCAGGGAACTTGCCAGCTGGATTGACACCGAGGACCATTCCAGCTTGACAATGAGACTTAGGCGCTTTCTGAGAGCAGTAGAACCAGAGAGGGCTAGAGACCTCGACTTTGAAGTCGCGGAATATGATGCCGGTCTTGCTCTGGTTATTAAATTGGTTGAAACCAGTATCGAAACCACCTGGGAGCTTAACACATGGGTCGTTGAAGCTGGATTGGGTGACGGTATGGTTGGTGCTGTTAAAGTCAAAGCGGATGATGTCGCCAATAGCAGCGTTGACCTGGTTGTCTCTGTATTTGAGCTGGCCATCGGCGCCAACTATAACCTTATGAATAGCTCCAGTAGAGGTAGGCGGGTTCGTACTGCCCGGTGTTGGTGGGAGAACAGGAGTAGTGGTTGGCGGGACGCCGCTCACAGTCTTGGTAATAGTTATCGTCTTACCGTTGACGATGGTCACATTGATGTTGATAATGATGACTGTGACGGCGACGTTCACTTCGTAGATGGCCACAGTGCAGTCCTTGCTAGTTGCTGGTCCAGTTGGGTAGACCCAGACGGATGTCTTGCTACCATTGTAGTCGACAGAGGTCACTTGGCCGCCCCCTGTAGTAACGTAGGGATATTTGCTTCCACCAGCTTGATGATTAACACCAGATGACACCGGTTGAGAGCTGCCTCCTGCACCTTCAGTAACGGTAACTGTTCGGTAGACTGTGGTGGGTTCTGGATCAGTGCAGACGACCTCTTGTGTGTGATAACCAGCGGAGACGATGCCGAGGAGTCCGCCGAGGGCAGTGATGGTCGAGAATTTCATGATGGGGAAATAACAGTTGAACTGTCGAAACTTGAGACTTTAGCGAATGTGTCAAGGAAATGAGAAATTAGGGGAAAAGTAGAACGAAGATGGAGATTGAACTGAGTGAACTGAGTGAACTGTAAAGGAGATAAGTAGAAGAAGATTGAGGTATGAAGGCCTAGCTATATATAATTATTCTTTGTCGTTTGGCCATCGAAGTTGAACGACCATCATCTATGGCGAGCTGAATGCCCGGATCACCATGGGCCGGCGAGACTCTCCGAGGCTGAGTTTCCGGGGGGAGGTAAACAGTACTGCCATGCCATTTATAGTAAATGTGGATAAGGCTAGCTAGTTAGGATCCTGTGGCACTCAGTTGTGAGTGTAAAGCTTAGTAGAGCGATGATGCCACTAAGGCCAAACAGGAGCTTGATTGGGGAAACTGTTTTTGGGAGAGTTCCCCAAATGGTTCTAATCGAGGACTAGCCACGTTGGTGTAAGCATGATGAGTAGAGTACCCGATAACAATGTCGGCATAAGCGCAGGGTAAGCGCAATTCAGAAGCTGTTGGCTGCTGATTCGCTCAGCTATCAGCATAAACGCCATCTACGAATTTCCCAGCTTATGGCGGACAAGGTACCTACAATACCCGATAGCATATGGCGCTGTAGGGCGGCCGACAATATTCCATACACTTGGACGGAAATCTACAAGCCGCACTAAGATTCCATTGCAGGCCTACAGAGCGGCCGCAGTACGCCACTGACCAGCGGTACTTAGTATGCGTTGGCATGCCAAACCAATTTTGTCAACTTCCAACAGAAATATTTATCGAAGTAGCAGTGCTCATATACTAGTGGTACACTGGTACTTTGAATGATCTTAATAAGTTTCAGGTTCTTCAACAAGAGCGCGAGGAAAGAAATGAGGCATATTCCGAGATGGATGCGAGCCTTGTGGCCATCGATTCCTTAACACTTGTAAGAGCATGGTTCGGTCCTCGGTCCCAAATCCAAACTGCTAACCGCCGCACTTGCGGTCTTGATCTGACCTGCTTTGCTTTTGATCGAGGCTCAAGTGGAGTTGGAGACCCGGAGGTTCTCCTTTCCGAAAATATACAACTAAAAATAGACAAGGAGGCGCAGGACAAGAGATGGGATAGGCACGTGATGGCCGTGCACGTGGAGTTTGAATGCCAAAACGGCCCGAGAATTATCCGAAGCGTTCTCCGAGGCACCGAGAACCTCCGCTCCGACCCCACCAAAGCAACCCGCGAACTTCCCCATTATGACACCGCCAACAAATTGCAACTTATCTGCTCGCCGTCGTCCGCAACGGGATTGTCTATCCCAACTGCAGCTCTAAAGTACGTAAATGTGCCACATAAATACAACATATAATGGCGCTCCAACACGGCAACCCCGCCGACCTCCTCCCTGTCCACTGGAAATCACAGATCACCTCGTGGTTCGCAGAAGATACGCCCTCGTTTGATTATGGCGGTTTTGTTGTCGGCGATAGTGAGCGAACAGCTACTTTGTATGGAAAATCAAAAGGCGTCTTGGCAGGCGTGCCATTCTTCGATGAAATCTTCGCCCAAGCTGGGTGTACTGTGAAATGGCACCTGAAAGAAGGATCGATCGTCGATCCTGGGGCCGAAGGAAAGGCTGCAGTTGCCACTGTTACAGGGCCAGTGCGGAAGCTTTTGCTTGGAGAGCGAGTGGCACTGAATACGCTAAGCAGATGCTCCGGAGTGGCGACGAAATCGAGGACGATGGACGAGCTGGTTAGGAAGGCGGGATATAAGGGCATACTTGCAGGTACGCGGAAGACCACACCGGGATTTAGGTTGGTGGAGAAATACGGGATGATTGTTGGCGGTGTAGATGGCCATCGCCATGATCTATCTAGTATGATTATGCTGAAGGACAACCACATATGGGCCAGAGGCAGCATTACAGAAGCTGTAAATGCTGCGAAGTCTGTAGGTGGCTTTGCACTAAAGATTGAGGTTGAGGTTGATAGTGAGGAGGCAGCTGATGAGGCGATTGCTGCTGGAGCTGATATTATTATGCTGGACAATTTCAATGGAGAGGGTTTGAAGGTTGCTGCAAGAAGTTTAAAGCAACGGTGGGCTGGGAAGCGAGTGTTTCTGCTTGAGTGTAGCGGTGGATTGACATTGGAAAATGTCGCCAGTTATATCAATAATGGTAAGCCCCACGATCAGTTTCTAGTTGATATGTTCACACCGCTTTACAGATATCGATATCATTTCCACCAGTTCAATACATCAAGGGGTACCGCATGTCGACTTCTCGCTCAAAATAGACCATTAGGGGATGCTAGAGCCGTATTAACCCACCATACTCAGAATCTCACAACTACCTTGGCCCGCAATGATGCTCAGTGTTTTAAGTCTAACAGACGACCACCACCACCTTTTTCATCACGCCCTAGGATTTGTCGTAGGTGTTCGCCTTATACGAAGGTGGTCTCTGAGATTTTGTCTTCAAAACTCAACTTATTCAATCCGTTTTATAGTTCCTGTACTTTGTCATTCTTGTTGACCGTCCTGTGCTTATTTAGGACCTAAGAATCTCAAACGGAAGTATGTGTATTTTACAACCCTCATCTAAGTGGCTGCAACTTGCAACTAACAGCTATAAATTCACCCTGTCCCTTATAATATGCCTTGCTGCATCAAACTAAGAATTATGAGTTACGCTGCATTCCTTGCAAGGACGAAGCCTTAACCCACGATTTGATTGATCTCCGCTAGGCCTACGTATAAATAACAAGCCCACCTTCATCATCCTCCCCATTCTCCTCCCACTCGCCCTCGCTCTCGTAATCCGCGGTCCATGCCCCCATCCTGACAACCAATTCGTCACCCGGTAAGTCATTAATGTTGTTACTAACCTTCCAAAACATGGTTGGGCCAACGGGGCCGTGAGGATCCATATCCCTAGAAACTTTTGTAAATAACCAGCTACTCTATTCGATGCAAACAATAAACCAAGGCACCTAATATAACTTTGGAATGCTAGAATAACGTCCTAGCTTTGGAGAATAAAAATCGATATTGAAGAATCCACATATTGGGAAGAGAGGTGCCTCAAGATATCCCGTATATAATGAGTGGCTCATAAGATTACTATCAATCTTTTGAAATTATATCTTGATGCCGTTTTCCTATGTCGGGAGCAAGCGGAAAGAGACATGAAGTGTATAGCAGAGAGAAAAGAGAATTCGCAATCACGTACCTATCAAACCAATGACCCATAACACTACCAGAAGAGCGAGGACCGCCTACTTGAATGCCTTCACTCTTCCATCTCTCTTCCCTGTTTATATTTTATGCGTTAGCTAAATATGCTGTAATCAAAGACCGCAATATTTATCACGCAGCGTACCCATTATAAATCGAATACGTGGTCCACCTAATCTCGCCTTCCGATGTCTGCCTCACCGATCCCCGAATATTGGAGTTCGCATTCGCGTTCTGTGGAATATGGAGAGATCTAGAAGTCCCTTCAAAGTAGACTACGGGGGCGACTTGGCCATCCCCCGAATCAGCCTCTTCAATCTTCGTAACTTGCAATTTCATCATGATAAGACGAATTGATTGGGGTTTATATAGAGACCCACGGGGCTCCTCTGGTAGGATATCATCGTGTCCGAAGTTGTAATGGGATAATTCTTGGTAATCTGCCGGTAAAAAGTTAGAATGTCTGTCCGGAACAAGACGTAAAAGTCCGGTCGTGGACCAATCAGCTGTGTTCTTCATGCACAGCAGTTGAACTTTTCGAAAGACTGTCAATCTAGAGCACCAAGTAATGGATCCCCTATCCTGACTAATTAAATCATAAGCTAATATATTAATCCTCGTAGTCGTTTCCTTATATTGTTCATATCGAACATGTGAATTAAAGAAATAAAATGACGCTTACCTAAGAAGCACACGACCTATATGAGGAATCAGCAAGAAAACTTTACTTTAATTCCTAGAGGTGTACATACGCGTATCCAAGAACCAGTAACATCGTACGGATCATCGGGGTTAGACGGCAAAGAAGCAGTGCCTATTTTCGGAAGTAGGACTGACTTGAAACTATCGACTGAAGCACCTAGCCAAGGGGGTTGCATCACATAATTGTTATGCCCGTGAAGATGATATTGGAGCACTATCATCACCGCCTCCATCTTTTCCCAGTCCACCGTTGCCTGTTGATCAAGAAACGGGCCCCACATGGTTTCGTCAGTATAATTCCGCAGGTCATAGACCATAGAGCAAGCGTATGGGTATGAGCCCGTATATCTGCTTCTACTAGGCGACATAATGAATACGCCATAATGACAGTGGAGTTTGGCGCTTAGTTGTCTTTCTAAAAAGGATACTTGTATGTATGGCTCGGCTCCTATTGCCGCTCTGGCGAAAGTGACAGACCGACATAAGAAAGACTCAATATTATGTTTGCCGATGGGAGAGCTTCCATTGAAGTGATTTGTCAAGAATTGAGTAGTAAGCGAGTCAGGTTGTGGAAGAGCAGTCCGTGTGAGATATAAGCACTTCTGGACTACAAATCTCAGTTTGAGGACCTGAGAAACAGTGAGCATTTGCGTAGTCATAATTCCTTGCCATAGGTAAAAGGAAATGCGCCACCGCTAACCCCCCCTGGAGTCCGAAGAGGATTCGCAATGCATCATTATGTTGCCCACGTTGACTTAATGACGGATTGCGTAAGGAAATATCTTGCCTTTTTTTCGACTGAATGATTTCCTCCGAGAAATCTCCTCAGTCTGACTAATTCCTTTAATTCCTGTTCCCAATCTATATTCGGAGGTCTAGAGATGCCCACTGGCTCGTCCTGGTAATCCCTTAATAACCTTCATATCAAATGGCCAATGAAACTCACCAAATGATTTAACGTTACATTCCTAAAAAGCCTCGAATTCCGCGACACAAACTCATTCAAAGCCCTACAGGTTCTCGAAATAGACAAGACATCCTCTGGATCTACGTCCTTCAGGACATGGTGCAGCAGCTCGGGAGGCAGCGTGGGCAAGGAATGCGGCATCTTAATGAACCACTCAGTCTTTAAAAGTATATTATTTCTTTATAAGTATACGAAGACAAAGTTACAAGTAGGTGTCGAGAGGTTGATCTTAGGACTCCGGATGAGGATATCGAATCTCGGAGTTTACATTATCGCCGCGGTTTGGAGGGGTAGAATCGGACTAGGCCGAGAAATACCCGATCACACGCCCATTTTATTGGACGGAGCAAAGATGATTTACGAAGGAAATTAACAGTTGGCTAAGACGTACAAATCCTTAAAGTATTATTTATAAAGTATTACACTAAGCTTCAACCAACAAAAGACAACCTGTGACGCTACCAAAATACGGAATGGATACAGTTATTAATCCAAAAATCAGAAACCTTTCAGGATGTTTGGACATGTATAACGATATAAAAATATACATATTTTCCACTAAGTTTAAGCAGTTATAATAGTGCTAATTTGCTCCGCTATCTTTTTATAATAGCTCTTAGGGTTATCAGAACCCGCCCCTTCCAGTAAAAGGGCTAGCGCCTGAAATTATTCCACGGGGAAGCACACTATATTTTTCCTTGTCTCAAAGCGAGATGAGCACTAGTCTGGTATAAGCCGGCACGGAGAAGGAAAGATGAGCTGTCTGTAATCCGACATATATAAAACTTGCCTAGAGACCCTCCCCTTAAAAATTTCAACTTGGCATCAATACACACACAGCAAAGCTTACATTTGCTTCAACCGAGAGAGCAATTGCCGGGCCCAATCGCATGTAATAACAAGAAGGCAAAATCTAGCAATCCGTTGTATGCCGATTGATTCCGAGACATCCAACCTCACGAATGAAAGCCTTCGAGTTGTAAGCTCCCGAGATGCGAAATGAAAGGAAGCATACGATGTTTGCTTACCAACAGCCACACATGCGGTTGGGAGAACACATGGCTCGTCTAAGAACCAATGATTTCCACATTTCGTGGACAACAACCAACAATATGCAGCTACTAGGGGTGGGTACTTTCAACTTTTTAAGTCAATCGTACGTTCCTACCGCCAGAATTGACGTACTGAAATTTGAAGACGTTCGGTTTGCTAAAGAAAGGATATAGCCCGGCCCGATTGTCTCTTGCGTACCAATCCCTCAGCCAGCCACTCAGCTGTTATTTTTAGGATACTAGGATTGTAACCATTTGGGTCACCTATCACTTTTTCTGTTTCTTCAACTACTCAACCGCTAAGCCTCTAGTAAAAGCCACAAGTAACCTGGCGAGGGATACTCAAACCTTGGTCGTATAATCAATATTATCGATGTGCGCGTAAAAGCGAGCAAGCAACAAATCGCAACTCTTCTCCTATAGTTTCCACTACAGACAACATATCGCCGGGTTAATATCCAGCCCCAACACTACACCGCAATTCGGGAGCGGTGAGGATTATTATCGTGCATAAACAACAGTATTCCACCCTCAAATTCTGAAGGGTTGGTTGTATTTTATACAAGGTGATGCATGGGTCCACGAGGAAAACGGAACCGGGCGGGAAAGGCAACGCAGACTTCGATGCCCAGGCCATATCGGAGGTTGGAGATCCACATATTGCGTTTTGCGCCCCGAGCCTTCCTTGCGTGTTGTCTGGTGCTCGAGTTTATTGGATGCAAAAATGCCGTTTAGAAGGCGGGAACGCCTGGTCCGACTCGACCCGCAGCCTGCAGTGAGGAGGGCAAGATTCAGCGAATCAAATTGATATCAGATGACCAAAGGACTCCCAAGTGCTGCATTGTAGAAGACGCGGTTTTGCGTGCAGACAGTGGTGTGCTAGACGTGCGTGCGGTGCGTGCGGTGCATTGCATTACTATGCGTGTCGCTGCATTTATCCGCCGATGCTCTGCAATAAGAATATGCATGCAGAAGTAGAATCGATGTTGGCCGCAGATATCGAGATTCCCATGTGATGCATCGTAACGTCAGTGAATCGGTGGTAATGGATAAACTGCACAAGACCTGTATCAGTACATTCTGTGTACGGGCTGGTGCCATTTTCTTGCGAAGCACTTCCCGATCATGATCTTTACCGCCTCTTCCGAGTGAGTTCGTGGGTGTAGGTAAAAAACGCCACAATAACAAAAGAAGTATCTTGCCACCACTCAGTACAGTCCCAAAAAAGGATGTTATACCCAAGATCCCGAGGCCAGGGGCTATGTAAAATCCGTGAACGCGTACGTGGATTTCAGGTAAAGTCGAGAAACCCGCTTGGAGTATTTGACAACATTATCATAGTCCCATTGAACTGAAAATCAATTACCAGCAGCACATCATGCTGCAGAAACAAGCGCTTGGGAGCCATTAGTCCATGAACGGCAAACGGTAGATCCTCTTGACGTCCATGTGGCTCAGAGAGATCAAACTTTCCAAGCTATTTTGGGGCCCAGGTCCATCGTATAGGGGAGGTGGGGTTTAGGCCCTCACATATCCTCTGGGCGCTGCTCGCTTCTTAGGGTTGAAGTAAAAGAGCTGCCCCTAGTCGCTTTGAGGAGCCAGTTTTGGTCGTTCGAGTTCGAGTTCGCGGTATACTCTCATGCCTGCGAAAATTTTCAAGCTCAAGCTTTCTCGGGTCGTTGAAACGTAAAAGGACGGGGTTTCGGAGTCGTTGTACCCTTCGCGGCTTGATGAAGAAATTAAACCTCTTCAAAGATGCCTTGGATATTATAGCGAGTTGACGTGTTAAAAGGTTACTACTTGACGGAGGGTTGACTTGATTCTGGCTCACTGGTGGCTTTGTTCGTAATTGTAATGTTGTGTTACAGGGGGGATCGATCGAGGAAGAGCGGGTAGTGTTGACAGTAGATAAGTCAGATAACGATAGAATCATCTGTCAGATTGGCTGGAATAGATACCTATTCAGCACCTCGATACTATTAATTTCTCCCGAGCTATTTGACATACAGGCAGTACGTATCAACTACCTATTTCACAAAGACCCGTAAATATATACCTGAAAAAATGTGTTAGCTTCAAGGTCTTGGAATATAACTCGATGACTCGAAACTGTACCAAAACATATGCATGCGCAGATACTGGTATGCTGACGCAAGAATTTGGCTACATTCAACTACTTAGCTTAGCTAACCGGATGTAGCCACTTACCAGAAAGCCCGCCGTCGATAAAACGATGTTACCCAGAGAATAGGTTGGCTCATGCCATGATCGCATTACCGGTGATGCGGTAACAACAATACTGAGTAGATTTGCTAGCAATAATGAGCTGTTGTTGATGCATTATGTCGAAAGCCGAATATGAGCCACAGATCCTAGGCACCTACTGTAGCGCCAACACAGCGAATTTGGGCATCGTGAAATTGCGGAAGCGTGCGCTGCGGGCCGGACCCGGGCAATCCTGCAGTGTTGCACAAGTACGTACATGCTGTACAACTCCAAACTCTAGAAAGAGCCGAAGGAGCCGTGGTACATGCGTCTAGACCTTTGAAGGCAAGGTTGCGATATGAAGGAAGGTTTGCTCGTGATGACCGGATAATTCATACTTTCTATTCGGTGTGGATGCCAGCACCATCATGATGAATACAATGTCACATATTTTGCACCACTCCGCATCTGGTACAGTTGCGGTGGGTACGACGTGGGACACCTGAACCCCTATTTCTAGGAACTCGAGCATAAACTCGAGTATCGTCAGAAGTCCGCAATTGTTGCGAGTGAGACTTCGAAGTACAGGCATGATCTCTGGCGGCTCTTGCATCCAAACCATTGTTATTCTGGTCATGTTGTGAAACCCCAATGTTATCTTGGTTATCTAGGCGGCGATCTGAAGATGGTTGTGGTGAGCACTAACGAAGCCCTCTACCAAGTATGGAGGTACTCGAGTACGGAGTAGATTGGTAGTACGTAGTATGTGGACGTTGTGGAGAGGGGTGTGGATGTACGGACCAGGGCAGTGATTGCATTGATGTGGGACCCGTGATGGAGCCAGCCGAAGAAGTGGGTGACGGCGAGGATGCCCCTCGGCCCGCTGCAGGAAGTTTCTTGCCTTTCCCCTTCCCTGTCCAGTATCCTCGACCCTCCCTGTGCTATTGTAGCATCACACCAATGTGTGTCCTTCACCGTCCTAACCATCCAAACCTGCCCAACCTGCCCAACCCCACCCAATGATTTCATTCATACTCGACGGTGCTTCCGGAGCCAACCAACAACTGCCGTTTACAGGTCTGCACTCAATTTTTACTGGCGGGTGTGGCCGGTCTTGGCCTGAGCTGAGGAATGCAACAGGGAATCAACAGGCAGGCTGCATGTTCTAGCAAGGATAGCCCGGCCGGAGGTGTCCAGCTGAATGGCTGCTGGGAACGCTAGAAGCATATTCGACGGGGCGAAAGCAGCCATATGGCCTCCTACTGGTTCCGGATTGAGGAACATGCTGGGGGTTGAGCAGGCTATGGGAGGCGATGAGGCCGTGCAGCAGCCGATCACAGGCCGTGCCGAGGTGCATCATGGGAAGCCCGCTGCCGGGATCCCCTGGCTCCCGGCTACAGCCCCTGCAGCTTCGTCCCGCGCCGCTCTTGCGGGCGGGAATGCAGTATCGCGTACGGGAACGGCTTCGGCTACGCGCATATAGGATTAGTCTCGTGACCTCTTCAAATGGCTTAGTAGGATGAAGCGGTGTGCACGGTCAGCCAATCCCACATGTCCATGTCATGTTGGTGAAAGTCGCCACAGAGGCTATCGGGGGGGGGGGGGGCCTGTGGCGATCAAGGAGCGCTGCTTCAAAAGCGGAATATGTGCAGCGCAGTACAGTAGTACTGTGCAGTACTGTATGTATGTACGGAGCTACAGTACCATCGTGACGTGTGCGAGGTCCCAAGGTTCCCCGTCGTCTAGTTTTGCCGAGTTGTTGTGCGGGAGACGGGGAGATTGCCTGGTTCGCTGCATCGGTAGGACGCAGTCCAACGGCCGTCATGTGCCACACCCCCTGCCTTTCTCGTCCCAAACCATTACACAGTGCTTCGTAGCGCACACCGCGACTCTCCATTCGTGCTGGGTTCTTGGGCCTCCGTCATTTATCTTCCGTTCTCCATTCTCCGTGCTAGGGAAATCCCCCGTCTTAAGATTCATTTCCCTGTGAGGTAGCAGTGGTACAGTACCATACTACGTACTGTACTAGGCCCGGGGGGATAAACTTCTGCGCACAGCGCCCAAAGTCAGCCGCAAGAAAGAGTCCTGACTGTAGCGGGTCGCCTATGCATCATAGGGGCTATACCAACAGTTCGCCTGGGCGTCGTCAAAGAGACCACGCGGCCGTGTTAAATTGTAACGGAGCTGTCGGAGTCGGACAGGTGCAGACAAGAAATTCTCAACATTGGATGCAAGCCTCAAGTAGCTTTCGAGTGATCAATTTAAAGCCGAACCTGTGGATATGGGTTGTGGTCAGGCGGGGTTTCTGCCGGCTTTCCGTTCAGGACTCACGGTTGACTCTCCGAGGGAGGCCTCGCGGGGTTATTAATCGAGTTCCATATCTTTGTCTCCTGTCACAACTCACATTCCCCTACTTAGTAGATGCAGCATACCTGTGTTCTTCTGCTGCTGTCGACGATGGGAACTGGCTGTCGAATAAAGGCCGTGCCGCCATTCCATCCAGCCACTCCCTTGCAGTTGGGTATCAATGGCGCTGAAATGACGCCGAATCTTCTCAAGTGACTTGGAACGGGAATCAATAATGTACGCAAATTCGACACTTGGGCGGCAAAAGCACAAATGATCTCGTTGAACCTGGGCCTGGCGCCACAGTAACTGGGATTCTTTTGTTTCGCCAAGAGCGGCCGGCTATTTTGGATCTTTGGAGGTCACTCGAGTACTCCGTACGGGGATTGTCTTACTGTACCAATATCGTGCTGGAGACCCGTCAACCAGGGTCCGGGGGGATTACATCTCGGGTCGCGCCTCTCGCCTTTGCCCGGCCCGTTGTGGCACGCACGTTTTGATTTTAACCATCGATGGTTGCATACTGTACCCCTCATTATTTTCGTCTTGGGGGTGTGTGGATGATGATGGCAGTTGGCCTAATGGATCCTGGTTAAGTTTGTTCCCCTTCCCTCCACGATGCACCCGGCGGTCAGACCAGCTTTAGATCTTTGTGCAGATTGTGTCGTCTGATAGGGCCTTGACGTCACATCGATTCCTGGTCTTATCCTTTGGTGTGTTGTATGGCCAGCTTAAATTGGTGTTGGTGTGCTCTCAGAGTGTTGAAAACGAATGGACCACGGAAGCAGGTGCATAAGTTACGGGATGCCCGTTCCCCCCCGCTGCAGAGGCCCTTCGTTTGCATTGCAAGGAGATGGAGCTTTGGCAAGCTTGAAACAGGTTAATAGAACAGTGTAGATGTTGTGAGGTGGCACAGGAAAATGAGTTGAGTGGAACAGGAGCAGATACTACTACAAGAAGTAAGAATTACCTCAGAAACCAAGCGAGACAACCGCCAGCTTTTATGCTAACGCATACTCCGTAGTGATACATCGTTGTCAGTATTTCACCTCGAGGGTCATCTATAATTCAGGGATAGCCTGTGTCATTTACAGAGCGAATTTTGCCAGATCAACGACGTGTTTCAGTTCCAAGAGGTTCCTATTGCGAGATCCTGCAGCAATGAAGCTAGGCCCGCCCGGTGCTCTGAACGTAGTTTGGGGTGGGGGTGGAGGCGGAGCCAGCAACACTCGTGGTTGTGCATTGGCATTCTCCCGAGGCGAGGCCCTGCTGGGTGCTGAGACAAGGGCTTAGGTGCTGGCAATAATATTAGTTGATGGACGTGGGACGGTTTCAAAAAACTGTGGGAAGAGGAACTCAAACATGGCATGGCATATGTACGGCCGAAGCCGAATTAAACAAAGATCGGAATTTCGAATCCCCTTTGGTAGTAGGTGCCTGTAGGTAGCGGAGAAGCCTGTTGGTTTCGCAGCCTATAAAATCCAGTGGCCACTCCCGCCATGTCATCGCGGCCCTTCCCCTTGCCGCCTAGTGATTGATTGTCTTTATTCCTGCGGCTCGCCACTTCTTGATGTTTTCCCCGCGGCTAAGGAAAGTCTTGTGCTCAGCTCATCTCAGCTCATCCTGCATCAGGTGCGAAGTACCTATGCCCGACTCAGCGCGATTACTTTGCCGCAGCGATGCCAGGAGAGAGTGAGTGAGACGCGGTCTCTGGCCGTCATGTAGACAACGACGCTGGATATTTTTCTCTGGCGTTAAGTAGCAGTGGCACGTCGCTAATCGTAATTATCTAATAATTGCTTGCCACTGGAAAACGAAGTGCTTAGGGCGGCCGGACCGGGCACGCAGATCTCGTACCTCGGAGCACGGAGCACCAGAAGCCTAAAGGGGACACTGGGCTGGTCCCTGTGCTGTGGAACTGGGAGACGGGCGCTTTCTTGCAGGTCCATTATTGGGCTGTCGCCATCCAGGATCGCTGGAGCTGGTGACGGCCAGGGATCTGTGACCTGGGTCGCGCAAGCAGCCAAACGGCAACGCCAACACCAGCACCACCACTCCTGCAGCAACGGCAGCGTCATCACTACGCAAGGGGGAAGGGAGTATCCCAGAATGGAGAGATCCAGGCGCAAACGCCGATGCAAACGCAGCAAAGCATCAAAGCAGCAGCAGACAGGCGCAGACGCAGACGCAGGCGGATGCAGAAGCAGCAAGTGGCAGCGGCAGCAGCAGAAGCAGCAGATCACCCGCCAGAAGCCAAGCAGCACACACCGAGTGACCAAGAAACTCGAACCGCAAGCCCAGCAATACCTACGTATTGTTGCAGCAATCACCAGCACTGCCCACACGTCTCCGCATTTCGTACGGCGTCTGCCGCATCCGTCGACAACTCTTTGCCTCTCCCCCCCCTTTCTCTCCCTCCTTCCCCCTCTCCTATCCTTATCTATAATTCCATACCCATATCCATAAAGCATCCAATCTAGCTACTCGTGTCGCGGCCCTCCACCGACCACTGCCACTCCCACCAAGCCGCCAAGTTCCAGGACCATCGCAAGCAGAAGGCGAGCCGGCACATGGTCACGGCGATACACTCGAAAGCAGGTCTCTGTGCTCTCATTGATCGAAGCCGCGATCATCTTGGTCGGGTTTCGCGGGCGGACATTGTAGCAACAGAGTTTCGGTAGCTACTGATTGGTTTTTAGCCCCCAGTCGGTCGACTATCGGACAATCACCGGCGGGCGCTGTTCCATTGCCCCTCCATTGTTCGTATCCTCCGGCCAGTTTTTTTTTCTTTCAGCTGCCCTGTGGGTGTCGCTGGATCAGCCGGCGCGTGCCGCTGCGCAGTGCGGGCTGTTCTTCTTTGACGTCGCCATCCTCGGATCCGGAACCTGGAGGTTGGTGTGAAGTATATCTCCCTACGCCGCGCCTGCTCCGGCTGCTTCTGCTGTTGGTGTTGCTGCTGGAGCTTCTTCCTGCGAGTCACATTGGTTGCCGAGAAGTATACTATCGAGGCCGACGCTGCACGGCGGCGTAGAGAGGCAAAGGGCGCCTGGGAGAGAATCAATACTTCGTACTCGAGTACGAAGTAATTGTGGGATAGAGGATAGATAGATTTGTTAGGTGGTGGCTGGTGACGTGGAAGAGGAAGCGGAAGTGGAAGACTGCCCACTTGGTGCTGCACCCGCACCTCGGAACCAGGGCCGTTAAGGCCTCCGCTAAGCACCGAGTCCCTACTCACGTACACTGCACTGCACTGCACCGCACCACAGCGCCCACCACACGCTACAAAGTACGACCTCCAGCGCCTTGCAGCGGCCTCCAGTGGTCTCCAGTGCCTACCACACGCCCGAACACGCCTGAGCAACGCCTGAGCAGCGCCGAACAAACACCACCAACCGCTGTTCCCACCACGGTTCGCACCACCACGCCCGTGCTAATACCCTCACACCCGCCCGCCGTCGCCCGCCCTTATAGCTGCACCCTCTCCCCTCCTCCCTCCTCCCAGGCCCCGAGAGTCAGGCCCCAGACTGCCCGCGACCCAGGCCCGGAACCCAGCACTGAGAACCCAGAACCCCTCCACGGCCGTCCTCCTCACCATCTCATCTTGTCCAACTCCTCCTCGTTCTCCTCCTCCTCGTCCTCGTCCTCCTCCTCGTCCTCGACCGTCTATTTCTGATTCCCCACAATCTCTCCATCGCCTCACCTAGAAGGGTTCTCCCTCCTTCACTCCCGCCCTCACATTCCACACTCACATCTCCACGCATTCATCTCGGTCGGCGCCATAGCATACCACCCTCAGTGTCACCGTCACCATCACCGTTACCGTCACCGTCACCTCGTTGCGACAGCGCCGCCGCCCTCCTCTCGTTGGTTCCGCACCCCTCGATTCGTCCATTGACCGATACGACGACACCAGAGGAGCGCCTTGCAGCGTGTCGCATACTGCATATCTCAATCGCACCGCTCGTCTACCGTGGCCGCAGGAACGAGACCGCCCCGTATCAACTGTAACGGCTCCTATCCGAACCAGGGCGAAAAAGTCACGATCAGCGCCCCCCATCTCCCATCCCACCACCACTTCCACCCGCCCATATTCCGCTCCTTTTTTTGCCCAGCAGGCCAGGCACTATACATACGGAGGTATACCTCGTGCACCTGTTCAGAATCATAGCTTCGAAGGCGCACTTTCAAGGTTCCGATCTAGTGCTTTTGTGTTGGTTGAGACTTGGCTGTAGCACCCCCCATATACGGCGTTACTTGGATCTTGCGATCCAATCCAACCCAGTGCTCGAGAACCTGGAGGGAGTCGCGCGCGGAAAATTAAGCTACCACCGCTATCCTCCAACAAGCAAAGCAGACCAAAGCAGCTCCAGAAAAAGTTCCTAGATTCCTGAAGAAAAAAAGGCGGATCTCAAGACATAGCTTTTCGCGGACGATAGCATCATTGTCACCCCTGCCGGAACCCACGCGAGACTGACCTTCTGGCTTCGCTCTGGCTGGACCTGGAAAACCGCCGCACCGCACCGCACCGTAGATCTAGTGTCGCCGCTCTTATTGGCCAACTGTCACCGTCTGTTCTATCCCCACCGTGAAGGCTACTCACGGCCCCAGCTAGGAGGGGCACGAGGGGGTGGTTCTACGAGGTAGAGACTCGAGACTCGAGACGCCGTCGGGACGTGGACAGTAACAACTGAGCGATCGCGCCCCATTCCGACTTGTTGCGCCGAGTTGCGTGGTGCTGTTTGTTGACTTTAGCATTCAACTCCCAGCCGCGCGAAGCATACGGTGCGGTGACTGCGCTGGCCCACCATCGCATTCTTGTCGTCTCGGAGGGACGCAGCAGAGTCTCGAGCACCATTTCCATTGCCAGTATTATTGGCATCCCGGGGTGAGCCTTACCTGGCCTGTTCTCTTGCGACCCAGCGCCCAGGACCCTGTTCCCTGTTCCCTGTCATTTGCTCAAGAACGCATCACAGCATCAAGCCTGCAATATTTAACTCTGAGCGGGCGCCGGAAGGAAGGCACGATTCGGCCCTTGAGAGGCAGAGGAAACTCAAATTTGCAGTGGGCCAAAGCGGACTCGCCCTTCTTCTCCATTCCACCTCAACCACAAACCAACTTGCTCCGGGCGCTGTTCGCTGCCCGCCATCTGACGGACCACCAGGCCAAGAGGGTATCGTTCACGGTCTGCTAGCCTGCGTACTAATATCGCCGGACCGTCCCCCCCACCACACCACTTTCTCCCACTTGTGCCCTACGCACATCTTATTATCGCACAGCGCTGCCAGGTTCTTTGATCTGCGAGACATCGTACATTAGGAGCGCCGCTGCC
Organism: Venustampulla echinocandica; assembly: GCF_003357145.1. Classification (NCBI taxonomy): domain Eukaryota; kingdom Fungi; phylum Ascomycota; class Leotiomycetes; order Helotiales; family Pleuroascaceae; genus Venustampulla; species Venustampulla echinocandica. The sequence continues at coordinate 3,147,255 of NW_022474205.1, read as the reverse complement.
CTCCCTCAAAGACATCCTAAGATCTGTCAAACCCACCTCGAGGATTCTCTTCGTGGGCGTTGCCACTGGGTCGTCGGGAAGTCAGGCGCGATCCACCAGGGGGCCGAAGTCTCAAGACCCGCCTCCAGCTACGCAGCGGGGAGACTCCCGTGCTCGCAACGGCTCGGCCACCACTACGATTTATTGTTCTCCTTGCCTTGCGGGAGAAGTGAATCTCAAAATCTTCCCTCGCCGCCTCTTATTCAGCCGCAGCGCGATAGCTGTCTCACACTTTCCTCCAGTCGCCACGGGCCTGAGAAGCCAAGAGCCTATTAGGAAATCAGCTCTCGCCCAGCATCACTCTGCGACCGTCGGAGTCTCCACCCCCAGTCCAACAGCATCATTTGGGATTATACACCTCCATACAAACCCAGCGCTTTAGAAAGAGAGTTGAAAGGCCGTCTACTCTTTCCCTATCCCTGATCTGGCATTTTTCACCGTGGCTATCTTAACTTCAGAAATGTCTTATCAGGATCAGAGCGGCGGTGGGTATCCACCACCGCACGAGAACAACGGCTACCCACCCCGCGAGCAGCGCGAGTCCCAATACCCCCCACCTCCAGGCGAAGAAGATGAACGCGCCAGAGCAGCATACCATCAGCGCGCTGTTTCAAACAGCAGCGGCGTAACATTGCCTCCTATATCGCCTTACGAGCAGCAGTACGCATCGCAACCGAATGGGTACACCCCCGCGTACCAACAAGGCCCATATAGGCCCCCACCCCCTCCGGCAGCGTACCCTAATGACAGAGGCTACCAGCAGGATTATGGCAGAGGTGGCCCTCAGCATATGGCTTTCAGTCAGTCCGCTCCGCGACAACGAACTGCGATCGCATGCAGATATTGCAGGAGACGTAAGGTAAGCGATGCCGTTCCTATTTTGCCACCTCCGACCTTGTTTCAACTGCCATCTCCATCAGCTCACTTACCGGCTTGCTTCAAATTTGCTCCGTCGATGGGACCATGCTGATTTACTTGCAGATTCGATGTTCGGGTTTCGATCAAAATCCTGAGGGTCGTTGCTCAAATTGCCAACGATTTCAGCAAGAATGCATATTCACTCCTGTATCCTCGCAAGCACAGGCGTTTGTTCCTGCCCACACAGTTTTCCCAAGCATGCGCAACATGGCTATCGGTCCTGATGGGCGTCCTCACCCGGTTTATCCACCAGGCCAACTCTTTGGGGCGCATGGACAACCCCTGGGCTCTGTTCCATCCCAACCCCAATCCCAACCGTCCCCCTATGAATATCCGGCACCATCACCGACAGGCTCGTATAGCTCGGCCGACCCAGTGCAATCTTCGCGTTCCCAGGATACTGGATACAACTCCGGCGACCGTGGTCAATCTTCCCGCTCGCAAGAACCAGCTGGATACAATACAGCTGAACGTGGTTCTCCTCCGTACTCTAAGGATCCTACGCGTAAACGGCCTCAGCAGGACGGCCATCCTTCAATTCTGCCTCCTCCGATGCCGAACCAAGCACCGTACGCGCGGTCCGAGAGCGCTAACCGACGCCAGGCTATTGAAGAAGACCTACGCCTTCCGCCTGTAACGCCAACGGGAGGACAAACAGCATCAAACTATTCCCCAGGCTCATCAGCATCGTCGCATTCGAACCTGCAACCACCAGGAGGACTCCCGTCAATGTCGCGTACCCCGCCTCCACGGACAAGCCCTGGTGAAGGAAGGGCAGATCCCATGAGCTTGGGCAACATCATGGAACGAAGACCTGACACCGAAATCGACCGGAGTATGCTAGGTCGGTTAGATCGGAGGGGCTAACAATACCTTTGCGGCCTTTCGTTTGGTGTCCCTTGGATGGAGCAACCCTCCTCGGAGTCTGACATCACAGGCTCGTTTTCCCTCCATATCGCAAGTTTGACAGTTTAAGCCAGGATAGGTATAGTGTACGATGAGGCGGGTTTGTTCATACATAGTCAACGTAAATGGGGCAAAATTTCAGGTGGAATCAAAAAGTTGGAGGACGTGTGTTTTGAGCCGAAGCTGGCTGGCCGAGGAAATTTTCTCGCTCATCCAAACGATGGCGCGGAGGCACCGAATTTCTAGCTTGTGCATACATCAAAGACCGCTTCTTCATACGGCGATGCGAGGAGTCAGCTGGCTGGTCTCTCTCGCGAATTTCCCCACCTCTCTTGTTGCTCACGTTGCCGCGTTTTCTTTGTTACTGTTTTGTTTTCAGAGATATCGCTCTTGTCGGGGCTAGGGGGATGTCTCGCATAAATAATGGTGCTACAGGGAGGATATCTTACTAGGCATTACAGCGGAAGTGGCAGGGCAGGGCAAGGCAAAGGGGGGCGGGGTTTAAAAATATAGATAGACCATGCCTCACGGCACAACATCGGTGTTCGGGGGAGTTGTTACAATGTTTGCTTGTTGCTGCTTTGCTTTGGGGGATTGGTTTGATTACTTTTTGTTCGTCTGGGTGGATGCGATTGTGACTTACTGTAGCTGTATGGGTTCGTGAGGGTGGGGCGGCCGGTTCTGATTTGTTTTACTGTTTGGCTAGCTTGGGGCAGGTATCTTCAAAATACTATTGCCGGGGAGGAGTGGGCAAGGGTCCCCAAGTGAATTGCAAGTAACTGAATTGAAGTTTTATCGTTACACTTTTACTTGAGTTGTGCTTTAAGGCTATGATTAGTTTTCGTCTCTTGCGCCAGCTGCTCGTGTCTCTAAGGGGGGTAAGTGGTCACAGAACTTCCCTCTACACTCCGTCTCCCTATGCCCTCTGGTCTAGTGCTCATCTATTGTTCGGTTTACACTCGTACAGATCATACTTTCACCTAATCACCTAATCGAATAATACATAATACATATATATTAATCCATTAAATCACTTATCATCAAATTTAACTCGATTCACGCAGCACAGTATTCCAAGGCGTTACGCGGACCCCTCCTTAGTCTCCTAGCCCCCACCCAGTCGCTTATAGATCAACCAGCTTAATCACCTACGGATTAGGCAGTTATTGTAGATCTCGGAATTCGCTGCTAGCTAGGCCACCGAGAAATATACGTCCTATAGGGGGGTGTTTGAAGCCCTCCACGGTTTGTTTCGTTTTACAAGCATAGCCTATGTGTAGCAGTTAGGGGGGATGGAGGAAAAAAGGTCTGAGGGTTATTTAGCCATCCATATGTGGAACTAAATATATCCCATGTATTTATACAATAACAAAATTAGCTATCAAACTAAAACTCCATCTAGATTACAGAAACCCAGCTTAGGCAAAAATAAGAAGCTGCAAACAGAAAGCTGGCAAAGGAGAAGAACAAATAGGGCGCTAGATAAGGGTACCATCTATCCATCTACATAAAACCCACGGCACGTATCACATCATTCCCATGTCCGACCCGCCGAGAGGGTCGTATATAGTGTAGGTCCCAAATCTATTGGTCATAGTCGTCGTACTTCCCATGCCACCGCTTACGGTTTCCGTTGTCGTGAACCCCTTGCAGCATTTTACTATGAGGCCCTTTGTGCATGTCAGGGCGCCATAGACAGCTCCTGCCGCTGCACCGGCATTGTAGGAGCATATGTCAAAACCTACGGCAACTAGAATTAATATGAGGGAGATGATTTAGTATTCCAAGGGGATTTGGGGTTGCAACGTGCCTTCGTTATGTGCCATTCGAGCAAATACATATCCGGCAAGGGAATCCCAGCCCAACAGCGTGAAGGCGAAGATATGCGAGTCAGGAGCTGTAATAAGTCAGTCGGTCAGAACTCCATCACTTGTTTTGAACATGAAAACGAGCCAAGATGGAACGCACCCAGCTGGACCCCGGCCATTTCTCCAGCTAAAGGTATCGCGGTGACAATCGCTGCAATGAGCAATCCTCCGGGTACTAGGAATCACCGTAAGCCACGCGCCGTCCCACTGCCCCAGTTCCCCGAATCGACTATCCTACCTTCTCCCAGCGCCAAACTCGAAACTGCACTCGTCACCACGACGCAGATACCAAACGAACTCGCAACCAGCGCTAGAATCAACCACATTCCTAGGTTCATGCCGCCAAATTGCTTGCCAAAGTTGACAAGCGCAAGAATGCCCGACTTCAACAGTCCCGCCAGCGCCCCAAGCCCCACTGCACGCGAGAGATTGACGACATCGTGCGCGGTCTTGGAGTCGGATTGCGAGTTCACGTGGGCGCCGGTCGCGGCGGCAGCTGCGCCAGCTGCGGCATTGAAGCCGATGTCGACGACGGCGAGGATGATGAATAGCGATACTGTGAAGAGTGGAATTGTTAGTGGTTTGGAAGAGCGATTATGGTGAAGGAGGGCGGACTTCGCCAGGTCAACGGCGGCTGGGATATTATTTCCGCTGCAGGAGAGAAACCTAGAGGGCATCAGCGTCAGCTCTTGTTAGTGCCTGGCTGGCTTTGTTGAGAGCTTGCACAATGGTTTGTGAGTATACATACCGTCCATCTTTGAACTAGACTATAGGTACAACCAAAATGCGCGTTTCGGTCTTGAGCTGGCGAATCCTACTCGTACTTGATGATTAGTGAGTCTTCCGGGCGGTCTCGTTGCTTCCTATTATTTATATCTGTAACAAGATGTTACAAAGTCGTCCTACAAGGAGGAGCGTTGGACCCAAGCTATTTGTTGCAACTCCTATGGACGTCCCCGCGAGTGCAGTATATCGTCGTCCTTATGTGCTTTCCTCCACCCATGCAGCGCCCGATATACTCTATTTGCCATGGTATGGAACGTGCATAATGGCGAGGCCCAAGTGGCCCGAAACACTGCATGTTGCCAATCAATGTCACCAGCGCGTGGACTTCTGCATAAAAATGGCTGTGTTCTGGGCCACTCCATCTCCTGAAATCCAATATTTGAGGCTTCAGCCGCATCTTGGCGTGGTTTATGCCTTCTCGAGTATCTTTCGCACCACGAGGTAGAGTCAAGCACTGCCACCTGCGGTGCCTTGCCGCCGTGGCGCAGCGGAGCCTCAATGTCTGTCGACGTATCTCATGTCTCATTTTGTTGTAACAATATTGCGATATAATACTTGGTGGTTTGCTCCATCGCTCGATAGGCCAGGCACGACTAAATCGATGGATGCAGCGCATGTGATATATGACCCTCAGCATCCACTCCCTTAAACCTCTTGGTCCGCAAATTTAGCGCCCAAGGCTAGTCGAGGAGGTATTCGAGTGCCTGTTACTTCGTACGGCGTATAAGACATGAATTCAACGAATGGGACTGCAGTATGCATTATCGAAGCCAATCCCGATGTCAGTGGAACAGGAGTGAGTGAGCCCCTGAATATAATATCACAACCCATCGACTACGACCTAGCTAGGCACTAACTAGCACCTGCAGATTCGAGTATCAATATACGCTCTCGCGTTAGGAGGGCGGATTCTCCAGTTCCTCATTTCTCAAATTGCTCGGCCGGAAGATTGTAGAGAATTTAGAAGCGCCGTGGACAGCGCCCTCGGCGTCCAAGGACTTGCACTTCTATGCACGGCCATCTACCAGACCTTCCGTCATCAACTCACTCTCTTCCATGCCATATGTGTGATTCATCTTCTTGCGCTGCTAGGGATCAGCGTTGTCTCGCAGGGCCAATATCAAGGTGAGTTCTCGGATGCAGACGGTGTGACATACTCATCAAGCATACTGATCCTATGATATTCTCAGGTCTTGGTCCACGGCGGGTCTTCACAATCATAGCCATTACAGTAATATCAGGTGCCGCCTTCGTCGCCTTCAACGCCTATGTATGGGCTACTGCTCCAACCTTCGGCAGCCAACCCGACTGCAACTCCTCCACAGTCTACGTCGTCTTCGGGGTCAGTATCCCCGCCACCGGCCCTGTATTCCGCTGGCTCATCATCGCCACCCTATCCATCATCCCCGTCGGCTTCCTCATCGGGCTCACCTGTGCTGCGCCCTGTATAGGCCTCCTCTGCTACTTAAAGCGCAAGCATGACCTCGGGCCCATGTCGACTTGGGAGACTACGCCCAACCCCAGCCAAGTTGAAAACCCTCGCGTTAGTCAGTGGGTCGGTATGCTTTCAATGGTGGGGTTTAGTATTTATGCTGTTGTTTCGCTGGAGCAAACGATCTCGAGGAATAATATTGGCGAGCAAGAGCGCGAGTGGACGTTTGGGCAGATTCTACCTGTGTTTGTCTTACTGGGTGTTGTGAATGAATTGACTAATATGTTTTTGGCGCATTTGGATAGGAAGGCGGCTGGGGTGGCGACTGCTGGGAGGAGTGGGAATAGGGGCTCGGGGGATAGTGCAAGAGAGGGCACTGAGCTTATTTCTTCTGCATGACCAGGTATTATCTAAGTTGGAGAACATGTTGAAAATATCAAACAGCGGGTTAAGGGGCGTTTGCGTTTGCGTACTTGCCTGGTTTGCCAGTTAGCTTTCGTTGTTACTCCTGCTCAGTTGTTATTCTTACTAGGATGAGGTTGATCCTGCCTATGCTCAGTAAGTTAGGTCCCTACCTCATTAGTATCTGCCATTGTTCTTTCGTCTCCATTTAAGACCTAGATTTCTAGAAAGTGTATCTAAAGCCGCAAGTCACTATTCCATATCCATAAATGAGCACTCCATCAGCTTAGCAATATCATTCAGGCCAGAGCCATTAGCTACTTTGACTCTACTAGGGATGTCCACTCTTCACTCTTCAAGTCCACACTTTGGAACATCAGAGAGGCTTATTCCATACACTGCGATTAATGGCAAAGGGTGATATACTATTTTCATATTGACAATAATGTGCAATGTGACTCTCACACGGACTACCAGACAAAAGCCTGCTGACCGGAATGCTTCACTTCCAAAAAACTCGCATCCAGATGGTAATAGATGCCGTAGAGCGATTTGCTCGCAGTAATGATCTAAAGGAAGATGCCATTGACCTTGATATCGACATTGCAAATTTGCACCATTCAAGTCTCCCAGTAGGGCCAGTACCCTTCCTACCTCGGTCGGAATGGCCAAATTTGAGAACAATCTGTTGAATCTCGTGGGCAGGAACGTAATTCTACAGCATGTGCTTGGTTGTTTGGTAGGTCTAAGGGTATTGAGGAGGAATTGACCGTATTAATATAAAAGCTGTGATAGAACGGCAAAATAGGCGTACGCCACCATTGGCAGCTTATATAACACTAATACTAGTAAAGGGCAATTCGTGCTGTTGGCCAAACTTTCTGGTTGGAAAGAGGCAAATGGAGTGCTGTTTTAGAGAGCAGCATGCTACCATGCTCTTGGCCGTCAAAAGCGAAAAGGGGGGGATGTCACATGACCCACATGCACGCCAACACATCGTTGACTGAATTCCTCCTATTACTCTACGAGTGCCGATACTACTAGCTGTATGGCTATGAAAAGCTAAATTCCACACTCCCAAGAAACCCGAAGCAAAAATAACTTTTTATTTCGGAATTGCCGAAAAAATAAAGTCTGAGTCATTTTGGCAGAGTCTTCATCCGAGGATTCCCCAAGCAGCTGACCAACCCAATCTTCCAACAATATCACAAAGAAATGGAGACAGCCCATTTCGTTTAATTGTCCGAAAAATGGATCATGTCTCCTGCTCCTCAAAAAGTATAAAATAAAATAAAATAAAATGCTATAAAATAAATAAATGCTTGCAAAATGTGTCCATATTGCAGCAAGGGGGGCGGTCCCACCACTAAAAAAATAACCGACCAAAAACGCCCCTCTCTTGAACGAAAAAGAAAAAGAAAAAAAAATTTAACTTGAAGAGAGATAGCAATGACTGGTTTCGATCCAGTGCCCTCCGGGTTATGAGCCCGGCGCGCTTCCGCTGCGCCACATTGCTGGTCTTGGTTGAAGTAAAAATGCCTATTGTAATATATGCCTCCCACTATCAAGGCTTTATTGCAAAAATAGTAAAAGCCCGACGCAGAATTCGCACCAGAAGGAGTGAGAACGAGAAATTTTTTAGTGCATCGGGATGCATCACGGATACTGAAAGATGGCACGAGGATTTCTTGAATAGCTGGCACCAAGAGCACCTTAAATGTTTCCCGATGTGCAATTTCTAATATGCAATTTCTGTAAAGTTGTCGATTTTAATTTATTTATAGATCTTGGAAAAGTTTTCTTCTATAACGATAGGACTGAGATTTCCGGACTAGTAATTGGCACAATTCTTTTATTGTATCATGATTTTATTCTCTTATCGACGGTCGAAATGATGAAGATCGTAAACCAGAGAGGGGAAGTTAGCTTCTTTAAGGTTTGTGGCAAGCATCTGTCGTCCGGTGCATCATCTAAGTTATCTATCGTTTACGTGGAAGTTCGTCAAATCAACCTATAATTAAGCAACTGGAAAGGACTGGGTTTTAATCTTAAATGTAGGCCATCGTAAGAAGCTATGCATACTACCAAATCTGTCGATAGTGAGTCAAATTTACTATCGGGATAATAGCATGTCTTGATTCTCCTATGATATGCTACCGATTTTGGATTATACAGCCATTCTTCTCCCCGGCGTTTGTTGATTCTCCACCTTAGACCCGGCTCCCATACACCTTCTCGAGAAAGTTCCAAAATAATTCATTTTGCTCTGCAAATTTTAACAAACGGCCACTCCAGCCCTCCCAGAGTAACGAACCTGTAAACCCATTAGCCTCCCAATAAATTAGGTAAGAGTTCGGGGATTCTTACGACTTACGGCTGTGGGCGGATGTTCTTAAGCAATGGAACAGCGGGGATGATTGGTCCGCTATGGGCCCGTCGAGGTGCTATCGAACGCGTCCAGGCATTTGGAGGTAGACGCTTGCCTTCAACAACCGAATTCTTTAGGGGGCAGACAACCGGACCGAGGGCTGGCCATTTCTTGGGATCACTAATATCAGTTTCATGAGGGATTGCCGGTTGAGGTTGTTTGGAAATGGCGACTTCCTGTTGAGATCGTTGAGGGGTGTTAGATACTTTGTCGGAAGCTACGTTGGGAGCTGCGTTGGAACCTATCCCGGATTTCACATCCGATTTCCGAAGAGACCCATTGCTTATCGATGAGCTACTGCTAGCTTTTTTGCTGTGGCTTTGGGGTAGGAAATTACCACCATTCTTAGACATTCCATTTTGAAGACCGCCAGTCTGATTATTTGAGAGGTCATCTTGACCATGCTGCTTTGGCGAATGCTTTTGATTCGAGCTGCTGATCGTGATGGGGATATTGCTCGGAGGATAACTTGCCCCAGCCAGCATCCTCTCATTAGTGTCATCCAGCCGAGTCTGGTTGCCTGAGATAGCCTTCGCTGAGGTATTATTTTCGTTGTTGTCTTTGGACTGAACCGGCGTACTAGATTTGCGGCTAGTTTTATGGTCACTCTTCTGGCCATGGTCCTTTTGGGTTTGCATATCTAGGTATGACTCGCTCTCTTTAGCTAATATATTTGTCTTTTGATTCCCCCTATATTCCTTGTTATTACCCTTTCGTTGTCGCTTAGCCGCAGTGCTCTGCCTAGACTTCTGTTGATATGGAGGATTTGCGTGAATATCAGACTTTAAATTCCGGTTTGCAAGCTTAGTAGCCGTCGAATATAAGTTGGTATCTGATTTTGCCGTGGTGATAGTAGACTCTTGGTTGGACAATAAGGTATTAAGGGAGGTCATACTTTTGGCAGAAACCAACTCGTCCACTGGAGAGGGAGTACAATTAGGTGATTTGGAGCGGCCAAAAGTTTCAGTCACAGCTGAAGAAGTAGTCGCCGAGAACGATGAATTCCCACCAGTAGCAGCGGGCACTGAGTGCTTTTTCTTTGGTAGGGCCTTCCGTCCTTTTTGTTTGGGTTCTTGTTCCCGCAGCACGGTGTTGGACTGAGATGGTTCGGACTTCATCAGTTTAAGTTTAACAGGCTCGAGAGTGGCGGCCAATCCGAGTTTGACGTTAGATGGGTGTACGTCGCCTGGTTGGCCTCTCGGCTCATCTAGGTTCATCATTGATCGAGATCTTACAGGGCTCGCGGCTGGCGTAGGTCGGGCTGACCTGCATTCAAAAGAAAAGTTAGTAAAGGCTCATTAGGAGGCGTTTGGGTGATTAAGTACGTGTTCTGCTTAGATGCCCGTCCCTTGATCCTCCATCCTACCGCATTTTGAGGATTCTTTTCGATTTCATTATTCGCAACTGACTTCTGAGGTCTGAAACTAATGTTACCATAGTCAAGGTGTGCGGACGAATTATAACTTACCTCTTGTTTGGAGAATTCCCTTTGATTGACGGCGTATGGGAGGCATATGTTCCTACCCTAGAGCTCCGGTTCTCCGACTTACTGGGTGATTTTGGGGCGCATGGCTGCATCCACCGCCCTTGACCATTGGGCTTCTTGGGAGAAGTTGGGAGGTTCTGAACAGAATTTAGCGGCAACTGCGATGTAAGACGATTCAGGGCGGCCTGATGCTGTGCAAATTCAGACATAGCCGACATCGCTGGTATCGCAATTCCGACATCCGTCGATGGTGAAGCATCTGTGGCCCAGTTCGTGATGGCCGGCGGAGAGAAATTTCGGCCACTAGATTGAGCGTAAGATAGAGGTTGATTCTGGCCTGTGTGGCGACGGGGAGGTGGGCGATATGCATCAAACTCCCGTGGGGGGTGGATTGAGCGACTGGATCCATAGCTCCGTTGACTGAACTGACTATCCGCGCGCTCTCTCTTTCTCGGACGCGAGGGACTGACTATAAGCACATCTCCCGATTCCATTCGGAATCCATGCAAACGCCAAATAGCATTGTTCACAGATTCCAATTGTGAGTACCTGCCAAATCTATTAGTTACTTTAATTTAGATTTGGCAAACAGAACTTACGCAACGAATGCAGTTTTGCTAGGCGGATTCCGGTTCAAGTAAGTAATTGACTCAACCTCTCCACATCGCTCCATCACTCGATGCAATTCATGCGAGACGAATGCTTCGCGGGTTACGTTCCCAACGTATACTGTCCGGGGGTATTGTTCGTCAAAGTTCGGATATTTTGTATCGCCAGTGTAGAAGTATGTTGATGTACCTTTATAGGAAATGCGAGCTCTGGGATCATTTGCGAATGGGATATCTAACGGTACCAATGAGTCCTCGGAGTGTTGAGGTTCACGGGGGCCCCCCACTGTGGCTGTGACCTTCGAAGAAGATGGCGCAAACGAGCGTCTTCCTTGCGTATCCATAGACTCTAGAACTCTAGCATCGTTGAATATATTTCGAAATTTAGAGCTACTAGAGCATGAACTAATGCGGCGCGAAAACCGGTCTCCAGACGACGAGATTTGGGAATGTCCGGTATGGACCCAAATAGGTTCCTCACTCTTCGGTGATTTTGACGGACTCGGGCGCGCGGTATTAGACACTGTTCTTCGTCCACTCTGCGAGGCAGGGAAGAAATTAGACTTCGATAACCCGGAACCGCTACGAGGGATGTCGGACATTCCTCGAGGCCTGTTCGGTGCGCGGATATTCCCATTACTCAAAGAGGGCCAACGAGGTCTATTCGGCGCCTGAAAATTTCCATTATTCAGCGAGATCCCTCGGGGTCTATTCGGCCCTTGAAAATTTCCAATGTTGTTGCACCCCCCTCTATTTTGGTTCGATGAGTGACTGATAGCCCCACCTAGCTGGTGTTGATTCTGAAGTGAAGTGTTATATGCTGGGGAACGCGGATGAGACGGATGTAGTTCGTCTATAATAATATTAGCACGGTCTCCCAATAAGGGGATGAACGTTACCAGAAGCGACAGGAGACAAGATAGGTGCCAGAGAGGCCTTGGTACCATGAGAGCCATTGGAACCATGATAGATGCCTTGCTGGTGGCCAAACATCGGACTTGGAGGTAGATAGCTGGCGGCCATATCGGGAGAGCATTCGAGAACCGGATACAATGGTTGTACGCGGCGTGGTCGGAAGGTGTCCTCAAGCAGTATACGGCGATGCTGCTCCAAGGCAACTCCCAACGACTGAATCTCATCCCTGGTCATGGTATCCAAGCCTTCCAACTCCTCTGGTAGAAAGAGATCAATGAGGTCTTGGGCTGGAGGGCTGCGTAAGACTTGCTCCTTGTGATAGCTAATCCATTCTGCGGCATATTTGAAAATCTCATTCGCAAAGGAAGCTGCCAGATACTGGTTCTTCCTCGAAATTTCGGATATAACGTAGAAACAAAACACTGCGCCGTCAGCATAGAGGTCATAGCCATCAAAGAATTGATAGAGATCCTCCCATTTAGTAGGGGTAGTCATCGACCGTGCGATGGTGGGAAACTTCTCTCTGAGAATCTCAGCTTTCTGGATGACATCTGAATTGAAGTTTGATCGGACGATGGGGGGAGGGAGTGATTTTTCAAGTGTGCGTTTTGGGAGCAGTCCGTTGAGTGTAGAGAAGATGGCCTGAGATGAGAAAGGGACCTGATAGAAGTTCATCGGCATCTCGCTATAGCTTCCTGAAGGCGGAGCTGGAGTGGCCAATGGAGGTTGCTCCGATGGAATTGAGATCATGTTGGCGGGGTAGTAAAAGCTCATTGCTCCTTTGACAACGTGGAAGATCCTTGTGGATCTTCTTCTTTGGATTTATGTGGAAGTGTTGTATGTCTTGGATTTGTGGCGAGGTACTGCTGTCGGTGATGTCGTTTCAAAGGTGAGAGTGAACGGGGAGGTGGAAGCTGGAAGCGATGTGCACAAGGTGCACAAGAGGCAGGAGTCTTGAGAGGTGAACAACGAAGTGTCTAATGCGGGATCGAACACCTCGTTACAGTGTAATAAGGATCTATACCCTCTGGTGTTTGTCGCGTGTGATTGGGTTGAAGGTAAAACAGGCGGAGAAGCATTGACAGGACAAGACTTCACTGCAGCAAAGAACACCAGGAAACAAGGTGTGGTTGATACCAGTGTGTTGTCAAAGAAGCAGATAGGAAGTGATGAAAGTCAGAGTGCGTGTGAAGAAGAGAAACGTAGTTGGCAAGAGTCGATGTGGAGAGGGAAAGAAGGATGGAAAGGGAGGAGGAAGCGGTGATATAAAGGCAGATCGAATCAAGCTGCGCACAATTCACCTAAAGGAAGGCGCGACACAGGCGAAAGTAACAACAACAAATTCACTTTTGCGTGGTCAGTTATCTCTGCTCTGCTCTGCTTGCCTTGCCCACCTTGGCCAACCTGTAACTTTGGGTTGGAGATGTGCATCTACGTGGAGCACATTCTGGCTGTGCAAATAAGATAGTAATTTCAAACTTGCAGCAATATCTTAACCATCCGATCAAGAATCATTTGGCTCTTGTGGCACTTTGGACCCACAAGCTCCTTGGAAGATTATAGGACGTAAATTCCATAAAGCTGGAACCCGTTATATCTGTCTGTGGGGTCCCTCCTGATATTTCATTGTCTAAAGCGACTGCAGGCCCATTTTCGGGATGCTTGGGAGCAAATTCCACAGTTACTTGAAAGCAGAGTCTAGTGCGATGCTGACTCCTTAATATGTGAGGGATCTACCCATTACTACAAGGAAGGCTTGGTTCATTGAGGGCTGAACTTCCCAACTGCATTTTTATCCCAAAAGACCTACTTGGGTTGATGACCACATAGAAGAAATGGCGAATACGACGCATTTGCAAGAATTTAAACAAGGGGTTCTGCATTATGATGGTATTGTGAAGAACCATCCCATTAACATACCAGTAGTAGTACTGGCCTCACTCGACGCTGTCGCAAAAATTCCAAAATCAAACCTATTTTTTCCCAAGTCCCTCTATCATTTTCAAGATCTCTGACTCATTGTCCCCAGTGACAGCTCTTCCGTGTTCCCAATCAACAGTCTGATGGTATGTCAGTTACATCCCCAATGGGTCAAGGGCGGAAATGGCAACATACAACAGGTCTTTGGAAGCTTTCCGGATCCTCCTTGAGTTTTTTCATGGCATCGACTTGCGTCCTCGCACCCTTGACTATCATAGGTATTTTGGAGGGCTCGAGATATTGAATGATGCTTTCGAGCTGGTCGGGAGTAGGAGGCTCCTCAGTCACGTCGAGTTGGAATTCGCTTCTTTCTAGCCGGGTCTGGGCTGAATGGTCGCTTGCTTGGTCTTCAGTCGCTGTGGTGCCAGACATTGCGGACGCCTGTTTTAGGAGTGAATGTACCCTTATGGAAGCTGGCAAGGCTGGTTTGTGGAAGAGGGTAATAACATCGAGAGTTTTGTGCTAGAACCCAGAAGAGAGTGGTTAGCGGAAATACTAATGGATTAAGCCCATCCAATCGATATAATTCAAAGGATACCTCAAGAGATGAATTCTTGATAGAGACTCACAAATCGAAACATCTTGCCGGCAGGAATATCCGAGTTGTGGTGATAAAGGGTAATGTGAAGAAGAGAACAGGAAGAGGAAGTTGTTTATTTCGGATGCGATCGACGTTATGACGTTAAGACTTATTACTCGTACTCGTACGACGTCTAACGCTACCCACGCTACTAATCCGCATGCTCGTACCTTATTTTCGCAGCCACACTGTGGCTGCCATATTGACAGTTCGCTTTCACCTTCGTTGCCCGGAGAGATCGCGTAATAAATTTATACTTCCAAAGCTCTCCATCTACGAAGCAGTCAACGTGTGTGCTGGAAGTTTGGAACAACCCCAGTCCTCCCTGGCCCCATGCTACGACGGTATACGCCGCAGCAATTTAATACCCGTCTCCCTTGCGTCACGCTCTTGAACATTCTAGCTAGCCACCTTCGACCATTCGACCATTTGCCATAATGCCGCCATTGATATTACACAACGTCCCAGATGAGGAACTGTATGTTGGCGAAGACGGCATACAAAGACCGTATGCGATGCTGTTTCCTGGGTAGGCCACCTTCCGCGTGCATTGGTGAACTGATTTTCTGACTCTGGCAGCAATGACGGCAATCCCTCAGTACCGCGGCCGCGGAGAACCGTAGCAGAGACTGGATCATTTGGGAAATCAACAAGGAGATCGCGATCAAGAACTGGAACGCCGGCGGCCAAACGTGAAGATCCAACTCTGGTAGCCGCCGATGCCATCTTCTCGAACTTCCTGACCAGCAGAGCGACCGCTGCGCCCGAACCACAGCGCAATCCCTCATTACCTTCATCGGCCTCCCAGCCTAATCTATCGGCGTCAGGGGCCCTGACATCCGCCGAAGGCAACACAGGCACTACTGCGAGATATGTCCATAAAGAGCCTACAGAAGTCATCTTACGAGGCTTCAAAGGTACCCATCAGTACGCAGCGATAAGAGAGTATGAGCGAATTGGCGGACGAATATGTGAAGACTACCCGAGACATCCTCCACTAGAACAGCGTCGGTACAAGTCCGACTTGAGAGATCCAGCCACCCTCCGGACACATCCCATGACGGCGGAAGAGAAGGCGAAAGCGATGAGATTTGCCGGCGGCGAGCATTGGATAAAAGTGACATTCGACTCGACTGAGGGAGCGGAAGCAGCTGTTGATGCCTCCCCACAAACCGTATTAGGACATGTAGTCTACGCTGAACTCTATCGAGGCGTCCCTCCCACCTCTGATGAAGCGATCACAGTAGGAGGGTCAAGCCGCGCCGCGCAGACTGTAGGCACAGCTGCAGGTCAGCATGGACTGTTTGGGCCACCTCGACAATCCCATACTCTCCCACGGTCCTTCACAACACCGGCAATGAGCCAAGTCGGACGGGAGGCTTCCGTCACTTCCCCCACAAACTCCAATACATCCTCTGACACCGTCGAAACCGGTACCTTATCGGCCGGAACTACATCTTCAGGGACCGTCATTGGCCAACCAACGTCCCAATCTGCGGTCCAACCCACCCCTCAACCCCAGATGTCCCAGGTCTTCTGCCAACGTATCCCAACCGCCAGGAGAGCGAAACTCCTCCCAGCGGAAGAAGCGCTCTTACCTCAAAAGTCATCTTGGCAGAGAATAATGGCGCAAGTACCATTCTTGAGCTGGTTCAGTGGGGAGGTTATTGGGAGCCAGGTACCGAGAAAAGAGACTGGAGAGTTCGACTGGGACAGAGCTAGTATGTATTGGAGAACTGTTTATTGGTTAGATATGTGCACCGGGTGGTTCGATCTTGTAGCTGGCGAGAAGGAGGATTGAGCCGAAAGCTTACGCAAGTAGTATTTGCCGTGTTAAGTAAAGGTAAAAGGCAGAGCAGACGACGAGGGCACTAAGAAAGGAGATGTGTACTTTGATTAAAGTGGTGGTCAAGTTGAAGCCTGGCGTTTGGAGGGCAGTTTAATGGGCGTTTTCCGCAATATGATGGGAGCAATGGATGATCACATACATTTCAATATGTACAGTTATGTGGCCCACTGCAGATAATAGATACCCAATTAGTCGATGTTATGGAGCCGAAAACTCTTCCATGCCATTTGCGAACTCTCTCAAGAATTTCTCAGAACGCAATACTTGTACACGATTCAGTACAGTCTACTTCGTAAATTCAAGGGTATACAAAAACTATAGAAATACAAATTCCAACACCGTTATCTTGTCACTTCTTATACACATCGATATTCATTAATCAGACACTGCCCCATCATCCGTAACGCTCCAACGCCGTTGGCTACTACTCGTCCCTATTCCCATGGTATTGTCGTCTACATTTATTCGCTGTTCTTCCACAACCATTTCTTGAGACCCATCGCCCAGCTTTCCTCCAGTGGTAGATGGCGATTGTTCGACGCTATGGTGAGCCACACACTGTTCTGGTTCCATATTCCCCTCATCTTGAGGCCCCTCATCGTGCGCTACCGCCGTTCTTGGAGTTAGAGCATCATCCGAATTCTCTGGTGGCTCGTCCGAATCCACGCCCGGCCTCGGTAGGTCCAACGGGTCACAATCTGTAACCCTCTCCATGGGAGGGGGTGAAAAAGGCCTTACACCTCTCGAACGATTTAATACGCCGGTGGAACTAACATTCCAAGTAGTCCCTCCCTCAGAAAATATACTAGTTACGTCTGCGTCCCGGGCAGAAACAGCTCCGGCGAGGCTCTGATAGGGGGTTCCTTCTACGTGGAGGCTATCGCTCCTTGCCTGGCCACTTAATGGAGGGCCCATGCCGCCATCTTGGCCGCTGGATTCAGGGAGAATACTCTTTTGCGGAAGGATGCTGAAGATTTTAGAGTGGTTATTCGCGTGATTTGTCTCGATGTCCGTGTCGTTGGCGAATAAATCTCGTCCACGCTCTAGGAGCTCATCCAGGCCACCACCAGACCAACCCTTCCTCGCCAACGCCTCGAAGATGTCAACCTCCGCTCGAACCAAACCAGCTGTGCATTCGACTATGCCAACACTCATCTCCTGGCCCTCTTGCAATAGCCCCCTCGCATGCGCTCCATGGAGTCCAGTAAGCCCATCAAGTTGCCCCGTAAGCCTCACAAGATACTCCCTCAGCGCACCTACGTCCCTCTTCCGTTTAGACTGCAACCTCGCGCCCTCCTTCTCCATCCTCCTAATCTCACGGCTCATAACCTTCGCCTCCTTCTGATACCGCTCCTCTTCATCCTCCATTCGCCGCCTCCACTGATCTAACTCGCTCAGCAGCGGCACCTCGAAACTCCTATACACGGTTTCACTCAGAATCTGCTGGTGGTTGGCTATAAGCTGGTGGACGCCACTGGCAGCAAGTAAACTGTCGGCCGTACAACTGGAGCCCCCGACTTGTCCGCGGTGTACTGTGAAGCTGTTGGACATGCTTTCCGAAGAAGCGATGGATGGGGAGCGTGCTTCCTTTAGCCGCGCGCAGGCTTCGAGGGCGGAGCCAAAGCTAGAGGCAGAGGAGGATATGGCGGCGAGCGCTAGCCTGTATGCCTTTGCGGAGGATAAGAGGTCAGAGTATGCGGTCTGGGAGGCCTCGAGGTCTGCTTTCGTAAGGACGGAGTGCGGCGGTTGAGGAGGCGGCGCGACTGTAATTGAGGGCATAGGCTGGCTTGTCGAGGCATAGGAATATGTTGGCGACCCTGGGATGGGAGGGAGAGCGCTGGATGATGGTGGGCGGGAATTCGACGTAGTTGCCATGATGGCGGAGCGGGGGGTTCGAGGAAGGCGATGCGCAAAAGCTTTGATCAGGGTCACAATATGTAAACAGAGAATGTAAACGGAGGCCTGCTACAAAATCATTAGGGAACGAGATACGAACGTGGTATCTGATCTCTCAGAGATGGCTCGTGGCTATGAGGTTGGAGGTTGTCCCCTGACGCCTTCAGAAGGCCGCTTATCGGAACATAAACAAAGGCTAAGAAGATAAGAAGCTTTTCGGGTTCCCAACCTCGGTCACTCTATCAACCAATTAATTTGAAACCAACAAGTCTTCGTCTTTGGTCTCGACGTCCTACCTACATCCTAACATCACAATATCAACCAGTTTTGAGCTTTGCCTTTCAACGATTAATCCCGCTGCTTCCCATATTCAATTCCTCGAGAGGTTAACCCGTCGACATGCCTCCACCATCTGCCCTCGTGGTCCCCGCCGTCACGAGGCACACTGCAACGGTTATCATGGCTCATGGGCTGGGAGATAGTGGTGCAGGTAAGCAAATCTCTCTAGAAGACGTAGCTAAAACCTTGGGTTCAAGGCCCTATTTGGAGGTTCTGCGTTGGAGTGTTGAAACTTCTCTCTGGTCAAAGGTCAGGCTTTACTGACCTCCACTGCTAGGCTGGGTATCTTTGGCAGAAAACTGGCGCCGCCGCCAAAAGTTCGACGAGGTTAAATTCGTATTTCCAAACGCGCCCACAATCCCTATTACCGTTAACATGGGCATGCAAATGCCAGGTTGGTACGACATAGTAAGGGCCCATAACTCCGTGCGTTTTGTCATCATGGCACCCTCTACTCATATATCTCCTCCTTACGCAGCCTAGCTAATGGTATTCATATATAGACACAATTCAATGACCTGCAAGACCGCCAAGACGAGGTCGGAATTCTTCGCTCTCGAGAATACTTCCACAGCCTCATCAAAGCCGAAATCGACGCCGGTGTTCCCTCTGAACGCATCGTCCTGGGCGGTTTTAGTCAAGGGGGCGCGATGTCCATCTTCTCTGGTATCACAGCTCCAACCAAACTAGGAGGCATCTTCGGATTAAGCTGTTATTTGCTGCTACATAACAAAATCAAAGACTTCGTAGAGAAGGGAAATCCAAATAAGGACACGCCAATTTTCATGGGCCATGGTGATAGTGATCCCCTTGTGATTCCCGAGTGGGGCAATATGACAGCTGAAATATTGAGGAAAGACGGGTGGAAGGTGGACTTGAAGATGTACAAGGATTTGGAGCATTCGGCGGACCCGGAGGAGATTGATGATGTAGAGAAATATTTGAATGAGAGGATTCCACCGATCGGGGACAGGGCGACGCTATGACTACATAGGGGGTATCGGATAGACAGCTACGTGCCGATCTTGCTCCTGCTAGGTGTACTAGCCATGGGTTTATTGGGGTGTCGTTTGGTTCGGGGTACGCACAAGAAAGCGGTATCAAGGAAGAATAAAAACCATATGCAATGATTAGATGGGATGATATGCAATGAATGGCGCCTAGCAAAAATCCCAACGGCTAGAGAACTGTATAGGTACTTATTTTTTAGATGCCAAACACGAATGTTCATGAATACCCCTAATCCAAAAGCTCATCCTAGCTGCCAATTGTTTCCTAACTTTTAAACTACAAGGTCAAGTACCGCAACATTTCAAAATATGGAAATTAGACAAGTGCTGATCCAGGGTTTTATGGTGCTATGGTGCTACGGTGGTTTTCGATAGGGTGTCTTGTCGAGTTCCAACAAGACACAAGTTTCTCGAATGACTTGGTCTCGTAGACCTTAAGATCTGTAATATCCTAGGGAAGTCAATCAACAGCTAAAACATCATTACATTAGCTTGTAGTATGTTTCTAGGTGTAGAGCCCCGGCATCATGATCAAGTGAGGGCCAAGTCACAAAGAAAGAGCGGCTAGCCCTTATCATAATTGTACCGTTTTTGCATTGATCAGCTATCTTTCAAGATCCCGCAAAAGGCCCATATGCTCATCCATGCGTTGACCCATCCGAACCCACAAAACAAGCAAAATCCAGTCTCCCATGCACAACTCTCTTAACGGGTGTTTGCCTGAACCTTCATTTGCGCACCCTTCGCACCCTGCTTGCTCGTCAATCTTGAATTTTGGCCCTTCGCAGCACCCGCAGCGGTCTTTGCCTTCTCTGCCTTCTTGACACTCTGTGCAGCGGCACGCTTCTCCTTTCCTTCCTTAATCGCCTGAGCGCGCGCGGCAGAGCGGGCCTCGGGGCGCATGCTTCGGCGCTCCTTGATGACATCGAGGGAGGCACCAACGATAGCCCGTTGGGACTTGACGGTACGACGAGAGCGCTTCTTGGCTACCTCCTGTGAGTGGGGAGAGAACATTAGTTAGCATTTGTGTCTTCCCGGGCATGTCTTCTGCCCATTCAACAACATCTGAACTCCTGGCAGAGCGGTTTTGAGGGGGGGGGTTTCTAACCTCAGAGATACCCTTCTTGTGCTGTCTCCGGAAAAGGACGGTCCATGCGATCCGGCGGGGGTTCTTGCGTTGGAGGAAGAGGGATTCGGTTTTGCCATTTTGGAAACGGAAGATCTTGCTGTCGCCACGGACGTAAAGCTTTCCCTATTAAAATAATTCCATCAGCAATCCATTTCTTGAATTTCCAATTAACCCATCTCCATCTCCTTCCCTCGATTCCCGCCTGGACTGTCAAGCAGCCCTTTCATAAGTTGCTGTCCTTGCCATGCGTCGCTCGGGATCAGGAGTAGGTGGTAATTCGTACCTTTCCAGGGTAGATCTTCTCGCCGGAGAAGGTATCGTCGTAGGTACGCATTTTGGTGGTATCCGACGACTGGGACTGTGTTGTTAGTTGAAGAGTTGGGCGTTAAACTGTCGTGATGTTGCCGCCACATTGAAAGTCGCGAATTCCTGTGTGGGAGACGCTATATTTTCGCTTACCGCTTAGAGTTTAGCGCGACCCTAACACCCTGGCCCTCCCCTTTTCCATCTGGGTAGGGAGTCGATATGATATTTTCAGCCTCGTCAAGTTGGGAGGTTATGGATTCTGGTCAGAGCAATAGAAAGCACGATACTTCATAACAGAGAGTATCCGATGTTAGGACCCCTCTGTCCGACAATTCCCCACACTCGGTACGTCGCCCTAGCTTTGACAAGAGTCTATCACGTGATATGCATACATCGACGGTCGAGCAAACCACGGGCATATTTGCTTCCAACGTCGTCATATTCATATTCCTCTAAGACACCTATCCTGAGAAGTTTCCCGTCATCAGCAATGCCTGTCCCTACAAACTTCGGCACCGATTGCTTTCAGGCTTTGGAAGAGGCTTCGGGGACTCCTTGGACGCCACTCTTCAATCATGAATGCTCATTCCCTCCCGAAATATTCAGAGAAGTCATGATGAATTTGATCCGCAATCCCAATATCAACAGCCATCTGCTCTTCCGAGCAGATATATCTCTCAATGTACCCTTCTCCGCAGAAAACTTTCAGCCCCAGTCAAAAATACCTCCTCGAATCACGCATTTCAAGGGCTTCGACCTGAAGACTGTTATAGTCCGCACCATGATCCCAAGAAACGTTCTTCTCGACAAGGCGTTAGATCAGTCATGCTTATACTACGAACGTGTTCGAGATTCGGGTGAAATCGAATCTCTTGTGATATACCTCCCTCACATCTCTTCCGCTGCCGAAACCCCCTTTTACCATCCTGCTGTTCGTGGGATCGCTTTTTTACACAAATATAATCCCGCATCTAAAGAAGGCATCGTTTCAATATATTACTCCTTTTTTGACTCAGAACCCCGATCAGCAAAGCTTGAGCGGACTGCTTTTCATTTGTTAGAGATCCTACACAAGCATGGCAAAGGCAGCAATGCCGGATATGTGAAAAGGGTCCATCATGATGTCGTCTTACCTCAAGCCACGGTCCAAAACACCTATGCGAGGCTGAAGGCAAAATATGGAAAGAGCTTGTGTCAACAATGGGTGGAAACCACAGATCCGACGAAGCATGTCTTCGAGGATCTTGCAATCGCGGCATTCCTGGTCGAGCTTTGGGCCGAGATGTACAAGGGCAAGACTTTCCCTGGCTTTGTGGATATTGGATGTGGTAACGGATTGCTGGTCCATATCCTGCTTGAGGAGGGTTACGCCGGTTGGGGCTTCGATGCACGGGAACGGAAATCTTGGGGAGTTTGGAGTCAGAAGGCGCAAGAGAATTTGAAAGAGCTGATCTTGATTCCCTCTATGTTGCAAACTTCCAAGACAACAAACGCAACAACTGACTCTGGCATCCAAGCCAACGACACTTGCAGCCAAGGAGATACATATCACGGAGTGAGCATCCATGATGGGACTTTTCCAAAAGGGACATTCATTATCTCCAACCATGCGGATGAGCTAACACCATGGACACCTATCCTTGCCAACCTTTCCGAATCTCCATTCATCATGATCCCATGCTGTAGCCATGCGTTAAGTGGTGCCAGATTTCGCGCACCTCCACCCAAAAATGCGGGAGCTTCAAGTTCTGCGTATGCCTCACTCGTTGAATGGGTGTCCAAAATCGCGAAGGATGCTGGATGGGATGTCGAGAAAGAGATGCTGAGGATTCCGAGTACGAGGAACTCTGCGCTGATTGGAAGACGTCGAGTGGTGCCTTTCGAAGATGTAATCATCAAGGAGCTGGTAGATGCGCATGGAGGAGCCGCTGGGTGGGAAGAGAATTCGTTGAAACTTATCAAAAAAGCATCGACAGGGCATTGAAAGCAATCAGAGGCCTAAATATTGCTGAGCCTTCGGTGGCTATTCGCTTCTCGAGAGGATAACTAGCCTTCCTCGCTTCGGGGAAACCCGTTCGGGATTATTATTATCGGAGTTTAATTGAGCTTTGCTTCCCAAGACTTCAAGGTCCATTTGAGTGTCTGCCATCAGCCACTCTCGATGGGAAGGAGATTCAGAAGCCTCGTGTGGTTTACTTGCATTTCTTAGCTGGATTCTTGCATTAGATGAAGGGAATAACTTACTCGACGGCATGTTTGAAATCCGTGTTAGAAGTCGATAAGGATGGATAAAAGCCCACTACCTGTAGTAGAAGTTATTGTTATGGATTGAGGTTGGATGCGAAGCTCTTGATCACGGACGCTACAAGTGCGCGGTAGGCCTGGGATACAGGGCACCGAGGCCTGGAGCAAAGGCCTGGGGATAACAGGGCTTGCCCATATCCCGCTTTGGGTACCCACATTACTGAACCAGACCCCTGGGGCTTGACTCCAGGCTCTGGCTACTGAATTAACGAATGAGGCCTTGCGCAAACTGGGGGTCCAGTTGCTGAGCATGTTTGCAAGAAAGGACCATCGATCCTTTAGGAAGCTTCATAATTTGTGAAATATTGGAGGGAAGGAACTAGGGAGGGTGGGGGGGAAGGAGCTATAGGAAGAACAACAAAGACCTGCAAGCCCGGGACAGCCGGTAGATCTCCTAGCCCAGCTATATCCTCCTATCGTAATAACTTTGCTAATGCTCTATCCAGATTTTCGCTGTATATCAACTTCCCCGTCAACTCTCTGTTTAACAACGGGGTAGTCTCAAATCCATGTTTTTGCTATTATATGTGAATTCTCACAGTTTTCTAATTTAGCTTTAAGCCTGCCACACTTCATCAAGTTTTATGGGGCATTAGTGTGCTTATTTTGCGGCCCGCTCGATAGGTCCAAGTCCAATATTCGGATTACATGCGTCGTCTATGATGCAATTTTCGCATCACGATTAGACAACGCACTTTCATTTTCCATCTATAGGCCCTAAGACATAACGATTGCCTGTAGCCCGGATGGATAGAGGCTTGCGGATAGGCTGTGAGCCCAGCACGGATGGACCGGCCGTGAGACAAGATTCTCACTCAATCTCGATTATTGAAGCTCGTCGAATGCCCTTTTATTAAAATATTTCTATAATTATATATACATTCCGTTGCAGTTGATGAGTCAGTTGCCATCCTCCTCCTAGCCTTGTGTAGTTCCGAAACCAAGGTTTCAATTTGTGACAACCCCCACCAGAAACAAATTTAATTCAACTTCAAGCAATTTCATTATTATTTACATACAAATTCTGCACAGAATGAGCGCTTCCTTTGACGATTTCATCGTAACTGGAATCCATGTTGCCTCACCTCCGGAAATATGATGACCTTTTCGCCGCGTTCCCAGCCACTCCCCTCCTAATGGTCGAAAGTCACGCGACGCTGCCAACAGCCACGTTAAAGTTCCTTTGCGGATCCGTTGGAAGCACTGGAACCGTATCGGTACCATACCAAAGGATTGGATCCGAGGCTGGTTCCAGCATCTCCAACCAATGGCTCCACCAACTTTCGCTTTCGCCTGCCAATATTTGACTGATGGTGGCATAGGCGTTGGCGAGAGTTCCGTACTCGTCCTGAAGAGCAGACGTGTCAGAAGCATCATTCCCATAGAGTTTCTGAGCAAAGGATTGGAGTGCCAAATTGTCGAATATATAGCAGTCAGTGAGCTGCTTGAGTTCGTCCAGCTCAATGATTGCACTGCCCACAATATGGTGGGCATAATTGCTAGCTGCAGTTTTGTCATTCTGCTCGACCTTTTCGATGAGGTGGAGGAGATTGAGCACTTTATGAGCGTGTATTTGACTAGCCTCATGGTATGAATTGCGTTCCTCCTCCCGTTGCTCCGGGCTGCAAACACAGGCGGGTGATTGCTCTGTTCCAGTTGGGCTTTCCGATTGAGGAATTACTGATGAGTCTGCTGGGCTCTCTAGTGATTCTCCTTCAAGGGGGGCAGGTTGTAAAGGAGTAAATTCGGCTGCACTTGGGTCGAAGATATTGCTCCAATGGCTAGACCCCGGCATTGGTGCCATTGAGCTGGACCCAGTAGTTCCCGGTCCTGGGTGAGCAGTGCTCCGGATCGCTAGCTCCAGATTAAGCTCTACCCAGCCTCTATTTGTAATGCCCCAATTGGGACTCTGGGGAGACGGAGAGTTGTGATAAGCTGTGGTTTGGGTGAATACTGGAGGGCTTTCTAACATGTTTCTTCGTCCCGTTGAGGAGTTGTGGGAAGCGGCTCCTGCCATATCTGAGGTTGTCGGTGAAAAGCGTAGCTAGATATTTGTGGGACTGAAGTAATTGTTTTCCAAAAGCGCGAAGAGTACGATGCCTTCGATGAGGTTGAGATATCCAAGTTAGAATTTGCTCGGAGGAGGATGGGGAAAAGCTACAGAGAAAGCCATCTCAGCAGAGCTTAAGGCGCTCGATATATCGAAATCCCTGTGCCCTTACCGTATAGTCTATCGATGAATGGCAATCATGATGAGAGGAAGTCGTCATAACTATTGTAGGCGTGCCCTAGATTTCGGGGTCCAGCAGGTTGGGTAGGCTACCTCGCTGGAGTGTGGGAATCTATCGATGCCCTACAGACTTGGTGTAGACAGCGGCAACACTAGGCTGCTTTGGAGGTCTCAACCCTTCTAGGTAGTCTGCGGGTATCACTGGTGGATTTGGCACATTTAGGGCGAGTAGGGCTACCAATACATGGCATCTTGTCGGACAATACCCTTCCGGAGCGGTGACATTGTTATTTTAACGTCGCGGTTATATTGTTAATAGCTATGGCACGCTTGTGAAGAGTTGAAGTAGTCAAATTGCATTTCATTTGGAACAAGTGAACCAACCCGAGTGCTCCTTCCGTTCCAGATGCTTAACATCTTCCACCCGGTCCTCCCAGTGTTTCCACCCACGTCCAGAGCCCATTCTTGGAATATCGCAAGCCAACAACATTTCAAAATATTTGTACGCAAAGTTGGGTCCGTTTATCCTCATGTAACGGTTTCCCTGTCCGCAGCACACTTCGCCCTATCACCTCAGTGCCTAACCTACCCTCCTAAACGGCTGATACGGCGTCTTTGTATCACGGATAAATTCTCTACTGCCCCTAAAATATATCCTGCAATACTCTTCTTTTTTGCCTTCAATCGAAACTCGGGGTTGCTAATCATGTGCTGTTTACTATCAAATACCGTGATCCCTCCGAGCTAGCATCAAAGTTTAGCTTTGCGCCACTTCGCGTTCCAGGCACTGTCAACGTAAAACTGCATTGGGGCCTGGAGCCTTCGACGTGTCACTACACAGAGACAAGAAATGATTCGATGTTAAACATTTCGCCCTTTTTTTTTATAGCTAAGGCAAAGAATCCAGCATCACGGACTGTCACAAACGCATCGCAGTCGTTGACAGAGAGTTGGATTCGCTCCATACTCGACGAGTGGAGGCTGGGGAGCGACAGGAGGTGTAGTTACTAGAGCTTTAGAACCCCGTTATGCTAGAGTGCCAGTTGAAAAGGTATGTAGTATGAAACGTGCAGTTTCAAAGAATCAATGGGGAGAAATTTATTGTGAACATACCTTATATGACGATTCCATAGCAAAGGGGTACTTAGGTAATTCAGTAACTTCTAACTTTGAGCTTTGTCAAGGTTACGAAATGTTACTTCAACTAATATCTATGTTTCGTGAGTATTATAAACCATGAAAATACTAGAAGTACCAAAGTCGAGGCAAGCATATAGTTAAAGATGATAAATTTAATTCGTAGTACTTTATATGTACAATCGGTTCTAGCACGTGATCGTAATAGCCTGGCTTGGGCCTATATAGCTTTAAACACTTATAACTTAGTCAATTTAAAAGCTATTAATAAGCTAGCTATACCAAAAGAAAGCTCTATTAGTACTTTGTTGCCCCTCCTTTATTTGCAATACAAGCGTTTAATCGACGGGGCATACTATCGTTCAACTTTGTAAGATAATTGCCGTCAATCTTTGGCCACATCTTAGCTAAGGCATCTTCCATATCCCTAATCCCCTTAATCTTATGTCTTATCTTAGCAATCTTATCCTTAAT
Organism: Venustampulla echinocandica; assembly: GCF_003357145.1. Lineage (NCBI taxonomy): Eukaryota > Fungi > Ascomycota > Leotiomycetes > Helotiales > Pleuroascaceae > Venustampulla > Venustampulla echinocandica. The sequence continues at coordinate 3,120,233 of NW_022474205.1, read as the reverse complement.
ATACTTCTATAGATTCTCAATTGGAGAGAGATCTGGCGATTGAGGTGGCCAATCTAGCGTCTTAATCTTGTGCTTTTCCCAGAACGCTTTAACTATCTTTGCAGTATGCCAAGGAGCGTTATCCTCTTAGATTACTACATCTTTACTATATTTCCGCCTCATCTTTCGATAAAAAGGTAGAAAATAGTCCTTACAGACCTCAATATACCTTTGCGCGGTCATTCTCCCTCCCTTCTCAATTATCACAAGTGGCCCCATCTCATTCCTACAGTAACAAGACCAAACTCCAATAGCTGTACGTCCAGATTTGAATGTAGGCTGTAGGTTTTTATCCAAATACTCCTCTCCAGGGCCCCTTGTCACATATACAACTGTCCCATCTTCGCTAATAACAAAGGTTACCTCGTCCGACCAGCACACCTTATTAAAGTCCCTTCCCCTCTGTTTTTCTTCCTTACACCATTTGTTTCTCTTTTTTTTGTTTTCGGGACGAAGGTAAGGCTTCTTGCGAGGCTTGCGCTTTGCTTTGCCGTAAGATTTGAGGATTTTTCGGACTGTAGTTGTAGAAAGTGTTGTCCCTGACTTGCTAGGCGTTCCTAGGACTTTAAGAGTGTCTTTTGGATAATTGAGTGCATGACGAAGGAGAGCTCTATCGTTCCGGTCGGAGGTTTTTTTGGAAGTACTGAGTCGAGGCTTGCTTTCAAAGCTTGGGTTATTGGTTTTCTTGCAACGGTCGATAAAAGAGGCTATTGTCGAATAAGGGCGAGTAAATCGACTTGCTAAGGAGGTAATCGACTCTCCACTATCATATCTACCCCAAATCTCTGCTCTTTGGATAGGAGATAGTTCCCTTCGAGTTGTTTTGCGTACTCTAGCCATAGCTAAAGTGGTTAAAGTTAGAGTAGGTAAGGGATAAATTCAATTAAGTGGGGTAGCGGGGTAGGTGTAGCCTAGTAACTAAGCCGAAAACGGCTGGAAAGATTACGATCACGTGCTAGAACCGATTGTACCTGTGACATACTTGACTACGTGTACATCACTCCTGTTCTGATATGTATCTTTGGCGACTACTCTACAACCCTGTAGATAACTATGGCAGATGATTAAGACCATAATAGTCGATCCCCACAGCTCGGGTGCAAGGTAGGTATATTTACTTGATAAATTCCAAAAAGTTTTATATGCCTGCTACCAGTAACCCCTAGGTATCTGCTTAACCAAAATATGGCTATGAACATAGCCCGTGAAGGCTTTGCAAAAGTTCAGCCAACTCTACATATTGATTGACGATAGCCAATATTATAAGATCAAGATTAAGAGTTATCAGATGTACAAGTAGTAAATGAAAGAGCCGGAAAACTACAAATAGAAGAGAGTAATTTGACGCTATCGATAAAAAAGATGGCTACGGCATTCAATTCCCGTGAAAATAACAAATAAGATTACGTAGTATGGATATAAAGATAAGGATGATACTGTGTAGTATAGTATAGACATGAAAGCAATATGAATAATATTAAATAGGGTTAGCGCATTGAAAGAAGTAGAATATGGGGCTTCTGCAAAGGATCTCGTCGTCTGCACTATAACGGGGCTACCGTATGCTTCCCGTTCTATTTGCAATGAATAGTCTTAATAAATTTATTTCGGTATCTATAAAAGGCTCTAGAAGTGGTAAATTAAGCCACTTTTTATTAGAGTAAAAAACAACGGATTAAAAGGGGTATATTAAAAAAGAGGAACATCATAGCAAACGAGGATATGTTAGCTTACAAAATGCGGTAGCTTGGAAAATCATTCTCATCACGATTCCTTAGCCCATTGTTTCCCACTCCATAGATTCCCCGTCGTCCACAACCAGTAGTCCCGGCCTTTGATTAACCACACCATGAAGCTGGGCAGCTGGTATCCCATCGCCGCACCAACTCCCTTGCTCTTGCCAATCGGCACCATTTGCGTCTCGCGAGTATCCTCCTTGTATACCCGGTCCTCACCAATGGAGCTTTCCTCCTTCCCAGCACCCAGCAGCAAATCACGTTTAATATTCGCGCCGAGGACGGGAATAGCGTTAAGGATGAGATGGACAGCAGGGCGTGCATAAGATGCCGCATCGCCGACAGCGTAAACACGAGGTCCGGCGTTATCGACACGCAAGGTGGAGGCATTGGTGTCAACACGGCGGTCTGCTGTTAGGAGAGCTTCTGGGATGAAACCGGTGTTTGGCGTCGTGCCGGTTGCGGGGATGTAGAGATCAGCATCCAGCGTCTTCCCATCCTCGAGTGTTAACGTTGTCTTGGTCGAGACGATGTCTGTCCCTGCGCCATGTGGCGTCACGGTCTTGACCCGCGCGTTTTTGACGACAGTCACGCCAACTTTGGCAAGATAATCTTCAGCTGTCTTCGCAATGGCAGGTCGAAGTGCGGGCAAAATATTGGAGCCAGCGGTCACGACAGTAATAGGGACCTTGGGGTTCGCTATCTTCGAGCTGAACCAACCGGCGCGGCCATTCAGGAACTCGCCGAGCTCACCAGCGGTCTCAATGCCCGCCGGACCTCCGCCAGCAATGACAATGCTCTTCGCAGTTGGTAGTGCTTTCCGGAACGCAGCCCAGTTTGTCCGCAGGAATTCGATGTCCCGGTTTAGACCAAGTAGTGGCGAAGGCGTGGATGCGCCAGTAGCGATAACAAGAGCGTAGAAATCGACTTTCTCGGTGTTGCCTGCCGCCGAGCTGACAGAGATAGTTCGGTTGGTATGGTCGAGCTCCGTTGCTGTGCCATGAATGAAGCGGAAGCTGCCCTTGGGGTATTGCTCAAATGCTTTCGGGATGTCGATGAAGAGCTTCACTTGAGGGAACATGCCGTCCGATATCAGCGCACGAGGGCAAGCAGGTCGACACATGGCCTGCGCGGCGGCGCTAACAATAATGACTTGGTACGAGAACGACGCTTTGTCGGGCAGGTTGGGAACAACATGCTTGAGGAGATAGTGGGCAGTAGATACACCGCCATAAGAACCGCCGAGGACGACCAGATTCTTGTTCTTTTGGGATTCCAAAGCAGTGGTGGTGTTCTGCGCCATCTTGACGCTAGAGTCAGAATTGATCGGGATATCAATCGCGGAGCCAAACGAAGGCCAGATAACTGAGAAATGAACGATATGCTTAAAGGTGCTACCTGCCTACCTATGTAACGATTTGACGATGTAGCATCTAGGAATAATAGTGATGGGCGAGTTTGGATCTCGGCCTCGGCCACAAAACGATATGCGAGTGCTCCCGGACGTGAGACTGTCTAACCTGTCTAAGCCGCCGCGTGGAGTGTTCCTACCTTCAGGCCACATACAGCCTCTAATTGATAACTCGGATACTTCGTACATGCTATATAAGAGTACGTCTACGTACAAAGTCGTACAGACTGAACAATGCAATCTCGGCTTTCGGCCCATTGAAAGGCCGAGGCCAAGCGTATAATGCCTTCGTTAGGTAGATAACGCCAAAAGGAATTGATAAATCCAATTTTATTGGTAAAAAATATAAAAAACATACAACAGCAGGTATTCGCTGGTGGTCACCCACCCAACTACTAATCTGCCGATCTGAGGCTTGTGTATGGCAGAGCGGACGGGATGCCCATTTCTCCTCAGTCTATGGTCGTATGTGACAGCTATTTGCTTAAGTTGGTACTTGTACTACTGGACTATGTTGCGCTGACGAACGGACAAGAGTGCCCACCTGCGAAGCATAGCCCGACCAAGGATGGGTCAAATGGATGAAGGCTGACTGCTTGGTGAAGAGACAACAGCATTTGAGATATGATAAAAGGGCTTCAAGTTAAATGAGCAGTGTTAAATAGGCAGTGGCGAGAGTAGAATCGGAATATTTAAAAGGGTAGAAGTATCCCGACTACTTACTGTAACAAGGGAATCACCAGCGAAGGGCTGAAGCTAGATTAGTCAGCGAGGTATGAATTCGAAATGCTCCACCCAACGGAGCTATCGGGCTACATTATTAGAGCAGAGTGATCTAGAAAGCTCCCATAAGTTGGTTCTGAGTGGGTTGTAAGGCGCCGCATGATTTTATTTGTACAAGCAAGCAACCATAGACTACCGAAAAACGACCATGCATGTCCCATTTTTCCGCAGCCCAAACATAGCCTCAGAGTAGAGCGTCAAAACCTTCATATCAAAGCTCCTCACCAGATCCATTGCGCTATGAGAAACCCATTTACTCAACCTTGTCCTCGAAGTTCTGACCCGATACCAAATCGGGGATGTCATCATCATCGTCATCCTTGCCCTCGCCCTCCTGCTTCTCGCCCTGCTCCTTTTGCATCGATTGGTAACTCTCGGCCAGCTTTCGTAGGGATGCGAGGGAGTCGGGACCAAGTTGGTTGAGAATGCCAGGAACAAGCTCGGTGAGTTCCTTGTCCTCGCCGTTGCCGTAGATGGCGAAGGTGTTAGATGGGACAGCAGCATGGACTGGAGTGGAGAGTTAGCCATGCACCTAGAATCAGTATCCATGATGGAACCCGATGTACGGTGTAATTGCGGATCCTATACCTTTGGGAGCTGCGAAATGAATGACGTTTCCATCCTGCTTGAACATGTTGACCTCCTCAATTGCTTGGATGGGCTGGACATTAAGCTTCTTCAGAGATGTTTGCAGCTTCTTGTCGTCCATTCCGGTACTCTTGTGAACCTTCTTGACCTTTCTTCTCGGTGTGCCTTTTCCACTATTCACGCCCTGTCAGCATTTCCGATCTTCCGCAGGCCATCCCATGCCATCCAGTCCTCCCAAAGGCAATATCCGGCCACAAAGGCCTGTTGTAAGATAAATGGCTACGTACCCTAAAAGTCATGCTATGTTAGCTGCGGCTCGGCTGGTTTTCACATCTGCTCTGTAGAAACGGCAGAACAAGCTCCGCAAGGGGGAACAGGCTCGGGACTGCGAAACTCACCAATGCGCACCGACTGCTGCATCTTCTTCAGCTTTTCCATATCCATGATTGCGGTATTGAGGTTGGTCGAGGGGAGATGCGGAGGATGAGGCGAGGGTGAGGTTGAGGCGGAGGAAATGGTAGCACTGCGACCGCGACTGTCAGCAAGACTCAATCAGCACGCCGCTCAGCAGCAGTTGGCGGCGATGGGCAGATGGGCAGCTGGAAAACGTACAAGTATAAATGGCGGATCTCCTAGGTCGTCAATCACGGTGTGATATACTCGGTGGTCGTGATGAAGATGGCGGTGTTGCTCTTTGTGGGCTGCCAAGAGCTTTTCGCATTAGGCGAGACTTTTTTCTGTGGGGAGCAAAGTTTACGGTGGCCGTCAGTGAGTGACCTCCATGTGTTGAGCTCTGTTACGCGCGAGTTCCTACGTCAAGAGCAGGCAAAAGCATCGCCTATGTATTGATTATTATGGGCAACCTGCCTTATGGCTTGCTTAACTAGAGTTCAAATTGGCACTGCCGGTATTCATGTCTGGAGCGTTAAGGCAATTCGGCGTTCCTCGAGGGCAGAGGTACCTCGGAGCTGCAGGCAAATCCTAGGAGCAAAGCCAATCTCAAGCTTTGTACTCCGGAGCTACCTTGTCAATAAACAGTCCTATTAGCAAGCCATCTCGTGGCTGCTCGGTCATAATTTTATAATAATTTTCAACTAGGCAGGCTCTTGGCAGCTAGGTATCAGCGAGAACTTCCTCCCTAATGCATTGCCTACCCAACCCCAATAGGCGCCACTTACCTGGGCACCAGGCACGCAGTACGATATCAGGATCGGGATTGTGGGCCAGAGACACCAGCTGTGACTCACGTGCCTTGGGTCACGTGTAGAATACCACCCCCCGTAATTTGCCAGCCCAGAACCACCGATATAAGAAGACGGATCCCGTGGCTTCGAAGTCAGTCCTATTTTCATGCTCGGTCAGTTATCCTATCCCAAGCTCCAGCAGACACTTTCTTGGTTCATAATTTTTATTGTTCAGTTTCCCCCTTCCCAAGCCCCTCGGCCAGGTACCTCGGAAGCAATCATGAGCGAAGAACCCAAGGGAGTCACACGCTCCTGGCTCCCAAGCCTCAATCTCCCCTTAAATTGGGCGCTGCGTGTTAGAGACCATCATGAGCCCAAGAGAGTTACACGTTTCTGTCTCCCAGGCCTCAATCTCCCCTTAAATTGGACACCGCGTGTTAGAGGCCATCCTGAACCCAACTATGCCGATCGTGGGCTTAAAGTGCCCCCCCTAGGCGAAAGCGATGAACACTTGCTACCGAGCGCCTTGAATGTTCCTGGGGCATATAGGTGAGTATTCTTTTCCAACACCGAGATAAGGCAAAATCGCAGCGGACAGAAAAGGTGGCACTGCACATCTTTGTTACAGGATGTCTCGGAGACTCTGCCTTATCCTCTTGAGCAGAACCGAGGTTTTGAGCAAGTTGATACGTTGCGGAACTTTGTAAATCTAATGTGCCACCCTTTTCTGTTCATCACGGGGAAGAGTGGAGAGATAAAGTTGGATAGACACGGCAGGGGAAATGTTGCCCTAGAAGCTAATGGCAATAGTAAGATGCATTTAACAACGCTGAGGGAGCTTACTATGTTGCACCTGATGGATGAGATCACAGATAAAACGGACTGGGAACTGAAGGTCAGTTGAATCACGTCTAATTCCTGCTGTGTGCTCTACTATGTATCTGTTAGTAGAATAACCAGGCTTTACGTGAAGCGAGTTCTTTTGGGCACTTCCACGGCATGCGTGTTACCTCTTTCCCTTCCCGCCACCCCCAACCATTTGATTACTCCTTACTATGGAGGGCGAGCTTTTCAAGCGAGCTTGGAATACCTTCACAGCGAGAGAATTAGCATTGTCATTAACATATTTCTGTTAACCTGTTCTATCATCTGCATTTGGGACTGCACTACTCTACTACCTTCTTCACCGAAACTCGGGCTTTGGACGATTGTACGCCCAGGGAGCGGGCTTCCATAGGTCTGGCTGCTGCGGCCATAGTCTCCTTATTGTCCTCATAGATGAATGTTTTTAATCCAGAGGTTCGGGTTCCCGCATAGTACGATACCTAACTTCAAACGCTGAACAGGTCTTCGACGACACAATCGCCCAGAAATGGAAGGCAGAGGCTATGTTGGCAGAGGAGCGCGATGTCAGCCAGGGAATGGCTGACTGGGTCATTGAAGAGCTCCGCTATAGGGCTGAATCCTTCAAGGATACTAGTGCTTTTCGAGTTTACACTGGAGATGTTGTGAAGTGCGACACTGCTATCCCCGCACAGCTAAAGGCCAATCTTCAAACCGCGTGTCGAGTGCTTGAAAATGTTCCAAAAAACCATAAAGACTATCACCCTGGGTCAGATGGGAAAGTCCTTGATCTGGTCCATCCATCGCTCTTCCCCCTGATTTATGGCCGCAGTCGCGTGCTTGAGAATACTTTAATAGGGCTGGATGACTGCGTCGAAGCTTGTGGGAAGGGGTCCGTTATCCCCGTTCGTCCACACGACGAAACGGCTCTCGACTATGGAGGCAGACCGGACGGTACCCCGCCCTACAGCAAGAATTTTCAATGGCTGCCGTGCGAAGTTGATATATCTGGTGATAACGGGGCAAGGTATTTATGTTCCAGAAGAACTCCACTTTTGGTGAGATATTCTGATCACCCGTCAGGATTACGAGCTATATCAACAATCTTCATCCTAAAACACACAAAGATCTATATAGCGTCATCGAATCAGTCATCACTCAAACCCTTCCGCTGTGGAACATGACACTCACGCCTCTTGCCAACTCATACGAGCACGGGTGGCCTTCGCCTCGGATTGTTGTTACTGAGCCCCAACGTCTTCTAGATCGAGACGAAATTACGGATGAACACCTGCCTCTGCAAGAAGATGACGAGGATGACGAGGACTATGCTTACAGGCTGGATGAATGGGACAATTCCCCTCATGTAACTACTAAACCTGAGCCTGGCGAGTTTCATGCAGCACCTGTAAGTCAGCAAAATGGTATATACTGACTAGCATTCTAACATGCGTAGCTCGGCTCATATGAAAAAGTGGTGGACCTTAAAGAGAGTTTTGGCCATCGCGGCTTGCAAATAATCGTCAAGCTCGCCAACATTGAGCTTACGCCTGATAACCCGGAGTATGAAGGTGGGGCATGGCACGTCGAGGGACAGCTAGTAAGTAGAAGAATAATCAACCTGTAGCTCAACCCCCAGGCCAACTGATAATCATCAATCAGAACGAACACATCTGCGCAACAGCCCTCTACTACTACTCCAGCTCAAACATAACTCCTAGTCGCCTCGCTTTCCGTCAACGATCGGATGAAGCCGAAGCGGAAGAGATGCCCTACATGCAAAGTGAGCATGAGTGGCTTACGGACATCTACGGTTGCACCAATGATAGCGCGGCTGTTCAGGAAGTTGGTTCAGTTCTCTGCCGCGAAGGCCGTCTGCTCACGTTCCCAAACATTCTTCAACACCGCGTTCACCCTTTCAAGCTCGAGGATCCAACCAGGGATGGCCACAGGAAGATTCTTGCCCTATTCCTTGTAGATCCAAACATACGCATAATCAGTACGGCGAATGTCCCGCCACAGCAGAAACATTGGTGGAGTGAAGTGGTGGATACGGAAATTACTAAGAGCGGAAAAGGGATGGCAGTCTTGAGCAATGAGTTGAAGGAACAAGTGTTTGATGCCGTGGAGGATTTCCCGCTTGGGATGGATGAGGCAAAGGAGTTAAGGCTGCATTTGATGAAGGAGAGGACCCTCTATTCCACACGCCAGCAAGAGAACTTTGAAGCGAACACATTTTCGCTTTGCGAACATTGAGCATCTTCGACTTTGCCAAGGGCTTAGATTCTAAGAATCTAGAGGTTATATCAGTTTAGCATCACAGTGAGCGCTGCTAGAAGTCAACCTAGGAACATTTTCATTGTGCCTTTAATGTCGTAAGGGATATTTTGAAATGGAATAGCAATATCAAATCACTAAAATTTGGTAGAAAAGATATTATACTATCTCAGTCTTCCTGCGAGTAGGTAGTGGAATCAGCTAAAATAATTTAGATTTCCTAAACGCTGATAAGAAGAATAAGGCAGTATCCTCCGAACGAGCCCCTGAAATGCACTGAAGGTCCCCACCCCAATAAGCGAGGAAGCCCTGAAAAGGGGCCAATGACCTCAAGATGACGTAGAGAAAACTCAGAGGAAAATGCGATAACGGAGTACACAGAAGGACGACGATTAATACCACATACCAGCAACAGAGCCTGGTCTGATCAATAGGATGCCAGAGAATAGAAGAAATGGCCTTATTGGAACAGCTCGGATTTCAGTCTTACGTGTGTTAGTGTCGGATTGGCATTGCCTTCTTGGCTCAGCACAGCCCTGGCGGATCTTCCACATGACCCCAAGAGCAAACTACTACCTCCAGCTCCCAATTCACATACGATTGTTAAATGGTTATGGCCAAACAACTTAGGAACAGCAGTTCTGTACGAATCTAATATTTAGCTATTTAGCTATCCTACTGTCATAATGGCAGCAGAACACCAGCCTCAACCCAACCCCCGATCCCATGTAGAGGAGAATGCACCTCCTTCCTACGAGTCCAACTTCTCCTATGATTCAAGAAATCCTACCGAGAGCGACAGAGATGCCACCCAACAGAAAACCAACCTAAACACAACAGCATCGCCTTCGTTATCGCCACTATCGAAAGCAGACGATCCACCAGCCTACAGCTCTCCCCACCACTCTTCCTCTTCCTCTCGAATACCTCTCACCCTGACCCTTGATTTTCCCGCGTGTGCTATTTATTCCTCCAACGACCCAACACAGGCACTTTACAACCTCTCCCAACCGCTCTCCATAAAACCACATGCCATAAAAATCAGCGATGGACGGGGGCAGATTATATACCGAGTTTATGAGTATATGGAACTACCCCACAATTTCCGGTCAAAGAATGTGGGCGCAGCGGTCATTAGCCCCCAGAGGGGGAGCGTGGATGTGGAGAAGTTCATTGTTAGGAGGAAGGCGAAGACGAAGTGGTTGCGGGCTGGCCCATCAGCTGCAACTGGAGGTAGTGAGGGCTGGGAGGTGTGCGGCGAAGAGAAGGAGATTTTAGAGTTTTCTGCGACGCCACAGGTGAGTGGGGGTGGAGATGAGGCCATGAAATGGATGGATTCGGAGCGGAGTCTAGTGGCCGTTGACGTGAGGAAGCAAGCCGCTGGTGGCAACGTTGTGTTGGAATTGGAAATTTTAACCCAACTGAAAAATGAAATCCTGGAGCTCTTGGTTGCGGCATGGGTTTCGAGGGTGTGGAGGGAGGGGCGAGATGACCAGGAGGAAGATTTGAAGCGGAAGAAGGAGGAAATTAAGCAGAGGGAGAGAGAAGTTGGCGGGTTGAAAGGTAGATTGGGAGAAGGTGAGTCCACTCTTCTACACCGTTCTTCCGGGCATCTTTCGCTCGTTGTTACTTGAGTTGAGAGTGGATGAGGGAAGAGCAATTACTCACAGCTTGTTAACTTGTAATACGAGCAGTGAAAGAAGCGCTGGGTATTGGATACGGCATCAAACCTGGGCCGAGAAGTGCTGGTATGTACACGGGTCCTCCGAGTATTGGTGATAACGGCAGGATCAAATGGTCTTGAATCGTAACCGTGCCTAAGGGAAGTTTCTAAAGCAAGATACATGAGAACTTATGATATCATGTCTCATATCCTAATTATACCTTAGAATGAAGCCAGAGACTAGCCTCTCCGAGTAGCTTGAGCGGATTTGCTAATGTGAGTGTTCACTCGACATCATTATTCATATTTAAGTCACTTTTCTACTTATATGTCGTTCATGGTGCCGGGTTTATTTCGCGTCATATATATGGTGCTCGGCATAACCTTGCTCTAGAGAAACAATGTCTAGAAGTTCCCTAGTGAAATCCATCAGCTCCAGGTCAAGTTCCGGCTACAGAGAGTAGGCTCTGATGGAATACGCCCCAATGCCTATTCAACTCGGGCGCAATACCAAGCTGCCTATTTAGGGAGTTTCAAAGCTAGAGGAGTGGTCTTTAAGACACCTATACTCACGGCTCGGCAGCCCATGGCAGGCCACTTCCATTGTATTGTTCCCCGTTCATTCAGTGCAATCACTTCTATATTCCTACACTTACCCCTGCGTCCTTTCTGAATTGGGGCATTTACCATAGAGTTAAGGCACAGGTTACTAGTGAGCCCAAGTAATTTATATATCAAGTCGAGATCAATTCTAACTCGTACAGCAAATCTAACGAAGCAGGGTTCCACGAAGCAGCGCGATGCACCAACAGGACTAAATCATGCAAACCCTCATGCAGTATACAAATAATTCCGCACAAGCTGAACAAACAAACTTAACAAAACACCAATGATAATCCCCACGACTAACGTCCCAGGCTGGCTATTAGCTCTCCTGAGAAACGCCTTTCCGTCTTCAATCCACAGCCACTGTCCGGAATCCCTCCTCGCCGACATAAGTCCAGGAATACCATCCAAGCTCCAAGTATTGTTCATCAGCCGATACTCGGTAACCTCATTTCGCTCAACTTTGTTACTCGCCCAATGGCCTAGGGTGTCACGATCGAGAAATGCTGCCTCATACCCTTTCTCTGTATCGCCCAAGCTACTAGTGGTTAGTTTCGGTACCCCGTACCCACAAGAGGTCTGGACCTTCCAAACATCAAGCATGATAATGGCCCTCGCGGCATCAATCCTCTTCTTTCCCATCTTCCCCAACAGAACCTCGAACTCAGGCGTGTCCCATTCCACCACCCTTCCTGTGCAGAAAAAGCGCATGATGCGCGGCGACGGGCCGAAGGAGCAGAACATGATGGTGCAGCGGCGGTTCTCGTAGATGTGGGAGATTGTTTCGGCTCCTGAGCCAGTCGCGTCCATGTATCCACAGGAGTTTGGGGAGAAGATTGTGAATGTTGAGCTAGGTAGGCCTTTTGGGGAGATGTTGACATGGCGGCCGGCGATCGGGGCGGAGCCGGTAAAGAAGACGGGTTGTTTGAGGGCCCATTCCCCCAGCTCCGGACTGATACTTGGGAAGAATTTGGGCATCTTGGAAGTTCACTGGTAGCTGTGTGGGCAACGGTTGGGTTGAATTCCGAAAATATATTTATATTATTGATTGGGTGAAGTAAGCCGAAGTGTTGAATATCGTGACTTTACCCAGCCCTTTTTGTGGCTGGAATGTTGTGTTTTGCGAGATGCAACCGGCGAACTGGGATTGATGAACCCAGTGACCTCCAGTGACGCTGAATCCGTAGCAATACACTATGGCTACTCACTTAATTGGAACAACGAGTGAGAACCAATGTGCGGGACTCGACGGGATATTGAGTTTCCTCCCCTCGGCATTCAATCCTAAGGTGGGTTGGGCGAAGAACCCAAATAAAGAATTAAAAAGCAGACAGGCCGAGCAAAAACCCCGACTAAGCTGGATGTCCGAACAGCGGTGCCAATCTGCTTTTTGTAGCTTGCAAGTTGCAAGTTGCAAGTTGAGGTTGGAGGATTGGAGATGTATATAATTGTATCTCCCTTCCGCGATGACTCTTCGAAGTTCGAAGTTCGAACGCGGGGTTACTTGGACACAGGACATCCTTGTCCCCGACGTGACCGCCTTATTATTAATTGAGTTGCCCTTCACGGTCTTGCAGGACACGAGTGCCTAGGTAAGTATGTACCTTACGCAGTACCTTAGCTACAGAGCAGAACCCCTTCATTTATACAGATCCTGGGTACACGATCATCACACTGGATAAGCATGATAATTGCCGTCGTTCGGATACATCCGCTCATGCGTCGATGGCGCAGCCGAGTGCGCCGGCCGTCGCGCCACGGGAAACACCGGGGCCGCAGAATAGGTTATCGCAGGTGATGCTGCATACGTGACCGCCGATGGAGCAACTGATACTGTATACGGGGCCGCTGGAGCGCTTCCTCTCTCAGAAAGGGGGGTGAATGGATTCGATGGATTTTTTGGCGGTGCTTGAGGCGCCAGTGCTTGAGCTTGAGATGTTGGGCTTGCTCTGCTGGTGCTGAATCGTCGCTCCTCGCGATAGCTTCGCTCTCCCCTCTCCGTCTCTCTCTCTCTCTCCGCTCTGTCTCCCCTCTCCCTCCGAGATACTTCGCTTCGTCTTGGTGCAGCCGAGTTTGCCACATGTGTGATTGCAGCGCTAGTGCGCTGCCCACCATCCCGTCTCAATCGCTCATTGATCTTGCGCTGCTCCGCCAATTCGTCGTTTAAATCATCAACATCATTCAACAAGTCGTTCCTCTCTCGTTTGAGTAGGCGATTCTCCTTGTTGCTCTCAGACAGGAGACTGTTCCACTGCGCGTTCTTCTCCTCCAATTCGCGGATCCGTTCATTGGCAGCATCAAGCGCCTCGTTCAAGGCTGTGGGATTGTGACGCTGGTTCTGGATTTCCTGCGAGTTGAAGGGCGATTCGTTGGGCGAGGTGCCTAATGATGCTCGGTCCGAGGCGCTAGACGATCCTACGCCCGAGTCCCGGCTTGCCTTGTGAGAATGGCCTTTGGAGTGCGAGTGCGAGGAATGCGACTTTCCTCCCTTCGTCGTGGATGAGTAGTGGACTTTCTTCGGCTTGGGTGAAAACATCGTGATGGGGTGGACCACTGGGCCTAGCTTGTACAGTACGTGGTGATTCCAGATAGGTAGCCCTGGGAAGCGTTAAGGAGCGAAGTATGCACCGCCTAAGTTGGCTGGAATGAGGCTACAGTTCTAGCGTTCAGAACACTGTATCGGTGCCCGATCTGAGCTGGTGACGGCGTGGTCTGCCAATGAATTTGAACCCAAGAGGGATCCAAGGCGTCTAAGAGGAGTATTGCAACCTTGGAGGCTCAATCGGAATCTGCGTATTGTTGGACTCGTGTTCTGCTCTGCTTCGTTGCAAATGCAAGTGGGCACGGCAAGGCTACGAATGAAGGAGGTTCAAGATGGGCAGGAATGGGCGGGAGTAAAATTGGGTATATAAGTGGGAATCCTCCGCTCGGATTTTAAGAAACGAGTTGTCCCTTGTGAATAGCTGAGAAATGTTATAGAGGAATGAGAGATTAGGTTCCAGCCGGGCTGCCTACTTCTATTTACTCAGTCGTGACGACCCTCGACGCCCTCCTTTGGGACATGTGCAAAGCGCAGAGTGCAAATTACAGAGCCGGCTCCTCCTCCTGCTCACCCACACAGCCCACATCACAAAAGAGTCACCGACAACCCCCTTTCGCTCACCCAGGACCGGGGCCGGGGCGAGCCAAGAGAGACCCGACGAACGCAATCGAAAGAAAGCGGCCGCGCAAAGGGAAGAGGAAAGAGGAAAGAGTCATCCTCGTCCCTGTTGTGTGCCCTCTGGTCGTTTTTTCTGTTCTCCGTCACTCCAGCCACACTGTTTCCCCCCCCCTGATTGGCCTGGCGGGCGCAGGCTGCCTGCTCCTGCCTGATTGCCTCCTGCTGGGGCTTCTGGATGGTGCGCCAACCGAGATTTCTGCCTCGAGAAGAGCCTCTGAGAGGTCTTGAGAACCTGTTTCGGGGTGGTATGCGCTTCCTACGATTTGGCGCTTTGCTGGGCGCCGGCCGGCATTATTCTCTTCTCTTCTCTTGCGACAACGGTAAAACATCACACCTGACACGTCATACTCGATACATGCTGGCGACTCTTTAGGCGGTAGTTGTTGGATCGACGTATCTCTAGAAGGCATTGGGGTGCTCATATGCCTCTTCTTTACTGATCATCTAGGCAGCTTTGGTTATCTGGCGGGTAATTACTACGTACTCGAGGAAGTGACTCGATGTTTGTCACTTGCAGCGATTACCTACCTTACCTTTACCTACAGTACATGTAGGTATGTCCTGTCCCAAGGTTGCCCCCCAGTCAGCCCTACGCAGGCCGAGCCACCTTATCTGCGACGACCAAATGGCGCAGACCGGACGCCAACCCACACTGGTTTTTTTTTCTCCTTCTAGCGGGATTCCTACTGAGGCTCTTCATTTCCTCTATGCAAGCAAAAATTTTTCCGGCTAAAATATCGATTTCCCCGAATGCGCAGAAAAGCTTTGAGCAGCGACCAAACAACCGCCGACATACTCCGTATATGCGGGACGGGCCGAGGGGCCGCTTGTTATCTTACCTATCATTTCACCGTCGTCCTCTCGCATGTCAGAAAATAAGGGATGGTGTTTTAGAGGCTAGGTTCATGATAGCGGTGGCCCAGAAGCACAGCAAACTTCATACTATAACGGCATTGTAGATGGCGATGCACAGGCGCAGTGCGTGACCTACTATCGGATCGGCAGTTTGACTACCTGCCTGGTTCGTAGGCTCCGTGCTACAGGGTTAAACTAAACCTTTAAACTCTTTAGTCTTTAAAATGTCCCAAGTGCGGTGCAGAGTAATCGTGACTTTTAGGTAGTCGCATTCCATAAGTTGTAGGTTGGTGTTAGGGCAGGCGGCAGCAACTTCGGGGGTGGGGTTTGGCGGTTTCCAGGCTGCAAAACCGCTATGGGGAGTCACCACTGGAACCTAAGGTACCTAGGTACCTTGCGTAGGTACCTGTCCGAAAAGCAGAGTGTTCGTTAGCAGCAGCGCATATCGCTTTTAGGGGTCGAACGCGGGGTTCAGTCGACCACACTTGCAACAACAGCGAAACCAACTGACAGCTATAATACGTAGAAAGAATATAATGGATTTTATTTAGTTCTCAATACATCAATTTAATTGGTTCTATTCGTGGCAATCGGAGTGCACGCTTATTCTATCCTATGCGTTGGTTTTCAAGCTTTTCTGTTGTGCGACGCTGGTGCTGGCGCTGGCGGTCTAAGTTGGAATGATCAGCAAAAGTCCAGGTATCTGCCAGAGCTTACTTACGTTCTCCTATATTGCCACTGAGGCATTCTCCCTCTTCTAAATCGTCGTACGCTGGTGAGTAGATGCACGTGATGTGGGTTTCTGCAGCAAGACACGCATTCCCTCAATTTCCGATGAGAGCAAGTTAGAGAAATCAGAATATCCTGGAACTCCTAGCCCAAAGTCCAACTCAATATCCTCGCATTCCCCCCCTTTTCAGCCCTCAACACGAAAGCCATGCGTCCTCAGGTACTCCTTCAGATACGCAATGGTGGTATTCTTCTCCTGCAAACTGCGATTCTTCTCCTGCAAACTCCGATCCTTCTCCACAATCCTCCCATTGTGCAAGCGAATCAACTCGTCCCTCTCCTCCAACCTAATCCTCAACACCTCCACCTCGCTAACTTTCTCCTCATACCTCTGCTTGTAAGTATGACTCTCCTCACCAGTCCTCGTAAGGCCCCTCTTCATTAGCCTCAATTTATCCTCCAGCCTCTCGCTCCGCTTCTCCTCCGCATCCAGCAATTCCTCCAACTTTCCTACCTGCGTATCCAGGTTGCCAGTCAGATGGCGACTATTGTGATGTTCGGCGGCTAAACGCTCGTGTTCTCTCCGTAGATTCCACGTCTCGCGCTGCTCGAAGCTGAGACGTGTCTGTAGGCGGCCGATTTCGATTTCCAGGGCCTGAATACGATCTTCTGCCTCGGCGAGCAGTTCACGGGTTGAGTTGCCTCGATCGCCGGATGAAGAGCGCCGAACTACCAGACGTTCCCGTCCGCGGCTGTCACGCTCAATGTAGGTTCCCCGTCTGTTGTTGGCCATTGGACTCATTGTGTTACCCAGTGTGAAACAAGGTAAGGCGGTCCTCAATAATGAGAGGACCAGTAAAAGTAATAAGAATGTGGTAGTGGTAGTGGTATATGCTGTTGCTGAATATACGAATGTGATTTGAGAAGGCTCGTGTAGGTTCGTTGGTGGCAGGTCGATAAATGGTAGGAGCTCAGAAACTAATCTGCAGGTGATGATGATGTGCAGAGACAGGAAGGTATTGGATAGATATGCAGGAGAATGGAGCAAATGGGAGACAGAGAGAAGCATTGGTATATATGTGCGGCTGCCTAGGCGCTGGATGGGCCTCGTTGAAAAGGGCACAAAGCCTTACCCGCTGCACATGATGCAAAGGGACCGTACCAAGACCTAACTTGGTAGAATATTTTCTCGGTGACCATCTAGGCATGGCTGTGCTGCCGGTGTGTGTGAGAAAAGACGACGAGGAAAGTGGCAAAGGAACCTGGTAGCAACACAATAGTCTTGCGAAAAGCCCGCCGTTATTGCATGGAGTTGAGAAGGTGGTGGGAGGTTACGACAATGGCGCGAAGGGTTGGCTGTGTGCCATTCCAACCCCCACGCTCCTTCAACTAAGAATTCACGGGGAAAGTGGCTGGTGACATAGTGGCTGTCAAATGGCTGATTTGCTCCCCTGGACGAGTATCGATGACCGTGGTCTTGGACTAGTTTATGCTTCGTCTAAAACGGGAATCCTACTGATGGAGTAGTCTGGACTCAGGACTCAGGACTGCTCAGAACTGCTCAGCTGTCCATGGGTCCGCTAA
This sequence comes from Venustampulla echinocandica, assembly GCF_003357145.1. Taxonomy (NCBI): domain Eukaryota; kingdom Fungi; phylum Ascomycota; class Leotiomycetes; order Helotiales; family Pleuroascaceae; genus Venustampulla; species Venustampulla echinocandica. The sequence goes on along the minus strand of NW_022474205.1, from coordinate 3,102,715 downwards.
TTGCCATAGCCTTGCAGGCTGACATTGTAGCTTTCGGACCCCAAGATATATCTTGTTTGTCCCCCGGGCTCAAGTCGACAAGGAAAGCGATCGCGAAAGTCGTACTCGAGGAGGTTGTGTTGGGCTGTGCTACTGTACGATTGTGGAGGAGATGGCATAAAACATGGTTGGTGGTGCACAGTTGAGGAACCGAATTCGGGAAAGCTGCTGGTTCAGCCTCACGCACAGCCACAGCCTTCGCAACGCTAATAGGCCAGTGGCAGATTTCTAACGATCCCCATTCCCTTTTGATACTCTGTACCCAGCATCATCGTGCAGTGTCCAGAAGCTGATGTCAGATGTGGAAATTAATAAAGCCACATGTGGCTCAAATAGCTTATGAATAAAGCCACGGACGGTCCTCGATGTGGCTTGTCAATGCCATGGCCGAGATTTCGGATTCCACCGACGAGATTTTCAATATCGATAAAAGAAAGGCTGACTTTCCACTACCCAAGACCCAAAGGCACAGCATGGAATGTTACAATGGGGGCATAGGTGACGCGCGTACTCTGATTCATAATCCGCAGTAGGTGTATTGTTAAGCAAGGCTGAAGATCTGTGGCTTCGGGGTTGTATCCTGAGGACTACGTTCGGTGCTTCATGCGTTCTTCGAAGTGGTTGAGTCATGTTGGCGAGTGGCCTCCATACTCATATACGAGAGAACACCTTGAGACCAAATTCACGGTCATCCAAGGCTGGCCTCGATCTAATTGGGCACCCAGATCGACGATGCTCCCATATCCCCCTTCGCTGAGGAGTGTAATGGCTTCTTGAAGGAACCATTGACGCAGCAGGGTAGAGTATCATGGGCTAATAAATCCCGTTAGGGAACAAAGTTAACCGTCTCGTTTGCTGCGAGGATTGTTTGACTTCCATCGAAGCCATTTTTGGCCTATTAGGTACTATATGTATTCGATATGCAATTCCTCAACGGTAAAACCGGGTGGTGATCATCTTCAGCAATTGGGCTATCGAGGTACGTGTGACACAAAACCTCATTCGATGGCTGTTAACATAAAACTGTTCGATATGGAAGCGTTTCGTAGTCGTCCAACTGGGGCGCTTGGCTTTAGGTTTTCGTACGAAGGTATGGGGATACCGATGATTTGGCGTCTGCTTGCATAGCATAATAGATAGGGTTGTGCCGACTCTCCGAACCAAGCATAGAGCTTGCATTCTGGCCTTGAGAGAACCCTAATTGAGCTTGAAAAGGCAGATCAAAATCCACAGCTTCTTTTCCACGTCGCAGAACTAAGTAACCAGACGATGTAGTACGCAACCAAGTCTGGATAGGCCAGGATTAGAAGATGTGCCCAAAATACATGAATGCGACGACGGCCTGAGAGATCAAGTCCAATCCACAGCCAGGACCAGTCTGCAAGCCTCGAACGGCGGTGTTGCGATAGTCGACGGGTTCTGGGACCGTCTTCAAGCCGCGGGCGCTAGCAGTTGTGCATAAACGCCATACTGCTGCATCTTTCCAAGGTGTGCTGCATCCTACAGTATTTTATCCCACGCCACTCATTTCCGGTATGTAGGTGCCTTGAGAGCAGCGTCGCTGTTCGATATGGTGAGAATTTCTTCTTCACGCCCTTGAACAAGCCAAGGGTCGCAATGAAAAAAGGAAGCCCGTCAGACGTCCATCAACACCCACCCAGACTCCGCGGCCGAAGCCAGCAGAGAAAAGGCCGAGATCATCGCCACTCTCTATACAGCCAACCGTTGAAAACAGAAGACCGCCATCCTTGCGGACAGTGCGAGAGCAAAAGGCCTCACTCTAGGGCATCGAGGATCGACTCATCGTCCGGGTTGGAGTCTGAGGCTCGTGAGAGAAACTCAGAAGAGGACGTTTACTATAGAAATGATTCTATGCTAGAGGGGTGTTAGCAGATGCGCAAGGATACCAGAGCAAAGCAATGCACTGCAGAGTAGTAGATGCAGAGGCAATTGAAAGTTCGGGGAGGGGAACGTACAAGTAAGATCGTCTGAAGAAAAAAGAGAGGAAGAAGGGAGCGAGACGCAGCTTTTATGTCTCTCGAGGCGACGCTAACGCTAGCGCCCGCCAAACATTTCTTCCTCGCTTAGCCGCAAATTTTCGTGTTTGCGCATCTGTTTGTACATCTGTTTGCCCAAAGTGCAAATCTACGAACTACCTCGGTCCCTGGTACCAAAAATACCTATTTTGTTGCATGTCGCAGTTAGAACAATCTGATGAAAAAAGCCTCTTCTTGCCAGTATTATCAGGCACCCACGGCCGTTGCCCAAGCTGACTCCGTATCGCTCTCATACGAGAACTGATTCCCGTGCAATTTATATAGCCTAGATATGCATTACTTGATAGAGTACGAAGTACCTACCATAATCATAATTCCCATTATTCCATCCGGTCGCCAAGTAAAGATCCTCGTGTCGCATCGTGAAAGATTGTGTTGGCTCACAAAAGTACCCTTTTCTTCTAGCGATAACCTAATATATAGCCAACTAATCCGGTTTACAATCCCTTGAGATCAATCACGTACCTAGGTAGGAACCTACTTCGTACCTATGTGAGGCTTTTATCTGGCTCCGTCTACCTAGGTACCTGCCGTGGGTGTGAGAGACTCACCGTTTTTGATGTATTATTCTGGTTGGTTAACCGCTCTATATCTATATATTCCAATCCGCTTCTGGATATTCCGAAGGATTCGGAATTTCCTAATGGACGCGGACTTGCTCTGCAGTGTCCCACGACGTGTCGCGAGACTGACTCGTATACGAACTATGGTACATCTGGCATCGAGACTTTAAATCTCGAGCACATTACATTCTGGGAATGACTTGAACTCTCGTTATGGGATGCAATGGATATGGATCGAGCAGGCGAGTTGTGCTACATACTAGCTTATTCTTGGACAGTTAAGCAGAAAAGAAATTAATTCCCAAGTCGCCTACTAACAACCAGTGCTCATTTATTTAAAGCAGAAACACCCGTCATAAATAAAATAGCAGCCTGCACAATTTCTTTCACAGTCCGAACTTCCTCGATCGTTCTGGGGGTATAAATCATCAGATACTCATGAGGCATCAGCGACCCAGCAAGTGTGAGTCTTTCTCCCCACTTCCTCAAAATAACCTCCTTGCAATCCACAGGACTCAAGCAAAGATGCATCGAATAGTCACCACTACCAACACCGGTATGGACATGTACAATTTCCCTCTTAACTCTCTTGGCTATGCTGTGTGGAATGGGTATATTGTCGTGAACGAAAACAGCATCGCCTTCCTTCTCCAGCAGGGAAGTTTTCACTGTAACACTTGCAGAATACCGGACAACTAGCTCATCAATAGCTTGTTTGAGAAGCTACTCGAATATCAACCCATGTAAGCAGATTAAACAAGTAGGGAACCAACTTTGTGCATGTCATTTTCGGTCAATTGAGAGATCTGCCTATGTGGCGCGATCCATTTCGCCAGCTGGGGTCGTGGTCCTTCTCTTTCTGGTAATACTGTTTTCAAGAAGCCTCTCCTGCCATTACCCTGTCCACATTTTGCGATTTCTTTGGGATCATCATATGGAGCGGTTGTAAATGGATCCGTTCGAAGTGGTTCCAGGCAGAGCTGGAGGAGATATCCAAAGATGTTGCGCGGAAGAGCGGCGTCTGCAATTTTAAGCCATTCATGATAGCCCGAGAACAGTAGCTCGAGCATCCTCAGGGCTACCTATCAAGTGCTGAAGGGTTGTACAGTGCGTACGCTGTGATCATCTTGCCAGATTTTGCTCACCGCAAATTTAAAAGAAATAGCAGCCAATCATAGCAGTTCCCAAATTTGAAAGCATGGGGTGCTTCCACTGCATCCATAAATTATGGGCTTGAGGCAGAACTCATAACTCAAGACAAAATACACGAATTTCATGAATACAATGATCACTCGAGTCAAGCAATATCTGTTGAATATTTAACGATTTTCTTCATCCTATACCGGGCAGGAGTAACGAATGCTACTCGTGCTTATGAAGCAGGTGAGCAATTATCCCCCTTTCCATCTTCCAAAGAGCTCCCTGACTTGAGGTAGGAAAGGACCAGAAAATGACCGGCCAAGATCTTGAGGTCTACTAAATCGCCGGTTTGACGGCCTTCATAAGCAGAAATGGAGGACGATCTCTGGTATTTTCCCATCTCGGGGACTCCATGATCTGTTCCTCTGACGCACCCCATTCATCAATCGCAGCCAAAACAAAGCCAGCATCGAGAAGCATTGTTATGTAGGTGGACATGGTTCGATGTTGCTTCACCACGCCGTCGGCAAGCCAATTTGTTGTCCGAGGCCCTTCACGCAGATAGCTTTCCAAAGGCCATACCTCGCCGCCTCGCGAGTCTTTGATCCAATTGGAGTTGTTACGGGGAGCCGTCTGGGTTGGGTGCTCAACAGAGAAAACTAAGGATCCACCTGGAGTGAGCGCTCGATTGACTTCCGCTAGCAGTCCCGACAGGTTCGTGAGATAGTGGAAGGAAAGGGAGCTGAACACAACGTCAAAAATAGCGGTGCTTAGTTGAAGTTCGTCCATATCGGCGCGCAAGTAAGTGATTGCAGGATCCTCTGGAAACTCTCTAGCTTTGGAAAGCATGTTCTGAGATAGATCAATGCCTTGGACCGTGGCTGCGCCCATTGCCCGAGCCCATCGACATGTCCAGCCAAAGCCGCAACCAAGATCGAGAACCTTCGAGCCGCGAAGTTCTGGCAGCATGGATCGCAATGAAGGCCACTCAGGGGCGCCATCAAGACCACGAACTTGGCGTGGAAGCTGGATATACTCCTTGAAAAAGGCCGGATCGTCGTAGATGTTTTGGGCCATTGTCCTGTCGCGGCCAACTCTCAACGTCCAATTCCAAAAGGCAGAGCTGCCCTTTCCAAGATCCTGCCGCCATGGTGAGAGCCACCTTGGATACCTATATACCTATATCGCTATCGCGAATTGCACTATTGCGCATCTGATGTTTTGGGTTGTGAACAGAGAGGGGGTTTTGGCGATGACTCAGACCGAAGAGCAGTCAATTGCACCATTAAATCTGCCTATGTCTTGCATGTTGAACTATATTAACACAGTCTCATCTCTACCCAATTGGGTGGGCGTCGGGACGCCCGTGTTGTGCCTGGTACGAAGTATGCATGCTGGAAAAGGGCGTTGGCGCCCGGAGTTGGGGCGTGGCGGGGTAGAAATTTGGTCCCTCCCGATTTCGGGCACATTTTTTGGAATCCCCGAGACTCCAAACAAAATCCATTGTCTATATATCTACCTTACCATTTACACTCTTCCGCAACTCTCAATCAAACACCTTCAAAATTGTTGAAGACAGAAGAATTCGCAATATGCCGACCGATATAACCACTCCTGTTGGTTTGGCTGTGCCGACCACGAAACCTCAAACGGGCTCCCCAGAAGTGGCCCAAGATAAGACTCACACGCCATCGCAAAGGTATCTGTCTACCAGAGGAGGCTCTTATGGCGTATGACAACCCAATCCCAAATGCGACCCAATGATACATACGCAGGAATACTGCTAATATCTCTCTCTCTCAGCTCTCCTTCGAGGAAGTCGTCTTGAAAGGTCTCGCAGCTGATGGCGGCCTTTTCATCCCCGAAGAGATCCCCACACTTCCCCAGGACTGGCAATCGAAATGGCAGAGCCTCTCCTTCTCCCAGCTAGCCCTCGAAATTCTCTCCCTATACATCTCTCCCTCCGAAATCCCACGCGCAGATCTGAAAAAGATCATTGATGCCAGCTACTCCACCTTCCGAGCCCCAGAAACAACCCCCCTCGTCTCGCTCAACGAAAAGGACAATTTATATCTACTCGAGCTTTTCCACGGCCCAACATTTGCGTTCAAAGATGTCGCCCTACAATTCCTAGGAAACCTCTTTGAATACTTCCTCGTCAGGAGGAATAAGGGCAAATCCGGAAAGGATAGACACCACCTCACCGTTGTGGGAGCAACTAGTGGTGACACTGGATCTGCTGCAATCTACGGCTTGAGAGGCAAAAGAGATATATCGGTCTTTATCCTCCATCCCAAGGGAAGAGTCAGCCCTATACAAGAGGCACAGATGACTACAGTCCTCGACGCCAATGTGCACAATTTAGCCGTTGAGGGAACTTTTGATGACTGCCAAGTAAGTCATCCTCAATCGAGATCTCACCAATCTGACATTTTTAGGATACCGTCAAAGCCCTCTTCGCCGACCCTGCAATCAATGAGACCCTGAGGTTAGGGGCAGTTAACTCGATTAATTTTGCAAGAATATTAGCACAAACGACATACTACTTCTACGCATATTTTACGCTCCTCAAATCCGAGTCATATAAACCAGATCATAAAATACGCTTCGTGGTGCCCAGTGGAAATTTTGGGGATATCCTAGCTGGCTACTTTACTAAGCGGATGGGGTTGCCAATTGACACGCTCGTGGTTGCGACGAATGAGAACGATATCCTGGATCGATTCTGGAAGACGGGGCGTTATGAGAAGAACGCCGTCCACGGAGCCGAAGCACAAGGCGGCATTCCAGCAGATGGAGTTAAAGCCCATGAAGATGGCGTGAAGGAAACATTAAGTCCGGCGATGGACATCCTCGTATCCAGCAATTTCGAACGGCTGCTCTGGTTCTTGGCATATGAGTATGCTGCTCATACAGGATTCGATGATGAATGGAATAAGAAGCAAGCGGGCCAAGAAGTTGAGTCGTGGCTGAAACTGCTTAAGTCGAATGGAGGATTTAATGTTCCTTCGGAGGTTTTGGATATAGCACGAAGAGACTTCGATAGTGAGCGAGTTAGCGATTCGCAGACCATCGAGACAATTAAGCAGTTCTACGCTAACCCACAAACAAATGGGGCTGCGGGTGCTGCTTCGAAGGGCGGGTATATACTAGACCCTCACTCTGCCATTGGAGTCGCAGCTGCACTACGATCCATGGAAAGAGCATCTCCTTCACAAACATATCACATCTCACTTGCAACGGCACATCCAGCTAAGTTTGCGAACGCAGTTGACCTTGCATTGAAGGATGAGCAAGGGTACAGCTTCGACACTGTGCTCCCTGCAGAGTTTGTTGGCTTAGAAAAGAAGGAGAGGAGAGTGAGATCGGTACCTAGAGGGGCGGGGTGGGAAGGTGTTAGAACAATTGTGCTAGAGGAGGTTGAGGCGGAGTTGAAGGGCGCTCAATGATATCAATCCGTCGCAAAAATCGCCTAGTTCTTACCATGATAGTATAGATGAAATTAGAAACATTGTGTATTTTTGGGCAAGTGGCTTGTGAGACTCCAGGTAATGTTGCCGTTTCATACATTCTGAATATCTGGGAGTGGTGTGACGTGTTTGACTCTTTTGTGGAATTTCTTCTCCTATCATCTTTCTTCGCCCCTTAACACATTCATATAAGACGACCAACAACTCATCCACTCCGAGTAAAAACTAGGGCCTTTTATTTAGCCATATTATCCTCATCTATTCTACACTATCCCCTATTCCAATTCTACTTGGCCAAAGAAGCAACCCGAAAATAATAGTCTACAAGTGTATGAAATTACAAACCAAATTAATTTTCACAGAGCTGAATAGCTGGGTTTGGAATCCACTCCCTCGCAGCTTCCCTCTCTACTCCGAATTGCCCTAAACTTCCGCATCTCCTTTCTCAGCGGCTTTACATCCCTGCTTCTCATCCCCCTGCTTAATTTTCTTTATATTTTTCCATCCCAAAAACCAGCTCGCCACGAAACCGGCACAGGAGGCACCCAGACTCAACCACTACGAGAAGTTAGTCCATCAACTCCACTAGTCGCTAGAAGTTCGGCTAAAATAGGAGACTAAAAGGGAGGGGGGACCAAGAAGGGGAAAACTCACAAAAATCCTCGTAATCGATTGATTATAAGCCAATATCACTCCTGGTACAGACTCCACTGCTATCACACTCCTAAAATTTGTCGCTCCAACATCAAGAACACGCAAGGCATCAACCTCGGGCGCAAACTTTGCTAGCGCTGATACCAGATGATTCGAGAAGATTGTCTGGCCGAGTGACACGAAGATCGCTGCTGCTAGAATTTGGCTGAACATGAGAAACGCATTTCCAAGGGCGAGTTCTTCCTTGGGGAGGACTGCTTGGATAGCTGTAATGGGTTGCTGCAGGGACATGCCGCGGGAGAGTCCTGAAATGATTTGGTAGCCTATCCATGCTCCGGCGGAGGAGGTGGGGGTGAGGGTGGTGAAGAGACCCGAGGCGACGGTTGTTAGAGCTGAGCCCGCGATAGCGAATGGAGTGTAAAATCCGAGGCGAGAGGCTATTATTTAACATGTCAATGAGATTCCATCTCATGGGAGGGGTTGACGGAGGAAAGCTTCTTACTCAGGGCTCCGGTCACCACCGCGCCTACGATCTGCGATCCAACAGTAGGTAGGAAATAGACACCACCCATGGTTGGTGACGCTTCTTTCACCACCTGGAACCAAATGGCGAGGTAGTACGTGATGACAAGAGTCGAGGCCTGGGACATTACCATTGTTGTTGAGGCGGAGATCATAACAGGTCGTCTTAGCATCGCTAGTGGTATCATAGCGTCAGTTCCACGATATCTCTCCCAAAGCAGAAATAGACCACACAAAACCACAGCTCCACAGAACAACCCGATTATTGTTGCCGAATCCCACTTGTATGTTACTCCTCCCCACTCGAGTGCTAGGAGCAGCATAATGCAGGTTGGTGTGAAGATTGCAAAACCCTGGAGATCGAGCCGGGCTAGTTGCTCCTTTATCGTTGCCTTTTTCGGCCCGCCACTCAGTTTTGAATCTGGGATGGTGATGAATGACAAGAAGCTGGCAGTGAGTGCCCCCACAGGCAGGTTCAAGTAGAAACATACTCTCCACGAAGCCCTCTCAGTGAGGACACCGCCGATTACAGGACCTAAAACCAATCCTAACGAAGCAACGCCCATAACTATTCCTAAGTATACTATGAAGAAAAGTGTTAGTCGATGCTCAGTGTCTTCGTTTTGGAAGGGAACGGGGGTCGTACGGGGTCGTTTGTCTAGAGGAGCTGATGCTGCGAGAATACTAAAGAACCCAAGGGCAAGCCCAGAGCCTCCTGCACCTGCAATGGCCCTCCCAACAATAAACATATTGGATGACTGTGATACTGCGCAGATCAATGACCCCACTTCGAATATTGCAATAGCGGACAAGAATGTATACTGCATTGAGTATCATGTTAACGCAAAGTCTTCCTGGTGGTAAGCGACGGGATATTATACCTTTGAGCTGTAATATTGATATACTTTTCCAGCGAGAGGCTGGACTGCCGCACTATGTTCGCTATTAGCATAGAATAAAGACTCGGGATTAGTTACGGCTAATTCTTACAGAGCAAGCATAAATGAACTTCCATACCACCCAATGTCCTTGAGCGAGTTAAACGTCGATGTAATTCTTGGAATGGCCTATAGTTTCGCGACATCTGTTAACGCCATTTTATCAAACAAACCCATTCCCATAATAGCAAAGTAGGACAGCAGACGGCTCACAGTAACAACTATAGTTTGATCCAATTGCATGAGGAATACCACCATCCCACATCCCACTAAGACGACAAACAGCTTCACCCCCGTGATGTACTCTGGTTCTTGTTCCTGAGTCGGAACATCACTAGTACTTTCTGCTGTCGTCTGCTTCCCTTCCATAGTAGATGCTTGAATGTCCTCCAGGGCAAGCGAATCCCCGGTAGAGTAGGCACCCTCTTTCTCCGAGTTGGAGTCGATCATAATTGCATCCAGCGAGGTAGTCTACGACGACGTAGAGAGAATCTTTGATCGCTTGCGACGTTGTGCCATTAGAGTGAATTGAATAAAAGGACTCCTTGGCGATTCACTTATATCGGCACAGGATCGTATATACGAAGCATTTCGCTCTCCGACCACAATGTCCGGGCTCCGAACCCCACATCATCAACCACCCTGCAGGCTGCAGTGTCCCACGACACCTGATTAGACAGGGACGAGAGTCCCTAGGATCCTATGCATCTGGCAGTATGCGAATGAGGTGAGCTTGCCAGAGGATAAGGGAGTGTCGAGTGGCCAGTTGGATAGGCTCAAGGACCCGGAGTTGCGTAGTCCCTGGTCCGGGCCTCGCCCTATTAGGATATGCAGGACATTAAGCACAAAGCCCCTGGCATTGCTGTTGCTCAATACAGCTCTGGCAACGGTTAAGAAATCCTTTAGGAATAATTTCCAGTATGAGTGGTCTGTGCCAGTATTCTCCGGTGAGATACAAGCTCGGTATGTAAATTTCGCACCCAAGCCAGTAGCTACCACCTCGAACATATATCTCCACGCTTCCAGTGGCTCTCGGATGAAGTATCTGACGAATCGACCTCAGCATTGCAAGCAATCGAAGCGCACGATTATAATTTTTATAGCTCCTGCCTAGTCAACGCTAAGCCATATATTAGCTATCCATATAGACAATCCTTCCGTAGTATTGGAAAGAGAGAATTCAATCTAGCCCAAGCATCCACAACGGTGAATGGCCTCCTTATCACAACTATATTAATAGCAAGTCAATTTCAAACAAGGTTAGAAGGAGACGAGACTCCAATGATGCCCCGGCTGTGAATAGCCACATTTTGCTTTCCTCTATTGTAGGAAACTCATATCGCTTGACAACTCCTGCCAGTAAGCATCATCAATCCAGTCAAACTGTTCCATGTTCATGCTAATATTCATGCCCGCGGTGCCTGGTTGCTCTTGCAAAGGCTGCGGCTCTGATTCTGGGGCTACTTTCGCCTCGTAAACTGCTCGAACTCTCTTCATAGCTAATGCGCAACCGGTAGCGAGCGACATTCTACATGGCTCTGGCTGGCTCTGGTCGATGGCCGCTCCCACTTCTTCAAAATTCGAAATCAGCCGGCCAAAATAATCCAGTAAGTTTACTGTCTTCCGGACGTGCGCAAGATCCCAGCCAGGCTGCTCAACTAGGGAGAGTCTGGATAATGCGGTCAGGCCATGTCCCATTTCAGCCAGTTCAACGATGGAGACAGTATAATATACCGAAAGTGGTAGTGCCAGGTACAGGTCAAGAAGCGTTTTGCATGATATTAAACAGGCGTAGAGCAGCTCCAGGCGCTGGGCGTTTCCAGTTCCAAAACTTACGCCATGGGAAGACGGATGGATGCTGGGCTGATAAATGTAGACCTCTGCGCTGTGGTAAGCCCTAAGCAAAGGACCTAAAGGAGTTGTGGGGTTAGTGGACAGTTAAAAACATTTTGAATGGGTTTTGGTACTGACCATTCGATCGCAGTCTAGGGCATAATGACGTCCAAAAATCTTGTAATTCAGCTCGCGCCGATTTAATATACATCCAAGCCGGCACCTTAGAGCCATGGGGAGTCATCGACTCGTTTAAGAGAGTTCGTTGAAAGGACTCGACGATGCACTGCAACCGTACCAAGGTAACTAGAACAAGGTCCGATTCATACTCAGCAGAGTCATACAGCAGTTTGCAATTGTGATCGATGTAGGGTGTATGTTGTAAACATTCCATTCTCCGGAGGCACAAAGATATACTGCGACATTTAGATTTGGATCATCAAATGCCAGCACTAGTCAAAAACTTACACGGATGAGGAGAAGAACCAAGCAAGTAGCGTTCTTCGTTCATCAGAAGTACGTCTACTCTCCGATAGGTTGATCTCAGGTATAATTTTTGACGTGTCTGGAAGCCCGTCTAAGGTATCCCGAACTGGTTTGTTCAAGCCCAGGTCGAATATCATCGTATGAGCAAGTTGGAACACGGCAGTAGACTGGGTATGGGGTGTTTGAGGCGAGAAGTTGTAGCACCTGTGGAGTATTAGTTCCCCTGCTCTGAAATTTTAGGAGCTGTTTTGTAGTGTCATAGATGAACAGTGCATAACCAGGAACAGTATTGAAAATGCGACCATAGGGCAGTAGAGCTTGATAATACTATACCATAGAAAATGTACCTGATGAGATCTATGAACTTTCATGTACATCGAGAAAATTAGCTTAAGAGTTCTTAATAGATTCCCTGAAGCATGCTGAATTCTCCGGTACAATCTTGCGTTATATAGCTCTTCGCAATCTAATGGACTTTTGCCCAGAGCAAGATTTGCAACAGAAAATCACTAACCATGCGTTATGAATTAGCAGCCCTTGAAGCATATCCAAATTTTTCTCGCCTCTTATAATCAAGGCTGTTGCAACTTCGGTTGTCATATGTTTGGCCATTTCAAGTTGCCGTGTGCGGTTACTTTGGGACGCAACCATGATCACAGCATAATACACCCATGGTCTCCTGACCCAAAGATCTTCGGCACTCGTTTCCGGCGGTATTTTTACGAAAGGGAAATGAATAAGATATGTGTCTCTGAAAATGTTCAAGAGCCAGCTTTCCTCGGGTCCTGGGCGGTCGTTGAATGGCCACTGTCGGTTTGGTTGTGGAGGGGCCGTAGTTGATGGTGTGGAAGTGTCAGGTGTGAGGGGTTTCTCTATCGGAGGCTGGGGAGCTGGTCCACAATTGCTTGCATCAAGATGAATACCCATTGGTCTCGGAGGATCCCAAGGTTCTTGAATTGGAGGTGTCTCGCGACTCGCCAGGGCCGCAAGGCTTGAGGCAGAGCCATTGATTGAGGAGGCTGCAGATACCTTGGCTCTATCTGGGTCTGTGCGACCTGCATTCTGGGCTGAGGTGGGAAACGGGTTATCGGGATTTAGCATTCCTGCTTTTGCTCCCGCCAAGAGTGAAACAAGGCTTTGGATCTTCTCTTCCAATTGTGAAACGCCACTGTCACTTAGTTAAGATCTTATTCTAACACACCTGAATAGATGTCCAAGAGTCCTTCAAAGGGGATAGAGTTATGAGATTCCGGAAACATTTTGAAGAAATCCTGGCTGGTCCAGCCTTCAAATTTTGGTGTGTATTTATCCTTCCCATTCCCATTTCACTTGAAATAACTAAAAGATATTCAGTCCTAACTCACGTGGCATGGCTTGGTGGCCTCCTTTTCCGCGCCCTTCGAGGTGGAGTAACACACTCCTTGTCAAGACGAAAACATCTCCCCAATCGTTAGCTAGTCATTCTACAGCTTGCGAGCGTGCTGGAATAACATACCTTGTACATCTGTCCTCGACACCATCAGTCTGAGGAATGCATTTTGCCTTCAGTCTGGAGCAATTTTGACAAGCCCGATTGATGGTCGGCGCTTTGCCATTCGGGGGCCCGACAGAGCTTTCATTATTCATGACAAATTGCCTCAATAGCCGGTAGTCACGCAGGAGGTAGTCACGCAGGAGGTAGTCACGCAGGAGTTTTGACGGTGAAGGCGGGAATTTCTCCCCGACAGGAGATATAACACGCCCGTTCTCGTATTTGTACAGCAGAGGTGGTCATGAACCGGAGCCGGGAATTCGGAAACCCCGTCTCCGGCCGAGCCCATGTCCTAGGCGCTTCTCGGGGACTAAGAACGTTTCAGTTGCTGCTGTCAGCGCTCGATTCTCGGTCTTCAGCTAGCTGCAAATCATGATGATGACATGGATGAGAGTGTTCTTCAAACCATCGACTGCCTAGTTCCACTAGATTTCATACCTATAGGCGGCAAGACCTGACTGTTTCAATTGATACAAGGTCAACAAAACCCTGGCTGGCGGGGTTCTCCCGATGACTTCAGAGTAGAGTAACGTTCTAACTGAACTGAGGGAACTTCTACCGGGCGAGTAGACCTTCGCCTGGCATGGCATGGCAAAACAAAGTGTTTGTTCGGAGATATCTGTGACCATTACCAGGTTCCATGGTGGATTTATTCCATTTGCAAAGGCTCCATTTCCTGCTGCAAGGATGTTCGTACAGCGCGCTCTTTCAGAATGTGTGTAGTGAGTGTGCCTTTCTCATTTCAGTACGCCTCCGGCTTGTTAACGCCGCGCACATTTCGACTCCAAGATTGCCGTTTCAATATCAAGTTTCAGAAGATCTAGAAGGTGGTTATCTCTACTTCGTGGACCACAACCGGCGCTCCAACTGATAACCTCGTGTCAAGTGCACGTACCTAGGTACTTAGCCTTTGGAAAATTGTTCTTGTCTTGTTTTCTTCATATTCCTAGCTCCGCTATTGATTGACAATATCTACAGGTATTTATTCATCGTTTCTCAATCCTAGGCATAATGGCGTCTTCTCAAAACAAGTAGTAAAAAGTTGCAGAAGGTCGGCATCCAATTGCCGCTGGTATTTGCGAACAGGACCTCCGTAACTGTAACTAAAAATGGTTTTTCTAATTTTTAATGTTATTTTCTTGCATTGATCATGATCCGTTCACTGCAAATTTATAGACTATGGCCTCTTTCAGTTTAGAAGCTTTGTGAGATCAACCTTCAGCAGAAACTTCCACAAGAGACATGTTTATATTAAGTCTCTACTTTTAATAGCAGAGTTTGTTAGGGATTTCTATCGGGACCAGATTAAACGATGTTTAAATCAGGAAATGAACAACACAGCTCTCTCAAAAGCCCCGGCGTACTCTTTTGTAACTTCGCCCATCACCGCAACAAGCCTGCTTCGAGCAACCAGCCTGAATATGAGGGCCCTCACAAGCATCTGTAGGCACTCGAAGCTCGTACCGCCTAGTTTGACAAGATCTCGCCCTTGGTCGTGGTCTAGGATCCCGTCCACAATGACAATAGCTTCCGCGTATTCTACTGGCCGCCAGAATGGTGAGAAGTCAATGACCGTTGGAGGTGTCCCATCATCACGGAATAGCATGTTGCCTGTTAAGTCTCCGTGGACAATCTGAGAGGTCATCTTCACATTTTTACGTAGTTTAAGCAGCTCTTGATAGACACACTGCAGTTCGGGAACGACGTCAACGCTAGCTTCGCCCCATGCGACTTGATCTGCTACTGCCCAGGGATGCGAACGATGGCTTAGGAAGTCGGGATTCGGGATACCCTGCAGGGCTGCATGAAAAAAACGAGAAGTTCCCATGAGCTCTACCCATTTTCCGCCTGGACCAGCCCTACCAGCGACAAATTCAGATGCTGCCCAACCCTGGAAAACGAATTGCGAATTTGAAGCCAGGATGGGAGTTGGAACATGGAAATCACGATGGCTGGAAGATGCCAAAGCCGAAAAGACCTGGGCAGACCATTCAGCTTCGATAGGGTCATGGGCTGGCTTCAAAACGGCATTTCCGGAATGGAAGCTCTCGCCTTGACCACCTGGCAGAGGTTTCAGGCCGTCTTTAAGTCCGAATGCTTCTAAAACTATTTTCGAAGGATAAGCCATCTAATGTTGCTGGCTATAGCGTCCAGGGCCGTTAGTGAAAGGCTTGTGAGTCGTGGACTGGGGGAAGGGCCCGCTGCACCGCCAATCTGAAGAAATCCTATCCCGGTGCACGAACTAAATATTCACTAATATGACCACAGGCAATATTAGCACAGACACATTAAATGCTCCCCTTAATAAAATCACTTGTTGATAGCAAACAGCAGCCCAATGCGACAAAAAGTGAACAGCACGGGAGGATGGGGCTCTTAAGATCTATAAAACCAGTTTACCTTAATTGCAATATGGTAGCAGCATTAACTATTAGGACTGGTGTCAAAACTTGAGGCTTTGTGTGTTTGATAGCTGTTGTAAGTAAACCATGGTAATTGTAGCGGGAAGATATACCGAGATATAAATGTGGAAGGGTGTCTTAGTGGTATAGTATGATGAGTCATAATGAACATCTACACCGAAGTTGTCACATCCGAATCCTATGTACTCTGTGAAACGGGCATTTCGCAGAGAGATTGCAGAGGTAGCCCCATATCGCGGGACTGCGGCAGGTGGGTAAGATCAAGAGTTGTATAAATATATTTTAATTATAAGTACAGAACATTTCTTTAAGAACTGTCACGTCGGCTCTAGCTAGGAGATTAATTACGTTCTCGAAGTTAGTTAGTAAAATGCCATCTTGCCTCGTAGTAAGAAAACACCACGATCCGGCAGTCGAATTAAAAGCATATAAAACATAACGAACAACTCAAAAAAGGTGATAGACTAACACGGTAGGTATATGTTACGGGTACAGCGTCTATAGCTTCAACAACTCCGATATTGGAACTTCTCGAAACTCGCTGACGCGAGGACAATAAGTAGTAGGTGAACAATATGTCTTGTTCATTTCCCTAAATAATTGTAGAAGGGAGATAAAACAACGGCAAACCAACGAAAAAACAGCGAAAGTGCTCAATATCTATTATACAGGTGGTGAGCGAAGCCATTTTCCATCCTTTTATTGAGTCTTGAGTAGAATATCTCTAGCTTCATGGATGGATATTTGGGGTATAGACTGCAAATATATTGGTTTCCAAAGCAGGCTTGCCGTCATTCAAAGTGGACTCGGCATTAGGTTGGTTGTCCGCTTCGCAGCTCCTTTTTCCTCCCAGCTAAGTTCCTGGCAAGGCAGATCATGATTAGGATTGTGGCCAAGGCGATACCAAAGACGATTATCGCTATGAGATGGTTTGGTTGCATTTTGGCGGATGTGGTTTATCCTTAGAAGAGGGATGAGAGGATAGTGTCGTGGTACGCAGAAGTGTTGCGTTTGTGTTTGTAAGTGGAATTGTGTTTTGGGTGGAGCAGCTGGGATAGTTGTGATAGTTCCGGAGGTCAAGTCGATAGTTGCGAAGATGTGGGTGTGTAAAGTTGCCTCTGTTGAATTAAAAGTTCGTATTAACCTTGCCTTTAACTGTTAAATTTGCTTTTTGACTAGGATCAAGGTGAGGAAGGCGATGTCCAGAGTTAACCAGGAAGGTAGAACAAACTATTGTTGTTATAAAGGAATTTTGTTCCATAGCTGCAGCCATATTTATATGTTAAGCATTGCTGTGTCAGACGTGGTAGGTATAAGTGTGATTGGATCTCTGACAGTTGTGCATGCTGTAATAGTCTTGCTTGTATGTGATTAATGGGAAAGTCGGATTTGGTCTTCCTGGTTTGGAGTTGCTCCCTGGGTAGGTAAGATGATGAGAGTTATTGTTATGTTAGGTCTGACTGATATTTGGCCTGCTAGACTTTCGAAGAATAAAGTAGAGTCTGCTTCTTGGTAGGTGTAGTTATGTGTTTGTTGCTCGACAATTGGCAGTTGCCTAGTGAATGGCGACTATTCTATGGGTTGGCCCTGTCCTTTTGGGTCCAGACTCAGAGTCAAATCTTGAAGGTTAACGTTTTCATGTACTTTCCCACGCTAGCAAGATGATGAAAGCTAGAGCAAGGACGATAGCAGCGACGAGTGTTCCTATCATCCACCCTTCCATGATGAAAATGCCCTTCTTTGAGAGAAACTGCAGTGTGTAACTTAAAAGTCCAGAGTATGGTATGAGTTTCTGCGCAGATGCAAGGGTGTGGTGCTTGAGAAATAACAGCATTTAGTGGTGGCAATTGAATGTCGAAGCTTATATATCTGGGGAACAAGAGTTGTGCTAAGGGTGGCACATATGGGTATAGCTCCCGTCATGAGGTGGTGTTGTGAATCAAGGGTGTAAAGAATTGAGGAGCAGTGATTGTGTCTTGGGGAGAGAGGAGGAAGGCGCCCTTCTGGGGGTGTGTTAATGCCCTACTCCATTGATTAATTGGTAACATAAATGTGAGATTAGAAGTGTGGTGATATGAGAAACTTCCTTCCCCAACCCTCCAAGAAAATCCGGACTTTCAGGCCTCCACCAAAACACTCCTACTGGAAGCTCTTCATAGCTTGGCCCTCTCCTTCATATGGTCCAACACAAACTCAATGGCAGCCTTATACCCAAAAGGCCCCAACCCACAAATAACCGCCTCCGCCTTATCGCTAAAATAGCTCTTCCTCCTCCATTCCTCCCTCTTATAAACGTTGGTAACATGCAGCTCCACAAACGGAATATCCACGCCTAACAATGCGTCTCTAACCGCAACGCTAGAATGCGTAAAAGCCGCGGGATTTATCACAATGGCGTCTACACCCTCTTGACGTGCGGCATGGATCCGGTCAATGAGTGCTCCTTCATGGTTTGTTTGGTAGAATGAGAGAGAGGCTCCCGAGGATGCCGCTTGCGATATCGCGGCCTGCTCGATGTCTGCGAGTGTTGTTGAGCCATAGATATGTGGCTCTCGCGTACCGAGGAGATTCAAGTTGGGGCCATTGAGAACAAGAATGTTTTTAGGTGCCATGATGATGCTTTGGGCTTTTGAGTTTGTAGATAACGTTGGGGCTACAACGGTGGTTATATGTGGTGATTGTGGGAGTTGCGAGGTAAGGTATTATGGCATGGCGCTCTTTGATTCAAAAATGTCTACAACCATCGGCTTTATCTAGTATCCATAGGATGGTGATTTATAGGTATATGGTCCATCTCCTTTTGCTTAGCCTTTCTGCTCGCGGAGTTTCACTCTGCCACTACAAGTCCATTACGATATTTGTGTTGATGTGGAGTAAATAATGGTGGGGCGGGTGAATTCTTTAGCGGGCACCCTTGAATTCGAAACTCGAGGCTTTCGACTCGCGAGACCTCACAACACTCACAAACCCTCACCAAACCCTTAGAAATCCTCATAAATCTCTGGGTTGGTCAGTAGCAAAATGAAGCAGCACACATCTATAATGTGACTTAATTCGAATTTGGATTTGAGAACAAGAAACCCGCACTAACGTACATGTTAAAACCAAGCGGGACTGGATATCAACACACTTGCCACCTGTAGTAACGCCATCGTATCATATTGTACACGAGCTCATTCTCATTATAACGCCAGCGAATGCGAAATCCCCCAAACTCCGTCATATCATTCCCACTAACCTCGATGAGGAAGTCATCACAAGAAGTATTCACCAGCACCACGGCGGCCAGCTGGGACTGCACGCTTATCCTCAGGGACGGCACTGAAGATGCTGAATTTGGGGGTCAGATCTTCGCCAACGTTCATGATGGATGCGACGTTGCCACATCGATAACAGTAGTTAGGGGCGGACCAAACGGTGACAACAGATTTCTGAGAGAAGTGATACTGTTGAAAGTTAGTTATTTGCAGACAATTTTTAGTAAATAGAAGCACAGCATACCTTATACCCCTCGTTGACCAGTTGATGGGCACGTGCGATGAGCTTTAATCCGTTTACATGGTTGAATTCCGTCGCGACCTTGTCCCCGAAGAGCCATCCCGCACCACGTGGGGAAACTGCCCAAGTTTCAACATCCTCGGGATCACTCCAGACCAAGTCGCAGAAGGCTCCCTCATGAGGAATCTCCTGGGCGCGAGCAACAACCCGGATCTGATCAACTGTGCGGATCTCTGGGCTCAGACCGCCATGAACGCAAAGAACCTCGCCATCAACAATTGCAGCGAGGACGAGGAAATCAAAAACTTGGCAGCAAGACTTCCAGACAGAAGCGTTGCCGTATTTCTGCTGACACTCCTCGTAGAAGCCATACACCTGAGTAATCTGACGAGATTCATGATTACCACGGACCAGAGTAATCTTGTCGGGGTACCTTGAACGTATTAGCAAACCCTCAGCAAACACAAGTTCGAGAACTTACATGGCCTTAAGACACATGAGTAACGTAAAAGTCTCCAAACTAAAGTAGCCTCGATCAACGAAGTCTCCCAGGAAAATGAAGTTCTGGTTTCCATTTCCAGAGACTTCATTGACACCAATAGCCGAATCAGCCCCAGAGCTACCGCCACGGCTAGATTGACCTGCGGTACGTGGGCGGCCGCGTGTCTCTTCCTCTTCGTCGTCTTCACCGCTCGCGCTCTCGATACCACTGTCTGAGCTCCTAATCTTCTTCTTCAGCTTAGGGTCCGTAATCTCGGTTGGTGGCTCGATATCATCTGAGCTGATGGCCTTCGCCATGGTCAATGGTCTCTCCACATGTGTCTCGCCAGGCATGCCACCTGCGATGCGGAAAAGCTCCAGTAGATCGTAAAATTGTCCATGGATATCCCCGCAGATCGTAACTGGAGTTCGAACCGGCTGAATATTGGATTCTAAGTGAAATCAGCACCAGGCACATCGTGGCAGGAACCAGTACGCGCCCACCTTCCATGAGACACTCCTTCACCATCTCGCAGAGCTGCTTCATCTCGTTTTCGGGCAGGTAGTGACACTGCTTTGCCTCCTCCAGCCATTCGGGCAGACTAGCATTTGCACTCAGCTTTGCGGGGCCTGGCTTTGGCACGTTGGAGTTCGACATCTTTGGTGGCGTTGGCGGTGCGCTCTCGAGGTCTTGTTCGTGAAGTTTAGATTCTATCAATTCAAGTTCCCATTCAACACCTTCGCAAAGTTCCCGGTCATCTCTGAAGCGGTGGAGGACATCATCGGAGGGCGGCATTGTGAGCAGCGATGCCTAATAGGGTAGTGTTAGCGACTTTTCTTTGTCTTATCGTTATCGTGGCAGGGTGCACGGGCTCTGTTAATCACACTCTGTAGACTCTGGATTGTGTCCCTCACAAAGGCGTTCCTGTAGATCGAAGGCGAGCGAGCAACGAAGATCTTTGGCTGCGAACTTCGTTGTTAAATTGAAGAGTTCGCGACTTGTCGCTCACGCAAAGAAGGTTGGCTGCTACGGCTTTGAACGTATCCGACCATGGCTGCGTCGTCTGCTTTGAACAACAATCGATCCCAAGCAAATGGCGTCCTTCAAATCTCAACGTCCCAGACGACCGCGACCGGAAATACCTCAAAGTCGGCGGGTCCCAAGCTTCCAGCGCTTAAACTAAAGCTTGTTATCAGAAGACTTCCCCCTGGATTGACCGAATCTGAGTTCCTGACTGTACTTGGGGATGAGTGGAAGGTGGGGCAAGGGAAGGTTGATTGGTTTCTATACAAGGGAGGGAAGGATTCGAAAGAGTATGATATATACCTCTTTAGATGAAAGTAAGAAGCTAATTAATTCCAAGCCCTTCCAAGCCTTCTCGGCCATCTCGAGCATATTTACATTTGACGAAGGAGAGTCATCTTCTAAGCTTGTCCGATACAGTCCGTCAATCCATCTTTGAAGACGCGCAGAATACCTTCACCAACCCATGTCTCATTGGCCCCCCAACCGTCGAGTTTGCCCCGTATGGTCGGACACCAGGCGGTCGGCGTCGTGTGGATGCACGAGCTGGCACGATTGATCAGGATCCCGAATTTATGGCGTTCCTCGAAGGTCTTGCAAACCCCACAACATCGAAGGAGCTGAACGCCGACTCGCTCGCAGAAGGCTCATCGACGAAGCAGGAGAAGGTTACGATGACGCCATTAGTCCAGTACCTGAAAGATAAGAAAGCCAATAAGAACAAGGAGGCTGCAGTAAAGGCTGCAAAAAAGCAAGAGTCGCAACATGCTAAAGGCAAGGCCGCCAAAGACACCCATGACGATACTAAGAAAAAGGGTAAGGATGCTAAGGCAGACAAGTTAGTTGGGAAAGCTACGAAGGAAGCTGTCAAAATCTTGAACAGAACGACCTCAGCGAAAACAGCGTCAGAGTCATCCCAAAAAGCAGCAGGGTCCGGTTCGGACGCTTCTACAGCCCCCAAGCTCGATCTAGGTAAAGTTCCTGGCCGTCAACGGAGTGCTGTTCTCGCGGCTCATATTCGAATGTTGCAACGGGATCTTGGACTTAGCCCAGCACAGGCACATCGTCAAGTTAGACGCGATACTGCCGATGCTCAGAAAGCCGAGAGAGCAGCTACCGCCGTGAAGGCTAGTGCCGAGTTGACAGATGCATCGTCCCAACCGGCTCAATCTCCAACCGTCCCAACCGCGCCAAAGGCAAGCTCGTCACAGTCCCAGAGCAGAAGGTCTCGAGCAAAAGGGCCCGCGCTCCCTGAATCCCAAGCTAGCAAGAGATCACCATCCACTGCAGGCTCTTCGACCGCAGGCCCTTCTACGCCAATGGTACTTTTGAAGAAGCCCGAAACAACACAGTCTGTGCCTTCTGCTACCCCTGCCACTCAACCTCCGAAAGTAGCACCAACTGGAACGCCTCGAAGACCACAATCAACACCGGCTCCATCGGAAGGTGCTACGCAGGCTTTTATCAAACATGCCAATCCTTCTCAAGGCGTTACCGAAGCCCTGCTCAAAGAAGCCATGGAGAAATTTGGGCCTGTATCCGTGGTCGAGATTGATAAGAGAAAAGGCTTCGCTTATGTTGATTTCACCGAACCGGGAGCTCTAAAGAAGGCCATGGCAGCCAATCCTATATCCGTCGCCCAGGGCACCGTGCAAGTCATGCAAAGAAAGGGCACTGCTCTACCTCCTGAGAAAAAACCTGTACATCAAGCTCCACATGCACCTTCTCGGGGTGGTCGTGGCGGCAGGGGTGGTATGGCTGGAAGACGAGGCGGTAGAGGCGGGGGTCGAGGTGGAGCGAACGCTGCTCAAGCACCTGCTTCTGCGCCAACTGGACCAGCCGCGAAGTGATAGTTTACTTTTCGACGTCGGATTGATAAAAACAAACCTCGACCCCACCCTTCAAAGCATGCCGTATAGTATGGTGCTCTATTTTGAGATCGGTAGAAAACAAGCCAGCCTAGCGTATGAGACACAAAAGGTCAACCGCGCTAGGGAGGAGCTCTTTGGAACTCCTTGCACATAGTTTCACTTAGAGAATCGCTATAAGTGTTAGCAAACTTATACGTTGCAAACCATTGCATTCATTCCATGGTTTTGGAGAGGCGTCGGGTCAAACATGTATGGAGGTAGAACATTAGCAGTATGGTCATTGTCTTCCAGCCTTGTGCAAGAAGCAAGAAAGTGGCCAGTGGGTGAATGAGTAGCCTCCAACTGCTTCACCGTCACGTACCGTATGGATATGTTGAGGGATGAGATTCAGTAGGAAAATGATATTCGTTCTCTCGCGTTTCTCGTCCTCTTTGAGAATATAATAACATCCCAGAAATCGGATGTAGGAATAACCTCGTGCATAGTATTAGGTTAGACTACGATTCATTTCTCCCCTTAGACTTTCTTGCAGTTTCACTTCACTAGCTGCCTTTTCCCAATTCTAGCATTAATAAAAGCTGTTATTCGCTCGCTCAGTTTACCTGTCTCTCCGCCCTTGAAGCCGCCCCTAAGGCCAGGAGTATTTCGCATCCTCTAGGATCTGTCGCGCTACTTCTGCATCTACCGTGACATCAGCTCCACCTTATCGAACCTCCATTCTCCAAACAACTCAAGATTTCTAGATTATCCTTGGCTGGTTCCCGAGGTCCCGTAACCTCCCTTCACGTTGAAGTTCTGGGGTTTATTGATTCCTCTCTCCCAAGTGTCTCATCATTTCGACCGCAACAACTTGCAAAATCAGAAGTCACCTTAGGCGATCTTTCAATATTATATCACCTTTGAAAACAAAGTAAATCATGGACAATGCCAATGGAGAAACTGGTAAGTTGGCCAAGTCCTACTCGCGAAACATGAGCTTACATGCCTAGTATCTCGCCCTACTAGTGTTGCTAGCATCCGTCTCGAAGCCTCGAAAGAAAAGTTGATCAATGCATCCGCTGGTAAGAAAATTACAGTCCCTTCCAGGATGACCAAGCTCACAATCCTTACTAGTCAACTCGAATAACCCCGTATCCTCGAGCCTTGATTCCGCAGGCGCTACAGGCGCTGCAACCGTTGCTAGAGGTGACGATATGGGAGCCATCAAAAACAAAAGCGACTTGGTGTCGCCATCCGAGAACGAAATCACAGTTTCACCCATCCAGGAAACTCCTCCAGTAATGGCAAAGAATTTGGAGATCAGTCCTCATGAACTAGTGAGAGGTAGTGCGCACGCAATTGGGCAACAATTCACTCTATTTCCTAAGCTGTCAGTGGAACTTCGATGCATAATCTGGAAACTCGCTCTTCCCGGCACAAGATTCGTAACTATTCGGAAAACAAAATGTCTCGGCGATGGGGTCGAACCATACTGGGAGCCTGTCTGTGCAGAAAAAGCTCCAAGCCTACTCTTTGTCTGTCGGGAAGCCCGAGCCGAAGCCCTCAAGACGTATGTTCCAATCAAAGGGACCGTACCGGAATCGAGTGCGATATATTGCGATTTCAACAGAGATTACGTCTGCTTTGACAACTATATACTCTGTGGTTGCAAGTGCCGTGCAGAGGAACATATGTCCGTTATACTCGAGCAGCTGGTCGCTCAAATAAAGAGCGGACGGCTTTGCTACGTGGCGATGTCAATATTCAACGTCACGTACTTACGCGATTACCATCAACCTACGTCCTACATATTTCAATACCTAAAGGAGCTAACAGTGGGCCTTCCATCCCAGCACCTTGAACCACACCTCGAAGGGGATATTACCGCAATTAAACGGATCCTAGTAGATGTGGAATTACTAGCGCCAGTGACTAAAAATGTGCTGAGAGAGATAGAACTTACGTGGCCGGCCATCATGAAGGTTGGCCCGGCGTGGAAGCCACCTCGAGTGTCGCTGGGTGTGTTTGGTTTCGGATGCCCTCCGAAATTTCCTAACGTCTTCTACAACAGATATGGGCAAAGGCTTATGTAAATCGGCTTTTAGCTGGGTGCGGGTCTTTGCGGACTTCTATGTCTAGGTTATTGAGATTGCCTTACTTGACCATGCTTCGGTTTAATATCCATAGTGAATCGAAAGGGTAGAAGATAACATGATTTCTACTCTCTATACTTCGCTGTAATCTACCTTGATTGCGACCAACGCTACCAGCACAGTCCCTACCCATAACCAACTTTACTCCATCATATCCACCTCCATGGTTATATTTGCAAGTCTTTAACCATCCAATCCCAAGCTATGTGTGTGGATAATACATTCATATCCCTCTATATCTCTCGACATCTATCATCCATCTTAGAGTACGCCTCTAATTTAGCCCTCTATAGTTGAAGCTGACGGAGGAGGTGTCAAGAGTCCCTACTTATCGAGGAAGTTGTCGGCAAAGGTGAGGCATGGTGGGTATGGTGGGCATGATGTTAGCCGTGAAGAGACGATTAGCGTAGTTGGCCTGCTAGATAAACCCATGTTTTAGACCGGGTGCTACTAGACGGCCAAACATTTCTCATAAGTAGTGGTGCTGGTAGAGGTGGCATGTAGGCGCCAATAGATAGATATCTTCACTGCAAAAAGTTACAATATTATACCCCTATCTTCCTCAATCCAGTTCAACCAACCGCCAAATTCGATATATTAAAATATCAGTATCCTAACGCCCCTATTTCACCATAATCAAATACAACAGCTCTCCATGCATTTTTTATTCGTTTGTATACGAGTTTTCAATTTAGAAAGAAAAAAACCCCTCTGATATAACACATCTCCTTTTTAAAGTAAACTAGCTTCAATATGAGAATAGTTTAGTGGAGAACCTACAGCTTTCAATATATTATAATTAGATTTTAAGCTATCTAAAAAAAAGTATTTATCTAAGAACAATCTTGATAGAACAATACTCAAGAATACCTTAAATAAAGTTATTTACTTTATCCCTTTTTTCTAAGAAAAATAGATGAGCAGACGGTTTTTAGTGAAGCCATCTAGTTAGAGTATTTGAAGAATCTTTTAGATAAATTAACACTTGATCCGACATAAGTTTTTATTCTTTATATTATATATATATACCTCATTTACCTATGTTTTCACTAAATATATTTTATTAGAGAAAACCCGGTGTTTGGTCTAAATTAGTGTATTCTTTTAGGTACTGCTAACATTATTATTAAAAAATCCACTATTAATTTACTTTACTAAATATTACTATACTATACTTTACTTTACTTTACACTACTCTACAAGAGAGTAGTTACTCTATTACAAAACAGCTCAAAAAAAAGGGCTTAACCCTATAAAGTTAATTAAAATTTTTAGCAATAACTTTCAATTTTTATTTATCAATCCACACTTACAAGCTACCCAATTTACATACATTTATCCCCGGTTTCAATTTTCCACTATCAAAACTGTCCCCCTCCCAAGCCGCTCACATAGCGTCTAAGAAGCCCCCAGCTAATTTTATTTTCCCCATCTATGATATCTCCACAACCTTCTTCGTCTTCGCAGTTTGTTTTTTATATGAAAAATAATTGGACATCAAAGAAGAGCAGCGCCCTAAAGCTGTCGCAGGAAACCGGTTCAAGCGTATGGAAAAGAAACATGAATTTATAACTAATATTTATAAATGTCATTTCTATTTATCCTCTTAGGGCCCGTATAAAAAGTTCAACTATCTGTAGAGAATATCACTCAGGTGCGAAAGGAGTAATGGATAATTTATCCGCCAACATAGCTATTCCCATCTATAATATCTCTACATTTTAAAAATACAAAACAAAATTCAAACCCAATCCCTTTTTCTTTTTCCTAACGGCTTTTACGTTTTGCAAGAACCCAATTAATTAATTAAAAATACAACTAATCAATTCAACCAATTTCACTAGCAACTAATAATCTAGCAGACGCCCTTTTTCAAAATTCCAAAAGTAAAAACCTACTTACTTACCCTTGTACTAGTGAGCCATGATTCATTAAGTTCCCTGGCTTAATAACCAGCTTGACAAAGTAAGGAACTATAGGAATAGCTAAAGGATAATAAGAACACAGCAGAAGAAAGCCAAATAGGCAAAGAATGCAGAATTTGATATGGAGTGAGGGGGATTGCGGAACTGGCTTGAATCTGTATCCTACTACATATCGCTCTAAATGCCATAATATAAATAAAGTACATACATAGTAAGTAAGATCTTACACGGAGGGCTATTTAAAAAGAAAAACCCCCCAAATCCCGCCGCCTTATCTATTTAAGGAGTGTTCGTCTTTCACGCACAGTACAATCAAGCTACCTGACTAACCTCCATCCACCCACATATCGACATAATTTTTTTTTCCGCAGCCTCACGATGCACATATGTTATTATTACTCTTATTTAATTTACCATTCCCATGGGACGGGAATCACGGGATGTACATCACGTCAAAAGCAAAAAAACGCCGCAATTCTGCGCTGGATTTAGTGCCCGCGTGCCAGCCAGCCAGCCTGCCGGCCTGTTGCCTACAGGCCGAAGCCACGGCTTAGGGTACTGTAGGTCCTCGATATTAAGGAGGATTTATTATTAGGGCAGCTGAGGATTTTTGTATAGTAGGTGAGAGCGGCACGATAGTTAAGGTAGGTAAGTTAATAAGGCTGGTAAGGCTCCAGGGCGCCGTGAGCGCGGCTCATGGGGTGAGTGAGTGAGTGAGTGAGCGGGGGAGGTTTGGTCTGCCTCTGCCTGCAGTAGAGTACTACTTTGTAGTGCGCGCACAAGCCTGCAGCAGCACTGATGACGGCGATAATGCTATTCCAGCTCAAGCTTTTCGCGGTCAGCAGTATCGGTACCTGCTGACATGCTGACTTGCTGACATCAAATAATAACAGCCATCATTATTTCGAGGTCCTCTCGCACGGAAAAGACAGTTCGCGGGTGGAAGAAAGGTACATTTGGCTGCTGCCTACTGGGAGTTTCGAAGACCTAGCCAACGATCTCGGCCGCTCTCCCTTTTTTCCTGCGGCACCCGAGTGCTACTATGCCACAGTAACCATCCTCAATCTGTACAGTACCTTGTTGGGAAATATATTCCCGAGACAAGTGTGTCCTCCTGGGTTTCGGCTTCCTTCGGCATGAACGGTGAACGAGCAGGATTTCTTCACGATGATGATGATGATGATGGTGGTGGAGGTTTCGTTGTTCGGTCATGCCCGCGGGGCGCTGCGGACGGAGAAAAAGCATGACCAAGTTTGTCTCAACTCAGCCACAGGAGCGCCACATAACTTATTGAAAGAGGCAGTCAGCTCATCCGGAGAAAGGAAGAATGATATCGCGGAAAAGTCAATCGACAGCTGATGATTGGCGCCGGGGGTTGCGGTGGGGATGCTGGGGATGGGGGGTGTGCGAAGTAAGCACTAATGGCTTCGATGCAGATGTTCTGGAAAACTGCCACGATTCGATGGTTGATAATGGTGATTTATTAATAATATTCTTAGTGATACTCCGTACAGCACAGTACAGCGTCGTAAATCTGTTTGATGGATCCATCGGGCTGACGCGGACTGTGGAACCTGGGACTTGGAACCACCAGCTCGGTGGATTTCGGAGGGTTTGTTAGATAGGTTCATTAAGTAGAGATACAGGAAATGGCCGGATGTCACGGGATTTGTCACTGAGATGGGGTGGTGTGGCTGAGAATGTAGTGGGTTGGTGTGAGCTGGAGAGTTTGAAGTACGAAGGAAGTGCGTGAGCAGCTGTGTGTCTGTGACTCAGAGTGGCAAGACAAAGCATGAAAGCGCGCGGGTAGTGGCGAGTGGGTGGTGACACTGGTGAGTCGGAGTCGGATGCGAAAAGGGAAAAAGGGGGGCGGGCGAGATCGGAGGAGAGGATAGGATAGGATAGGATAGGCAAGGTAATCACACGGTACGAAGGACTAATTCCCCAGTCTTTGTTGGACCCCGGGATGGGTTGGGGTTTTCTCTCACGAGAGCGAATTACAGTGCATGGCCGGCGGCTGCGGCTGCGGCGACGCGATGGAGAGTCATATCCGTGATCAAGGCTGGACGGGGGCGAAATTGATAATCAGTGATGATGTGTTGGTGTCTGGTCTCCTCGGGGATTCTCCTCGGTTTGCCTTCGGTTTACGAAGTCAGATACTGTAGTTGAGTCACCTGATATCGTTATCTGGCCAGCTTGGCAAAGGAGAAGATACAGCACCGCACAGCACAGCACAGTCAGCTCAGCTGGCGATTGGGGACTCATTATCTCGCCGTTGAAGCGGGGATGGGTGAAGATATACGAGCATACCCGCGGACTACCGGTGGTGCATGCCTTTTCGACTTTTGCGGCCATAATGTTGTGTGTTACCGGAGGATGCGGCTGGCACGAAAGGTACGAGGTACGAAGGCAAATTACTGCGGTTCTTTGATCCGACACCGAACGTGACGGGCCGCGGGCTGGTGATGGCAATGCTGAGGCGGTTGAGTCATAGGGGGGAATCAGAATGATTGGGTTTGGTGAGAGGTGCGAGGGGGAATGATTATCCGGGCCCCGAGGCATGGCCTGTCTCTTGGAGGGCAAGAGATGATATCCTTGGTTTGGAGGTGTTACTGGTCTAGTAAAGATGACCCGAAACACTTTGTTTGTGTTGTGTTGTATTATTGTGTTCAAGTTGTGTTATTAGTAAGGTAAGGTAAGCTAAGGTGAGCCTGGTGAGGTGAGGTGAGAAGGTGCCTCACAAATGATACTTGTAGTAATAACAGGACGACTAAAACCGGAGAGATGCAGGTAAACCCGGCCACACACAAATAAATAACACACACTACAACTCACACTACAGTACAGCTGTACACTATGAGCATGAGGCAGAAACACGCTGCAGCAAAGGAGGGTTTCCGTGTCTGCAAGCGTCGCGCCGTCCAATGATATCGGGGAGTTCCTGTCGAGCGGGGAAGTCGAGGCTGGCTGTTATTGGTGTGTGATGGCATGGATACGAAGCAGGAAGGCCTTGATAGGCCGCCCGCGAAAGGAAGAAAGGAAGAAGGGAAGAAAGGCAGAAAAGGCAGCATCATTTACCTGTATTCCCTGGCCGTGGCATACATATCCTCTGGCGTTGGTTTCCCGGAAATACCTGCCACCGGTCTGATCTGCGGTTTCTGTCTTTTTTTAGATGACGATGCTCCGGTATCTCTCTGTACTGTGGTCTGTAGAGGGATCTCTCCGCAGTCAGCAGGCAGGAAAGGCTGTCTCCGGGCTCCGTCTCAGCCTGATCGAGGGGGCTGAGGGCGGGTTGGATGGCTTTGAAACCATAGATGAGACAGGTGGAGTTAATAATAAATGGGCTCGATGAGTAACAAGTACATGTCACACTCGAGCGACCTTCGTGGGCTCGGTAGGTACTAGGCACATCTCTGCCCAGCGTGCCAGCCAATGGCAGCGCGTACGTGTACGTATCGAGATGAGTCGATCGTCCGAATGGATGCGCGACGTGGCGATACCTACGTTCGAGGGGCGGGCGGATGGTGGCAAGTTGCGGCCTGGCTGCTGGTTGCTGCCCTGAGCTCGGCATCAGCTTCACGGTCGTGACTCGAGCAAAGCGGACACGACAACGCTTACGAGTGTAATGTCCTGTCTGTTTCTGGTAGGCGAAGAGGAGTGAGTGAGTGAGTGAGTGAAGCACAGCATAATTCGGGAGAGGCTTAGAGGGACGACATTCGTCGTTCGAAACCCTTGGATTAGTATGAATTTTAGGTGCTTGTTTGTGTCGCACATATTTCCGTACAGTGCGCAGTGTATTCTCTAGGCTACACAGCGCTACACAACACAGCAGAGCACAGCACAACGCAGCGTTGCGCTGCACCGCACAGCTCAGCAATTGACCTGTGCATGCATCGCCTTTGGCCTTGCCTTTTCTTTGACTCTGCTTACTCCGGCCGTCCAGGCGAAGGCGAAGGCGAAGCCAGGCAGGCGGGGCGGCGGGTGAGCGAGAGGGAGGGGTCAGAATAGAAACCGGATCCCTTTTTTCGCGCCTAGCACCTAGTAGTTAGTATACGTACTCTGGAGACACTACTTTGGCAAATCATTAGTTTCGGATCTCGATCGCAGAGATAGGGGGGAGGCGGAGGGGAAGGGGGGAAGAGGGGGCGATAAGGTGGAGTCATTGCTCTGGAGATGGAGATGGATATGGATATGGATTATGGATATGTGGTTATGGCTTGGTAGGCAGTGCTCTGGGATGGGATCCAGGTTGCATCGAGGATCGGAGGAGGCATTCGAGACGGCGCTGGCCGAGTGCAGTCCAAACCTTCAAAAAGTTGGCGGGCGAAGGCGACTCCGACGAGGAGGATGCGGCCGAAATGGCACGAAGTAGGATGGAGTTTACTGTACTCTGTACGTTAGCAGAGGAGCTTGTGCTCGAGCATGTACGTATGTATGGGCGATAGACTTTCGAGTGCGACGGCGATAGAACTTGCTGAAATGAATGACTTTGGTGTTCCTGAGCATGGTGTAGGTACCTAGGTACCTAAGGTAGCCATGTATGAGTGCGGTGCGAGCGAGCACTCGGGGGGGCGTGGCTGGAGTGCTGGTCAGCGTCATCAGGGCGGCTGCTGAGTGGTTGGACGAGGCGGAGCTGCACCTGGAGTCGTGGGCCGAGCAGAGTGGCGGGGTGGACATAACGTGAGATACTGGACACGGTGACTCTTCTGCCCCAGCCCAGCCCAGCGTGCACCGACCACCACCATGGGTAGATCACCATCGACCTGTGGTCGCCAACCAACCAGCAGTCCCGGCTTGCTCAGCGCCCCCAATGACCCCGATGCCCCCCCCAAATTCTGCCCAGTGCCCAGTGCCCAGCCACGCTGCAACCGAATCCTCCTCCCAGACACCACCCGCACCCGGCAGGCAGTACGTACTTCGTAGTGTAGTAGTGAGAACTGAGCAGCAGTAAACAGCAGTCAAACAGGAGCAGTACTCCAGTGCCCCCCCTTCGCCCTCGCCCTCACCCTCACCCTCATCCCCAGTAACCATACACATCTAGATGTGTATAAGAGACAGTCCCACCCCTCTGCGCGTCGTCCACTGTGTCCGTCCCACCGCCACTGGAGTATGAGTCCACACCACCCGCCTCTCGCCCTCGCCGCTCCCTCCAGCGAAAACCCCCCATAGCAACAAAACCTCGTCCTCGCCCGCTCCCCTTCGCCTTCGCCTTCGCTTTCTGCCCTCATCACCGCAATGTATGATTCCCAGGTCTAGACGAAAGCGGCTCTGAGAAGTCTGCACCAGCACCCACCGCCACCCACCGCCGACCCCGTTATCATCTATCTCTCCATCTATTTATTCCCCTATCTATATCTATTCTATCAAACAATCATCGCGTCCCGTCTACCGCAAACTCGCCTCAGTCACCATCCCTCTCTTCGCCTCCCCCCAGGGTGACTGATTATTGACGAGACACACACCACCACATCAACTGATCTGATCTCCCACAACACCACACCACAACCACGCAACTCTCGCCTTTCTACCTAACTCTTGGTTCCTTTTTGCCACTTTCTCTCTGCCTTCGCGCCTATTTTTTCCTTCGAATCTTTGTTCCTCTAGAGATACCCCCGTCCCCACAGGACGCTGCCTTGCCTGCCTACTCCTGCTCCTCCTACCTGCCTGCGCGGATTCCGAGAGGAACACCCGCCGCCCACGCTTGGCTGTCGCCACTGCCACTGCCTCCGACGCTGATACCGACCCTGAGCCAGAGCCAGAGCCAGAGCCAGACGAACAGTCACACTCGCTCAGTCTGAGTCCCTCTGAGTCGACACCACCGCCGACAACAACAACTACCACACCACTCACTCACTCACTCACCACGCGCCCCCTTTAACTTCTCTACCTAAATACCTCCCTAACTCCCCGTCGCGCTTCAGCCACCATCGCGCGATACAAGACCACTCCACTCAATCCTTCAGTTTCTCGTTGTTTATTAACCTCCCTCGATCGCCCGCTTCCCGCTGCTGCATTCACCAGCCACACCTCTCTCCCTCTCTCTCGACACTCTCCCTCTCGACCTCTCTCTATCTCCCTCGTCCTCATCCTCAGTTCGCGATCCATCTCGAATAAATACGTACCTTGGGGACTCCCCCGCCCGCCCTGATGGTCGCTGGTAGCCACTACTAGCCCATCATTTACCGCCACCGTTACCATTTTCATCGTCGAAAAGGGTTCATCATGAACCTCGCCCTCTCTAAATTCACCCCAGTCGCCAGTCTTACATCGTCAGCCGGTTTTATCGTACGCTCAGAGGTCTCAGAGACTTCTTTGCGTTAACTTGGTCCCTCCTTCCTCCCTCGATCATCCAGCTCCCGCAACGGCACTCGTGTTGTTGCATGAGCCTGTATCTAGTCAGCAAGGTTTCACGGATTCAGTTATAACGGTTTAATCGATTTGGCTTTGTACAGACGGCGACTGGAGCTTGTTTTCTTGAAGATTCAAACCTCCTAAACCCCTCGAAACAAAAATAAAACCCCGAAGATGAATGGCCGCGAAGATGATTCGCCGCCCTACATCGCCCTCTACGGAAACGGCCACGGCCCATACAGCTCCTCAATAGCCTCCTCAGCCTCGTCCTCCTCCGCCTCCGTCTGGTCCGATTCCGCCTCCCAGTCATCGGACGACTCCTCAGTTACCAGCACCTCCGATTCCGAACCCGCGGAGACGTATAACTGCCCACCTTCATTTGTGGCGGCCACCAACGCCTGCGAAAAAGAGATATCGGTCGCAACGTACTGGCCCAAGAAACATAAATCTACCCAGCTCCCACCCCAACAGCAGCGACAGCACCCAAGAAGAACGAGCGCGGAAACCTCGCTCCCGAGATGCCCCCCCTCGTTAGTCCGCCAAAGCGACCGAAAGGTCAGCTTCGTCGATAGCCTCGTCGGTAAGATAGAATTAAGTACCTTGAAGTGTGTCCCCTTGCTCAATATTCCCCTCTAGATTCTTCCGCCCAGATTGTTGAAGCCATCTGGCCGCTGTCGTCCGTTGTTTGTAGAAACGATATAGGTAATAAGGGTGTTCTTCCGCTCCGCACATTCATTCAGGAGACGCTGCGCAGATCAAGAACAAGTTACTCGACCTTGCAGGTTGCGTTGTACTACCTGATCCTGATTAAGCCGCATGTGCCCAAGCATGATTTCACGATGGAGCAACCCGATGATGCGCACTCGATCCGCGCTCTGCAATGTGGTCGACGAATGTTCCTTTCTGCTCTGATTCTTGCATCCAAGTATCTTCAAGACCGGAACTTCTCGGCCCGTGCGTGGAGCAAGATCTCTGGACTGAACACTTTGGAAATCAACCAAAATGAGATGGCTTTCCTCTTGGCCGTCAACTGGCAGTTGCATATTACTGATGCCGTCTTCCAACGCTGGACCGACATCGTTCTCAAATACACTCCCACGCAACCCCCGTCTGCGGGAGCAGCGTGTCCTCGACTTGCTGAGCAATCGGCGAATTGGAAATTAATAATTCTTAAGCTCAACCCCGCGTTGGATAACGTGGATGGGATCTCACCATCGGTATCTGCTAAGGATAGGTCTATGCCTCATTCTAGCCCACGGTCGCTCCCACCAATGGTTGCCGACCATGCCACATTTGGATATGGTTCGAATGAATCTACCCCAACTCCAAAGTACTACGCACCTAGTGTTATGGAGCCTTGTCTTCCGACGAGCGCTCAGAGCAGACCCGCACCAGCCCCTGGCCTGCTGCCCACCCCAAGGCTGACGCCCCAAAGTTCCGGATTCAACACTCCTGCAGTGAGTGCGGCTTCCTATATACTCGGCAAATCGGCGATGGGTTGCGCTATGGCTCAGGCATCAACTGCCAGCGTCTCGCAGCTGACGGAAAGATGGCCAACCTCTTCGCCTCAATCATACGTCTGCCGCCGGTCCTCCTTGGCCAGCTCGGTCTCTTCAATGTCCTCGCCAGAATCAATGGTCTCGGACACATCATCTCGGTCCTCTCGGTCCTCTTCGATCTCATCCGCCTCGTCTTTGATGAGCGCGCCGATCTCCACGAAACTGGATGTTCAGGCGCGCTGTCGCTACGCGAAGCTGTGCAGTGAGAGACAGACACGGACCGTCATTGCTCCCGTCCCAGAATACGGCGATAATGGCCCAACCTCATCGCCAGAGTCCTACACCGGCCCAGTTGGCAAGGACTTTGTTGATTTATCGCTGGATACTCCATTGGCAAAAAGAGACCTTGACGCGGATTTCTTCTCGAAGGACGAAGAAGCCGCCCGTGCTCTACAAGAACTTCACAACCATCCCCGGTCTGTAGACTCTCCAAGTAGAGCTGGCGCGAAACGTAGTCGCCCCCAATCAATTGATAACTCTCTGCAAGAAAATGTTAGAGAGATGTTGAGCGGCCGTTATGAGTCAACCGCGAGTAATTGGTCCGAGAACCTGACCAGGTCACGTGCTCTGCGTGTGACCTCAAGTCTTCAACAAGTCGGTGTCGAATCGACATCCAGTGCGTCAGTCGGACGGAAACGCGTGTGTTGCGCGACAGAAGCTACGCGGAGTCTCCCGCAATCAAATAACCTTCACCCAGCCCTAGGCGGCTTTGGCGGCCCAGGCATGTGGGAAGGAATACTTAATTAATCAAAAAGCGCCATCCCTTTGAAAAATGGTCAAGAAGGAAATCCGCCCTATACATATTACATCCTCGCAAAATGCCTTTTGTCACAACAGTTACACCTTTTCTTTTGTTTCACATCACCAAGGTGGTGGGTGGGGTTGGGGGTTTCGTCGGCTTGCATACACAGGTACATGCGTGATTTGCTCTTAGGGGATAGGCTAGCTGGGGGTTGTTTGCGGGTTCCTCGAATCTCATCATTCAGAAACTGCATTTTCTCGATGGAGTTTTTAGATGGGATAAGATGGGGATTCCCGATACATACATACATACAGCTTGCAGCGTTTTCTTTCGGAAAGGCATGGCATAGCATGGATATCTTTCGTTATGCATGGTGGGCGAGGCCAATATGTGGCGGCGGACCTTGTACGTTAGTAGTCGTAGTAAGTAAGTAGCTGAATGGAGAGAGATCTGATCGTAAGTTGAGTCTTTTTTATGGAGTTTGGTGACAATTGCTTTGTGTATTGGTTACAGTGAGTGGAGTCGAGTGGCTTTCGATACCCTCAAGTGAGATAGTAATGGCTCCGACTCTGGCACGACCTTGATGGGTTTGAGTTTATTAGCTCGGCATACTGCTCCCCACCAGAGGGGTCAACGGATCCATCCATAACCTCATCAAACAGCTGCAAATGACGACTCGCGTCCAATGGCCTACCGACACGCGGGATACAATCCTCTAGATCGAGGAACTTGGCAAGTAAGTAAGTGGAAGCCCTCGCCATCTTAGATGACCCGGGTCATATTTTTGATGGCACTTACGTAGGTACGTACATACCTTGCCTAGGAATGGAGGGTATCTTCAGAGTTTTCGTGCTTCTAGTATTTGTCCATTTTATGCTAGCTTAACTGGCCCTCGACTAGTAGGTAGGTAGGGTAGGCAGGTGGTTCATTCACTCTTGTGTTTTCATGGGCTTACATCTTCCCATCTCGTCGTCATATCTCCGGCTTGGCAACAGGATGCTTCGATGCTGGATTATTCCTCACCGTGCTAGCTGTATTTGTACTTTCGCCAGTAGCGAGATAGAGCTCTTGGTCTAGATTTCTTTCTGCCCCAGGTGGGCGGTTAATGATTATAGGGCATTAGCTTGTTTGCACAATATCGTTCTTCTCCGAGGATTCAATAGGACATTGATGGTGGTGCAAGATATTATGCTATGGCTTGATTTGGAGTTAATCTAATGCTATATAAAGTGATCCCCTGGGTATGAGGATTTTCTGAGCAGGAGATCAGATATGCGAGGGGGTCTGTTTTCTGTGCGCTTATGAGAGACCGTCGGAGGCTGGTGGGCCGCGGTAGACTGTGAGTTATGGCGGTTAGTTATGGGATTGGTAGTGGAGAAGGAAAGAGGAAGGAAGTGAGGATTTCCTTTCATTCGCATTCTCATACTCCGTCTCACCTCGCTTATCCACAAAATGGGGGAGTAAAGGCCAAGAGGAGAAAACGAGCGAGGGCAAAAACTCACCCCTCCTAGCATATACCCCATACCACACAGCACTTATCATCAAAAACGCCACAAAAACCACACTCGCATAATTCATACTCGACGCCGTCACCGGCAGCAGATTCGGCAAGCTAAACAGCACAACCTCGAACCCAATCCAGCATAAACTCACCACGTTAACCAACGTTCCAACGAGCGATCCGCAATTCCAGCGTGCTTGGCTCACCTCCCTTCGTCTGTCCCAGAGGAGGGATATGGCGATGGGGATCGCGTATGAGACCGCTAGGGCGATGACGCCCACCGAGATGAACGCCGTGAAGGCGCTGCTGCTCCCGAGGTTGATGAGCCCGAGTGCCATTTGCACGGCTGTGACGAGCAGCAGGGCGTATACCGGGGCATTGAGCGTTTCGTTTACCGTGGAGAAGAGCGCTGCGCCGGGAATGGCGTCGTCGCGCGCGAATGCCCAGGTGCAGCGTGACGCGGCCACCGTGATGCTGATGCTGCAGAACATGGTGACACCCAGGACTAGAAGCGTGAGTCCGAGACCGCCGCCGCGGCTGCCCATCACGGCGTGGAATATATATGGGAGGGCTTGTCCCGAGGGCGCTGACACGATGGCTTCCAGCGGTGGCAGCGTGGCGCATATGGGGATGATGAAGAAGAGGCCTGCGAGGCCGCCGGTTGGGATGCAGAGGGACATTGCGAGCGGGACTTTGAGGGCTGGGTCGGATACTTCTTCGGCCATGGAGGAGATCATGCCGATGGCCGAGAATGTGTAGGCTGCTGGTAACAAGCCGATGAAGAAGGTGAAGCCGCCCCAGCCGGAGAGGCTGGTGTCGTAGTGTCCCAAGGTGTAGGCTGCGCTGTGGCGGCCGACGTCTGCCTTGACGGATAGGGCAACGAGGATGATGAGGATGCTAATGGCTGTCCAGCCGGCGCAGATGGTGTCGACCATAGGGAGGAGGCGGTTCCCAAAGGTGCAGATGAAGAGTGTGATGAGACATATTGCGTAGAAGATCAGGAGGAGTTGCCAGGGCGTGGCAGTGAAATCTTCATGGAACATGGTAATCGTGGCGGATATCAACGAGGCGAAGCCGAAGTTCACGGATAGGGTGATGGTCCAATTCCCTATAAGCCATATCCACCCCGTGATAAAAGATAATTCCGTCTTGTGTCTCTTGGCGATCTGGAAAGACCACTGAATGGATCGGGAGTTAATATTTCCCCCCCTCTTTAGGTGGGAGTTTAGGGGTAAGTGGCTGAGGAGGAAAGTTCAAGGAACGAGAGACATGTTCTTCGGCGAAAAGCCTCAAGCAACCCGGTTATCACTTACATAGTATGGCCCAGCAGACGTCGGATATCTCGACGCTAGCTCGCCCAACGAGAGAGCGACACATTCATCGAGCACAAGAACAACCAGCCATCCCACAAAGATAGATAGTTGGCCGCCGCCATAAATGGCTACGAGGAGCGGACTGCCCTCGCCATAGGGAATAGCCGCGATGGCGAGCGTTTGGAATAGTAGGGTGAAGAGGGAACGGTTCCGTCGCAGTTCCGGGGTGTAGCCTAGGGCGGTTAAGCTGTCGAGGTCTTGGATGCTTCTAATGTCAGATCTTGCGGTTGTTTTGTTTGGAGGTGTTGCTGTGGATGTGCCTTTTTCGTCGGCCTGGGGTGGGATGACTTCGAGGGGCATGATGGCGTTTTGGGGAATGGAGAGATCGGGATGGGAGATTCCCGGACGTAAGATTGCGGAGAGGAAGATATCTTGCGATTTTGATTTAGTCCCGAAGATTCTAGTTGAAGGTTGTTGGCTGGTTGTCGCCCTCAACCTCACCGTTTCCGGTTCAATTTGCTATCGTCATCGCCATCCATCGCAGGGGCAACAGCAGGCGAAAGATCCCTCGCGAAGACCAACGAAAACAACAATTACCCACCCAGAAAAAGTGGGTTATACAGTATTTGAAAGGGCATCTCCACTGGATGTTTCAAAAATCCAACAAGCAGGCATGGATTGGAACCCTCAGCTCGAGCTCAGCTCTCATGTTGTGTAACGGAAGTACCCCTCAGCCACCTATCGGAGGTTGTACAACCCCGGATGAATAAAAGTAAGTCAAATCAACTATCAAGGACAATATAACAATTAGGCGGAGAAGCAACAAGGGCTTTTGACGATAAGCGCCGAAGGACTTCTTTTCATGAGCGTACTATTTCTCCTACCCTGCATATGCATACTATGTTGGAGGTTTTCTGCTCGAGCTGGGCCATACCGGCCAAGGTATCTGTAGGTAAAATAGGGCTATCTGTCGCCCCTGCATATGCAGGGTCCTTATATGCGAAGACGCAGTACATAGATTGCGAGGTAGACTTATCTGCGCAGGTACTTCTACTGTATTGCCATATGTGGTACGAGATTCCCGTGACTAGGATGGGCGGAAAAGTGGTATTAATACTGAATGGGCATGGGTCCACCAAACTGGGAGGGGTTGAAGAGACATGGGAATAGAGGGTTGACGATGATACATACGCAGCTTTCTTGGTTAGTATCGCAATAAGACATGGGGAGAAGGTTTGGAAGTAGATGCTGCTCCATTTATGTCAGCGATTATGTTAAATCACCGTTCTAGGAGAATGAAAGTGCATATAGAGCGGTTTAAGCTGCCATTGCCTATCAAATGAGTCTCCAACCTCGGAAATATCTATGCTAGAAGTACCATCCCTGCAAAGGCCGGCGGTGTTAGTAAACACCATTTTGATTTCTACGTTGGGGATACTTCGCCCGTCTCGCAACAAAAACTTGAAACTCAGAACACATATGATCCCAAAACCGGTCGCGTGGATTTAATGAACGGCCCTAGAGGCATAACGACGAGCTGATTGATATCCCCGTCAAAGAAAACGTCACTATCGATAACCTTCCTGGCAACTGTCTCGTTTTGGGCCAATAGACTTGATACGAGAGCGCCTAGGATACCACCAACCGAATGGTGAACGAAGGTAGAAAATAGATGTTGACTGAAGCTGCGGAATCTAGTCAGAAAGACATGCTTATAGGGCGGGTTGGCGACCATAAAACCTACAATGATGACAGGAAATCCACGAGAAATAGAAAGCGCAATTGTCTCAGCCAGCTCGGCTGATTCTCTGGTGTGTATGAAGTGTTGAGGCCCTAATGATATCGAAGCCACCTACATATGGGAGATAATAACTGACAAGGAATACCTGCAGCGAACAACATCCAATAACCGACCACCAAGGATGACATGAAAGCTGTCATACCATTCTACCGGTGTGAGTACCCACCCGATGTAGACAAGACTAATAGTAGTAATGACGGGCTAGAAGATATAGTACAGAGCAAGACAATATTGCATCAGTGAAATCAGATGCCTGTCATTCCTTAAGGATGGCTGGGGGGGATTGTGGAAAGGAACAAATTGACGACCAATCTTTGTATGCAAATGGGGGATATTAAGAGATAACTTTCTTCTATATACGATATAGGGTCTCTTATATTCAACATTACTTTGATATGAACATTATATTAGGTTGGCCATCTCCGGGTGATGGCAATGCGGGCAACACTCCGGCGCCGCTCTATTTCCCAAATAGGTGAATAAAAAGACCATCCATGCACCTATTTCACCTTGAGGCAATCTGTGGCTCAGGGCCCATTATGCAGCGGTATCGTTGAGAGGCCCAAAAACGCCTTGCGAGCCTCATGGCAGTGTTAGTGGCTAAGACGCTAAGTTGATCAATTAACATCCGTGTGTTCCAAGGTCAACCGAGCTGCTGTATTGGGACACGGGTTTTGCATCGTTTTTAGTTTCTCTACGTGAAAGGGTATATATAGTGGGTGGTGACCCCCCCACGCATCTTTCATAAATAGAATGATTTCGCACGCAATCTTTGTAGGCAGGATGAGCATTTGGTCACTTCGAGTCTGCCAGATCCCATCTCCACCGGAACGTGTGGATAATCTAACGAGTCTAAATAGCCCGCCTGACCTCGTTCTGCGGTAGAAAGTTATCGCAGAAGCATTTCTGACCTTAATATGTCACCTGAACCTTCCACGAAACGATGGAATTTTGATGACAACTCGTCTTTAACGCACATTTCGCAACCACGACTCCTTCTCCAACGAATGGCGTTTAGGTATAGTTTTAGGTATTCTGCTACCAGAGATGTCGACCTGTTTCGATCCTCGCAGCGTTGAATCTCTCAGAACAAGCAGCTGACGCCTGCAATTTCATCAAAATATTCCCACCACGACTGCTTTCTGACTTCCGCGGAGTTGTCAAGTGTCAACCATCGCCGTTCAAGGAACGATTCGAGGGATCTGAGAGCCTCGAATGATAGATATACCGATGTTTTCTCAAGGCTTTTTCGAATGGCACCCCTCTGTTCGGGAATCACGCAATGGGATCCGATGACCAACATCGGGAATAAAATGCAGTGGTGAAGTTTATCAGTGAGGCCTGTCCCACCGATGACCCCTATACCGCTTGTCACAGCTTGCTGGACCAAAGGATGGTCGACATCGAGACTACTCAGAGCTCGGTATAGATACAATGAAGCGCTAAAGCGGTATGCCGAGCAAAACGCTGCCCACGCCACAGAATCTGTAGTGGTACTGGTGGCATGTTGATCGGCTGCCTGTTGATCTAGAGACGATTGAATAGACGCCAGTGTGTCTATCTCGACAATGTCTTTGCAGGTTCGAACCCCAGCGCCAAGATTCGCCAGCCGTGCCATAATGGCCATTGTTTCAATGAAAGGATTATTCGGCTTGACGTTTCCCCACCATGATTCGCTATTTCCGAATTCAGCCCAAGACGATGGTTCGAAATATGGCGAGTCGCCGATTAGTAGGGAGTGGGTGAGGTCCATTGTGGCAAATATTGACAGCATCAAAACCGGGAGCTCCTGCTTCAACTCAAACACGCTGCGCGCCCCCGCCCATAGCTTAAGAATGGCCTTTCCTCCGACAAGATGGTGGTGTGTTGCGGAGGTTGAAACGGGTTCGATAATGCCGTCGAGGATACACAGTAATACATTTGCAATAAACAAACTGCTTGTAACTTCGTCGGAATGCGCGGTCATCAATTGCTCCCGGAAGACGCGTAATGCGCGGTTCCGGCTCTGTATCTTTTGCAAGACGAGGGCTTTCCCATCAACACTTCGGTAGGCGGCATGGGCATTAGCGACGGCGATGGCGCTTTCGAACAAGACTGGGTCCTTCTCCAGGAGCTTCAGATCAATGGTTGGCACAGTATTTGTTAAGTTGAAACGTGGGAGAAGTTCGTTCTCGAAGTACATCAGATAGTGATCACTGTTCCGTTGCAGTGTCGGCTTCTGATAGAGTGGGACCTTCTGCCCAGCAAACCGGCCTCTGGACGCTACACAGTCTGTCCATTTTAGACGGAGGGCA
Organism: Venustampulla echinocandica; assembly: GCF_003357145.1. Classification (NCBI taxonomy): domain Eukaryota; kingdom Fungi; phylum Ascomycota; class Leotiomycetes; order Helotiales; family Pleuroascaceae; genus Venustampulla; species Venustampulla echinocandica. The sequence continues at coordinate 3,060,568 of NW_022474205.1, read as the reverse complement.
CCATAGTCACAGCGGCGCCCAGTCTTGGTGCATTTGACGCAAGCGGGCAGGGTGAGATCGCAGATAACTCGGCGCTCTTTGCAGGACCAGCAAGATCCCTCAACGGTGCGGATGCGCGGCGGCATGGAGAAGAGAGGGTCAGGAAGGCATGAATATGCCGTGCGATACTCGAGAACTCGTACGTAGGATTTGGAGGGAGAGAGAGCAGAGGAGACCAGATGGCGATCGGCATGAGAGACGGAAGTAAGGGGCAGACGACGGGGAACTGTTACTATCTGCTTCTCTTTAGCACAGCCTTGCTGCGGCACTTACTCCGCAATGTATTGGCCCGGTTTGTTCAGCTGAGAAACAGACGAAATAAAGCTCCAGCTTGAAAATATGATGTCCGGCCAGCACGTGCCATAATACTGATTCAAGTACCTAATAAGGTACTCAAGGTACCTGGGTACTCGTAACTCCTCGAAGCCCGCCTCCCCGCGTTGAGGCGTGGGTGACGACGAAGCGAATACGAGTATTCAGATCGCATGTAACAAAGGGATTTGCAACATCATGTCCTTCCTCTCTCGCCTCCTGAGCGTTGCATGTTCACGTTGCGTCTAGAATGTGATTTGGGGTCTCGAATCTCGATGGATGCAAGCACTCCGACAAATGATTCCACGTGGAAATATTCATTGTTCTGGACAACTTCTATGTTTCTTCCCCCATCGCTGCAACCACTATTATGGCGCCCGTACGAAGGTACTGGTCTCGGAATATGACACTGTTAGGATCCCCAGCCCACTAGCACAGTTAATAAAACTCTCCAGTTATCTCTCCGCCATGTACTCGACGCCCGATATGGAAGTAATGAAAACCTCGATCGTCAAGTGGCGCGATGGACCGGCTTCACGAGTGATATGAGTGAGGCTTGGGAATCGAACAGGATTCGGATAATTTCAAGGTCGATAAGTACTTCGTTGCAATTGAGACCTCCCGTTCTAGTTGCTCCAAGGGAGATGGTGGTAGGCTATTGGAAACCCTCTCATATTGTCAATAGCCTTATTTCTAGTTTTGTTTTATTGCTGTTCTTACCTATTATAAATTCCCTGTCTTGCGAGTATGAATTAACAGTAGAGTAGTAAGTTAGCAACAAGGCGCTTCCAAAAGCTTGATGATTTGGTGTTTGGATTGGAGACATTTAACTAAAGCGTGGCGATTAATCGAAGATGGGCGGAGTTTGTTAATGCTCGTTGTAAAGAGACGTCGAAAAGAGCTCGCACAGTAGAGTAAAGTGTGGGTGTGATGAGGAAGGAAACCCGAGAATGCCATATGCCAGGTGTACTAGGTAGGTAGGCAGAGGTTGATGCCCGACCTCTGCTATTAGAGGGTATAGTATTTGATCGGGGTAGTTTAATATAGTACAAATAAACACGACCTCCTTTGTTATACTTGTAATACATAGGTAGGTAACTTCTACCTAGGTGGTATTTATTCTCTTTGGCTTCCCGTGATGCAACAGCCTCTTAAGACCCCTAGAGAAGCTTACTAGTCCCACACATCGCCTCAAAACTTTTCTTCTGCTATTAAATAACATGCCCAGGCTTACCAGCCCCGGTATGGGGGCATTGTACGAATATATCATTATTACCCCTGGATGTTTCTTCTTGACCTTGTGGTTGCCTCTACCATTCCTTGAGCAGGTCACGTCTTCTTTCTAGACAACAGCCGACTAGTCAACCAGGCATATATTGATAAGTTAGGACCCCCGCAATCACATCCCACCTTTTTCTGTCCCCTTAAGGGATGCAAAGCCTCCAATTCCAGTCCATCTTCCTTCCCCCTTTCTCGCTCTCCCTCTATCCGCCTCAACAACACCATATACCTCCAACACCGCTTCACCACGCTTCCTCGCCTTCGTCGCTCCTTCCCCCCTTCTAGAACCTGAACTCTATATTAGCTTCTCGCAATCACAAACGCAATCACAAACTTTATAATGGACAAGCTATTCCCTTTTCCATTCTGAAGCTAGGTAGGTAACTGCTAAACTGGTGACCAATGGGCATTTTCTCTTCGCATCTGGTGAGTTTCAAATTGGGTTTGGAGTGTCGCTCTCACCGCGCTACTCGCTACTCGCAATCACCACACTAGATACGCGCATAGCATATAAGGCTGCCCTCCCACTACCTTCTTCCTCTTCTTTTCTTTCCTCCTCGCTTTGCTCGCTGTGATCATCTCGATGTCTCGCTTTAGCTCTGCACTTTCCGCACGCAGGTCCCTGGACTGTGTTGCTTCCCCTTCCCATGCGTCGGCCCTTCGCGGTCGTGGGTTCATGTCCCACACTCTCCAACCAGCTTCCACCCGTCTAGCTTTCTCGACCGGACCACGAAGCTCTCATAATGCGTCGGCCCTCAGCGGTCGTGGGTTCATGTCCCACACTCTTCAACCAGCTTCCACCCGTCTACCGTTCTCGACCGGACCACGAAGCATTTCGCCATCATCGTCTGTTCACACCATGCCTTCACCTCCTACCTCGATCGCGTCGAGCTTTTCGCCAACGTTGGATATGGGAGAGGCTGTTGGCACCGGGGTGGGCTATATTGGTGACGAATCCCCCTCCTTCCGATCTGTTTGGTCTTCATCCTCCTTTGGTTCCCGTTTTGCTTCTTGTACTTCTGCTCCTCTCCCTTCTTGTCATCCTCCTTCTTGTCCCTCCCCTTCCAATCCTCTTCCTTCTTGGGTTCCTGGCTCTCGTCCCTCTGCTTCGCGTCCTGTTGGCACTGAAGATATCCCGTCAGAACTTTATCATGCATGTGCAAAGTTGCCCGAGTTCTTCTGGAGGGTTCTAACCGGCACCTATGAGACCTCAAGTGAGGAAGAGTCGTCCGTGTCAGACAAGGTATCCCCCGAAGAACAGTCAGGAGTATCTGATGAGGCCTTGGAAGTGTTTGACCCTTCTTGGGTGCCTCAAGTGGGCCCCGTGGGGCCGGACAGCGATAGTAGTGATTCGTGGTCAGGTTTGTCAGAAAGTTCTGATGATATGACATTGTATACAGCCTCACCGTCGCCTCCCTGGACTGACCGGTCCTACGAGGGTAGTGGATCAAGTGACCTGGTGTCGATGGGATCCCCCTGTATTCAATTCTCTTTTGTTCAAGCGTGTTCGCGTGCGAGTTCTCCTGCGTTTGAGTCCCCAAAAAAGACCTATCCCCCTGCGGCTTGGATGAACCCGCATCACAAGCGTGAGTGGGCACCCCGTCTTGAGGAAGTTTATCAGAGAGAGCTTGCCGCTCTAAAGTTCGAGTCGTCTCGATACAAGTGTGAGATCAGTGACGTTCTCTCTGTGTCCCCGGCGGCTTCCAAGCCCCGTACTTACTCGCCAGTTCCAAACGTAGTTCGCCCCGTTTTCCCTCGCATTCCGCAAGTGCGGAACAGCCGGTGGACAAGTCGTCCATTCAATCCTTACTGTTTCCTTGACTCTGTGACTGCTCCCTCGCCTGTTCGTGTTCCTTCTCCTGTTCCTTCTCCTATGACTCCCAAGGCCAGTGTCTATTCGCCCACTCCAGTTCGCCCTATTCTCCCTTCGATTCCGCAAGTGCGGAACAGTCGGTGGACAAGTCGTCCGTTCGACCCTTATCGCTTCCTTGACTCTGTGACTGCTCCCTCGCCTGTGCCCTGCCATGTTCCCCTGACTGCTCCTATTCCTATCTCCTCTCCCATCCCCATGCCCATCCCCTTGCCCATTCCTGTTGTGACCCAGCCGTCAGCCCGGACCCAGTCCGCCTCTCGGCCAGCCCAGCAGGACGACATGTCGACACCTCCAGCCCCGATTCTGAATCCTCATATCTGCAATGACTCCCCTGAGCCATTGATCCTCGAGTGCGACGAACCAGTTCTGCAACTGGAGTCGACAATTATTGATGATGCTAACAACGAAACCCCAGGGATCCCTGGCTCCTGGCCAGATGACAGCACCGACGATGATTCCAATTCGGAGTTTACCAACTTGTCCAATGCTTTTAAGCGGCCTGCCATGTGAGTATCCTCTTCGTGGCCTCCTGATCATCCAATAATGACATATCATATAGTGCAGTCGTTGGCTTGTCTTGTGTGGTCTTGTGTGCCGCGGCGATGCACTCCTTTTGGTAAGTAGCCCATTTTATGTTTTGCTGACAAGTCTAGGGTGCCTAACAATGGTCTACCTTCTCGTGGTGTTAGGTGTCAGTACCCGATTGCTTGTCACTAGGGGAAGCCAACAGACCTCATAATTTCCCGCTTCCATTTCAAGGTTGGTCAACCACCCCAGCTGATTGTATATCTGCTAAAGTTTTGTGGTCAGCAACTTCTGAATCCGGGGAATGGAAATCCACAGTCTTACATTTGGTTTCTTCAATGATGTATTTGCTTTTTTGCAGCTGGTTGACCTTTTCATCATCGCTCAACAGCCACTGGCAGGTGCAAGTTAGTAATTGAATTGAAAATTTTCCCACACCGCATCGACGCCACCGATGGTTTGTCCATATAGACGTGCTGTGCGAGAGGCAATATTTCTCCAAATGATGTAGAAAGCGACTTTGAATATCACAATTCCCGCTCAATTGCCTTCTGGCCTATAATATGCCTTGTTTCGCCTCCTATTTCACATTATAGGAAACCCCACCTTCCTTCATAGACACATGTACAGCTGTATTGCCTTTTACTCTTTCAATGCATATCTCCGGTTTGACCAAGCTTGGCACCGGTTGACATATATTTTTATTGACTTTACTCGGGTAGACTTCATGGAGCTCAGAAATAGTGATTGGATTTGCAAACTTGGAGATATGAACCATAAATTGTTAGGTTGACAAAATGTACAGTACAGTTGTTAGAAAGAAGCGATTGGATGTTGCAGCTATGTTTAGAAATGAACTTGACGAAGAAGGACAATAAACTCGACGTGCCTAGTTCAAGAGACAAAATTGGAGAGCACGTGTATGCTGATAAACCTGTTGAACAAACTGCAGGATGGGAAGTGAAGAACATGCACATAGAGAACAGATGAGGGGCAAGCAGATACGAGGGGTAAGCATGGCCATAACTGGAACAAAATATGCTCTTAGCGCTTAGCGAAAGGTGTCGGGCTACCATAAGTACGAAACGCATGTATGTAGTTCCGGATTCGTGGTAGATCTGATTCAGTGAGCTACCTACCTACCTACCTATCCGCTAGCTCCTCACTCTTCTCCAACATCATAAACATCATTATACTACGTAACTCCGGCCTAGCGGCGCCTGAAACGCTATGCTATTTTCCCTGTCCAGCCATCATGTCTTGTGCTTCTTCAGGCTAGCCTGCTCTATCGACTTCGTCTACTAAAGATGATGAGGAAATGACGATGCTCAGCTGACGTCTGGTAATCGAACGGCAATGTCGCCGGATTGAGTGATATAGCGGACCCATGGTAATGAGGAGTATTGGAGCTAGAGGGAGATTAGCTAGGCTTTGGTGTATGGAGAGACGGCGATTGAGGATGTAGATTGAGATGCGGCCCAAAAATTTGATGTGGCCACACGATCTAAAATAAGACGGTATAAGGGGGCAAGGGGGGATACATGCCTTCGGCTCGATGATCTTCAGATAGCGGACTTGGATTCCACTCGTCGTGAAATATGGAATCTCAAACTTCACACTGATAGGTCTCTTTGCCCCTTTACCTCCAACGCCACCCATACTACCTCCAAACCCGCCCGTCATGCCACCTCCATGTTCGTCATCGCCTTTGACACTTGGTAGACCCAATTCAGCCCTCATCAAGAACTCCTTATTCCCACCGAATTGCTTGATCTTCCACACAATCGCGCTCTTCTCGGGCGCATAATGCACGCTCCCGATATTCGTTCGGAACCGTGGAGAATCTGCATCTTCAGGCACAGGAACGGTGATTTCGACGTTGTTAGCTGTGCTCCTTCGCTTGAATTGCGCCTTCGCCTTCAACATGTATTCTATCCTACTTCCAGAATGCGATTCCACAATGCATTCTACCCATATCAATGGCTTGACTTGCGTGTTCAGACGGTAGGACATCAGTTCGAACTCTCCATCCGGAGGGATAAAGGAGATAGTGCGGTCGTTCTCGAACCGTGACAGACGGACGCATTGATGGAATTTCACGTCTTCCATTTCGATTGCTTTCCCTCTTGTAGCCCGACCTGTTGTTTCGAACATAACTTTGTCGTTTAGCCCCAGGCGTAACTCAGGCATCCCGGAGAGATAGCATTTCATTTTTATTGCGCCGAGAATTTCGGAGCGGAGAACGTTGCCATTTGACGAGACAAGGAGGTTGAGCGATTCTACAACATCGAGGAAGACTTCATTCTTCCGGTAACGGATACCCTCTGACCGCCACGACACGGCATTTGTAACTGCTATTGGAGGCCGCGCTTGGATTTCCAGCTTGTGTGATTCTTGAGTAATATATTCTTGGAGGATCTTGGATTCGGTGGTTTGGGGATATCCAAAGTCCATCATTTCATCCAAGAGTTCGTAGATGATGACGAAGTTGTCGCGTATTGATTCTTCCTCGAGCTCTTTGAAATACTCGGTGAAGACCTCGACGATTTTATGGAGAAAGAGCAGGATTTCGGCGGCATTTGTGTTTCGTTTTGTCAAGGCTAGAAGGTAGAGATTGTTGTGGCGGATGTAGAGATACTATGACAGCGTCAGAACATGCTACTTCCTGTGCAATAGCCATGTCATGACATACGTTGATTCCTTCGTCTGAGAAACAGGGGGGGACGGCGGAGCTCTCTTCTTCTGCTTCACTCAGTAGTATTGGGAACTTCTCAACCGCGGACATAGGGATGTCTCCTCTATAGTTCCGGGCCAAGAGAGTCTGCCAAGTATCGTCAGTAGACAGTCCGCCATGATCTGCGAATACCATATCATACCTTGCCCTTGAGATCGAGAAAGAAGACAGCGGACGCCATGACAGCGATTGGCACGTAGAGATGGACAACTTGAACTGGGCCGAGCAAGCCAGATTGGCAAGAAGAAGGAGATCAGTTGATCCGCAGCATTCGTAATGGCAATGGCAGAAGATTGGTGGGTATAGTCAGGGGGAAACGATTTAATGTTTCTAGTGTTCCTGCCCCACGCCCGCCATTTCAGTCCAGAGCTCTCTCTCACTGAAGTGGCCGCGTCGCTAACTCGAGCCGCCTAATAGGGCCTAGCGCCGATCCGACGAACACGGAGCCGGGAAATATAAAATCTCGGTCGCGAGTTTCTTTCGGCCTTTTCTCTTCTTCTTTCCAACGCGCCCTTTTAGACAGTGCAGCTCAACATATAAAGCACAACCGGCCTGGCATTCTGTCAGTGCCAACCTTGCCTTCCCATTGATGCAGTTAGCGATTTCGCGGCGCGGAGACTGAACTATAGAGGGACCATAAGAGCTGGCCGGGCATTGCTTGAAAGAGCAACAGGTTGCCTGGGCGGCGTCAGAGGGCCCATACAGACCCGATGCGATGCAGTAGAGTTGATGCGCTTTTGTTTCTGGCTGGCTCCAGGTCAAGCTGTGGCTATTGCTATAGCTGTCGTGGAGACTATAAACGTCGAGGAAGCAGATGCTGTATTGCAAGCGCACTTGAGGTGGCAGGGCAACTTTTCCCTATGTCACCCCAAGTACCACATGCACAAGGTAGTAATTATCACAATATCACAATATGAATGCTTGTAATGGCTTTTGCATCCTATGCCGTTCCACCATTGCCACCTTTGCCACCCCGAGTGCGAAGTATCAGATCCAATTTTCAGCCCTTGGAGCCCATTTATCGATTTATCTCTGACAATTTGCACGTGAGAAGTTGCCTTTTGCCGAATTGGCGGCATGTGATCCGCAGATGCGATGATTGCTTTGTACTTTACACTTTGCACGAAGTACCTACCTGCACTTGGGCATTTGATTGTCCATATGCTGCCAACACCCGCTGCGAGGAATAGACCTGGTTTTGCGCCGATCGCCATCCTGATAGGCAACCCTCAATACAACACCGACTGCGCTGCTGTAGCTCTCGAGACCTTTCTGCGGCTTCCCAGCGCCCCACGGCGTGTCGCATCGAGAGCCAAGTCGACGAGCAACGAGACTCGTTGCTGAGACCGAGGACAACAGGAAACTGTCCGACCATCACTACACGGCACAATATCACCAATGCTGTGCCATTCTGCCGTCGCCTTCTTCCAACCATCTACAAGACGATAGCTATAATATCTATAACTACCTGCTACCATCCGCGTCAACTTCGCGCTCGCGCTCTGCTCTCTGTCTCTGCGCTTAGCATGGAACAAGAGCAGGAGCAAGTTCACATGCTGCGAGAGGAACCCCCATCCTACTCCCTCTCCCAGTCGCACGACCCTCCATCTTTACATCTTCCCTCTGCCCCCTCGACCGATCCCCAACCTGTCCATCATGATCGCACGCTGCCACCCTTACCAGCTCCCGCTCGACCAGAGCCACGAAATAAGTCTGAACCCGAGGAGCATCCGTTCACCTGGCCGTCGTCCAATCCCCTGACGGCATATTACCAGCCGGGACCGGCGCAATTATCGCCCAAGAATACATCGAGTGGCATGGGGTCTCCAACTGCGATGGACCTGGGTACACCTGATAGTCGAGGAGGTCGGGGCGGAAGCGTGCTCTCGATTGATGATCCAGATGTGCGGCTTGCCGCCGAAGCTTTGGGGGATCTTCGTGCTGGTATGTGGATGACACAACAAGAATGCAGCCTTATCAAACTAACAGCGTTGTTTTAGACTTTGTACAATCTCCTCCCCAACGTCACAACTCACTACCCTCATCCTCTCCACGCAATTCCCGAACGAGAGGGGCACAGCAGGCAGAGCCCTTGCTCTCCCTCCTCACAACTTCTCACCCACTAATCGGTACCGCAATCGGGGGCTCCCTCTCAGCCTACTCAGCATCCAAAAACTATAGCCCACGGTTTAAATCGGGCGCGGAATATGTGGAAAAAAGGTTCTCGCCAGTTGTCAATACAGTGGGTTCCGTCGGGCGCCTAACGGGCGTTGAAGGAGGAGTACGTTGGTTTCTCGGTGGGCGGCGACCAAGCCATCACTCACCATCTGATGCGGAAACTGCTGGAGAGGGTTCAAACAAACGCCGCAAAGTTGAGACGGATGGCCAAGAAACGGATAGCAATGTGCCACGCGACCCGTATCCAGTCTACCGGCAAGAATTGCAACATCGACAAAGGGCGCCAAGCCACAGTTCAACAGCCGATAGCCTACCGGCATATGATGATTATAGAAGCCCTAGTTATGAAGACACTGAGAGGGCTTTGGTACCTGCGCAATTACAGGGCGAGGTGAGAAGTCCGGGAAGTTCCTGGCAGTCACGGCTCGTATTATCCACAAGCGGGCTCAGTGTCGCAATGAGCGATGAGAGCTTACGCAGCCTGAAGTATTGCTTAAGCTGGCTCAGCTGGGCGAATGAGCACATCGGGAAAGTCATTCTGGCCTTAAAATCGGCACTAGAGCAATATGATCAATCGCCGGCGTACGAAAATTCTGGCGCAATCACTAATTCCGATGAGAAAGGTGAACAACAAGGACAATTGGTGGTGAGAAGTGAGGCCGAGCGCTCGGCTTTGAATGCGAAGGTCGCAGAACTAAAGGGTGATGTCTTGAAAACATTGAAAGAAGTTGTCGACGTTGTATCAAAATATGCAGGAGGGGCATTGCCAGACAATGCGCGGGAACTAGTCAAGAGACATCTGACATCCTTGCCTCAAAGATTCCGTCTTGCCAATTCGCGCAGCAGCGGGGAAACCGGCAGCTCGCGGAACCTAGAGCAGAGCGATGCAGAGATAGAGGGGGCACACAGAGTTCTGGTCCTAGCCAAAGAAGGGCTCGATATGATGTCGCAGGTATCGGGTGTACTTGATGGTACAATCACCAGTGCAGAGGAATGGTGCGAGAGACTAGGGAAGAAGAAGCGCGAGGAAGCCGAAGGCGAGATGGGCAGTTCCAGCACTCCTGGAAATTTGGAAAAGCCACCTCCTCAATTACCAAAAATAGACGGCCAAGATAATGGGGATTTGAGGCGTTCTTCAGATGTGAATATGGGATAACTGCTGTATGCCATATTCCTTTTGTCTAGATATGTCGGAGTTATTGGTTTGGAATAATTTGGCTGGTGTTACCATAGGAGTCTGGGCGAATCAATAGGCATGGGGGAAGATTACGCATGTGCGATTTTATATACCACTTACTATACTTTCTTTAAGTCGAGGTAGAATCTAATACCGATAGTTTACATAGGCTGAGCCTGATCTGTCTTGCCATATTGATGGTTTCACTTGCAGAGGGTCTTGGGAAACCCACAGCATTCTCTACTTGAATGCGTCGAGCTTTCTTTGTCCTCAGTCATCCTTTCATCCATTTACTTCGATTTAGATTTGTTCACCGCTCACAGAGCATGATACACTGTGTTTCCTTGCCATTTATCATTAGCTGTAGAAAACGATAGCGCGGCCCACCTGGCAACCTGCATCACCAAGTGGTAGTTTGCAATAAAAATCACATCCGAGACAATGCTCCTAGTCGACTTCACGGTCCTATCCCTACGACTAAGAGATATAAACCGTTTGCAATGCGTTCGTTTTCTCTATGGCCCTTCACTCTCAAAACCTTACCTTGGATCATCTTCACACGAATACTATAGTCTCCTGTTCTTGGCTTAATCACAGTATGGAGGAATCGTCATCCCAATTTCCAGCCCCCATTCATGAACAATCACTTTCTCTCCAGAGATGGGGTCCTTCAGCTACCCATAAGTCGCAACAACAGCTGGGAATTTGCTCTGCCTCTGACCCGGGACCGGAAATGCTTTCCCAGAACCGCCACCAAGATGCAACGGGTATAGCTTGTCTCTAGAGACGTTCTGTTTCGTAGGACATCTCGTCCGAGGAACTTTTGGTTCCAGAGGATGGCCTTCCAATTTCCTCTTCCTCTAGCCTGGTTCTCAGCTACTTTCCATGAAAGGCCAGCAGCATCAGACTTTCACAACGGGTATTCAAAAAGGCCCTGTCTCCAAAGGCTTTGCGAAATTTAACGTTCCAAATAAGGTCAGCCTCAATACAACTGCTCGGCCGTTTTCACTTGCAGCACATTTTCAGGCTACATGGGAGCATCGAGGTGTACTGATTTCTTCCACGGGTCTTAGCATGTCACTTACCACTCCATCCAATCCACGGAACAAACAACAATTCCACCCCTCAGCATTGGGACCAGAGCCTCCGACCTTTGGCAACGTTTCTTACAGTTACGAGGAACCCTCGATTAATACTCAACTAGATATACTCGACATTCACACCAGGATGATGGGCCAAGACCTCGACAGGCTAACCCTGCACACTCACTGGCAACGCCAACTCTCCTTACCAGCCAAATTCCCTGGATCAACATTATTGCACCATAGATCCAATAGTTACGCTAGAGAATATAGGTTTCACCTCTCCCCGCACGTTTGAGCTACGGTGTTCATCCCAACTGCCGGAGCCATGTACCACACATCGGCCCTGATATTACATGGGGTCTAATGGGCGATACGTTTAACAACTCTGCAACTGGTCCTAACATTTCCTACACTCAGTAGCTGATGAGGAGAGGAGTGTGAGCCCGTATAAAGATAAAAACGCCCATCCCACGCCAACTTCAACTGTTTCTACGCTCGCTCCGCCTGCCAATTTAGGAACCCAACACCAGAGGGAGAACTAGGGAAATGAAAACACCCTAGTATCAAGAGAAGCTGACAGCGGCAGACGAGTTAGTGCCGAGATTGCTGTTGGGGACCATGACCATCGTTTAGCTATTCCCGCTGCTAAGTCTCCATCGGACTCGTTGTATGTCCACGCTCCAATCAGTCGCATTCCTTTATCCCGGTCAATCAAGAATAGGGATAGAGAATATGAATCTTTTAATGTTGGACAAAGCAGGGCCGGAGATTCGCCGGATTTATTATGACGACAAACTTGTTCATTCTCCGACTTGCTCCGTCTTGAAATTGCCAATCAGTTTATGAATTGCCTGTCTTCGCCATCATTCTAGTTTAGTCCCTCGACCGTTAATCCGTCTTGGTTGACACCTTCCTTATACTACCCCCTACACCAGCAGAACAATTACAGCCCTCTTCCCACCACTTATTCCAAATATCAAGGCACTTCCTGCTATCAGTCGATTCAGTCGTTTCGTAGAATAGTTCACGATATCGCAGCCAATTTACGAGTAGGCTACTATCCACGACCAACCCATTACCGTGCGCTTAGGAAGAACCACCAAAGAACAAAGAGAACGGACTATAACAGATGTGACAATGTTATGACGCCGTTGGTTTTCTCTGTTGGGCGTGGCGTGGCAAAAAGCAAGGAGGAGATTAACGGTGAGGAGAGAGCCGGCCTTCATAATTTATGAGAATTGCCAATATCTAGAACGTATTCCCTTTTTTGCGTTGTGCACGGAGTTGTGTCATTTCCTATTTGAATAGATGCAATTTATAGCGTATAGTTAATATGAAATCACTTGAACAGGTTAAGATTGGAGGGCATATATTTTAAGCTCATCCCATTCCTATGATGACAAAACCCAATCCAGGCGAAGGCGCTGTAGAAACGCTATTCAAAACCACCACAAAACCAAAAGCAATTGAACCTAGGCGTGTGTACTGCTTGTATTTGGCCAAACCATTGGCGAACTGAATGGTGGAGGCTATGATAACTCTAGCCTATAAAAACAAGATTTCAAGCCGTAGAAGACAGTAGTCATAATATAGAAGAAAGTCCTCAATCAAACCCTCAGCTGCGCAACCCTTAGTTGTTGCATACTAACTAAACCGCCAAGCTGAACAATAGACCGAGTCATATGAAACGTTGGGTATATAATGCGCCGATAGGATATATCTCAGTGCCAGGAGCCGTTGATATTCGTAGCGGCGAAACGTATAAGTTATAACAATCTTCCTAACAAGCAACTTTAGCTGCGATTTGAAACGTAGAGCGATATTGTGCCGTTGTCCCATAGTCGGATGTGGCGAGGCACCGCTTCTAAGTCCGGAATATAGGGGTATTGCCTTGCTCAATATTGTTAATCGAATCCCTTGTAGATCCTTCTGTATTTTCAGGATCCAGATAGATGGTGGCCACTACCCCTCGTCCTTTGGTGCCTGTGGATATTCAGTGCATGAGTCTTCTAATGGCACTTTCACTTACGCCCAGACTCCCTTCCATGAGGTACCCATCTGTGACCTCTCCATGCCCGATCATTTATGAGCGCATAATGCAACTCGTTTTTATCTATGCAAGAAAAAGCAACTAAAGCGACCACAATCGACAAAAGACCACCTAGGCCTCCTTGATTAACGGCCCTAGTTGATTGTGATCGATATGCTTCTGGGAGTAAGTCTGGAATCCAACCTGCGCTTCGCACAATAAGGTGTTCCTCCGGGGCATCATGGTCAACGCGGGAAATCCTATTCTCATGGTGGAACTTAAGATAGTGCCAGCCGGCCTCAGGTGACGATGTACAAATATCTCTAGTGCCAACATCACCTTGAGCAGTGAAAAATTGAAAAAAGCTGCCACCGTAGAAGACAGTCGCCCCTCTATAGTATTGCGGCCATATGTCACCCCCCTCGTATTTATATATTGTGCCGTTGGCAATAACCGGGTTTCCCACTCTGTCATCTCTCCAGTAATAACCTTGGGCAAGGCTCACGTCACCGTTATTCCACCGGTACACATAACCCGGTTTTTGAGTTAGGAAGCCTAGGTGATTATCTGGGGGAAGCCATCGTCCGTGTTGGTGTCGTAGAGGGATCGATCCTTCTATCTCAGGGTCGTTATTCGTAGGTAGTTCATTGACGATGAAGAGGAAGCTAACTGGCGGCTGGGAGCTAGACGAGGAGCCTTGCGCTTTCGATCCCTTGTAGTCGCGCGATGATTTCTACCGGTTTTCAGGCTACGACCAATGATAGCGACAGGTAACTTACGGATTTTGAACCCATTTCTTAGTTGTGTTGAGGTACTGAGAAACAGACAGATCTTCCAATCCTCTGCCGGAGGAGAGAGCAACAGCGTGGCATCATAAGTCAAAGCAACACGGGAGAAATATCTGCAATCTTGACATGATATGAATTTTTCCAGTTGGAAGCGATAGCAACCCACCTCAAAGATTATTTGCTGCCCAACTGGTGGTATGAGTCCTCGTGATGATATTCATTGGGTTATCGAGTGTTGCTCGGATCAGCATCCTGGCATGGAGCTGCATGACAGCTCCATGTATGCATATTTGGCTTGTGAGGTAGAGCCAAATGCCGTCAGTAAGACCAAGCCCAAATGGTGGATCCTGTCGGATCGGCCTGACTTGGCCGAAGCCAATCCATATTGTAGGGGACAACACACAAACTTCCTCGCGTGACTAACGGATGACGAATTGACAGCTTATATCGGTGCATATCGGGTCGGAATAAATCATCTGATGCTTTAGCGACTTGATATCGGCTTCCAGTCCCGTTTACCCCAAAGAGTTCGATTATCCGATGATAGGAGTGGATATCCATAAAATTCATAGATTGCGATTGAAATCGAATTGACGGAAAAGCTGCTAACAACCCCGAAGAAGCCCATGGGTGTATAACGAGCATTCCAATACACTGGGTGTACTACCTGCTCTGCATGTGGGATGGCTCTAGGGTTGCTCGTCTCCCAGAGTGCCAACTAAAGAATGTCCACCTTCCTTAGCTATATCGACGATCCGATATTTCTTGGCTCTGATGAGTAATGAAGGAGAGATGAATGTGATTGGAAAAGCAGCACGAAGTACTTTTTCTGTCGCTGCAGTCAGAGCGGAGAAGTTGCAACCTTCGAGCGGCAGCGTGGCGTTGTCTGCTTTGGGTGTTGGGCATGCATCCTGGGAGAAACCCCACGGCGGGCCAGCATGGAGACGTTGTCAAACATGAGAGCAAAGATTCCCTTCGGAATACGGTCCCAAACTGGGAAAAGCAAATTGCGGCTCTGCGGCCAGAGGAATACCTCTCGGGTATAACTTGAGAGCTGATCTCCGCCTAAAAGCAATGAGCAAAGGTGGATGTGGATGTGGATGTGGGTGGGCGAGTGTGGATTTAATTGGGCCTTTGTTGTGGTGAGTAGGCCTTGCAAGCCGATATTGGTGTGGGTGACAATCGCACGAATCAAACGTCTGTGAGTCCTGCAGACGATTAGCGACCTTTCCAAAGTTCGAAGTCGAGAAGAATAGGGGATATCACAGTTGATATTTGCATACCCTATGGGTTGAGCGAACTTGCAATTTCGAGAGATTCGGCTTGAGTCTGTTGTTCATGTCACTGAACTCACTACCTACTGATGGGTGGCTGTCTCTTCTTATATATTTTCCAGCTGCAACCGTGGCAGGGGTCTGTTGCCACTGCATGGCCCCGCCCTCTTTGCACAATACAACTCGGGCGTTGATGGAGGATTTCTCGCGACTTAGCCTGGTTGCCTCGTTTTCAGATCTGTTTGCCCTACTCTTATCGAGAAACTCACAGCTCAAATGGCAACCTCCAGCACCCCGCGCATCCAATAGAAGGCAAAAATGCCAGGCTGTGCAGCAGCTTTCTGCAAGTGACAGAATATCGGATATTGAAAGATTATTTCCAGCCGCGGGTGACGCAAAAGGGCACCATTCTAAGGCGGTATCAGGCGACTCGGCCCCAAGGAAAATCGGAGTTGAATTAAGCTCCCGGTTGAACATGCGTTTACCGCAATGGTTCGCCAATTCGACGGTGTTGATTCGCTGCCGTATCTTGGTAATACGGAACTTCATAGTTGCCAGAATGGGACCGCGTGGCTGAGTTTATATCTCATCAGAAGGAGGTCAACGGTGCCGAGAAGGTGCATTAGGATACACAATGTGAACGGCAGGCAGAATATGGCTCGTAATGTATGGAACGAAAACACTCTCTCTTGAAGATTAAAGGCCAATGTTGGTTTGCTAATAGTGGCAAGGAAATGGAGACTGTCCAAGGGGAGTTACACCTTGATTGTGAACGAGTTGCTAGTGGGTAGTTGTCCACGTGTTCTGCCCTTGACAGAAAGCATACTTTTGGAGGGATTGGCCCATTCTCATCATGAGACTAGTCGATCTGCACCAATGGGAATTCTGTTGAAGATGAGTGGCATTTGCACGCATGCTTACAGTCAGGGGTGCTGTTTACCGCCACTAAATAAATGGCCGGGCAACATGACTCCAAACGGGCAAAGTCGACTTAACTTTAGAGCTTGTTCAAAAAACCAGCCTGTGGTGTAGCACTAAATGACGCTGTTGATGACCCCGGATCGTGTGATGATACCTCAGATGGGATGGGCAGTCGCTGCTTAGTTGAGAGGTAGCAACCGGTCGGGCCGGTATGATGGTCACAGCATTGGGGCAAAAAGAGATGAGGAATTTCATCTGGTATATAGCTATCATAGACTTTGGATAGTGCAATGTCTCTTTCTCGGATTTGGAAGTCGATGACTTGAATGGCGAGGGGATGGACGGATAATTCCCTGGAAGGAAGAAGATTGCGGTGAGTGGAACAACAGTGATGGTTTTCCTCCAGAGTAAGCGAAATTTCCCAAAAGGGGCAAGACATGAAGCACGTGACCATCACCAGCCTTCTTTCTTTAGTTGGGTCCCGCATTCCATAGGTAATAGTCAATATTTTAGCCTAGTTAGTAAATCACATAAAAATAGCCAAAATACTTCTGGCGGAACCCCTGGGAAAGGTTTGGAGAGTGAGGGTGAGTGCGAGTTTTCACTCTTTTGCATATCGTCAAGGTCTGCTGATGCTGTGACGCCGAAAAGCAGAAGCTACCAGGTAGGTATATATTCGCCGAATGCTTAACATTCCCCGGATGTATTCCCCGGTGCTGCTCTAATCGTTATTTTACAATTAAAGGGCTATGCTTGAGATGCATAAGCATATAGCGCAATTCCGCCATTAACTTGTCAACGCAAACTGACTATAGAATAAAAACGGACAAGATTTGGTGTCATGCCCTCTCATAGGGAATTAGCAACATTGAATTTCCTGACTTCAATCTTGATGTGTTGATTCAATGTTAATGTTCTAGTTCTAATTCACACAGCTCTCGTCCTCTTGTCTTCCATCGTCTTTATCATCGTCATTTTCACCTTTATCCTTAGGTATCGCATCCTCCTCCTCTGCTCTTTTCTCCGTCACTCTTCCATTATGCCCATCCACCCTATCATTATAATTTCCTCACAAGCTTCTTCCGCACCGCAGCCATTATTTTCTTGGCAACGCCTGAAGTCGGCCTCTTCAGCTGCTTCTCCTGATATATGTATGGTCGTTTATATTAGAGCAGGTAAGGTCTAAAATTTTACTGTTGGTTTTCTATACTTTTCTATACGCCTCTCTTTTTAGCTTCCTACATGTTCCATACGCCATTGCTATCGAGCGCCAATTTCTCTGCACAGCGATAACATCATCAGGTGCACGACAGATGCGGAAGTGTTCGCGGAACGGGGCAGGTGACCACCATGATGATCTGCATGTATTAACCTAGGGAATAGGTTGTGAGTTCATGGCCTCGAGTTGTGGACCTTGTCGTATTCGGAGTGTCTCGGGCGTGAAAGGCGACCAAGTTAAAGTTCTCTCTGTTTGACATGTCTTTCACGGCCCGGAAGGCCAGCTGAGTAAGAAGCAAGGAAGTATGTTTCCGAAAAAGTATACTTTGAGAGTCGTTGTTTCCACCATATCCAGGACAACTAGCTTAAGTTATGATCAAGGTGGCCAACATGAATCCTACTAGCCTTCGTGGTTTCCTTGTAGGAGGCTTACTAGAGGCTTGGAGCCTATCGAACTGTGAAAAGCAATGGAAATGCCATAGTGGCGTCGCCATAAACTGGAAGTTCGCTCGCATCGTGTTGAACGGTCCACCGTGGAAGGGACGGCGTGGAGGCACGCAGCTTGTTCCTTGTAGTAGGGTCTTTGGGAGACTAACACTGGGATTGGGTGGCTCAACGACCTTGGTAAATCCGATTCACAGGTGATGGGTTGATGATGAGAGTTAAATATTGTGGCAAGTCATGCTAGATGCGGTAGTAATACACGGTTGAACGAAGGGCAGCTTTAGCTAAGGCGCAACTGGAGTATCGATCGATACGCCATATCCCGGGATTCAGATACGACGAGTGCCCCATTTAGGGCGAAGCAACAGCCACAATTTCTCTTTCGATTAAAGAAGAGCGAAATGATTCTCGGAGAGCAAGGGCGCCAATTCGTGGAGATGAATTGTGGTTGCGACTATGATTTTCATACCTAAAAGGGGGTCAAGGTCACGAGATACCGAAGATCACACCGCCTTCGGTACCCAAAAACCCGGCAGAAACACGATAACTTTTGTGCGAACACCCCGCCGAGACCATATTTTATTTCCACGTCCAACACCCAAAATGGCGATGAATACAAATACCCAGAAACCGATACACAGTATTGTACTCGATGCGGGACCTATTATAAAGAATGAACCTTCCGTGTCGACCCTCCTCGGACAAGCCGAGGAGCTCTACACTATCCCCGCAGTCATCGACGAAATTCGAGACCCCGTCACCAGAGCGCGAGTCGAGACGACCTTGAAACCATTCATAAAATGCAGGTCGCCGACGCCGGCGAGTATAAAAGTCATCACCGACTTTGCAAGGAGGACGGGAGATTTGGAGGTGCTCAGTCGGCCTGACATTCATCTCATGGCGCTCGCCTATGAACTTGAATGTGAAAGGAATCATGGCGACTGGCGATTACGAAGCGTACCTGGTCAAAAGCGACTCAACGGAAATCCACCTGCACCAGCAGAGGAGTTGGCTCCTGAGAAGCAAGAAACACAGACAGAAGGCATCGAGAAGCAGCTCGCGGAGTCTCATATATCTTCTGATGCAGGGCAGCAGGTAGTGGGAGAGGCTTCTGCAGAAGAGCAACTACCTAAAGACGTTTCTCACGCCGACGAAGGAAACAGTCTTCCCGATCCAGTTGAAGAAATACAAGCCTCCGAATCAGATGACACAGATGACGAAGGGTGGATCACGCCGAAAAATCTTAAGAAATATCAGGAAAAAGACTTGAACGGTTTGGTGGAGCGCGAGGAAGAGGTTAAGACGATACAAGTTGCAGTTATTACATCCGATTTCGCGATGCAGAATGTTCTTTTGCGAATGAACCTAAATTTGTGTTCTTCAACCCTCCAACGGATCCGGCAGCTCAAGACTTGGGTTCTGCGTTGCCACGCGTGCTTTTATATTACCAAGGATATGAGCAAACAGTTTTGCACCCGGTGTGGTGGGCCTACTCTTCTCCGGACATCTTGCTCTACCGACAAGAATGGCAACTTTAAGGTACATCTGAAAAAGAATATGCAATGGAATACCCGAGGGAATGTTTATAGTGTTCCAAAGCCTGTTGCTGGAACATCGAATGGCAAAATGGTAGCCGGAGGTGGAAAAGGCGGTTGGGGTCAAGGCTTAATATTGGCTGAAGATCAAAAGGAATATGTGGCAGCCATGACGAGCGCTCGAAGAAAGAAAGACAAAGACCTTATGGATGAGGACTATCTTCCTAATATCTTGTCTGGAGACCGGGGACGCGCGGGTGGGAGACCCAAAGTAGGAGCCGGGAGGAATGTGAATTCAAAGAAAAGAAGGTGAGTATAAGGGTTGCAGGAAACGGTGTCCGGAGTTTAAAAATGAGGAATCACCAGAATGATATCATGCAATGGCGAGAACAGGTAGCGTTTGAGCTCCATAGAGAAGATTATTCGCATCAACCATATTTCGATAAATCGTAATGGTTTGCCTGTCCTGCATCAATTCACAAGACCAAGCCAAAACGCCAATCCCAGAGATCGTATCCACCGAGACGCCTATTATACTCCCACAAGCGTACTTCTTTTGCATCCCCAACCTCCATCCACAAGCCGCAGATCGTAGCCACTTCACCTCATCCTCATTGTCCCCTCATTGTCCCAAAACCCTCAAATCCTCTATTAGAAAGACTGGTCAGCAAAGTTTCCCCCCGTAATTCCAGTTCTCCTCTGCACAAGCGTCGTAATATATTCTCGAACAGACAGAACCAGAATAGGGAAGCGAAAAACTCACTCTGCTGTGTCAAAAGCAACCCGTATCTCTTCTTCAGCGTAACACGATGTCTCGAGTATTTATCATCAGGCGAAAAGCGTGCCGGATGCGCGGACTTGGTCACCTCGCCCGAAACCACCTTCTTTAAAGTGTAGATCCGCTTGCCTTGGGCGTCGAGAGTGTACATGAGATGCATGGCTGTTTTCGGTGGGGAGCTTTGAAAATGCTGGACAGAGATATTAGTTATGAGAATTGCGCATATGGAGATAGGGTGCCAACCTCGTATTTAGGAAAGGTGCTGCGGTATAAATTGAATGCGGACCTTGGATGTGGTACTACTCTTCTGTTGGTTGAGCTTCGTGATAAAAATTTGGGGTTTCTGTATTTTCTCTACTAAGCGAAATCTGAGTACGAGTACGAAGTACGCCTCGTAAAGCGAGTGCTGCTTCGGATCAGATAAGATACAATCGCCGACACAACCTCCCCAGTGTTTCTACAGTACAGTATCAAGAGAAGAACGAGAGAGTACTGAGCAGCAGCAACCATTTTCAAACTTGCCAGTGGCAAGAGACTGCTATTTCACATTTTCCTCACGTCACCTTTTGTGATGCCTTTCAGCCGCCTCGCCCTCCTCAATCTCGTACGTCCAAGGTTGGGTCCTAATTATCGACTCAATCACAGCAGACGGAGGCTTTACCACGACGCAAAAGCTACCTTGTTCGACCCGCGCCCTGGAGCTGGACCCATTAGCAAGGCTGTGGAGATTAAAATTGGCGATCTCGATGAAGCTTATGTTATAGTCGCGCCTGAAATTGGTAGTATCTTGGCTGGCAGACCGCTTCCAGATGGCACAGCAGTCGAAGTACCTCTAACTTTCTTTCATCGCACAAAACACTTCGCCATTGGTAGTTAACCCCTTAATTAAATAGCCACCGTGGTTGTTAATTTGTCTCAGGATCCACGCTAGAATGCGCTCGCCTCGAATTGCCTGTAGCCCTTCCTTATTCGAAAACGTTAGAAACGACTGATGCAACGCTATTTCATTTTGGGCTACTATCTACTATCGCTTTGAATGGCACCGCTTGTGGTACTTATCGCTCTTATCCCTTCCAGTTTACTCTAACATAAGCAGAGAGCTTCGCACGCCTTGCCAGCACGATAGAGACAGGACCAGGTAGTACATTGGACCGACTGAAGGACATGTAATCAAAATAGTTCACGTATATTCCTTAGTGCAATCACTCCATCCCGGGATGGCCCTCGCATTTGACTCATAATATCTGCCAAGCTCCTCTGCGGTCCAGATATTGGTACATACGACAACGTGGGCGTCTGCCATTGAGGCGGTAGGCGTTTCTTCGAGCTGGTATCCATTGATTTTGAGGAACATATTGGCTGCCACATAAGCTGTGCGCTTGTTCTCATCTTGATATGAGTGGTTCTTCATTATCTTTTCAGCAAGGTTTGCAGCAAGTTGGAATAAGTTGGTTTGCGATTCATAGTAGTCGATATTAATGGGTGAATTGACTGCTGACTCAGGCATGGGAGCCTGACTGGGCTGGGCAATTTTGTAGACGAAGGTATTATGGAGACGGCTGACTTGACTGATAGTTAGGAACTTAGAAGTAGCGTTTGCTGCAGCGGACGCCATTGAAGACTAGGGTTGTCAGCTCGTATATCACGATCCTCGAATGGTTTCCTACTTGCTAGTTTGCTCTAGATGTGGAGTTCTCAAGAGATACGTAGAGTACTAGGAAGGTGGATTGTGGTCAGTTAAAGTACTGGTAGAAAAAGTCGCATATTCCCTGTTTCACAAAAGCACTTCGCTTCTCATCACCTCACCGCAAATTGTAACCTGCTCGTTTAACAATGTACCTAGGCAATTATAGGCGGGCAATGCCCAGGAAAATAAATGACAAAACTTAACAATGAGCATGTGGGTTTTATAGTGGTAGTAACGGCAAGGCCTAAATGTACCCGGAGGTGCTCCGTCAAGGCTCGGTAAGATAGAACGGGCAACGTGTGCAAGAATAAGGTCAATTATAGCCGTGCGGCCTATTTCTAGGTCCTTGGTGTCTTGGTGTCTTTGCAACCCTGGACGACTAGTTTACGGGAAGATTTCAGGTAGCCCCTAGAAAGAAGATATAGTCCTATCTTGCATATATCCTCTCCCGTTTTATACCTGAACTACCATCTCAGCCTAGAACGTACCGAATATAGGTGCCGTCACCCCAACTACTTTACAAAATCCATGTACACTTCCCCATACACTGCTACGAAATGATGTTTACAGGTAATTATGAAGGTGGCAGATTTACTTCAAGGGATAGATCAGTGGGATTCATTCATTCATCGATCAAATTGGAGTAATGGATGGGTATCTAATACATGCAACACCAATGTAAATGGCAAGCACTAAGTGCTGCTGGAGACTCCGAGACGCCAAATGTAAAATGCAAGCCCCTACCTTTCCCCACAAACTCAAAGCTACTTCAATGTATCCTAGTCAACTAAGCAGTCAATATCGATCTTCAATCCCTCGACATACGATGAACCGCCTCATTTATGGATAGCATCAGGGTAATCCTTGAATTTGCGTAGGTGAGGAGCATGCTTAATTTTGAGAGTGTAGAGAATATCCTTGTGCAACCAGTCCATTCGCGTGCAGGGCTTCCATTGCACTTGAAGCCATAGATAGTAAGTTGTTCTTCGAATACCATGACACCAAAGTGAAGTAGAGTGGAATCCTCGTCATATTCGATTCGTTTGCCTTGCATTGCTCTTTGTGCAGAGCTCGCTTGGAAAGCTTGAAGCGGTCGCATAGAGCTCCGGAGTCGTACACCGCGAGCTTGTGCATGTCATATTGTTTCTTCGAGTGCGATGGTTGGCTAGTAGGATGGGGCTTGCCGTAAAAAGGGATGCTAAGGTACGGTGAAGTTGCTCGGGAGTTTTGGGGGGAGTTCTGGGGGGAGAGAGGATCGGTGACAAAGACTTTTGATTCGAAGCCAATCGCATCCTGTGAGAAAACTTTGACGTCAATCCAACATACGAGGTCGAAATGAGAGAGTGGCATAGTTAGCTTGTTTGTTAAGGGCTTGGGGGGTTGGAGGCTGTTTCCGAGATATTGAAAGCATATGACGGAGCATTTGCATGGAGAGCGCGGTTTTGGCTGATGATGGATTGGGTTTGACGATTTGTGATGTTAGTTGTAGATCTCGCCTTGGTCGAACCTTTATCCATTGTGGATGGTAGGAAAGACTGCGCGGTTGGTGTTATGAGTAGCTTGATTGGCTTTTGGACTGGCGGGGAGTCCCAATCTTTTGCAGAGGCCTCAAATATGCTGGGATCCCAGGTACACTCTATTACGCGATTGGCAGAGAAAGGGGGGGTTGTGAAGATCTTTGTACGCATGAGCCTGTAGAAGCAGAGGAAGGTCCGACGTTGACCAGCGAATTCCTTCACGTTATCTGCCAACTGCTTGAAATGATAGTCATCACTCTCTGCCTCTTGCTAGACTCCAACTTCACTATCTCTCGGTGTACTTGGAAATATTCTCTGCCATGTTCTTTCCATCGGCATAAAGGCTCCATTGTTAATAAATATAATAAATTGAGACAAAGCACGTTCAACTTAGTTAAAAGGTACTAATTAAGAATTGTGATTCATTAGAATGAGCGGATACAATGTCAAACTCATAAGTATTATTAAGAATAAAGCGTTGTTTTTATCCGCTAGGACTTGTTTCTAAGACACTTTTTAGATTAAAATCCATATTCATTTCAAATGACCATACAGTGAGTCGCGTCACAATTTGCCGAAGGTGCAGTCAACAGCAAACAAAGCGAAAGCCGTCCAAGTGATGGCAAACAGCTGCTAAGATGACGAGCTTGAATATGTGGTCGTTAAGAGGATGGAAAGAGTTGGGGGCTCAAGGGAGGTTTGGAAGTGGCGATGTTGTAGTAAATGCTATATTTCAAAGTCTAGATTATAGAATTAAAAAGAAAGCAGCTGTTGTAATATTTTTACAACTAACACTATCTCGAATAATCTTTGATAACTTCAAAAAATGCACGGAGATACCTAGAGACAGTTTAATTCTTGAAATCCAAGTTTGTGAAAGTGTACGTTTCCCTAAAGCTGAGCCCTTATCTTCCGAGGCGCTGCTTATTCTATCCACAGCGCCCCTAGTAATTGTAGACGGAGTGTGTATTCTATTGAGATGTGTCAACACGCCTATTGCAGAACAAACCGGTCTGCAACGAGCCCCACGAGGTGGTATCCGGCCGCTGCGTATGTTACACCACCGCCCAGCCACATCTGCCACGTCGAGTTGCATGTCTGACCTTGATGAGTCACAAGTGAGTTGCGAGCAGAAATCGGTAACCAGGGTTTCAATTGAAGGTGAAAAGAGATGTATCTGGAAGAGTGCTATGCTGTGCTTGGGCGAATTTGACCTCTGTCTGCAACCTCAGCCAATTTGAACTGTCGCAACGACAAATCCACCATTATAAATTTGCCTGGGTCGCAAGCGAGAGTGACTCCTACGTAATGTGGTACATGTAAGGTAGGTCTTTCATCACTTGAAGAATTCCCCGCATAAAACATACCGTAGATTGGCAATTTTCAGACGTACTCGTAAAGGAGACAATTTTCTACGGTAAAACCATGAATGTCCACCCCAGTACTATCAGAGGTTCCAGTTTCGCCCTTTCAAACAGAACCCCGAAAGTAGGGGTTGACGGATCCTCCCCCAATTGGCCCTGGAGATGGCATGCTTCTGCAGCCCAACCACACATCTCGCTGCAAGATCACGAATTCGGCTCATGGGGCTACTACAGCCCAGAGGACGGGCAAGAATCGTTGATTCATTCGACGACAAAATGGTATGATTGCGCAGTCATCCGGAACAGCCATGGCTGGCCCACGCGGAGCCTTGAGGCGGCGTGCATCTACCCGCTTCCAATGCCAGCCTCCCAAATCTACGGGAGTTTGTGTATGCCGCCCTCCTTGATCATTTTCTTTCCCCTCAATATGTATACAGTCCACTCTATCTGGTATATCTCGTGATAATTTGCACGCTGCTATGGAAAATTCCAGAGTCTTGCCACCAGTAATCTGCGCTGAGAACATCGCTCTGCTATCTTTACTCCACAATGTTGTGGAGCCTCGACATCGGAATCCCACCGATAATGTTGAGGGCAGACAAGAATCAAGATATCTTTCTCTTAAGATAGAGCGTGATCTTACTGGTACTCTTGCCTTTCTCGCCGGGATCAGTGATCATCCAAACCATATCATGGCTCTGTGTGTCGAGGAGCGTGGGTCCTCGCGAGGCCTGCGTGTGATGATAGCTATCAACAAGCGACGACCAGAATGTGGAACTGAAATCTTGAAAACTGTCACAAAGGGGTTCCAGGACATTTTCGCGATTCTTGCGAGGATCTCTAGAGGTGTGGCAAGCTTGATTCCGAGTATAAGACGGATTTAGACTGATACCTCCCAAGATCCCGATCCGCGACTTGAGAATGAGGTATTTAGTGCAGTTATCTCACTGTGTAGGAATAGGATTTTAGCGCGGATGAGGTCTTCCAAGGGAAACCTCTCAACTAATCATAAAGAGAGTCCATTCCTTGGGGTTATTTTGAAACAAGTTGCCGACACCTTGAGACGCACTCATTGTCAAAACAGCTCCAGCCAGGAAGGCAGCTCCGGTCTGACTTTTGTGATCGAGTCAGAAAGACTTATCCAGCGATTAGAGGAGCTTGAGCACAGATACCACAATCCATTACAGCTTAATAGCCTTGTTCAAGACGTCGTGGGCGAAATCTACCGCCTGACAAGAGCCGTCAGCGTTCCTGAGGCCCTGGGGACAATTTCAAACCGCGATATAGATCCGACAGCTAGGGAACGCGTGGTGGCTCACACAAAAAAGATTGCTAGGTATCGAGAAGCCGCTAGACTTCTGTTTAGATTAGCGAAGAATTGGATCGTATTCCAGGAGGCGGACATCATGGCCGTACATCTCAAGCCGTCAACGTTGTATTTCCCACCCACAGGCAATTATAAGCCTACTTTGCCGTCCTCGCTCTCCCGAATCTTCAATGGTCTGGGGCCGTCCAAAAATGTGCATCAGGTTTGCCAGAAGCTCAAGACGAAGGAGAAACAAGCAAATAAATGCCTTTCAGACACTTTTGAACGCGCCGCAAAGGAGTCGAAGATTCATGCCGAGATGCAGCTCGTGATGCACTACGAACTCAATCCGGTTCCCCGTCCACCTCGGGTTATCTCATCTAGCAAAGATGCGTGCTATCTCTGCAACGCCTTCATTAACTTCCACGGCAAGTATCACATCCCACGCACCCACGGGAGGCTGTACCCCGCCTGGAGACTTCCAAACCTGGAGACGAGACCTGAGCTTCAGGTCGGCTTCAATGAAGTTCTCCACGAACGCATCAGGCGGTCTGTAAATGCTATGCTCTCATCAAAGCACCGAGCTTTGCACCCTCACCCGAACGAGAGCACCATTTCATCCTTGGCCATGTCGGATTCGACGGTGCAGGGTATTATCGGCTCTCCGCTGCTTACTCCTCCGCAAACCCCAGCGGACCCGTCACCCAGCAAAACAGATAGCGATAGCGAGGGAATATCATTACTAACTTCGAGTGATGATGCTTCGGACATAAGCTCTGGTAGTAACTCTGATGTGATCCTTGTCCAAGGAACATGCTTCTCGGATAGAGTGAAAGCAAACCGGCCACCTCTACGATATTCAGCGAATGGGCTGGAGCTTCTGGTCGAACTTGAGGGCAACTTGCCAGCAAGTTGGGCGGCTCATCACGTTGGGCAATGCTCATTCAACTTGGAGTGGCTTCAAGAGGACAAAGCGCTCCAGGTTGCGGCAGAGCAGAACGGTGCAATAATCAATACGAACTCTCTCAGCACTACTAAAGAGCTCACTATCTCCACTCGGGATGGCATATATATGGCGTTCGGACCTAGCATCATTAGGATACAGGGTGGATAGCGATGCGCCCACGCCAACTTCCAAAACAATGACTCGGACGACCAAGCTTTCGCGAGCAAGGGAGCATATACCTCCGTAGGTTGTACTTCGTACCGTCTGCCACATGGGATAGCTGTCCTCGACACATACATCGACATGTGCCGAAACCGCCCGACACAGACTCGGCGCCGATCTATATGCGGTAATTCGCGAATAGGTTGGCAACTCTTGGCCGACAAGGAGCGACTGCACAGCAACTCCGTTCTCCCTTCTATTGGACGTTGAGGAGGATAGGAGGAACGCCGTACCATTATTATTAGAAAGAGAAGATCCTGAAGATGCGATCTTGCGGTTGGAGTTGTGGAGATAATCCCTCTGGGGGCCATGGCTGCCTATGGCTCGTTTTTGTAGGGATATTGTGATCTGCGACGCTATTTCTCGAGCCATATACAATCTACAAATCACAAGTTCCTGTCCCATCTCTTCCCAAGTACGGCGTAACACTCGGTGTCACTGCTCGAGTATTTTGTCCTAGACTCCTAGACGCGCTTTCTGAGGCTCAGCTACCTATTTTTAACAATAATAATTAGTCCAAGAGAAGGAATATCTACCTCGCGGCGGCTTGCAAAAATACCACGCTGAGGTTTAAGGTTATCCTACACCTACACCTACACCTACCATCCGCCGTCTTCAGCTTGCCCAGGTTCTCACTCATATGGTTGCACAGCGCCGTGCTTCGCCCCATCGAATCCAGTCAGCAGTCCGCCAGAACCCAATCAGCGGGATCACTGCCCCCCTCACGCACGTGATTAGCTTAGATAATTGCCCCTATTTCACGTAAAGAACTACCAGGAATATACGGAGTACGTACAGTACATGTACCTTAATACGTGCTAATAAATCGCCCTGACCTTGGATTGTCCGGGTCTGCACTTGGACTCCCTCGTCTCTGATCGACGTTTCACGCTGGGGATAACTTCAATATCGTACCTATGTATGCTGGTTGCTCCTCACTACCTAGCAATCATTTCTGTTAAACAATTACTCGAGTATTACCTTATCAATGTCGGACGCTTCGGCCGCTTTTTCTGGCTTTGCCCTGCGTACCAACGGGTCGTGCCTGGCCAATGAAGTAGACTGTGGCGCAACGCGGGCGCCGTTTCGCGCGTGCTGCCCCGGCACCACGACGAAGTGTCCAGAGCAGTACAATGTCAACGTAAGTTGGGAATTGGGAATTGGGAACGCGTCCTTGGAACGCTTATGCTAACGTGATTGCCCAGTGCTGCCCGACCGCCGCCAACTGTACAGCCAGTTTACTAAAGGATCCCCAGTGCGCAAATCGAAGGTGGGATCTGTACGACAACGACGGGTATTTCTGCTGTCGGCCGGGTTTTGTTGGATATAAAACCAGATCTAATAGTGACGGCTGTGCAAAGGCCGGAGACTCATTTCAAAATGGAGAAACTTTGCTAAAGATCATGAGCAAAGGGGGAGGTGTGTTAATCCCCTTTATTCGTTCGAGACCCGAAGGCGAAGGAGATCAAACTGACTCTCAAGTAGATCAGGTCGTTCCCTCCTCTACATCCACTTCTACTACGTCCTCTCCCACATCCTCCCATACCACATCGAGCCCCTCGAGCATATCGTCATCGAGCCCCCCGTGTGATGGGACGACATCATGTGAGCCTGAAACACCCTCGAAGTCAAACACAGGAGCCATCGCTGGCGGCGTCGTTGGTGGCGTTGCCGGTCTTGCTATAATCATTGCCATCGTGTGGATAATACTACGGAGGAAGCGTCCTGTTGCCGTAAAGGACGAAAAACGAGTGGTTTACGAGCAAACCGGCGCCGTAGAAAAGGATGCCTCCGATCAACGGAGTGAGCTTCCAAGCCATCATGGTGTCAGTGAGCTAGAGTGATGTTACATCTTCTTTTTCTACCTTGATTGTATAGGGGCGTCGAGGTGTAGATTTGTCTATTGAAATTTTAGCGCGTCAGTCACACGGAGCAAGAATATCTTGTCAGCGGGCCCGCCGAGTTAATATTCAATGGCTAGAGGATTTGAGGGCAAAGCTAAGGCAACCACCGCGAAAGGCGCTTAGGCGTTCCTTAACCGGCGGTAGATGTCCGGGCGATGATTGCGGACACAGGGCGGCCTGAAAGAGAGAGCCGATCTACGATCCGAGGATGTGGATGTGGATGGAGAGTTATGTTTAATAAGATATAAATCCGGCAAAGGGTTTCTCATTGGCCACCCTCTGGCTGGGCCAAGCAAGTTTGCGGCCCGACCCACATCCCATAATCCATGCTATATATACTTGCAATATGCCGTTCCAGCTATCCCTTTGTATTTTTTTTATTCGCTGCGTCGCCACCTTTGCTTGCCCCTGCATTCATTTTTCGAGAGTCAATTCGTTCCTAAGTCTGACAGCGAATTTATTGAGGCATTGAAATTTGTAGTGATACCGGTCTCGAGCCTCTACATGCCAGTGGCGTAGACAACTTCTCTATTTCAGACGCTCTACGGAATAATTGCGCAAGATATGCCGACCTTCTGTGAAAGCATGTGGCTGCATGCTATACTGCTCCTAGACTTCTTCTATTGATGGCAGTAACCTAATGGTGAGTCATGAGATGAAACCCTAACGACCGGATTGGCGGCCTAGATTATGCCCGGACATACACAGAGACAGCGGAATGTGGCGCTGTGTATAAGCATCGATGATCTGCACATTGGAATCACTCCGCTTCCAAACTCCAAGTTCTTCTTTTTTTCAATGGCCTATTCTTCAGCGGACAAGCGGCGGGTTTTCCTTGCCTACCGTACTGTATTTATTGGCCCTCATGCTCAAATTCGAAAATCTAAAAAAGTTAAAGAGGTTATCGAGCAGCACAAAAATTCGTTTAAACCATTGATCAAGGACTTTGGGTTTGACCACGTCGCGGAAATTGTGAAGTACCTCTTGGATCAACGCGTCTTCGAGTCCGAATTGAGAGCAAAGATCGCATTCCCAGAGCTCTTCCAAACCTCCCAAGCCCGCGATATCCAACGCACAGCTTCAGAAAATGACGCCGCCCGGTCCGTAGCGGAGGCTTTGGAAGAATTAGCATCTACGGGTGAGCGTGGAGAGTATGAAAATGGTGATATTCTAGAGAGCAAGTTACCTACACTGAGATATGACAATTAAAGATGACCCTGACTATCTAAAGTAGATTTAGAGCCAGCTGCAAAGGGCTCTCCGTCTTTATATCCGTCGTATCTTCCATATAAGGCTCAGCATATAATCCTTACAACAGTCCAGCGTCAGCTCGAGGAGTGCTGTTTCGACTACGCCGTCAAATGGCTACCGTCGCTATTAGAAGAACAGAAATGGGATTGCGCTGAGGCGGTTGAATTAACAAAGTGGACAAGAATTCTGGCTAAGCGCTGCGATAAACTACCTGCTTCTGCAATAGACAACGACTCCGAGATACCTCTCGAGAAAGTCTTCTTCTCTACAAACGTGCTTCGACACACGGCCGTACATCGCCTTTCGACAACCGCCCGCGCGACATACGACATGATCCAGTCCGCTTCGCGGCTTGCACAGACTCTCGGTGATCACACAAGAGCGGCAGAGTTAGAAAACCTCCAGCTCGAGATCGGAAGCCGAATCAGAGACATGGAACTTAACAAGAACTTCTTGGAGAATAGGCTCGATGAACAGCTTCAGGTCATTTCTGAGCAGCGTGCAGAGCTCGATAGGAAGGAAAAGGAGGCTATAGCGACAATGTTACAAGATGATCAGGAGAACAAGCTGCTTATAGGGTCATTCTTAGAAGATGCGGTCAAGATTACCTTCAGACGGCTTGGCGATGGGGGGCCTGGGGCGTCGAAGAACAAGAGCATGGTTGAGAATCCCGAGAGTGCAGAAGAGTCTGGGGACACTCCCGACTACCAAGAATTTGGCGCCCGATTATCAGGTCAGGGCGTTGGTGGGGAAGCTCCCGGCCCGAACCCACCCTGATCCTATTTTTGGGGCGGCGACCTGGGTTCGGCCAACCAGGTCGCCTCGCTCGATAGCAGGGATATAGGGCGGTCTTGCCGGCGTACTAGGGAGTACACATAACCACGAGTATATAATCTTCTATCTTGCAAAACATATCGTCCCCAATTGACTCTTACTTACTATTTCACAATTCGCTACGTTTATAATCCTACCAGATCATGTTCTAGCGTGATGCCACGTAAGATACCTCCTCTTCCCGAACTTGGCGTCCCTAGATCACGCATAAGGGACATTTGGACTGTAAAAAGCTAACACGGCACCTTTGGAGCAGTCACTATATGATCGAGGCGTCTAGGTGCTAAGAGATATTGCGCCAAGAGTCCCCGGACCATTCGTCGGCAACAGGGAATTCTCCAACGTTCGTGTCCTATACCCTCGCTCGGCATTTCCC
Source organism: Venustampulla echinocandica (assembly GCF_003357145.1). Lineage (NCBI taxonomy): Eukaryota > Fungi > Ascomycota > Leotiomycetes > Helotiales > Pleuroascaceae > Venustampulla > Venustampulla echinocandica. Next base: position 3,028,970 of record NW_022474205.1, on the reverse strand, counting down.
CACTTCTGCTGGTGACCGTCAAGACCCCCAAGAGCAATTACCGTGGCGGAACTATGGGGACACTCGAAAGTAACCTCTACCTCGGCTCTGTATCTAGCCCGAGTCCTGAACTCCTCAAGCCCTCAAGTTCAAAATGTATTACGCATCAGGTCCGGCCAGTAGACCCTTCCCTCGGATTCCTGGATATTCCCCGTGAAATCAGAGATGAAATATATGGTTTCCTGTTCCACTCGGACTCCCCGATCTATCCCAGCAACTCCCGCGCCGGTATATCCCCTTTCACCAGCCTACTCCGCACAAATAAGCAAATCTACGCTGAAGCCGTGGAGGTTCTCTACGGCTCTAACACCTTCCAGATCCGGGGGGACCCAGCTTGGAAATCGGTGGAACTCCTCAACCTTGTTGGCACCCAGACAAGAAATGACTATACCACCTTCAGAAGCCAAGTCTGCTTGGGTCGGCACCATCTCAAGCGTCTTTACATCCCGTCTCACGGCATTGGCCTAGACCGACTGAAGCATATCTTCTCACTCCTCAAGCACTTCCCAAATCTTGAATACCTCGAAGTCGTGTACCTTGGCTTATCTCCCAAGCTTGATATGGATGTCGTGAGTGTGTGTCGGCTTTTGTGGGATCGTCGGCCGCTATTCGCCAATTTCGGGGGTAACTTCGTTTTGAGAAAGCGAATCAACTACTATCAAGCCGAGGATGTTTCGTGGATGGTGAGAGAGAGACCATATACGAACTGGACGAGGATCGTTGAAGATGAAAATAGACTCCATGTCTGGAAGAATTCCGATGGGATCGAACGACTTGCGGAGGTTGTTGACGCTCCTCAAAATATCCCAGAGTAACCGAACTGTCGAGAGACTGTTCAATGGACATGACTCATTTCAATCTCTATGATGACGTTCCTTGCAAATCGATATATTTCCTTCTACTACTCAAAGTCTGGAGGCGGCGTAATGAGCCTTTACGCGCGAGGGAACCGTTTATTCTACTAATTTGATGGGTTGGAGCTCGCTGTGACTGAGCCACGGTAGCAGTACACGATGGGGCACCACGGAGAGAATTATGTGGTTTGTTTAGGAGGCGAAGACGGGGTCTGGACTTTTGGGGTGGAATGGTTCAGGCTAAGGAGCAGGTAACGAGTCAACAAGTTCTTTGGGCCTTTTTAGCTCACATTATTGTAACGGCTTCAACTGCCATTTTTAGTATCATATTAATTGTAATGGGAGATAATACGATATCCCGAACTCAGTGAGGCATCATGGCCGAGAGAGAGAGGATGGTAGGCAAGTTTCTTTCTCAGTTACCCCATCTGTTTGAAATATCGAAAACATCAAAAAGTCACATCCCAGCTACCCGATAACATCCCTTTGCATGCTTGCACGAATCTGCTTAGAATTTTGTTCGAATAGTTACAATATACCGGGTGCAATTATTCCAGCAAGCTCCCACTCATCCGGAATACGAGCCTTAAATCTCCCCACAAGCACATCAACATTTCTCCAACACAACTCTACGCCATCAATTTCAACAAACGATCGACCCCCGGTATCAATCCAAAACTCCATTTGTGATTCACTTTGAGGCTGGCAACACAAACTCAATATATCCATAGACGACGTCGTTGGGCAGCCATATGCAGGCATTAAAGGATACGGGCAACCGGGGTTTTGGGGCCCGTTGAAATTGCAGAATGTCCATATCAACAGCGCGCTAGTGGAGAGCGCTACGTAGGATATTGGATCCAGGGCTCCACTCCGCATATCCCAAATAGGAGTAAGACTTTGGTGTAACAGAAGAATGTGGACGGCGTGGGATAAAGTTCTTCTCGCAGCGGCGGTGGTGGTCCAATATCTCGCCGAGTCTATCCGCAGCTCCTGGGCTCTCTGGTGATGTTCTGATAGCGCTGGCGGATTGGCGGTAGCTCGATCCTTTGCTACTCGGCTAAGTGTACGTACGTCTGAGTAGAGATGAAGATTGAGGAGATGAAATAACATGAGCGTGTCGGAAATTAGTGCTTTCGGTCGCTGAGAAACAATCCTCTGCCATCCTGGTTTTGAGTGGTCTTCGTAGCCATAGTAATAGCGCATAGGTAGTTGTGGTTCTTCACCGAATTTCGCGCTGTCGGTGTCTTGTGAGGACATCTGATCAAGGCGGGATTTCAATTTATCAAGTCGTTGTTTCAGAGAGTCTCTTGCAGCTTCGGCAGCCTCATCCAGGTTGTGAGCCCTAGAAGTTTCCCAAAAATGTCGAATATTGCCCTGCATGGCAGATAGGCAAAGCTGTACATCCTCTACGAGTATCAAATCATCCGTAGAGCTTGATGAATGTGAAGTTGCATTTCTGATGAGACTTGACATAGATTTCTCACTCCTAAAGCGGGGTTCCATGGCCATACGACTTTCCAAGGCAAGTAGTGATTCGGCGTCCCAACCAGCGAGAGTGACGGGCACCGTAAAATGCAGTTCTTCGAGCATAAGTACAGTTGGCTGGTCGCGGATTATGCTTAGATAGTTGTCGATTCTGAAAAGATATGCGGCCACCCTGGGATTTATTAGCAGATATATACCAGCGCAAGATGTCTTGAATGTTATTTACCGCTGTCGTTCTCCTTGAAGAGATAAATGAAGTGGCAAAAAGTACCCCGGTCTGTCATCTGCCATTATCGTCTCAACTTTGAAGAAGCCAACTTCCCGAAGAACGGCGACAAGTATGGTACGAAGTATGACAGCTTTGAACACCAGCCTCTCCTCCTATGAGTTCGTTAAATCAACGCTCTTAGGATGCTTAAGAGTTCACAATGCCTAGGTTGAATAAGTGACTTAGATGCTTTTGAAATGTTATTGGATGCGCTGTATCTAACCAGAGGGGTTGGGAATTTTAAAGACTCTGGAATCCCCGATTTATATTACTCAATAAGCAATACAATATGCGCAATATTTTACTAAATTAATATGAAATAGACAACTTACCCCGCAATATAAAGCAAAAACAATGTTCAGTATCGCAGAGACACATATGGCTCCTGGTAAACCATTTTGGAATCCATCACTTGAAGATTTCTTGTTCTGAGTGGACCACTAATTCAGCACACTTAGCACTGGTGTAACGGAAAATGCCACATACCAATGTTAAGGAAATATAAGAAATTAAATAATTATGTGTGGCCAAGGCATAACTTTTCGACTCTTGACTGTTGTCGATCCACGCACCCACCATGTTGATCGATAATTTTAGGACAGGATCACAGGGTCGACGGTCATATGGAGGGCGGTGAATAACAGGCCATCGGTGATGGAAATGGGTAAAGTATATGGCGTGGTACTTCTCCGTCTGCTCATCAGCGGCTCGCGGGGTCATGCTATCAACTTCTAGATCGCTCCGGGTCCCAGGAAACAAGCTCTCGGTATCGTTAGCATTGTCCTTTTGAATACTTAACGAGGACCAATCGATAAGCCTAGTAGACTGAGGACGAAGGAGCCCTGTGGTTTTTAGGGCTGCTACGGATGCTGCCAGTGAAGAATTGGATGTAGCATCCTCTGCTCGTTGCTGATGGGGCGCTTCCGATCTAGGGGGCGAATTTGGTCGCTCTAGGCATGGCTGGCTGGTCGCTGACGTCGTATCAGCGTGGACGGCTGGTAAAATGTTGATACCCGTCCTCTCATCATAACGTAGCAGTTGCATGCCATCTGGAATATTTTCCAACTCATAACTTTGAGTGGTGACATCTGCCTGTTCGTAGACGCACTCCATACTTTTCAAAATGCATTTAGAGCATGGCTGACGGCCATCACATTTGGTCTTTCCTTTACGACATGATTTGCATGCCCTCTGACTTCGTCCTGACTGACTAGACTTGAACTGATCGCCATGGCGTTGAAGATGCCGCTGCAGGCTGTCGCTGGTTGGTTATCAGCATTTTAGTGTTTTAAACTTGGTCTCGCGGAGCAACTGATCTGCAGACCAACTGGCTATCGCACCTGCGATTGAATTCCTGAAGGCATATTTGGCACGCATGCAGAGCGCCGGCGGAGGTGTGAGTTCGCTCGTGCCGCTTTAGGTGTTCTCTCCTAGCAAAAGTCTTTTCACACTCTGTAAATTTGCAAGCCCATCGAGACCTGCCTCCCACGGCTGGTGCTCCCACCATGGCACATAACAGAAGACCGCGGCCTGATCGAGAGGGATGGGATTTTTCGTTGCGCGGTGGTGTTTATCCCAATCGTCATGGTGCGTAGCAGCCTAGTAACCCAGCCTATCTCACCGCAATCTAAACTCGAGCGTTCTTCTGTGGCACATTCTGCGGCGCTCATGAATATTAATGAGTTATTGGCGGAAAATGGGGGATTGGAGTGGGAGCCGGTGGGAGCCGGTGGGAGCCCGGGGCCAGCGGTGGGCTTGTGTGGGAGCCGGAAGGCTGACAAAGTAACTTTAGTAAGACGTGTTACGAGTACTGTACATGTTTACATTCAACCGACTAGAACTCCTCAAATGTTTAGCTAAGATAGCACACGGCTTACAAAGTTACCACGCGTTTTCAAGATTTTGCAATGCGTCACGTTTTATGAAGTGCTCAGCTTGTCGGCGTGTCAGTTTGTCAGTTTGTCCGCCCGATGCCGTTGACGTCCAAGTAGACAGAGTTAAATATGCGTAGCCTCCCCATTTCAATTGTGATTTTTCTCCCATTATACTACAGTCCAATCGAGTCTTCCTCCAGTTTATAGAATCAAGTGGTCAGGAACAGCAGGTCACAGTTCTCTTTTACAATTTCGCAAATCTTTCCCAGATCTTCCAATTTCGTCTTAAGAATCAACATGACCACCATCAAGAACGTCGCGATTGTGGGGGTAAGGCCACCAAAACTCCTGTCAATTATTCCGCGTATTAACTAACAGCCATAGGCTTCGGGGAACTTGGGAAAACGAATTCTTGGCTCCCTTATCGACTACGGCAAATTCAACGTCACCGTTGTTACTCGTGAATCGTCCCAAGCCAGCTTCCCAGCTTCCGTCAAAGTCGTCCGCGCCAACTATGAATCCGTCAAATCCGTCACTTCCGCCTTTCAAGGCCAAGATGCGGTCATCTCAGCGGTTGGTGTGGCAGGGTTCCAAGGCCAAACCGTCCTTATCGATTCTGCCATCGCAGCAGGCGTGAAACGATTCCTGCCTTCCGAATTTGGCAGTGATACCTCCCTCCCAACCACTGCGGCCCTACCGGTCTTTAAGGATAAAATTGCAACGAGGAGGTACCTTGAGGATAAGGTCACAAAAACACCCGGAATGACATATACGTATATTATTAATGGTCCGTTCTTCGACTTTGGAGTCCAATCAGGGTTCCTCCTGAACTGGAAAGATGGTACGCCCAAGATCTACGATGGCGGAAATCAACTTTTCAGTGCTACAACTCTAGCGTCTGTCGGTCAAGCTGTCGTAGGCGTGTTAAGCCATTATGAGGAGACTAAGAATCGTGATGTATTTGTGCATGACGTGGTCACATCCCAGAACCGCATCTTGGAGGTAGCGAAAAAGGCCGCTCCGGAGAAGAAATGGGAGCCTATCAATGTCAACCTTGCGGAGCTGGAGAACGACACTAAGAAGGCGTTGGCAAAGGGTGATGCACCACTGTATATCCTATTCAACTACATCCTGATTTCAATTTTCGGCCAGGGATATGGTGGGCTATTTAAAGCCACTGACAACGAACTTTTAGGTGTTTCGGTGAAGGCGGAAGCTGATTTCGAGGCGACTCTGAAGCAAATATTTAGTAGTGGGAAGTAGGAAAATGAATGCATTTTCGAGGCCTTCGGAACCATAATTAATGCCTTTTGTTTTATCCTACTGCAACACATTTATCTTCCGCGGCTTATTGCCAAGCCAATCTTCAAGTTTCATCAAAGCAAAGTGGTAGACGCCCTTTCATCAGAGATCCAAGTTTATGACCAGCGCGGCTGTCAAGTAACAATCAAAAGGTTCGAGAAATTAGCTTCAACTCTATTATTGCCTATCATGGGTTATTTTTACCCTTCCTCGTATTAACGCAAATAATTTCCTTCTTTATTTATTGCTGTAAGGTTATAGCGCAGCTATTCAGCCTTATATCATTCCTTTGAATTGACACTCTGCCTTTTTCTAGGTTTCTGCCTAACAACAACAGCTAGACTAAGCACTTTTCGTTCTACAAGTCAGCAAAGTCTATGCTTCCCCACGGACTAGCCAATCTAAACAACCATCGATGCCTCAGATTTCTTTTAAGGACCCGGATATAATGCTGTTATGATCAAAAATCAAACAACAAAAAGTAAAAATATGATTGTCCTGCCCAAGGAACAGGCAGAAAACAGGAAAGGACGTATGACCTTATTTATTCTGCGAAAATAAAACCTGCATCAACTCTCCTAGCGCAACGAAACTATACTGAAAGATAACCTCAAGGAGAACTTCATCATCGCAAGTTTTTAACAAAACTTTGAGAGGTTTCCAGATGCCTTTAGTGATTCAGAATATCGCATCTCTCCTGAGATATCTCTGTAGCTGTGGAAACCCCGAAGGGCTACCCAACGAGGTCCACATGGATGCTTCCAATACACAAGTTGTAGATACAAATTCTTCTACAAACCAAGTGGCTAACTTTAGACTCAACGAGGCAGCCATTGGTTATCCTATGAGAGACGAAGGGACAAATATCCTACCAAATCAACAGCGCCAGATGCGTTTTGAACAGTCCCCATCTCCCTCAGCCCCTCAGCCACAATCTTCGCAACCTACCTGCAATGAAATAACTGCATCGCCGTTGCCACCAGACGTTCGCAACCTCATACCAGGCAATAACGGCAGCCGCGGTAGCCACTTTGTGGAGGAGTTTTCGGTATCGCGGCCAGAAGACGAGTGGTACGGCCAACGTATTACCGCTCACGGTGACAACACCAACTCAACTACTAAATGTAAGGCGGCCCCATCTATGGTCGTCGTATCAGGAACAACAGAGGAGGCCCCGATCCAGGGCGGCCGGGACCCTGATTCACCAGTCCGGGGCCGTACTTTGACAAGAGAACCTTGATAAAGTCTGGAGTGTAACCTATTCACCTCCGTGCTCTGAGAGTATGAAATTGTAAAGACATTCGCCATCGACTTTTTAACATCCTATTACCGAGTAGACAAGAATGAAGGACGCAAATTTTCCTTAATGAAGGTGTCAATAATTTATTGATTTGTGTTATCTTAGTTCTACGATATCCCCCTCACTGCTCGACTGCCTTCCTTTTCTGGCCTTTCTCCGTCTTCCTGCTAGAAAATACACACCGGGTGGATCCCCTGTATCCGTTCGCTGCCCCTGGGTTCCCACTCGATTCTAGTTTTCTAGTTTTGAATAGATGAGCTCACAACCAACATGACACTTCCGGAGATTGGGCTTGTGCAATGGCTTGTTCTGATTCATCGCTCTTCCGATATCGCAATTTTAATAGCCCGTCTTTAGTTGCACCTTTGATTTGGCCCGTTATGATTTATCCAGCAACTCGATCCACATGTTGCTCTTGACAATAGATATATCTTAAAGCTCATTCCCGATCACATTTAGTGCATATTGTAGATTGACTGAAAAAAGTAGAACGACAATAAGGGATTGGAATCGGACAGTGAAAATAAGGGGGGTTGGTCACGTGATGCTAATGCAACCTACAAGCAGCACAATGATTAGAATGCTTGTTCTTTCCCCTTTATTGTCATAATCTATGTTCTTCCTTGTTATTAATATAATATACCGACATGCCTTTATTATTCTTTCTCTTCTTATTTTATAATACACTAAAACAAAGGAAAAAGTACAAAGAGTAACAAATAAAAAGATGGCTTAACCTGTGGTCGTTAAAATAAAATAAAAACAGTATTCGTAGGAAAATGCTATTATGCACTTGTATCCATCTTCTATACCGAAAGGAAATCAGTTCGAAAGCAAACCAGCTCAACGATCAACACCACCTCTACCACGTCCACGTCCACCATCACAAATACTCAAAGCTTCAACTCGGGTAGAAACCATTTCCTTCGCTATGGCAACTATATCTCTTGCTCGAGTCAATGAGTTTTTCAAATGGGTCCACCTTAGAACCCCCGTGGAACAATTGAGTTCTTATATCCCTCCTGGGATTCACATCCTCCTCGATGGTCATATATTCTACTGGTTGTACGACCCAAGTGACTTAACCATACATATCCTGTTCAATGCTAACTCTAAGATAACACTCTACTGGCCAGTTCAGCCCTCGACACGAGTAGTATCCCTCACTCCTGAGGGTGAAGGCCGTGTATTTATCGGTAACGACAGCGCAAGCATGAGATGTATCGATGGTGTGAAGGTAGCCGTTGGTGAGGCGATGGTTATGTTTACGGCGGTTAAAGGCATGGCTTATATGGACTACGGAAATATCCCGGCGGGCCTAGTTGGACCACTGAGTGACATTGCACCTAGTACTGGATCCCAGAATCCCTCAGCAGATGCCGGGCCTACTGGTATTGATGTGATTCGGCCGCATTTAGTCTCTGAACCAGGAAGCCTGATGCTCATGCCTATGACCAAGAGCAGAAAGTACCGCCCTGATCTGCAGTAACTCGAAGAAGGGGGAGTAAAAGGGTTATAATTTTACTAGCCTGTTTGGGCATAAAAGAAGAGAGAGATGACTAGGCCGAGGAGAATATAGACAGCAGTGACATAGTGTGATCCAAGTACACCATTATAGAAAGTTGTTCGTCGTTTTAGTTGCTAGTATTGTATTCATAATTGAATACATTTTTTATTAAAAACAAAGTGTAATAACTGGAGCATAAGTCGACTGTGAAATGACGAGGCTCCCCTGTCAAAGAAAAGGAGAGAGATCCATTCCCCCACTGGATCCTGCCGGGTGTTGAGAAAGTACGCTGGCCAATAGTTAGGGGCTGAGAACTGTAGCAGTAGAACATGTCAAGGTTGTTCGAAGAGATGAGGCTGCCGCGCGGCATTGCGCAGCAATCAAAGAATGCAAAGCAATCATCGACAGTAGCACTGAGGCTGTTGGCGAAAGAAATATAACAGCTGTTACAAGCACAGTTCAAAAGGAGGCTCACACTGGCAACTGCCCAAAACTATGTCGCTCTGTACGGAAAAAGGCATATAGCTGACCTACAAGCCGCTGTGGAGAATAGATTGTAAAAGATAGAGATTTACCCCCGATATCTGAAACACTTGCTAACAGAAATTGACAGGCTTAGTAGCTATATTAAGGCCGGCTAGAACACCGTTAAGCCCAGGAGTGATGGGCCACAGTTCGGACGTAAAGCCAATGCCAGGATAAGCACTAGGTACGCTCTGCCAAAACCTCATTCATAGGTACATACCTCGTCAAGAAACAACCATCGTTGTATTCCTAACATAGGTATGTTACTGATCTGAGGGGTCAAAATAACTGCGATGCGAAACGCAAAATGCACCCCATATTCCCAATCACATACAAGCAATCGAGACGATTCCAAATCGCTACGCGCCCACCAGTAAAATCGAAACTCCTTGGAATCTCCCAGGCCGATAAACCACCGAACTCGACTTGGCCTCCAAGGCGTTATAAATGAACAGGAATCAGCGAAACTTGTAACGTCCCGTGACGATGGATAAAATGGGAGATTATCACCAGGGACCTCGGTTGAGTTCTGAGACAAATATGTTTCCTCGCTATCTTCCACTCCCTTCTTCCGAAGATACTACATCGATCACAAATTTCAACTGTCGCAGAAGTCCCAAATGAAGAGATACCGCGTGTCGCAGCGCCACGGCAAGTAAAGGTCCCGAAAGAAACAAGTGATATCTTAGGATGGACGCGCCGGCGTTCCGTGTGACTGCGGACCAGTCTCGCAGGGAAATGTGAGCTATCGAGATAGCCACGAGCAAGAATGCCATAGTGCGGGCGCAGGGCGATTTTAGAACCACATTCAAGAATCCAATGAGTATCTCATGTACGGGGTATTGAGAGTATTATTTCCCAGCCTCCTCCATTCAGTTTATACTCCTTTGGCTTCTACACTGCATTGCCAATTCCAATACCCAGCCTCCAGTGAGGCATGCTAAGTGAAACTTTCTTTTGGTGCGGCCTGGAGCGCTCGAGTAGTCGGCTCCAGGCCTCAACTTTGACTTCAATTACTGGGAGGACGTTTTTGCATCGTAACGCCTGGCTTTCTTTATATCAAAAACGAAGCCACGTATTGCCCTGGTGGTGTATACTGGAGCGGCGGCAGCGGGTTTATTGATGTTTACCTATTTCGCACCGTTGGCGTTTGGGATCTAACAGGCAGAAGAGAGTCCTGAGACGAGAAACCGAACGACATCAAGATAGCACGTCGCCACAGAACTCTTTCCTCTCGTCGCTCTCTACTTCTTAATCTTCCATTCATTTTTCGCGATGGGGGTTGAGCGCATTCCGGATCTGCAGCAGGCAATGCCCCCGAAAAGAATGAAGCCTTCGCGCACGACGAGAATCTTAAAGCCTAGCATAGTGTTGATATCCGTGGTGGTGCTGGTAGCGACTTCAACCACTGGGATATATATCGCGGCTTCGACTTTCTCATCGAGCCCGCACGGAATGACTGTGATGGTTGCTCAAGGAATGATCTTAGGAGCTGTGAGACTACTCCAGGTTTGAAACTCTTCAGCTGCTAACCTAATCGTGGATAGGCTATATTATCGATGTCATATGTCGTCTTCCATATTTTTGCGATGATGGATAACGACCCTGTTGGGATTGTTCGACCACCTGTATTGAGGCTTCATGCGGCCTGCTTCATCGTGGCCAGACTTGCGCTAGTCATGTGGATAATCGCTATGATTGCGTCCATTGTTGAGGTCTCGAGACAAAATATTTGCATGAGTGGAGGGCGAGATTGCAAGGTGGCGGTGGTTAATGTGACGATTTCAAATTTGGCTTGGTGAGTACCTAGGCCCTTGAAAACATACCTCATACCGATATGCTAATATCTATAGTTTTGCAACGGGCACCGTCTTGACTGCCCTTGAGGCTTGCAAGTATCCATTCCAGGCGCCCAAAATGTTACACATCGCCCAAAAGCTCACCCGCAGAGTCAGCCCGTCGGGTGAAGATCTGTTGGACCGCAGCGTATCTTGCGCATCATCATTCGAAAGGGACAGCCCATCTGAAGGCGAGAACCGAAGGGGAGTCGAGCCCAGAAAGAGCAAACAAAAGCCATTACCAAACCTTCCACCTCTTCCAGTGGACGAACACCCGGAGCGCCAATTCGCGCCAGTTATGCCCACGACGCAAAGAATAAAATCTCGAGGTTGGGGTGACGATAGGAGGCATCCAGGTGCAAGACCCGAGAGAAAAAGGATGACAAAGTCAGATTCAGCAGTCTCAGGTTTCTCGCGGTCCTCATCCGGGTACATCAGTTCGGATCACAGCTCCGACACCTCTCTATCAAGGAGGCAAAAACGCCCAAGGATCATAACTCCAAGCAGTAGTATCAGCAACCTGACCAAGAGATCGCCCTTATCAACCATGCGGTATGCCAATTGACTCAATTCCGTTCTTGTACTTACTGACTCTCTGGCAGGTCAGCCGAATTTCCTGACATCATGGTGCGTCCGCAATTGAGATACTGCCCACCGACTATTCTTGCTCCACACGAATGGAACCTGCCACGGCCAGGCTCGATGACTAACATAATTCTAATGGGGGACGGCCGTTACTCGCAGCGGAGATCATCAGTATCAATGCCGCCACAGTATGTCCTGAGGAGGCCAAGTATGACACTGCCTCCTCTGGGTCACCAGGGAGGAAGAGTGCCACCAATAGTTAGGAGAAGAACGGCGGATGTCAAGCGTTCGAGGTCGAACGCTTACCGGCCCAGCTTTGACTACGAGAAGAGCCTGGAAGAACATGCGAAGATGATCGAAGCAGTGTCGATAGTGAGAAGTGTAAGTGGTAGCAGCGACCATATACCCCGGCCGCCCCCCAAAGATCCGGTCAAGAGGATTGCAAAACTCCAAGCACCGCAACGAATCGATTCAAGGGCTAGGTATCGAGAGCAACGCCCCATTATACGTTCGCAGACGACGGTGGGACCGAGAGAGGTTATATCTCGACTACATATGAGCCGCCCATATACCGCGAAGCCGGAGACTGAAGCTACTTCAAACGTCATGCCTCTGAGACGGCTTAGCTTAGGCGACATCTCGTCGGGGTTAGGGGAGCTGTTCGATGTATAATTAGACTAGACGGAGCCGGGAGTATCGGCTCGACAGTGTAGAAACATCATAATATTGGACTTAGCTTTAGATATTAATACAGAAAATTTCGTCCACCTAGAAGGTCGCTTGAGCCTCAACGCTGTCTACAACCCGCATGAGCCCATATGGGACCAAGTGGCCACGAGGTACGACGATGAAGCGGAAGGCCTGGATTCACCTCACTTGAAGTGCATGGTTGTAACGCGTAGGAAGCAGGTGGCAGTTATTGTATGGCTCGTCTCTAATGACGAGGAGAAAGCTGTCAGATGACGGTGTTATGCTGCCAAGGCCAGCCATCGGGACTTTTGGAGATGGAGCAGGCTGCTTCATATCGAAGCTATACAGCTTCGATCTACACAGTAAAGAGGTAGCACGGAGTAGATGTCTATGGACAGCTAGCTTCTGAGGAACAAGTTCCAATGTAATGTGACGTAATGTATGCAGAGACGCGCACCGGTGATGCACCTGGCACCAAGATGCCTTTGGCACAGCCTATAGCGTATATGCGTAGGTATAGAACAGCGCGGGTGTCGCGTTTGGCGCCTTCTTTTCGGTCGTCGACGCACGGAATGACAGAGCAGGGCATGCAAACCAATAGGGCATGTCGAGGGAATCGCCGGGGCGGTGGGAATAGAGTGCGGATGTCGGATGAATGGAAGAGGGTTGTGTTGTGGTATTCTACTCGTCCTACTCTCCTGCGTACACACCATCATCAAAATCCAGAGGCAGCAGCAGCAGGGAGGGAGTCCGAGGAGTTCCAGTGTCATTTCCGCTGACTAATAACAGCAGCTGCCCCTCTTTTCCACATGACAGAACCGCCACACTGTCACCATCCCCATCACCGTCATCGTCACCACCACCACCACCACCACCACATCTCGAACCCAAATCAGCTGCCATTACGCTCACCCTCGTATCCCTTTCTGCCACAAAATCCCGTGCGAATTCTCAGCTGCACGAGTTGCCTATCAAGTCCGAACCCGATCCCCGAATCATACGAGTACCTATGTAAAACCGGGAACTAGCAACTCGCGCAACATTCTCCAGAACAAACTCCGTCTCGCCTGTCAAACAGCGCCCAGTCTTCAAGCCTTTGAAGCTCTCAATAACCGGCCCCGGAAAGCAGCAACAAGGAAACCAACAACACACTCACGATATCTTACACCATAAATGATCTACGAGACCTGACAGCATAAATATACTTCGCTCTGCACATACGACACAGTCATCTCTAACGAGGGCGACCGACAAGATGCAGGCAGAAGTTCCGACTCAGAGACACTCCCCTCCTAGCCCGGGGACCACAAGGAGACCGAAAGGTATGCAGTACATCACTTGCGACTTTGCGCTTCGGTCACGTTGTATGGCTAACATGGACTTTAGGAATACTGAAGAATTCCTATCACCGTTCTCCAACCCGCCAAGCCGCCGTCAGCATCTCACCTCCCGCGGTGTCTCCAGTCGCTGCGCAACGTCCTGATGCCAACCGCGAGCTCTCAGACCAAGACATAACCCTCCAAAACACCCTCCAAAATGCCGGCCACCGTCGGTCCTCTTCTGCCGCCCGGCCAACTTCAACATCACGCAGGCAGTCCAGTCAATCGTCTGTGTCTCGTGATGGCGATGACAGTAACATGCGGCTGACGTGGGACGAGGCCAACCTGTATCTCACAGAACAAGAGAAGAGTGCCACCATGAAGATTGATGAGCCTAAGACCCCGTACGCAAGGCACTACGACCCCGCAGAAGATGAAGACGAGATACGGCAACTAGATGCGCAGGATATCATTGTGGACGAGCTAGATAGGAAGAGCCCTGGCAAGAGCGTGCGCGCTCGAGAGGAGGAGATTCCCGGCTTAAGCCTCGGTGAGCCTGAGGAGGCCATCCCCGAATCCGAACTCGATGAGTCCGAGCGGCAGAGACGCAAGGAGAAAGCTGTTCATGTTGCCGGCGAGGAGCATGTGGGGCTAAGCTCCGAGGAGATGGAGAAACATCGCAAGTTCGAAGAGATGCGCAAGAAGCATTATGAGATGAAGAACGTGGCCAATCTCTTGGGCCACCCGGAGGCACTTCCAGTGGATGATGACGGGGATGAGGATATGAATGGAACCGCACGATAGACAAATGAGGTCTTAGCCTCATCGGATGGAGTTGATGCACATAGGAGTTGGTTTTTGGTTAGCTTTCTTCTCGTTGCCTAGGGAGGGTACAATCGCCCATGTGCTTGTGTTCCCTCCTCTATACCCCCATCCCTTGGCTTTCTGCATACCCAATCTGCAGGCTGCTTTGACCCTTGTATTAAGAACTGTGCTTTGCTTTTGTTAACATTGCCTTGGAGCTGCTCAGATATGCACCACTTAGCTACAAACTCTATTCAATACATCATTATACACATATCAATCATCACATTATATATCTAGATACGTTCTTCAAGTCGCACCTCGCTCGTTTTGTGAATGCAAATAAAGCGGGTTGAACCAGATTCACAAAAGAACGGTGGTGATTCAAACTTCCGGCATATTTAACTAAGAAATAATCGGTAGCTATTGCCTAACGGACATATCCAAAGGCGGTCTATATTCCTACCTGATCTTCCGTAAACGAGCTATTACCCCTTTATTCTAGTGGCAACCAATTCACAACCTCCCCAAGCTCTCCAGGCTCCCTACCCTGAAATCCACCATTGCGCATATACTCATAAGGCTGGAGCCCTCGTGTATTCCGCTTAGAATACGCAAATCCCCCCTTAACCCCAGTCAACATATTTACTCGCAGAGCCCAAAAGTGACATACCCCAAAAGTTCACCTTCAACCACCAACGCTCACTAAAGGTGAATGTCGCAGCACACTACTACCACAACCACAGCCACATCGAAAATTAAAATCACATCTCGCTTCCCGTTCCTTCTTCCCTTTCCTTCTTCAGAGACAACTCTTAATTTCCTTCCTTTCTATCCCAGCACGCAACCAGCAACCAAAAAAGCGCAACAACGCATCACCCCTGACGAGGTAATATCAAGAGGATAAAGATATCACGAGAGCAAGAGATTGAAGACATGATGGCTATCCATAAGTTTCATGGTGAGATCTATTTGACCTCTTCCTCTTTTAATGACAGGCATGAATCTGAGGCTCACGTTGTTTTCTTAGGGATGAAATCCAACGATGCCGATATGGCTATCAGAACCAAACTCGGGGCTGCGCTTTTGAATTGTAAGATCCATCACTCACCTCCTGTACTCACTTTTCGGGTTATGGATGATGGGAATTGCAGCTGATTTCGCACGTAGCTCCAAGTGACACAATGGCGATGGCATCCAGTGATGCTGAGAAAGTCAGCGCCAAACTTGATGCAGGATTGCGGCATCAATGCGAGCTCGCCCAGATCAAGAAGGAGAAGAAATTGGAGAAGAAACGCAAGCGCCATTCTGGCTTGCATTCTGTTGATCTCAATGGTGTTGATGATGAGGATCTGAGGATCAAGAAGATCAAAACCAAGAAAGAGCGCAAGGACGAGACCAGTGTTGTGAAGAAAGACGAGAAGAAAGCTGAGATGGAGCCACCAAAGACTCCAACTAAGAAACACAAGAAGAAGAAAAGTAAGGATGACAGAGAGGATGCTCGCAGGTCACCCGCCACTTTGAAGCTACTGAAGAAGCTTGAGGATTGGTATGATTCCAGCTCGGATGAGGAGGATGAGGAGATGATCGTCGCCGACCAGAAGGCCGTTGGCAGTGATGGTTCGAAGAACCCGTATGAATACAGCTCCGGTGAAGAGGCAGATATGGACGACGAGAATGAGGAGTATATCAAGAACAGCTTCATCACCTCAGACAGCCAGATCAGACAGGTGGTTAAGAGCGAGGAGCTGATGCGGACTATCCTTTACCCCAAGGTCACGGCTCAAGCGCTAGAGAAGTCAAACTCCATGACTGAGGCAAGATTGTCGACCAGCAAGGGCGAACTTCTGCGTACTATTCTTCATCCAAAGGTTGCAGTTCAAGGTTCAGAGAAGGTCACGCATGGGCATAAGCTCTTCAATGATTTGGACGACGTCTTCACTTCGACCCCAACCATCAAGCCGCAAGGATGCTCCATCAATCCCGAGGGCTCACTAGCCAAAGCTTCTCGTGCCAGAAGAGTGTCACTCTCACGCGACCCCGAAGATTATTCACATCCAATTCGCCAGCGAAAGGCCGGGGAGGTGGTTGAGAATTGGGAGGAGAACCCAGGAACTGTTCGAGGGATGGTTCAAGGGCATGATGATACTGAAATGGAAGAAAGTGAGTGCTTGTCTTTTCATTTCCCCTCCTTTTCCCCTCCGTTTCCCGCTTGATTAAGTCCCTTGATTCCGTTTGTATAGGGCACCAAGACCAATTACTGACTGCCACATAGACATCGCATTCTCGGAGCACTACATCACCACCAAATCCAACCAAAGCATCCAGATCGGGCAGAGCACTTACAGCGTCGTCAAGATCTCCCCCGGGGCTGGTTGCTCATTGACCATCGAAGAGGGATTCAAATTCTGTTTTAAATTCTGTACCGTAGCCAGGGGCGGACCTGTGCTTGTTTGTCTTGGCCCGAAAGGAAAGGAGACCAGATTGAAGTGCCAAGAGGGTGGTATGTGGAGAGTTAGAAGCGGGGATATTTGTGAGGTTGTGAACGAGAGTGATAGGGAAGTTGTGATTTTTACGTTTGTCAGTGGGGAGCACGAGGATTGAGAGGCATTACAGCAGCTGGTGAGGATTATATTTGCTTGGTTCTGTGTTTCGAAGAGTTTCAGGTATTGATTTGAAGGGGATCGATGGCAAGGTTGAGCAAGCCGATGGATGGGAAACGAGTAACTTGTTAGTCCCTAAATGGGACTTCGAGGAGGTTGCTGTTCGCCAATGCAGTTATCGAGGGATGGAACGCGGCCTTGATTCCGGAGAGATTTCCTATTTGTATGTTTGCATGCTCTTATGAGGATAGCCCGTAGCGTCAAGATCAAGAGACTGATACTTTGTAATTCCTACTGGCTCGTAACTTTGCAGCTTGAAAGAGATGTTATGAATGTATGTATTCCGAGATTGCTCAAAGCCCTCCCAGGGGGAAGGTCTCGGAAGCCATAAGGTGGGCAGATAAATATAACACTGCATATCACTAAAAGAAGTGGCACCGGTTATCAGCTTGATATGTAGGTAGGGTATATTATGACGATGCCTCGTGATTTGGTGGAGTTCATTGAGAGTAAGGAGAGTTCCCCCTTAACAGTGCCACAGGCTGCGATCACTACACGTACCGGCTGACTCAGCGAGTCGCTATCGGTGTCGCTGCGTAGAACCTGAAATTGCGGGGAGGCTGGGAAATCAATGCACTGTTTGCTCTGTTTGCGCCCCAATCAAACACCGAAAATTTGCGGCGGCAACCTCGCTGACTCAGAGCTCGCTTAGCGTCGCGCCTCTGGTATAAATTGCCAGCTTCCCCCTTCTCAAAATCCCTTTCTTTTCTCCTTATCCTAGTGCATGGGTTTTACGCATAACAGTGAGGATTCGTCCGAGTTTGCGTTTTTGCTAGTTGAAAACTATACCATGACCGCTCCTGTTGGATCAAGATCCGGCAGGGAATCTTTGGAAACCAAACTCTTCTCATGAGAGAATCGCTTTTCATTGCGTACGATTCTTGATGGATCGTCGTGAAGAAGAGGCTAGCAAAGGCGAAGTTGCCATGGTATTTACCTGCCTGGACTTGGATTGTTATCAGGAGCCACGGGCGTAGCCATAGCTGTAGTTTAAATAAGACTTGCGCTATCATGAACTCTATTTACTTTCGGGGAAGGGCGAGTTGATTTGGCTCATGTGAAGATACGTCAGTCCTTGGGTCTGCATTCTGTGCAACCTGGAAGCCCCCCAGTGTCGACCTTGGCTGCTGAACTACAGCCACCACCACATCATCATTACTCCACAACCATGGCAAGAACAGCTCTCGTCACCGGCGCAACAGGTCTGCTGGGCAGACAGGTAATGAAGGCCTTTGAGCGTGGTGGATGGGTCGTCAAGGGCACAGGTCTGACCCGCGCAAAGCCGCCCGCCATTTTGAAGCTTGACTTGGAATCCGAAACAGACGTAGCTAAAGTCCTCCGTGAAGTCAAGTATGTCCCAATATGTCCTCGCAGCGCGATACAGCACTAACCTGCAGGAGGATATGAAGACCATCAGTCGTTGTCCACTGTAAGCCTTGACTGCGAGTCTATCGGATCAAATTGCGCACAGGAAGCTGACCGTGTACAGGCGCCGCAAATCGCTTCCCAGACAAGTGCGACAAAGACCCCGAAGGCACACGCGCTCTGAACGTTGCAGCCTCCGCTTCCCTAGCTAGGCTCTGCTCATCCCAAGATATCCTTCTCATCTACATATCAACCGACTACGTATTCCCTGGTACCGAAGGCGAGGCTCCATATGAGGTGACCGACACGCCTCACCCGCCAAATCTATACGGCGAGACGAAGTATGAGGGCGAAAGGGCCGTGTTGGGGACGTATGGCCATGCAGGGAGGAGCTCTGGTTGGGCCGTCGTATTGAGAGTTCCGGTCCTCTATGGCGAGGCGGAGACCCCCGAGGAGAGCGCCGTCAATGTGCTAATGAACAGCGTCTGGAAGGCACAGGAGAAGGATGCCGAGGTTGCGATGGATCACTGGGCTATTCGGTATCCCACGAATACTGAGGATGTTGGTCGAGTCTGCCTGGGTACTGTACCTTCTTCGAGTGCTGATTACTAGTTGTGGCTAACACCGTGCTAGATATCGCTGTGAAGTACCTAGAAACAGCAGATAAATACTCCCTCCCACGAATCCTTCAATTCTCCTCCGAAGACAGACTTACGAAATATGAAATCTGCGAAATCTTCGCTGAGATTATGGGACTGCCACTTGATGGTATGAAACCCAATACACAAGGAAACGACCCGAATGCGAGTGTCAAAAGGCCATATGATTGCCACCTATCGACCTTGGTGCTGAAAGAGCTCGATATCAATGTTGCTACTATGAATTTTAAGGACTGGTGGAGGCGTGAGATGAGGGCATATAGGAAGTAGAGATCGTCCTCCGGGCTTGACATACTGGAGTGCTTTATGGTACAGAAATCGCCCTGTTGATATTGATTATTGGAGGGCCGTTTTGCCATTGGCTACTCTTAAAATGAAAAGGCTTGAAAGCCGAAAAGGGAACATTACAACGCAGATCAGCCCTATCCAACATCACTCTTTCTTCAGCAAGATATTCAGGAGGTCTCATTGCTAGCAATAAGGTTGTGAGAATAGATTGCACCACATCCCTTGGACTCTATATAACGTATGAACGTAGAAATTTCTATAGACATGCTGTATAAGTCACATACGGCTACCAATGCTCGTTGCTTGGAGTTTTAAAAGTATGCAGAATATCGCGTTGCACTTGTACAGAGTAGAGCCATTCAGATGCCCAGCCAATTATGCCAGCCACTAGCCAGCGCCACCATGGCGCTATTCACACAGCAACAAACCGATTACTCCGTACAGCTGCGACTACACGCCAAAACCTTGCCACCGGCAAGGAACAAGGGAACCTGCAGGTTGAATTGTCGTTGGTATTATTGCCCAGGATTGGCTATTAAATACGGGTAATCTGATGCAGGATCCCGGGGGCGTTCGCACGAGACGTTGAAGTGGTGGGAGTAGATCGAGGCCCAAAGTAAAGCTCTTCCTCCCCCTTTGTTTTCTGTGGAATCAATATATCGACTAGAGCAACAGACAAGCGACTGGATGAGTTGGTGCTCAGCACAGAGCACAAGAGCACAAGAGCACAGGAACATCTCACAAGACGCAGCCCTACCTAGGTACAAGCCTCAGCCTCAGCCTCACGTGCCAGGGACCCAAGCTGCCATCTGTGTGTGCCTGACACGCTAGGCGCGCGGAAATTATTGACGGGCGCAAGCCAATCTGTCTCAATAGGTAATCTCGTTGTTAATTGTTATTAGCGGCGTGGTGAATAGGAGCCAAGATCTTGACGATTCCACTCTCAGCCGCCTTAGTTCATTGAGTTCAGCTGGCCTGGGCATTTTACAACAGTGCCGTAACTTTCTTTTTCTCCACCCGATCGACTACGTTGCCAATGCTCCTTGGCTTCAGCCCGGGGATTTGCAAAGGGATTGAACAACACCAACGCTTTATATGACCCGCAGACACCACGGATCACGAATCTGAATGCGCGACCATGTCTGGAGAAAAGGATGAATCCCCAGCATCGGCGCCCGCGAAATACAGCAGGTACCGATCTGTAAGGCACGCGTCTGTGAAATCGCCACAATCAGAACCGAGCCCCCAGAAACAAGATGACGATGCCTCATCGCTCGGGCGGACGAAGAGCATGTCGCGGTACCGCCGCTCCAGAGTTGGCACGCAGACGAGCGAACCTGCGCCGCCCATGCCTCCGATGCCTCCGCCGGCGTTAGGTGGGTATAGCACCCTACAAACCCCCGGAGCAAGACCAACAAGACGAGTGACCGAGCCTGCGCTTTCTTCCCATCGACAATACCCCACCTCTCCAAATGTCGAGACAATCCCCCAGCTGCAGGGCCGGCCCCGAGAAACAGAAGAAGAGAGGTCGCGGCGCAAGCTGCGGGATCTTCGAGAACAGGATGTCCTAATCGAGGAGCAGAGGCGTCAGGCCGATGAGCAATTAAGAATAGCCCAGCACCGGAAAGCCCAAGCGGACGAGCAGGCTCGATTGATGGAAGAAGAAACTGCAAGGCTGCTGGACGAGCAGAAGCGCAAGGACTTGGAGCGGCTAGATGCAGAATTGGCGGCGGCCGTCCCTCAAACACCCAAAGTTACTAGTCCAAGGGAGAAATTCGGGTTTTTCTCTAGGAAGAGAGCCGTTACAAAGACATCCGGAAGTGGCAGCGGCTCTGGGGCAAATTCCTTGTCCCGGGGTATTGAATCACCGCCGCCAAGGTCAGTTGAGAAGGCAGCGGCTCGCCCAGAGACCGGATTATCACCGCCACGGAGGCTTGAGCCTGTAGCTACTGAGCCAAAGCTAGAGCATCCCAAGATGATTGAGCAAGGAGGTGGGGGTATTGTCCCGCAGACTGATGCCCCAATCTCTGCGAGCAATGCTGGAGAAAGAGTGGGTTGTACCTCCTAGCTAAAACCGTATATTTTGCTAACATTCTATTTAGCGCGTTTTGATACGATGTAAACAATCGTCTATCAATCTCCCATTCGATCCTGAAACCACTCCTACTGATCTGATTTTCACCGCTGCCAATGTCATGACCCAGGACATCAACCCCTCTACCACCGTTTTGTTAGAGTCTTATACACCACTTGGCCTGGAACGCCGAGTACGACGTTATGAGCACATTAGAGACATCATGAACTCATGGGATCGAGACACACAGAATGCTGTCTTGCTTCAAAATTCAGATTCACCTCAATTCGACAGGGATCTTGATGCCTCCTCGGTTCCGAAGGAAGCGCCCGAGGGCACCACAGTGTATATGTACCATTCTCAGAAACCCGGAAAATGGAACAAGCGACATGTCACATTGCTCTCCACCGGGCAAATATATATGTCCAAGAAGCCTGGAGCCAAGTCATCAGACAAAGACTTTGCAAACTTGTGTCACTTGACAGACTTCGACATCTACACTGCAACTCCGCAATACACGCGAAAGGTCCTTAAACCGCCGAAAAAGCACTGCTATGCAATTAAGAGCCAGCAGAAAACTGCAATGTTTTTAAGTACCGAAAATTTCGTCCATTACTTCAGTACTGATGACGAGAGTCTGGCGCATAAGTGGTATTCAGCCGTTCAGCAATGGCGAAGTTGGTATTTAGTAAATCGAATGGGTGAAGGTGCCAAGAAGAAACCCAAGGCTGCCCATAGCAACGGGAAATCAACGGCCAACAAACTTGGTCGCACTCTTAAAGTCTCCGTTGATGAAGACCCCTATACAATCGGCTCGTTCACACCACTACTTGATGTGGACCGCTTTGACCACCAAAAGCCAGAATCAAAGGACCGAGAATACGAATCCGATGATGGCAGCCCACCACGCCAAGTCCCCTTTCACCTCCGCAACAGCATCTCCCTTCCCCACGTCCCCAACCGGCGAGAAAGCAAGCGTCACCCTCCACCCGTGTCATACCGTCTCCCACCGGAACCAGAAGAGGAGTTTTCATCTAGCGGTCTTCTCGGCCGGACTTATTCACAACGGCAACGCCTACAAAAAGAGCGCGAACAACAACAAGAACTCATCCCCTCAGGACCATTCGTGGATGGGCCTTCACTTCTTAACAGCCATGGAGGAAACCAACGAGCTATGTCCATTAAATCCACACGCACCACCACCATGCGCAGCCAAAGGCCTGATACCTCAGCTGCTCCGTCCATGCCGAAGCCGCTGCTCGATTTTACACCGGAGTTCAGGGAGGCGCCGCAGTGGGATAAGAGAGGCAAAGGCCATGGCGTGAAGCCTATTGAGGGCGTGCCGCTTGTTGACGTTGCAAAAGGTCCCAATACAGAGGCGCTTAACATGGGCCCAACGCAGACGTTATTTAGGAGGGATCAGGTGCCTGGTGTAAGGTCAAGGACAGGAACGGTTAATGGGAGGTCTGAGGGTGCTTTTATTAAGGGGGGTTTGGTTAGCGGTTTATGATTTGATGACTTGATGTTTACATGGTGCATGAAAAGAACGGAAAGGAAGTTTTAGGGATTGGAGCATGAAAGAAAGCCGGGCTTTTTTACTGGGTTCTAGAGGGTAGATGGACATGCATGGGTGGATGGATGGATGGATATAAGCTGGCGTGATTGTAAATTGACGATACCCCATTATTATCTTCCAGGTTTCACAAGTTTCCAAAAGGTTGGGTTGTATTGCTTGGGTTTACTACCAATACATCAAGTATGATAGCACACATTAATCGCCTCTATGTCTTCATTCATTCTCGTGGTATTCCTCCGTCCTACTTTCTGGGATATAAGCAGCTATAGCTCAGTATGGTAGGCAAGCAAGAAGGTCCCTTGTTCATAATATCAAGTAAGTTAGACTTTGTCCCTCCACAACTCATGGCTGTTTCTAAGGTCTGCAGTGCCAGTACACGGCACCATTCATCCAGATCATGTCCTCTCCCATCATCAACCTTAACGGCATCTCACAATGCAACTATGAAGTCCAGATCAATGATATAATCCCCGTAAGGTAAAGTCATGGGTTCAAGAAACTGCTACTATTGAGTGGTCCAGCACTTCCTTTCTGCCAGGTTCCCGTAACATATTTTGAAATATAGGATATTGAAGCGTGGTTATCACTTCTTAACTGGCCCAGCCGGGTGGCAACATATTGGAGTCTATAAGGAAACTAATTCATAAAGGTAATATGTTCAACTTGTGAAATATGATTGACACCAAACCCCATACTAGGGGTATATGGTTAATAGCTGGTGGGATGGGCACTCTGCTGCACCGTGAGCTGCTATTAGCCGATAAGAGGAAAGGTTATCATGCACATGAAGCTTGAGAGACCTTAGAAAAATTCTTTCCGGTAATTGCAGACCTAGTTGAGAACTTTGGAGGGGTTGTATTTGATGTATACGTAGTTTGAAGAGTAGACGAAAACTGATTCTTTTACTGGGTTAGAAATCCTACGCGAATTCCATGTATTGATCTGGCTTTCTATATCCAATTTTCTTATCACGATTCATGATTTACAAGAGCACTAGCGTGCTATCCTCTGCGATCCTACCATTGACGCCTAGAGACGCTTCTCCACCAACAACAGCTGGACCCCTTGCATAGATCTATATTCAGTCAGCTTCGGTATCATTACGAGTACAATATACTGCTTACCTCTCCACGAGATGATTCATCAGTCGTTTTATGGTCCTTGGTATCCTTCAAGAAGAACTCAACGCTGCTAACTGGAGCTCCAAAATGTGCATTCTGCTCCGAATTTTCATCAACTCTGTAGTCGTAAACGCCGGTCTGCGTAACAGCACCAGCTACTTTGGAGGAAGCTAGAGAATAAATAATTCTAGCTCCGGTATAAATCCGCAAGTCTGACAGATTCTTAGCGGTCAATGGCGTAGACTTGGCACCGATTTGTTCCGAGACGTAGATCAGGCGCAGTTTCCCTGGCGTAGACCCTATAATTGGGCGAAGAGAGTCAAAAGGGCGGGAGAACATTGTAGATGCAGGCATAACTCCTTGCTGAATCAGAGATCGGGTCTGGAACCAATGCACAATTTTGTACACTGGGGAACTCATCTTGGCTGCAGTTTCGGAGAGAACTTTTGTTAGAGTTCCGGGCGATGCAACCACAATCGTAGGACTAATCCCTTGAGTTGCTAAGACAAGATCTGGGCTTGTACCAGCAACCGAGTTCAGAGCAACCGGGGCATTGGAGTAGAGCGCTGAAAGGGTCAAAACTAGTGGATACATCGTAGATAACGAGTCCACAGGGAGGAACAAGTCCGAATGATTTATACGGTGGGCAGCCGGCAACGACGACAGTTGGCCAGCAATTCCGGCGATGATGTTGGCATGAGTATATTCAACAAGTTCCCCAGAAGGCCAAAATGCTAGTATGTTCTTTAACTCGGCCTTTCTATCCACGGAAGGTAGCTCCAATCCAGTGGCTGGTGCATCTTGAACGATTTCCTGCCATGTTGAAACATTGACTGGTCCGCCAGTGCCTGTCGGAACTTCATTCCAATCCATATGCTTACTACCCTCGTCCACAACCCAGATGAGTTGCTTTAAAGCCGGGTAGCTTTTCTTTATAACATCAAATGGAAACGATCCTACAGCGGCGACCACAGTATCCGCCTTCGATTGGCCCAGCAATGAGATAATGGATTCAACCGGTTGGTCCTGGTCGTATGGTACGAGAATTGCCGTTAAGTCATAAAAGGCGCAGGCAAACAAGGTTGCTAGGAATTCGATAGAATTTGGTAGATAAATGGCAATATTTTCCCCTCCGTTTCCCTTTATATGTTGGCCGATAAGGGCAATCTGTCGATTGATGTCCGCTAGTACCAGTCAGAAGTTTACTCATATAAATGGAGGTGGGATGGACGGACTGATATCATGATCGATGATTTGCTCTGAGCCAAGGACCGTCAACAACCTGCCCTTTTCGCCCGTCTCCTTTCCCTCCCGGTCAATACCTCCACTGACTACCCTGCGCCATACATCTCGCAAATCGCCGTCCCTTCCTCTACTCCACTTAGAATCACCCGGATCCTTAACGTTAAGGCCGGAGTTTAACGGCATGCCATGCGGAGCTGCGTGTGAGCGGAAGACCGCAGACTGGCCTTCTTGTCTGACTGGAGATGCCTGGGCCTGCCGGGCAAGAAGCATAGGGTGGGCATCTGGATCGCGGGAACTGGTCACTTGGTAGACGAAAAAGGTGACCAGACATCCGGCGATCAGTGTGGTGTACACATCCCATTGCCCGAAGAAATCCGTAACTGTCTCATCAAGCGTCAACATCACGTTGTCGAAACCCATTCTGATAGAACAAGACTGGAAATGAAGCGGGGGTGAGAGTGACGATGGGAGTTTATGTTGACATCTACTGTACGTTGTAGATGCTATGTCGGTGATTACATGATGGTATTCAAGAGGCTGTGCTGCCTCGAACTCGGCCTCGTTGAGCAGGGGTCTCGGTCGTCCGCGCTGCCGCGTTTTTGAGGTTGCCACCCAGCTCAAGCTCCAAAACAACAAAGTCAACTCACCAATCCAACTTATCGACAATGCTAACATAAAGTAATCTCTTACTACGAGCGCCGTAGTCTACTAACATTTAGGTACTTATCCACCCACCTGAGGGGATTTCCAGGGTCAAAGTACGCATCACTTGGGTAAGTGGACGCGGGATACCTTGTTGACATTCGAGACTCATATCTAATGATGGGCGCATCTAGCACAACTGGGAAATACTCTTCTCGCCGGCGACCATGTCCTCTGCAGTATCTACTCCTGCCCGTCCTTCCACTCCCGCCAATCCTGCACAGCCATCGACACCACCGACCGGGACATGGCGACATCCCAAGTTGAACGAGATTGTCAGGCGCCAGAATGCGTCGACTTTTACCGAACGAAACGTTCGAATTATCTTGTATAACTTCGCGGGCATAGCTCTCACATGGGCGTTTGGAAGGGCCTGTTGGAATGGGTGGGTATCCTACGTATGTCTCCCGCCAGGCCCGTTTGTTGATTGATTTTCTAGGCTCCCAAATCTGTTCCGAGAAGGCAAAATGCTACATCAATACGGAACCTGGATCTACACTATCGTACATCTTGTATTTGTGTACAATGTTGCAGTGGCTCTTCTACCTCTTTTCCGATCGACGGATCCAATCCAAGATATCCCTCTTACGCCTGCACAGAGAAAGCTTCTGGGCCTTCCTCCGAGCTCGAGGCCTGCAACACCCGATACCAAGTACGCGACACCCCCCAGGTACTCGAGAACGCCTACGCCTTTGGCTGGATCAGCGGGAAGTAATCGAAATAATTCGGGATCGCCATTGTCAGGGAAGGGAAGGGAAAGCCCACTGGGAGGCAGTTTATCTGGTTCGCCGTTCTCTCCGTCTGCAAGTCCGCTGTTGCAGAAAGCGATGGCAGGTGGATTGAATGGAACAAGGAGGAATTCATACGGGTCTTCGTTCGGGCCTGGAGTGTCAAGGATTAGCGGGCTAGACCTTCCTGCGACGCCGACCCCGAAGACAGGAACGGTTGGGTTGAATAGCAAGTGGCTCTATGATAGGGAAAGGAGGAATTCTGGGAGCGCCAGGCTCTATACCTGATGTCTTTGTATGCATGCTCGAGATAGACTTGTGGTTTATGAATAGATACTCTATCTGCCTCTACGCTATGTTTGAACCAATGTGTATGTAATCCGATCGGTAACTAGGTTGATCCATTGTAAAGTTTTCCAATACAGACGTATTCACCTTCGTGACTTGGACGACTCCGATAAGATTTAGTTATCGCCAATGTTGTGGTTCTCTAGCTTCTGTTTCCGCGATCGACCATTGTCTCTCCACGCGAGAACCAGAACCTGGCAATGACCACATCGTCAACATTTGGGCAAGAAACCTCACGTCAGATGCCAGGCGCAATCAATCATGGGAGCGTCCGACTCAAAGCTCGTATTCAAGAGAGGCATCTTTAAACTCTCAGAAGACAAGGCAATCCCCGCCGATGATCCATACTGGACCTCCGTAAGGCTTCGAAGGCCCCATTGTGCTGCTTGCGATATGCTAACTAGGAGGGCCACAGTTCTGGGAGCTCCCGGAAACCGCTGAAGATGTCTTCAGCCTCTTCTCGCCAGCGGACATTCGCAGAACTCGAGATACATCGCTGGAGAACTTGGAGACGCTCATCTTGGCTGTAACGAGTCGGCTCTTCATCCTACGACACCACCCTTCATTTCCAGATCCCGAGTTTGCGCCTGAGAAGGATGCACTGAATTGCATACGGGTGCTCACTCGGGTTCTCCCATATATCTACGAGGCAGAGCAATTACAAGCATGGGAAGACAAGTTCTTCTGGGGAGTGAGGCGGAAGCGTACACGGTACGACACATCAGCCTTTGGTAGATACGTCGACTGACTGTACCCTAGGAGAGCCGCGTTGGCCCGCGATGTGCTATTTGACGAGTCCCAGGAGGAGCTGGCAAAACTGGAGGCTGCTGGTGAAGAATTCGAGGAGGTGAAACCTTTGGCAGAGGAGCTTATCGACACTTTGATCGACCTGCTATTCTTCGCCGACTTCACCCTACCTAAGGCACCGAATACCGATAATAAAGTAACATATGCGATATGGACCAGCGGTGTTGGATGCAATAACTCTGTGGGAACTAGTAGGGAATTCGAGAGCAATCGGACAGAGGTGCTACGATTGCTCTTGACCTTGACAAGTCCGAGCATGTACATGTCTGCCAACCTGCTACCGGTTCAGGGCGTCAAGGCTGTCTCTTATATCGTTACTTGTCCGGATAAGCAAGTTGTCCTCTCGGTCCTGTGCTCGCTATTGAACACTGTAAGTTGGTCTAGAATAAGCTTGATCGCACACTAATAGGACTATGACAGTCCCTTAAATACAACCCGGCATCGTGGAAAATCCCATATAATGTCCAAGTTTTCAAAGATCCGAAGTTGATATTAGTGACATATGCGTTACAGGTGAGGCCAAATCCGTGTTGTTAGGTGGAGAGCTTAACTAACGTGTATAGTTCCTCCTCGTTGTTCTTCTTTATCCCATTCCGGAATCAGATCCCGCCCATGCAAAGAAGAGTAAGTAAATTATCTTCTAGTCTTATCATTTCATCGGAGCTGACCATCTAGATTACTTCCGTCATTTTCTCGGGCGATTACATCGACCCCAAGATTTTCAATTCATTACAGAGGGAATAACCAGAGTTCTCAACCATCCACTCCAATCCAGCACTTCATACATCCCAGGGAATCAAAACTCAAACAAGTTGACATCCGAGATGATCATGGTCTTTTGGGAGATGACCCAATGCAACAAACGATTTCGATCATTCATCATCGATACAAATCGGTCACATGACTTTCTAGTTTTAATATTATACTACGCCATTGACTACAAACTCGACGCCTCAAAACAAGGGATAGTTAGAATGTGCGTTTTCATATTACAAACTCTGAGCGTCGAAGCGAGTTTTGGGAAGAGTCTTAACAAGAGATTCGAGAATCAAGACACCTTGCCGCCAGCTATCAGATTACAGAACTTTTACGGATCGTATGCAGATTTTCTCATACATGTAAGTGCCCTTCCCTTGATTCTGAGTCAAAATCTGGCATCACTAATTTTGATAGTCTATCTACAACATAATCACCACAAGCCAGGGGAAGCTCACAGCAATATACCCAGCATTGTTGGCCGTCATCAATAATATCGCCGCCTACCTTGAGTGCCTTAGCCCTTCTGCTTCGTCGAAGCTACTTCAGCTTTTCTCGTCTATGTCGTCACCAGGGTTCCTTTTAACTAACGATAGTAATCACGATCTCTTGCGGTCCTTATTAGAGAGCATGAATGCTATCCTAGAGCACCGATATAACAGTGGGTGTCTCCCGTTCTCTAATTTCAATTTCTCGTTCTATTGTCGCTCCTTGAAAAAGAAGAGATACACCAACAGTCCTTATCGGTTTTGAATACTAACTGGGTCGCTAGAAAATCCTAACTTCGTGTATGCGGTACTACGGAATAAGAAAAGATTTGACGGTAAGCAGTCCCATGAAATAACATCCCAGTTGACGTCTAACGATACATAGCTTTACGATCCTTTACCTTGGAGAGTGGCCAGGAGGAGATTGAGAGAAGGAATCGACGACGAAAAGATAACCCTAGCGACCAGTTTGACATGAGTGACAGTCGACGGGGCTCTGCCGATAGCATCAGAAGTCCCTCTTCAAGTCACCACCGGGCACCAACCCTGAGTAACGTTCCTGAAGAGGACGGGGCATTTGCCATTGGAGACGATGAAGATGAGGATACCGATGATGAATATCGAGCAACTCCGTCCGAGTCTACTCCGACGGACCATCCCTCACGCGCATCATCAGTGTCATCAAGTATCGACGACGCAGTACCGACTCAGCTGAGGGGAATGTCAGAGAAGGCGCGTGGAAAGATGCCCGGTAGGTCTCTCGCCCTGCTTTGCGACCTTCCTGCTGATAATAAAGTAGCTGGCATGCCAACGTTCTCCCGACAAAACAGTACCACGAGTTTAGGCAGCCACACAACACCAGGCTACTCAACCAACGGCGCATTCGAGCCGACTGCGCAATGGATCGAGTCCTGGTTACCA
Source organism: Venustampulla echinocandica (assembly GCF_003357145.1). Taxonomy (NCBI): domain Eukaryota; kingdom Fungi; phylum Ascomycota; class Leotiomycetes; order Helotiales; family Pleuroascaceae; genus Venustampulla; species Venustampulla echinocandica. Next base: position 2,998,836 of record NW_022474205.1, on the reverse strand, counting down.
GAGCTCCCTCTCCACACAGTCCTCACGCTCATCGAGCAACTCTCACCCCAGCTCCCTCGGCCCAACGGGGCAACGACTGACACCCCCTCAGCCTCCGTCCTACGCGCCATGCAAACCGCGGACATTCGCGGCATCGAGCCATCATCCATCCGCATCCAATACTTCGAATGGTCACCACTAAGTCTCGGCTGGTACGAATCTCTCCTCTGGAGCTTCATTTTTACCTCGGAAATGCAAGTTGCCAAAGGCACAGTGGGAGTTTGGAACGGTACAGCGATCAAGCTCTTCCGTGTGGAAACTGTAGCGCCCATTGGTCCTACGCTGTCCAGTCCACGCGGTGCCGTTGATGCTGTCGGAAGCAACATTGTCAATCGGATTGGGAGTATTAACCTTCGTGGTGTTGGCGGAACGGCCCCTGGAGCTGGATCTGGATCCGGTGACGCGCAAGGTGGCAATGCCAACCAAGGGGATGTTAGGGAGGCGAGGACGGGGACGGGGAATGGATCTGGTACAGGACTGGGAATGGCGAATATCCGGAGCGCGGTTATATAATTATTATTGCTAGATGAAATTCAAGAGTTAGCGATATGCTGTAGTTCTGAATTTCTGTTCCCCGGAAGTCTTAAGGGTCTAGATGCAGGTATCCATGGGCCTGCATGGAGTGGATCTTGTCGATCACTCGAGTATGTACCCCGTGGTGCTATTGTAATAATTCTACGCATACTTCATACTTCCCCCCCACAGCTTATGCCCGGGGAAAGCCGTGGCTCTTCATCCCGCTCTGTCTATTTTGTTTCATTGCCGGATTAACCAAATGATCGGACTTCCATTAGGGGATTTGCAATTCCCGCTGTGGCGCGTGCAGTTCGGGACTTTATCCGTTCCGAAACGAGAAAGCGTGCGCCACATCTAAACTAGGGTCGTGCGGGCGGAACAATAAGTGGGGTCATTTCAGCCACTTCCCAGTGCGGTTGGATTTCAAGCTTTTCGGAAATACTACAGTCTACAGGACATACGATTTTCCAGGAACACTTCATTAGACATGTGTACAGGTCGCTAGAAGACGAAGAAAAGTCCGTCTTTAGTGGCTTTGGGGACACTGAAGCGAATTTGGCAGGTTTATTTCGTATAACTAGCCAGAAGAAGATATATTCGAAATATATGGAGGGGAGTGCGTATGCGATGTCCGGAACGGGACTGCAAGCCGGGAATGTGCATGGCGACGAGGAGGAGGTGAAGAACTATACAATTCATGTGGGTATTCGTATCACATTACGTTTCCTTATCCTCCCCGGGCGCTCAAGCTACTACAATCCAATACTTATTTCAAGTTATTTGTGCCTGTCTACAGCTTTACTGACTTGGGCATCCAGGTCTCAAACAAATACCTCCAGCTCACAAAGCGCAAGCTAGAACTAACTCGTCTTCCCCACGAACTCATCGTTCCTCCCTCCCAACAATGGTCCCTGGGGACGCCGAAACGCGAAATTGAGCCGCTGATAGATTTCTGGCTCGACGCCTACGACTGGCGACAACAGGAAGTGCATTTGAACTCCACGCTCCCTCAATATCGCACGCTATTGCGCCCAGGCGATGATACCCCCCTAGTCAGGTTGCACTTCATTCATATTCGCTCCCCGCATGCAGACGCCATACCGCTGCTGCTTATCCCAACGTTCCCATTGACGAATTTAAGCCTCAGCCCACTATTTGCGCCGTTAGCTGACCCCGCGAATCCAAAATCCACGCTGGCTTTTCATGTCGTTGTCCCCTCTATACCCGGGTTGGGGTTTAGCAGTGCGTTTTCGACGCGGGAAGCAGAGGGGGATGTACTAGAGATTACCGCCGGCTTGTTCGATAAGCTGATGAAGAGATTGGGGTATGGCTACTATGTTGCGAGTGCGACGGGGAGTGGGAGGAGTAGTATGGGAGGCATTGATTATTATCTGCCGAGGTTGGTCGGGGAGAGGTTTCCCCAGAGTTGTTTGGGGGTTCATTTGCTTGATCCGATCATTGAGGAGCCGAAGTTTGGTGGGGACCCCTGGATGTGGCTCAAGTGGAGAATTGCAAGGTTTTTCTATGCGGGCATATTTGGATATCATGGGGATGATTGGAAGTCTTTGAGCAACGCATCCAGAAATAGGATCACTGAGAAAGTGCAGGCGTGGGATCAAGCTGATCAGACGCCCCTACTAAAGAGGAGGGAGGGACAGGGTTATGGCGCTATTAGTGTGCTTGGACTCAATGAGCCGAATACCTTTTCATACGCTCTATGCGATTCTCCCGTAGGGCTGTTGAGCTTGGTCTGTAGTGCCTTGAGGAGGACTAGCCCAAGACACGAATTAAGCCATACGGAAATCATTGATCTGTGCCAATTAGCTTGGCTACCTGGTCCGGAGGCGGGTGCGAGGTTCTGGGCCGCTGCTGTAAGAGAGGCGGCTAAGTTGCGGAAAAAGCCACATCCGAGGACGAATATCGGCATCACTGCGTTTGGCGTGGGTGCTTTAGACGGGGAAGGGTACGCGTTTCCTGCTTGGGCGGCTGGGGAGCATAATGTCCTCTATTCCCAGAGGGTGGTTGGGAGACCTGGACTCGCTGCTTGGGAAAGGACAGACATTATCGTTGGAGGCATTAGGGCTTTGGCGAAGGAGCTTCAAGGGATCGATGCTCGGTTGAAGACCAGGCCGTTGGAAGAATATGCTATGGACTCCGAAGATGAAAGCGATTGGGGGCAGACGATTGCCGATAGCGACAAGGACTACGGGCTGCAGCTCGATGTCGAATCACCGGATACTGTTGTTCAAATACCTTTGAGTACGGCTCCGGGGGATTGGTGGGGGGATGGAAATTGAAATGGGAAGCAGTACAACGATACCTGTTTGCTCCTCTTTTGGATATTTTGCGAGATACTGGTGACCTAGGCAGAACTGGAGGACGTATTAGTATGGATTCTCTTGGGCGTTAAACCGGGGAGTTTAACGATGTATGAGTGTACGAAGGGCAGACAATAACTAGAAGATATCCTATGTTGGAGAAATCCTAGTGCATAGAGAAGTACCTCGACACTACCACGGAAGAAAGATTAACCAGTCGGCAGGATCAATTCATCAAAGCAAAAGCCAATCACACATAAATATGGATATATGTGAGAGCGGGCGCTCCCGCGGGTTGAACGCTTAAAGCTCTGTCTTTTGGCAAAGGGATAAAGGCCAGTTCAAGGGAAGCTACAAGTCTCCTCGAATCAAATCAGCACGACCGAAGCCGAAAGTGCAACGATAGTAGCTATCCATAACCTGGCGGACCAGTGGCGCCCTGGCGCGTCAACACTCATAAACACACACCTAATCTGCACACAATCTGCTTCTGTTCGGGCAAGGCTACTTTATCGGTAATGATAAATGGGACGAGATCGGCGAGGTGACATTGTGAAGCCGGTGATCTATGATACAAGCACAAAACCTTGTAGGGGGATTCCAGACCAGCTCTATTTCCTGAATTCGGATCCCATCGCCATTTTTTTTTTAAATTTCTTCTCGGTGCATCATCTACACACACAATGAAAATCAATATATAGGTGATTTCTTGCGTCATGTCTAACCTCTCTGTCTCCAAAAAGATTGGCCTACCATGCCATGAGCTCGGAATAACACACAAGTAGGAGATCCGGGCTTTGATATGTCACTCGACTCTTACCCTTGGTACGCGCTGCCCACATACTCGACTACGCGGTATTCTTGCTGACACAAGTGGCAAGTACCATTAGGTCATACTGCATTCATTTGATAACGACAAGTTAACAACGAGAGCTCGAGCTTCCAAGCCCATCCGATCCCCGGCACTAATATCCTCTAGTGCCTTTCCATCTTATGACCACTACACACGAGTAGTGCTCCCTCCAAGCCCGAGGTTTGACTGCTATGGGTACGACTTCAAGAAGCAGTGACATTGACGAGTGGCCAGTTGATGCCTTTGTCCGCCGCGCCGATATTTCCTAGCCCCGCGCAGCTATACAAACCGACCGGATTGTTCTCCGTGGCTCTCATATACTGGAGATCGATACACTCTTCTATTTCGGGCATTAGTTCTCATATATCCCCGGGCATAGTTTGTGAGGCTTACGTGGGCTCGACAATTGGAGGGAGATCCGCCCGTCGGCCATAGCCACCCATTTCTGACCGTCCTCGGTAGCGGAGCAATTCTTAAGGTTGATGCTAGCCATATCTTTCCAGTTACCTGTTCGACTAGCATTAGTCTAGGTTGCCTCTTAGTAGAGTTTTGTACGATGCTCACTTTTAACGCCTGCATCTAGGCAGAGGGTAGTGGCTGCCAACTGGATGCTGGTGTTGCCGTCTTTAATATACCACTGTTGCTCCGGCTTGTCATTGCGGGTCTTGCTAGAAAAGTAAAATAGGTCAGCATCAGGATCTTCAATAGCTATATGGGGTTGCGAGACGAACACGACTATAGCACTGCCGGCCGTGGGCGAAGTTGGCACTACAACGAACTTGGCGTTTACATTCGAGGTGATAATCACCGTGCGGTAGCCCTCAGGAACCTCAGCAAGGCCAGTTGCGGCGAGCGCAAGAATGAGAATAGAGGTAGCGAACATCTCGATTGATCTTATTGTCCTGCTTTTAATGTAATTAATTTTCAAGGTTGGATGTGGTGAGAGCGCGGTATCGTCAATCAACCCATAGACGGAGGTGGACGTTTATATATGGGCAGATCTATTATAAACTCCAAGTTTCCGGAAGTTAATCTACGAAACGAGCCTAATTAGTAGTAAATCCCCAGGCCACGGCTACTCATTTCTCGAAAGTAGATATACTATAGCCAATTCAGCCATAGGTTGTTTCTCAAAGGTCGGTAGATCTTGAGAACATTCGACACCAATAGGGTTGCGGGTATTTTTATCATCTCCCTTCTATACTCTAATATCGTTAGCGAACGATTAGGCTAGAAGGGATAAAATGGCCAGCTCCGCAATAACGTTCCCTCCTACGTCTTAAACGAGCGTCGATGCAAATGAACTACTTCCAATCTCAATTTCTAACGGCAGTCCCCTACCATCTTGTGACCTTGTATTGTCGTGCCAGTCTCTCGTCCAGGCTGTGCTGCTCTCATGCGAAGGGTAGCTCGCGAATCTTGAGGAACCCCTCTCCATGAGCAGCTCCTTACAAAACTCGGTCACGTTCTTATTTACGGCATTTCGATATGAGCTAGGATGGGAACTATATGGGATTACCCCCTAGTGACTAACCCAAGAGGGAGGAGATGTTGGAGAAGGAGCAGGAAGAGGCTATTGGTGAAATAAGACGGTGGAGCTGCAGATATGATGAGCCAGTAGCCATAATTTCAGGAATAGCGAGGTACAGTATGAGGATTTGCCTTGCCACGAGATATAAGATTTATTTCATCGCCCAAGCAATATGAATCCCCGTTCCCCGGCACTGTCTGGGATCATTACGTCGGGACAGGTCGCGGTTTAAGTACCTAGGTCATTATAACCTTGGGCCGATCTTCCTCTGCCAATACAGAACTCAGAAGCTCTAGAATCCCCTTCTCCTACTTCGTACTTCTTTGAGATATGCACCGGTTGGTGAGTTAGAGGCGGGATGGCGGAGGTTACTCAAGAACACAAGCTGAAAAGGCTGAAGAGTGTAAAGCGGCGGTGATCACGTGGATGGCTTCTGGCTGCGCCACCCATAACCATGATAACATCAAAGCAAAGGGGAAAACCCACCTGGACCAAGGTGCTTGCTTGGTGCCTCTTGCAACGCCGTGGTCCGCCTACGTCCGCCATCATCTTCCCTCCTTTTCGCATCATTCTCGCCCTCAAAGCAGAACCATATAGCAAACACTATCGCCACTGATATAAGCACCTGGAAGGCTACAGCTAGGGCCCGGCGGCTGCACCGCACCGCATCAGAGCAGACAAGAATAACTTTCTCCCTGAAACGCCTTCTCAGCCCCTCACAAATACGATACTTCAACGGTCTGCTTGCCTTTTCTACACCTTTCGCATCGCATCTACGACTAGTTGCAGTAATGGATTTGGCCGGACCTGGCTCCTCCAATTCGAGCAGCGGCTGCAACAGCTAGGACGCCATTACCGCCGTCCCATAGGCACCCTTCTGCATTGCTGGCTAGTAGCCATCTACAGCTCACAACTAGCCAGCTGCGGAGGTCTCTTTGAAGACTTGGTTCTCAGATTCAAACCACCTTCAAGATGCATTCTATTCTATATGATATCTGGCATCAGATAGTCTCGTTGAAGCCCTCCTTCATATCGAAAAGCCCGCATTTTAATTTTATTACTGTGCACTGTGAGTCCCTATCCTTGACCTCCCCCTTGCTTAACGCACCAATCCCTCCTCTCCCAAGCTAACGACCTTTTGCAGATTTCTACATCATTGGGATAGCTTTATTTGGCTCCATATGCCTCTATCCTCATGGGAATATCAAGTATATCGATGCCCTCTTCATGGGGACCGGCGTGGCCACACAGAGCGGCCTCAACACCGTGGATCTCAATAAGTTGAATACATTCCAACAATTCGTATTATACTTTATCCCAATGCTGGCAAACCCAATTACCATCCATACGTTTGTTGTCTTCTTAAGATTATATTGGTTCGAGAAACGCTTCCAACACATTGCCAAGGAGGCCAAGAAGAATAGGAGGAGCATATCGAAAACCATGAGCAAAGCGAAGACAAATGAACGGGATATCGGGCAGGAGGAGATGGGTGTCAGAGGACGGAGCATTGTCGTGATGCATAACACAACTGTGCCTAACGGCATGACGAATGACCGTGCTGTGCCAGAGGATTTGAAGTATCACCTTGAAAAGGGAAAGCAACTCCACCAAGGAGAGGAAGTCCCGTCGTCCAGTACTTCCGAAGGTGCTAGCAAGGGCCAAAGCTCAGAGTCTGAAGATGACCGAGCATCAGTAGGAACCGTTCAGCGGTCTCAGACCCAGATCAAATTTGCGGATCAGGTGAAACCAAGTAATGGACAGACGGACGATCCTCTCCGGATACCCACGCGACGGAATCACGAAGATCATATTGCCTTCTTAGAACGCCAACGTAACCCAGATAATAGCGCTGTACTTCGCATTCCTGGACCAAGGGACGCTGATGCTGGCATGGCACCAGAGACGGTTGACCATGGCGATAATATGCATTACACCTTATCTGGGAAAGCGTCAACATTTAGCCCCCGGCGAGATAGTATCGATACAGCCGTGGATGGCGACGAGCAAGTCCCCGAGACTCGGAAAACCAGGCCTCGCAATCTCACATTTACAGAGCCAACGAGGCCGCCACCTGGAGAGCGTATTGCCAATGATGTTGAAGCCGCCAAACATACATTAAATGTGTTCAAATTCCGCAAACCAAAGTTCCTTAGCAGTAAATCAGAAAAAGCACAGGAGGGCCATCCTGCCCATTTTTCCCTAGCGCGAAGTGCCACTCTTCAGGGGATCAGGAGTGCATTGTCACGAGATAAGGATGACACAATGCCGTATCTGAGTTGGGAGCCCACAGTTGGGCGAAATTCCGCCTTCGTGGATCTCACAGAATCACAAAGGGAAGAATTGGGGGGCATCGAGTATCGGTCGCTAAAGTCGTTAGCGCTAGTCTTGACTCTCTATTTCTGGGGTTTTACTTTACTTGGAATATTGGGTCTGGTGCCATGGATCTTGCGAAGCCCCTCCTTTGGGGCGGTTGTCACTGATATTGGCCAAGGAAGGGTTTGGTGGGGATTCTACACCGCAAACTCAGCCTTCACCGATTTAGGCTTTACCCTTACGCCAGATAGTATGAACTCTTTCCAGCAGGCGATTTGGCCGCTGGTATTGTTGAGTTTCCTTATTATTGCGGGGAATACTGGGTTTCCTGTTATCCTTCGGTTCATCATCTGGGTTACCTCATTATACGTTCCTAAGGAAAGTGGCATCTGGGAGGAGCTTAGGTTTTTGCTGGACCATCCACGTCGGTGCTTCACGTTGTTATTCCCATCAAAAGCAACTTGGTGGTTATTCTGGATATTGGTGATGCTGAATGGTGTGGATCTAATATTTTTTATTATTCTTGATGTGAGATGCCCCAAACCTCTGTTGATACATTACTGACTTTATTAGCTCGGCAACACCATTGTCACCCAACTTCCTGTCAATATCCGAGTTTTAGATGGCTGGTTCCAAGCCGTGGCGACCCGAACAGCAGGCTTTGCCGTTGTAAACATTTCCCAGCTTCATCCCGCTATTCAAGTGTCATACCTCATAATGATGTATATCTCCGTACTTCCCATTGCAATATCGGTTCGGCGAACGAACGTCTATGAAGAGAAGTCTTTAGGGATTTATGGCTCGGCCTCACAAGAAACTGAGGACGAAGGTGAACCGTCCTACGTTGGTGCGCATTTGCGGCGACAACTATCCTTTGATCTCTGGTATATCTTCCTAGGACTGTTCATCCTTGCTATCTCGGAAGGCAAACGACTTCAGGGTGATGATCCGGATTTCACTCTATTCACGGTTCTGTTTGAGATTGTCAGTGCATATGGTACTGTTGGTCTCTCACTCGGGTACCCCACCATCAACGCATCCTTCTCTGCGGAATTTGGAGTCATCGGCAAACTTGTCATTATCTCCATGCAAATTCGTGGTCGCCATCGTGGCCTTCCGTATGAATTAGATCGTGCTATCCTTCTCCCCAGTGAAAATCTCCAATTAAACGAAGGTCGAGAAGACGCAGCATCTCTACGCAGGCAAAGTTCGATGGCCACAAATGGGCCGGGCGGTAGCGGTAGCGAGAGCCGCAACCGCAGCAGGAGTAAGAGCACTGACCGCCATCCGCCGAATTTCCTCAATCGTCTCCTCCATCCCGGCCCGATGATACCAAGCAGTCATCGTGATGTACCGCTACCACCAAAGGGGTCTACCACGCGAAGACATAGCATTTCTACCCCCGGAATGCCAGATAGGTCCAGGAGTGCCAGTCCTACTGCTACTTCTAGCGGGGCTCACAGGACTCAGACGCAGATTAGCACGCCGGTTGGTGAAACAAGAGATTGGGCGGGGGACAGGGAGGGGAGAAGGAGATTTTTTAAGGAGGGTGCCAATCCTGAGCCGCCGGCGAACGGCTCGTCGTAACTTTGAGTAGATGCTTAGTTGTACTTGGAGAGGGAAATACTAGATGTGTATATGAGGGAATGGCTGGATATCCAGTTGTACATTGGCAGCAAAGCGCTTGGAGTTTTATAGGAGTTTTGACTCGTTGGATTGGGATATACCTGGGAGAGGATTGAGTGATGCATCTGGATGTTTTCGCTGGGACACCTACATAGACTTTTCCACGTCCTCTAATAAAGCACACATGGCTATACTCCATACGTTTGATGTTTATCGAGACGTATTTCTTGTGGGGCCTTGAACAGATGAGGGATCTAGATATTGAACTCGAAAATCCGCACGCTTCAAGTTGGGATCTATTTCGAGTGTCAAGGAAAAGGACAATAGTTTGGTGGCTAAGCTTTCACGCCCAAGGCATAAACCCCTTTAGATGCCGTTCCGCTTCAACATCTTAGTTCATCAATCTTTTATTCTTGTAACTGCTAGAAGACTCCCGTCAATTCCGAATCTCACCAGGTTCCGGCGCCCCCAAGCAAATAACGGATGGCCTGCTCCGCCAAGAACTCTCTCAAGATGGCAGCCATGAAACTAGCCAGGGTTCTAGCGCCACGATGTTTCCAAGTCGATTCGCGGCTGAATACAGTGGTTATTAGAGATTTCATCCAAACCATTGAAATAAGCAGGGTGTGCGTACCATCCTCGTGTATCCGGGGATTTGTCATTGTCTCTCTCGTGAATTATCGTCAGATGCCCCCTCTCCTCCGAAGCTCATTTGGTGTGTTCAAGTTGCTCGACTTTTGGGGTGCGAGAAGGGAGCTACGTGTACGGCCCGTTGCTCCGATAGATTCTTTTGATATCAAATCTGTTTGTTGAACATCTGGGCTCCTGGTGCTGGCTTTAATTGTTATTCTAGACATGGTCTTTATTATTATAGAGATCGGCATACTTCTAGAGCAGCCCTACACATACTCCCTATACACGGCAGAGTTGCCGTGAACCGACCTCAAGCCATATTTCTACTCTATTTCCACGCTTATCATAGCTTTTATATACTTCCAAGACCTTATAGGTTGAAATTAACCTAGACTGCCTTAATTCATCCGCCTCCGGCACTGATGCCAAATGCATAAAGTATTCCCCGCAATTCCCCAGTTCTCCACGGCCCCAGTCGTCGCGACATGCCTATTGTGGCGCTCTTCCGTGGATTTTTACCACAGGTAATATGGAGCAAAGATTAGATTCAGTCCATGGATGACGTCCTCCCGATCACACAAGCGCTGGGTAGAAGGGAATCCCCATAGCGGCTATCCTGATGCCGAAAATACATTATGCCGCGTGATATGGTAAATTGAATTCTTGGTATCAGGGTTGGCATGTGGGAACTGGCGGAAGGACACGGGATGAAAGATATAAAATGGTCCGTTTTCTAGTTTTGATTCTTGTTGTTTGTTGCGAGGCAAGTGTTATCGCTCTTTCAATTGTAAATTTATCTTGAATTTATCTCTTCATCATGAAAGCAGTCGCATCTCTGGCCGCTGGCCTCTCCCTGTTGAGCCAAGTTTCCGCTCATTGTAAGTGCACAACTTATATAGGAAGCTCTTGTTGCTAATGGAGGTTAGACATATTCCAACGCCTCACCTATGGTGGAACCGAGTTCCCGGTATACCAATACATTAGGCCAAACACAAACTACAACTCTCCCGTCACAGATCTAACATCAAGCGACCTGAGATGCAATGTTGGAGGATTGACTGGAGCGTCAACTCAGATCATCACGGTCAAGGCGGGCGATTCGTTCTCGTTCACCACTGATGTGGCTGTCTACCACCAAGGCCCAGTATCATTGTAATCCTCCCCTCCACGCCCTGCTATTTAGTTTATACTAACAACATATCAAAACAGTTACATGGCGAAAGTCCCATCCGGCCAAACTGCGGCAACATTCGACGGGTCAGGTGCGGTCTGGTTTAAAACCCAAGACATAGGTCCTACCTTCGACTCCAACGGAAACGCGGTCTGGAATCTAGCACGTACGTCCCCTCTTTCTCTACTGTCGAAAATATCATCTCACATTATCACAGAAACCTACACATCCAAGCTCCCCGCCGGCCTCCCCAGCGGCGACTATCTCCTCCGCGTGCAACAACTTGCAATCCATAACCCTTACCCCGCCGGCATCCCCCAATTCTACATTAGCTGCGCACAAGTCACCGTCACCAACGGAGGCTCTGGGAACCCTGGCCCACTGGTGTCTATCCCGGGATTTATTAAGGGCGACGAGTCTGGATATACCGCTAATATTTACAATAATTTCAAGAGCTATACCGTGCCGGGACCTGCTGTGGTATGTTCACCCTTTACCTTCAAAAGTTTGAGCAATTACAAGATGGCTAACAAACCAATTTTACAGTGGAACGGCCAATAAATACCTCAGCTACAGATGACGAAAATTGAGGAAAGTGAACGACGGAAGTTCTGTTTTTGTATATAATTAAACTAGCATTGGGAGGAATTAAAACCAGTCATATCGGCATCTAGAATCTTGAAGTGTTGTAGTATGCTGTAACCCGTTTTCTTTTTGCTGGGATCGTCCCATCAAGCTATCCCCGCCCACGTCCAAACTACTCCGTTCCAAGTTTTGGTCTTCATCAATTTGTTATGCTGTGGTATGGTACCATTAAATCCGCATCTCCACACGGAACGTCGACACAGGAACACCAAAATATTTAATTCTAGGAAACTATGTTGGGAGATTTAGGGTGCGTCATTGTACTCGGGGGCGAAAATCTTTCAGCCCTATCTAAACCACTAAGTATTGTGCCATCCTCAATATTCTTCGAGGTATTATGAGAAGACCGCAAATTCTCGATCTCAAATTTATGCGAGTAGGAGCCCCATTTAAGGGAGTACGCTCCTGTTAGCATCATAGAATATCTAAAATTTACAACATTGAAGATACATTGGAGATAAATTACTGCGAAAGCATTTGTTAAGAATAGATTTATCAATTAGTAAAAGAAAGTTTTAGGGGTCTAGGAAACCTTGACCTTCACCAAAATAGAGGGGTCTAGTAAGTTGCACTTCATATAAGTATTAGCACTGGACGGAAAAGAAACATGAGGACACTGAAAGAAACTGGAAATGGGGTTGAAAACTTGCTAGAATGATGGGGATGCATTTGTGACTGGCTGGGATGCTGGTGTCTTGTCTGTCCAAATAGATCAAAGATAGCAGAATGATTTAGGCGTCTTCAAATTATTTGCTGTTTGTCATAATAGTGATTGTCTGTCAAGACAATTATCATCTGTCATGCTCATCCCCATCTGCCAGACCCTTGGGGTTCTCACCCGGCTGTCCACGGAGAATAAGAGAATAACTGCTTGTTGGAACTCAAGTTCATCACGCACTTTTGGCAGAAAGCTCTCTTCACACTGAATCTCAGAAAGGATCTCGACTCCTAATATGATAACAACTGTGGCCATAGGTTATCTCCCAGCTTAGCCGGAGAGAAACGGAAAATTGGAAGGGTTTGGACTCTAGAAACTGGTAGTTTCAGGCGATTTGACAACGTCTAAACTCCGCAAGCCAAAAAATAGGAGCCGCTTTCAAGATTTGTGATTTCTTAGGGAATTAAGTTTTATATAGGTGAGACGCTTGTTGCCACCCCCTTCTGATTTATGGCGAGACCACCACACACCGTCCCACCACGCACCGGCATCAACTGAACTATCAACCTCTTGAATCCACTCTATGGCTAGTCTTAGTGTCAGCCTCTTCCCAATATTCCGCATCTTGACAAACGCCAGTCTCAGGTGGAAACCCAAACATTTAGGTGGCTAAAGCTTTGGAAGTGATTTTTATTTCGTAGATTGAACGAGAGGATATCAGAGATGTTCACGGTAGATGGCACAGTGATTTTGCTAGTGAAGCTAAGGCTAGAGACCAGAGAGGTTTTGTGAGGATTGACACATCCTAGTACCTCTTGGGATATCTTGGGGTATCTTGGGACACCCTTAGGTAGGGCGAGGGAAACTAGAAGCCCAACCCCGGCATATCGGTTCTACATAGATATTTGTACTGTCGGCACCTGCTGTTGTAAATCTTGTCTAGTATAGAGGAATTTTCATTTTCGTGGCTACTTACTTAAATAGAAACCTAAGCTATAAAATTACCCACTTCGGCATATAAAGCGTTTCTATGAGAATCATCTAGCATGGCAAGTGGGAGATGTAGTTATGCAATTACTTAGTTACTAGTGCCTAAACCCAAGGTCCGCCTTAATAACACAACGCCAGTCAATACCCAACCAAAACCATCCACCACTCTTCATCACTCATAGAATACATATCCGTAGCATTAGCTAGTCATCTCCACGTCGTCATCACTAAGTAAGCTTTCTACAAGGGAATCTCTCCTGCTTTTCGGCTCTTGCTCGGCAATCACAGTAGCTGTATCATCATCCTCCTCTTCTCCTTCCTCTCCCTCCTCGACTTTTACTAACCCGGTCATATCGCGTTCAGCTTCATCAACTTCATCAGCCTCCCTAGGCAATATAGACCTATCCTCGTCTGCGACACTTGGCGCCACACTGCTCTTCCGGCTTTTGTTTTCGGATCTCTCTTTCTCAGAAAGGGAATTGACGATCTTGCCAAGGCTAACGTGGATTTTGTAGAGGGCGTTCCGACCAGTTGCATCCGCAATCAGTTTTTCATCGACAGCTACAGAAATTTCCTCGTAAACCTCGCGGATCAGGGTCTCAGTCGAGGTAGGGGATATGTACAGTTTAGCGAGCAATGGAGCAAGGGATTTCTTCTCATCGCCTATGCATTATTAGTTGCGAGCAACGTGCTAGAGCGGTAAGGACCAGAAAGGAGAGAGTACGTACGGCTAATATTCGACCCTAACCTTTCCAACAGATCCCGGGCGAAATATAAATGCACATCCCCGTTAACAGCTTTCTTCGGGCCCTCATCGCTCAGCGTCAGCTGATTACCAGGCACGTAGCATTTTCTCGGGTCCGTCCAGTCGATTAAGTGCGCGCCGATGGTGTTGAGGCTGATTATATCAACCTCAGCCTCGCCTTCATCATCTAGGGTCTCTTGGACTTCAAAAAGCTTATGCATCGCATCAAGCGCTACCTTCCTCATTCGATCTTGATTATCTTTTCGACTGTAACTGTACATAGGCAAGAAATATGACAAGGTTTGGCGTACACCTTGGTTGTAGGCAGTGCTCGGGTCGAAATATAGGACGATAAGTGTTTTGAGCAAGTCATCAATGGAGGTCGAGGCATCGGAGATGACACGCCCTAGCATGAGCTTTGCAACGGCAACTGTAGCTGCTGCCTGCACCTCAGGAGCTTTGGTGCCAGATTTCAATGCTTTGAGGTAGACTTTTAGGAGGGTAGGATTGCTGTCGAGAAGATGAGCCCCGTGCTGAACAAGAATATCAGTTAGAATTTGGAGGGCCGTGATTTGCAACGCAGAGTGGCCTTTGCTAAAGAAGTGCATGAACAACGTCAAGTTCTCTTCAGCGAGTGATTTATCCAGTAGAGAGCAAAGCCCCAGGCAGACGAGACCACGTTCTCTGACCGGTGCTTCGTGGCTGCGAACTGCAGGGACAACTAGGTTGTTTAACATTGCAACAAGATCCACATTTTGTTGAAGGTTTCCTTCCACATTCTCGAGCATGCATTGCACAATATGCAAGCATTTCATATTTACCATAATCTCTCGAATGGCTTTTTCTCGAGCCTCTTCTTCCGAAAGTTCCGACTTCTTGGAACTCTTGCTTGGTGCTCCTGGAGAGCCATCTTCACTGACTTCGGATTTAGCAGAGTGGAAACTCTCATTGGCGTCTTCAAACTCTGGCTCATCCATAATTGTATCGTGAACGTCAGCCACAGCTTCGAGCACAACGCTGCAAAATTCACGTTCGCCAGCTGCATCCCCAGCGCAGATACCACGAAGCGTCTCAATGGTAAGTTTTGTGACCTCCTCTGGCATATCTGGAAGGGAAAGAGATTGCCGTAGAAGAGCAAACATCTTCCGACGTCCAACTTCATCCGAGTAATCCACCGTTTGGGCAATGTGAAGCATTTGTTCCACAATAAATTCCTGCTCCACAGTATCATCCTCCTCTTCATCCTCAGCCAGTTCCTGTGCAGCAGCATTCCTCAAAGCTTCGGCAAGGACAGTGATATATCGTTGCAGATAGAACGCCAGCTTTGTGACTTCTGGCATCTTCTCCTCGATCAGCGCTTCGAACCTCCCCTTTCCATCGCTGAGGCAGAAATCATTAAAGCTTCTAGCCATGAAGACCGATTCGGCTGTCAACGTATCCCAGAAGTAGTCATCGAATGTTACTGCATCCCGATAATCTGGCCGACCTTCCCAGAACCCTTTCATAGCCTCTAGCGCGACACCACCTTCAACACCAGAATTAACAATATCAATTCGTTCCAAAAGTTCAAGCAGGCCCTCAAAGTTTGGGGCCTTAGCCTCTCCATTTGCTACCTCGTCTTCACCAGTCTCAGCAATTCCGGCACAATCCTCGATCCAGCGTTCTCGGAATAGCTTCCCTGCAGCCTTCCGTACGTTTTCGTCTCGATCGCGAAGACCCCATCGGAGCAATTTTTCTCGCATCGACAAAGAAAGATGCCTGAAATCACCAAGCGCGGGGAGTAGCCGCGAGTAAAGCGCTCGTCGGGTGGCAGCATCCTGATCACGAGCTCGCTCTAGCAAGAATGGTAGGGTCGATGGTAAAATTGGTAGGTTGACCAGAAGCGACCTTCTCACATCTGCACTAGGATCATTTTGCATCAATTCCAAAAGCTTTTCGAGCAATCCAGCCCCAGAATCGTCATCGCTGTCCTCGGCTTCCCCATCTGCCTCATTGCCAGCTAGTCTTCCAAGTCCTAGGACAGCTTGAACCCGAACCATTGCCTCCTTATCATGAATTCTCTTCAATAGTCCATGGCGCAGAAGTTGGAAAAGATCATCGTCAATGGCTTCTAGGGAGTTGATGATATGAGAAATCAGTTGTGTTGACCTGTATCGTATAAATTTCTCCTTCGCGGTCAATAGTGGAAGAATAGTGTTCATAAGATGGGACGTAAGTCGCGTACTCGGTGTCTCAACCATAATACCCGTTTCATCTTCACCCGCCGGAGCAAGTTCGTTGTCTTTCTCATTGGCGTGTTTAAGAAAGAACCCAATGAATCGAATTGCGCGCTCTCCTACAGTCTCACTCTTCTTCACTGGCATCACACGCAAAACACATCGTGTGAATTCGTAGGTAAATTGATCCTCGTCAAATTCCTCCGCCCCAGTCTTCTTTGTCTTCTGGCTTGTTGGCTCGTAACAGCATGCTTCGTGGATTTTCCGCAGGTTTATGACCAGCTTCCGGTGTGAAGCTGTCGTCCGTTGGGCATCTCGAAAAATTGATGATACTTGGGTTCGTAGTTCGTTGTCTGGCGTTTCCTCTGGGATCTCGGCGTATGAGGCAGACGCCCTCGACGCTGTTGAGGTGCGTGGATTCAGAGTCTGAACGGAAGATTTGTGCGATACTGCTGTTGAGGTTCTGGTAGACCTTGAAGATACGCGGGTAGGCATCGTGGAGGTGCTTCTGTTAGTCTGCCGTGGCGCACATTCAATCTCGGGCTGCTCGCAAACTTGTTTCAAATATCTTGACCTTGTTAGCCGCAAGTTGAGGTGTTAGAAGTCCTAGGTTTGGCGCGATTGTCGATGTTTAACTGTCCCTCCTTGGGTCAACGCGTTGGGGCGCAATCGTATTTGGTGACACTGCGTTGCTGGAGAAACCATAATATCACGTGCTGATAAGAACTGACCAAATTGCTGATCGCGACATCCTTCAACGTCAAAGAAAATTAGCACTGACAAAGCAAAGAGAACGATTAGCTTGCGCATACACAATGTTTAGAATCGGAGTTCGACGCTTTGCGACGGCCGCCAGAAGGTCGGCCGAGACTGCCGCGCAATTAGAAGGTTCTAATAAATATGGAATTGGAGTATCCAAGGCTCAAGGAATTGTCAAGGGACTCACTGGGGGTGGGTGATGAACCCCGCCTCTATTGTATAGACCATGCTAATGAAAGCCAGCAATTGGTAACACGCCTTTAATACGACTGAATCATATTTCAGATGCGACAGGATGCGAGGTGTTAGGAAAGGCAGAATTCATGAACCCGGGAGGATCTATCAAAGATCGAGCGGCACTGTACGTCGTAAAGGACGCCGAAGAGAAAGGTCTGCTGAAACCTGGGGGAACAGTAATTGAAGGAACAGCTGGAAATACTGGGATTGGCCTAGCACACGTGTGTAGATCAAAGGGCTACAATTTGGTTATTTATATGCCCAACACGCAGTCACAAGGGAAGATTGATCTTCTGCGATTACTCGGCGCGGAAGTGTATCCCGTACCAGCTGTGCCATTCGATAACCCGGAGAACTACAACCACCAAGCCAAGCGCCACGCAGAGAGGCTGGATAATGCTGTGTGGACAAATCAGTTTGATAATATCGCTAACCGGAAGGCACATATTGAGACTACGGGGCCAGAAATATGGTATCAGACGAAAGGAAAAGTCGATGCGTTCACTTGTGCTACTGGAACCGGGGGAACTCTGGCTGGTGTTACGCGCTATTTAAAGACAGCGTCGGATGGAAAGGTCAAATGCTTCCTTGCGGATCCTCCAGGAAGTGTATTGCATTCCTACATCAGCTCAGGTGGAAAGCTCGTTGAGCGGGCGGGGTCCAGTATCACGGAAGGAATTGGACAGGGTCGTGTCACAGACAACCTCCAACCGGATGTCGATTTGCTGGATGGCTCACTACATATCAGCGATGAGAGGAGCATCGAGATGGTATATCGCTGCTTGGATGAGGAAGGACTTTATTTGGGAGCCAGTTCCTGTTTGAATGTGGCGGCCGCGGAAGAGGTTGCGAAGAAGGTTGGAAAGGGGAATACCGTCGTGACGGTTCTGTGTGACGGTGCGTACAGATATGCCGACCGACTATTTTCGAAGAAATGGTTATCGGAAAAGAAGCTGCTTGATGCAGTACCGGAGCATCTTAAGAAATACATAGTGCTTCCTTAACGTAGTTGTACATTTTATCTACATGGTATACACAGGAATTGAGCGGTCCCGGCCTAGCTTTGTGCCCCCATCTAATCATGACGCCTCGGTACTATATACCGTTTGGTACATCCTAGGCCCTTGACGCAACATCTCCTTCCCCCAGTCTGAACTGCCGATTTCCATATCCACCGATTTGGCCTCTTCCTTCAGTTTTAACGAGTTCTCCTTCAATCTTATCGCAATATCCGAACTTGAGTTCAAGACAGACAGAGCAGCTGTTGTGCTATGAAGAATGTACATCGTATCGGCGAGCCACCTATTTTTACGCGCTAGCATTTGGAGAGTTGTTGCTCCAGGTCGTGCGGGTTTGATATTGATCCAATTCGCCAGCAGTCTCTCCGCGTATTGTTCTACTTTACCCTCCTCATCCTTGCCATCAAGATGTTTAGAAGCTCTCGTTGCAGCCAGAATAAGAGGTATGGCAATAATGTCCGGTGAAGCTCGAGGATCATTGGTGCCACCACGAATTGCCCTCGTATATGAATGCTTCGGGTCCTCCATTAAGTCCAGCAGCATTTCCGCCAAGTGCAGGGCCTTCTTTGTATGGTTGACATCCCATTCAGCGTAAAAGGCTTTGAGATATGTCACTCGCATAGCTTGTTCCGCTAACTCGGGAGTCCTGAGTGTCAAGCCCGTGTCTGAACTACGCCTAAGACATTCAATCAAGATGTCTAGTCGGTCGGCCCTCCGAATCGATCCAATGAGACTTCTGAGGGCCTTCCTATCTTGCATAATAGCAGAGTTGGCCTTATGAAGTCCCTCGAGCAATTTTGGCATATTATTAAAGTCTCCCTTTTCCACCATGAGCGATAACAGTTTGTGGAATGTAGTTCTAGTATTCGGTAACTCTGTCATAGAATCAACATGGGTCAGGCGAATCCTCTCTCCAGCAATATTTGCGACCATAGTTTCGTTTTCAAGGAGCTTCTTGTATCGTGGTCGGTATATCATGTTCCTTTGAGAGGCGGATAGATATGCGGGTACAATAACTTTTTCGCGCACGAGAGCAAGGGCATCGTCGAGTTCGGAGGAGGAAGTCTTTTCGAAGACGGGGATAACAGCTGTCTATGTTAGTATTGGAAACTTGAAATCGCATAAAGGGCTAGGTACCTGTTTTTTGGCGCTTTAAGGAGGCCGAAAACATGCGTTGCTGAATTGCTCGACATATTGATGTGCTCTTCACTACGCCCAGCGCAACGCTGGCACCTTTTCCGTTCATGGTGCTCTTCCTGCGCTTTGGATGGCGGCTACAACGAGACTTGGCTTTTCAACTTGGTCGATTGGGAAGCTGTTTTGCTTGAAGTTGGATGACCATACTCTGGCGTTGTCGAGAAATTTAGTTGTCGAGCCAGCCTGGAAAGAACAGCCAATCACAGCCTCGCTAGATTTTCGAGACCTCAGAAAGTTGAGCCGCGAACATCACCCTCTCTCCATTAAACATTAAACACCATGGCACCCACAATGCCCACGTTACGGCCATTGAGTTGCTGGAAGGCCATATTACGGCGCTCGCGACTACAGAAGGCTGCTACGAGGACACTAACCACATATTACAAGCCCAAGCCCATCGATGCCACTCCTACAGGTACGTCTCTGAGATCAAGACACTGCTCTAGAATAACGAGGTATTGACTTCACTACAGTCAAAAAGAAGATAAAAGCGATTCCTCCACCACCTACAGCCGCATCCTTGTTCAAGGAACCCATCAAATCCGTGACTGAAACGCAGGTTGCCATCCTCGACCCAACAGGCGCCCGCACCAAGCTGTTCTCCAAAGCCAATCTTGAAGCCGCCCACGTCGGTGATATCCTTCTCGTACGACTGAAGAATGGCGACCCCTTTGCTGGAGTCTGCATCAACATCCGGAGGCGTGGTATCGATACTGGAATTTTGCTGAGAAATGAGCTGACCAGGGTCGGTGTGGAGATGTGGTTTAAGATTTATAGCCCGAATGTGGAGGGTATTGAGGTTGTGCAAAGAAAGGAGAAGAGAGCGAGAAGGGCCAGGTTGACGTATATGCGGAAACCCAAGCATGATATGGGCAGCGTGCAGAATATTGTTTTGGCGTATCAAAGATCTCGGGGGGCGCTCAGGGGGAATACTGAGATCAATAGCAACGCACATGAGAATAAGGGAGGAAAGAGAAAGATCAAGGGGAAGAGATGATGAGGGTCGTATTGCTATATGGCAGGTGCCATTATATGGTATGGCATGGCGAATGCTTGTACAACATCGTTTTATTACAATGTATTGTGTGATGTAGCCGTTGGTATCTTCCAGTCCCGGTTATGATAGTGGCCAGCGGCTATTCTTAGAGATGTGATGGTAAACTCTGACATTAATAGAAATCTGCAAGTGCGTAATGCAGACTACGATACTGAAATGCTTTCTGTTCCGTTTATCTTCAAGTTATCAAATTACAGAGCATACTGGGCCAGGTGCTATAATGCTGAAATATCTCTCTTCATCTGTCTACGATACAAATTTCTCTATTTCTCACAAATAAGGTTGGGGAGTACCGTGTCGATCATCCAATTCAGAATCCAAGACTGCTCCCACTGGAACATAGCAAGCTTCTGCGATAAGTTCATGCCGTATGGTTCGGCTAATTCTTCCTCCATTTTATGGGGTCCTGTTGACGGAAGCTATAATTGAAGCCATGGGCTGCAAGTTTATGATCTGAGGATTGATATAGAGAGCAATCTAGGTACTTCTAAGTTCCACCGGTCCCCTTCCTACTCTTTATATCAACGCTCAGGTCAAGGATGCCATTGGTCACATCAAACAAGTGGGAACATCATCATCTCGTATCATACAGAGACACTATATCAAGCTTCATCGCGACTTACACAGAAACATTCCGCGTCCATGCATCCTTCATCAAAGCTTGTGCCGGTTGTATGTATACCATCCTTATGGCACCTTCGGCGATGACTACAGTTGCTGAAGCTTCAAGTTGCTACGTGTGTCCTTCGTTTACTCCAGCGACATAATCATTAATGTGCAGGCAAACATTAAAAATAGGGTGAAAGCATCTGTCTAAAAGAAAGTAAGAAAAGACCTCTACCAGTCACTCATGTGGCCGCCGCCAACACAACTCTCGTCTACTATCGTTCGTTGCAGATATCAACTCTTGTTCCTCTCCCACAGTGTGCCACAAGGCCAGCAATAATTGATGGATTTTAGTTTTGCCCTACGTCTAGCTCTGTACTGGAGTTGAAGGGTATACTCAGGTGCATTTTATTTATAAACTGAAGTCGAGGGTCACTTCGGGCCAAATCGTATAGCTGCGTACGGGGGGGGCTGTGCAAGTACAGTGAACCTCGAGAACTCCCTATGCCCCACCCGAAGTCTCATTTGGGGTTCTACTTCGTGCTATGTAGGCTTTTGTGAAATATACTCCGTACAACTAGAAGCAATAACCTACGCTTACAAAGTACTGTCCTACAGGCTACTGATAGTGGTTGGGGCCCCTAACAGCCTGTGCTAGGTGAAAGGCAAGTGCCGTAGTCTGATATACGAACCGCGTCGGCCCCGTCCCGAGCCGAAACGCTGTCGCTTAAAAAGGAAATAAATCAACAAACAAACACGCGAGTCCTCGAGTACGAAGTAAGTACAAAAAGAGTATACAAAAATTGGAAAAAAATGGCAAAAAGGTTCGAGATACCTAAGCGAACCCAGGATTACTCTACATCCTCCCCTAGACAGGACTTAGTCGTGATCTAGGGCCGTTTCCCCTGTCCAATCTGTACTCCTCGGTGGTTAATGCACAGCAGCGATTTTAGCTTTACCCCGGGGTGCTGGGGATCATTAGCTGCGATCAGAAAGAGGTGTTTGGGAATTCGTCCGTATTGGTGTTCGAGCTGGTCTCCCGTTTGAGCCAGGTTGCCGGTTGTTAGGAGCAAAACTCTTAAACTGAAATATATCGACTGGGAGCTCATTCGCGTCACAAATGCTGATTAACTTGGAAGGCGCGGTGGATGCTCTGCCAAATACCATCGCCACGTGACGGGTCCGAAGGCAGGAACATTATATACTCCGTACGTCGACGGCTCGGTCTCTACTCCGCCTTCACAACAACAATCCGTCTCCGGCCGCTGGGTTTGCTAGACTGACGTGTGCATGCAATAGACATACATACTCGGGTCTCCCTCCCAAGGGCCTTAATGGCAGGTCTTCGGTCTCGTAAACGCCCAAGAAACCATTACTACCACTTTTGATGGAAACGAGTCGCTCTACTTTTCGCTCAATTACCACCCGCCCCCACTACAATGATGTGTGGTGACTGTTATCAGATGCTACGGGCCAACGATAGCGAGTAGTCGCATGGAACAACTGTTGACAAATACTTCGACAGTCACCCAATCAAAGCAAACAAAGTGGCTCGTGAGAGCTCAGTAGCGTAGATTTTGGAGTGCATGTACGGTTTGGACTTTAAGTTGAGAGAGGTTCCAACGTGGCTGAGAGGATATATGACCATATCACCAGATTGCCTTCGAATCATCATCAAGCATATGGGCGTCGAGAAACAGGACTCCGACGAATTCGGGCTGGTTAAACGACGCGCGTGTCTAGTCCTCTGAGTTTCATGGCTTGAAATAACGAGGTGTGGGTATTATTAGGCTACACGTTTCTACGTACATGTCCTGTCATACTTATTCCTTTTGAGCATGGAAACTAGCACTTTGATCTCTGCTGTAAACTTATTTCTAGGCATTTCAACCCCGCGAGAAGAAGTACTTCCTCAAGATGCTTCTTTGGACCGTGGATACTCTAAACCTTCTCCTTTATCCCAAGCTATCCTATGCATGGCCCAACGACGCTCAATATCAATAGATCCGCTGAATGTCTCCAAAACAAGAATGGCAGTAAAATGAGTACATGAGAGAGCAAGCAGCCGAGTTTCCTATCTACTCAGTCTCCACTCCACACCCTACTTCAAGTGAGCATATAGAAATCCTCGATCATACACTTACAGAATTTTCAAGAGTCGAGGAAAGTTGTCTACTAGTCCAAATCTACCGGAAGTCTGATTACACCATTACATAAATGGAAGCCATAAGCGGCCGGTTAGATTAGCTACTCGTCCAACTTCGTCGAGCCATTAGCTTATGGAACAGGAAACGTCATTTGTGCAGGTTAGCTAGCCTCCACTAGGGCATGGCATCAGGGCGACCTTTCGAAGAGTAAACTTTGCAACTAGCCGAATGGATAGTCTGGTATTGAATTTCTTTCCATACATCCTTCCTTTACGACTCCATATTATCCAACCCTATTATCTCTAATTATTATAACATTAAAATATACAAAGAGTCGTCAAAATATTGTCAAGCCAGCTCCACCGGAGGGGGTCCGGGCCCCCTATCAACATGTTCCATCTCCACCGGCTTCAAGGGGAGCAGCAACACTGTGGGCTCTGGTATGGGATTTTGTTGTAATGGTTGGTGTTCCGGCCCTGCCTTCTCCTTCTTCCGAGAATAAATAATAAACGCACTGACAATAGCAAGCACAATAGCTATTGCCACGCCGATCCCTATCCCAACCAAGCTAGTCTTCGAAAGGCCACTCGATGAGGTATCGCTCGGTGTAGGTGATGAGGGGAGAGTCGGAAGAGTACTTGTATATCCTAACGTACTTGTGGGGGTAGAAAATGTCGTGCTGGTCGAGGACGTGGTCGAGAGAGGTGCACTCGTCATATTAAAGGGAAAAGAGGAAAATCCCGAACTATCACCAGCGATCATGAAATAGAAAATGTTTGAAACCGCTAAATCGAACTGAAAATTTTGGACCAGCCAGTCGAATTGTGTAACCGTCGCCTTTGTGGTCTCTAATATTCCGTCAATTCCGCGACCCAAGATCGAAGGAGGTTGTTCATACCAAATACAGATGGACCGTCCTCATCTACAGATCCGTTGCGCGATTGTTGCATTAAGACCATTGAGTATTCTGGGAACGATGTCGACCATCGAATAACTTGCCTTTCGCCGATTACCCATACGGGATTTGAGGAATGATTAGGGTATTCGTGTGGCGGAGGATTATAAAACCCATCGCTTTCATCAGCCCGACTAAATTGGGAAAGTACCGAAGTGACGAAGGTCAGATGGAGCAGAACGAGTGATACCATCTTGCGGGCATAAAGGAATGACATAGATTTTGTAAGGAACGAAGGATGAGAGTCACAAGGAGACGGAGAGTGGGACGGCCTGCTGCGCCAGTATGGCAGAGAACCAACCGGTCTGAAAGATCAAATATTCCCAATCAGCCGACATTTTCCAAACTGGTAGAGGCCCAACAGTTGGGTCAAAATATGCACTGACCTAATAGGTAACAGTCGAGACCGCCAAGGAGAGCACCACTATATACCCCGGTTGGATACTGTACTGCCTCATTGAAGGGGTTCGCTTTGATCACCATAAGGGTTTCAAATCAAAGTAACACATGCCAACAATACTGTAAAGGTGTACCTAAAGGTGATGAAAGGCCAGGGGTGTGGAAACCTGTCATACCTAGAACGCGTTGTCCCGGAAAGCTGGTAACCAGTGATACGCGATGGGTAATTTGAAACCAACATTTTCATCTCGTTTTAATGCTCGGCCATGCATTCGTGCAGGAGATAAACACTTAGAATGCAGTTTGACCTATCAAACTCCTAACTGTAGCTGCTAAGGTCTCATTAAGGGCTTCATAAAGATGTGATTCAGAGGGCTCATCAAGGTTGAAATCGAGCATCTATGCAGGGCTAACCATGTGATCGACAGGTCTCCGAATTCACGCGCAGACTCGACGTATCCTACCCGCTATACCCATATCCGGCATTTTACGCTGCTTTTGACTCTTTTTCGACAGCGTCTGTGCTGTGATCCGCCAGAATTTCTAGTGGTGAGCGATTGCGCCGGGGTATAATTTCTGCATATTGAAAACCCGTCGAGGGCAGGAATGCCAGTGCAATCCTCAGAACCGAGCTGGGATGTTGGTGCATTTTTATAAACGAGAAGGGGAGGGTCAATTGGAAAGAGGTTGACTCCTGAATCGGGTCCACTTGGTCAGTTCGCCTATAAGAACGATTGGCCCACGAGATCTCCGATTGACTACCCCATTACATATAGATTCCCAATCTCAAGGGAGTACTAACACTGAATGTCCTAAATGACCTAAGAGATTGTTATGAATAACTGGGGAAGTTCGGGATATTAGTATTATAAGACTGGTAATGCTGCTTTCTTTGTCCGCCCTGAGATCTTGCCTTTCCTCGGGCCTTATCCTACTCCTCACTGAGAGGCTTTTGTCCCTCAGGTGTAGCAATAAGCTTGAGCCAATCTTGTTTCATTCTTTAACTTTGGGCATTAAACCAACCCTTTTCCTCCGTCTGTTTGCTCTTTCTCAATGGGGTAAATCATGCTTACTATCTGAGCATCATATGCTATCTAGCTGTCCCAATGATAACCAAAAGGTCTGACTTTCCCACTTTCTTAACCTTGCGTTCAATATAGTGCACGTTGCTACAATCTGGGCACTTGGATGGAAATAGATTCTTCGCAGCCACAGCGACTGTTGCCCGCAGAAACTCCATCGCAATCTGACCATTTTCCTCGCAAAGATTAACAAATTCCCCTCTCTCGAGCAGTTCCTTGTAATTCTGCCCCTCAAACTCGATCGCTTTGTCCTTGAGGAGTCTTTCGCTGTCAGGGATCTCCTCAAAACCCACCTTCAGGCTCAGAATGAATGAGTTACCCAGTCCCTCTCGTGGAAGTGCAGCTTTATATTTTTGGCTTGAGAGAGACTTGAGAGCTGGAATGTCGCATTTATCTGCCATTACATAAAGCTTTGCGTGGGCAGATAAGTCATGAGCAACGGAATCGGCAGATGTGTGGGATGGATTTAACAATTCGGCACTTGTAGGTGGATGGTAGTCGTGAGTGTAAAGGAAGTTGATAAATAGTTCTACAATTCCTGGATCACTGTCGTCGAGCTTGATAACTCCGGTCGTAGCCTCCTATGATATTTCAGCAAGAGTAGAATACCGTAGCACACATATTGATGCTGAGCATACCGGGGAGATTACCAAGAACCCTCCATCGACACAGTCCGCCAGCGGTTTTGATTGGAAGCAGATAACGTTCCGGTGAACTTTGAAGATTTTGCTGCCACAACGGATCTCGAGGTCCGAGTACTTTCCGGTTTGAAGTAGACGAGCTGCGGAAGGGGAACCCCCGGCCATTTCATTACTAAGGGGGTTGGATTTGTTAGGTGATGCCATTCTGGTGTGTTATCTGACTTTTTGTTTGGCTGAAGGTAATATTAACGAGATGTCGATGGCTAACAGATCTTTAGTAGATAATATCTGAACTAACCACTGTGGAATCCGGCTAGCTTGAATAGCAAAGAAAGACCTGCTTGGAATCTTATAAGAAGTTTTAGAAAGATTCACTGGTTGTAGGCATCCATATATTTTAGTATATTTGAAAATGGCAACTCCGAATGCTAGCGAACCAACACACAACCTATCTCCAAACAGGCAACAAACGAGAAAACCATAAACGGTCAAACTAGCTAGAATCTTCCAAAATCTAACATGCCTTTTGCAATACTCGATGGTATTAAATGTGCAATTGTTTATATGCATGAGGCCGCAAAAGATGCTCAAGCCCCTGTGCTCGCAGAGCATTTTGTCCAGCTTGCCAAACTTCTGAAGGCCTATTCTAGGTAGCACGTTGAACGATGTATATTGCAAATGGTATGGAGCTGCACCAAAGGTATGAATTTAGCAGCAAGCGGTAAATAAAGAGCCACTGTATGCATGTTGCCATAGTTACCATGACATACCAGTTTGACTTCAACTGAGACTACGCTACTAGAGGTTCTTTGATTTTTCCTGTTATATAAGCTATGCGCTTTCCTTGGTATTCTCCTGACAAGAAGCAAAATTTCAAGAATCATCAAAATACCTGGTCCATTCAACAAGCCCGAGCCGGACGCAAAATCTTAGACTAAGAGGACAGACGCTACATGTCCGTCTAGGGTCTCATATTCGCTCTCTCTTGGAGCCGTGTACGTATCTTCCTTCTAGAAATGCTGTTTCTATCACTTGGAAAGGCAAGATATTCAAAGTTTACCGTGCCGTGGTGTGTTCCTAATCCAAGGCTCTCGCTGCATGTGTGGAGGTGGAATTCAAGAGAATTGCATATTTTTCCTGTCAATATCATGCCGCTTAACCGCACCCCAATTGCGGTAGGGCTAACATAGTAGGGGCGAAGGACTGTTTCCGAATGAAGCATATAATTCGAAACACCTGCTACCTGGAGGATGATGAACTTGGAATTGGGCAGCTCATGCTCGACTTTATGTACCTTGCTGAATACCTAGATGATCACGAACCCACGATTCAAAGAGGCTCACAAAGCCGTTGGTAAAGAGTATTTGACTCGTCAATGAGACCCGGTATTCGTCGGTCTCCTTATCCGGAAGCAACGGCGGAAATATATGGGGCACTGCTCATGTATACGAAGATATACATTATTGCCGTCAAATACGAAGTCCAGCCACTGAAGGCACTCGCAACGGATAAGCATATAGACGATTCTTAACTTCGGATGCAACAGTACTGGGTTGTGTCGAGTTTTGAGACTGTGGTATGAGAAGGGCGATGCACCCGGTTGCTGTTTGAGGAGTTCCGCCGCCGCAAATGCAGTGGGTTTCTATAGACTCCTTGATGGAAAAGGGAGGACATCGTCGCCTTTTACAAGGAAACTGGCGTTTTTTTGCAGTTAATCCACACCGATGCCGTTGGCTTTGCCCTAGCTGTGGTAGATATTATTAGCTGCAATCCAACACCCTTCTCAACTCGAATAAGCGATATAGAGTTGGACAAGACAATGGTACTGGGGCGGATACGTGGAATACGAACCTGTGTTTTCGTTTTAGACCATGTATTAGCTCACGGTTTATGTCGCCATTCCCTCCTCCAACCACTTCAAAGTCTGGATGTAACTTAAAGATGTGAGATATTCAAAATGCAAATCATCGAGATCATTATCGTGCATGATAGTCTTGCAATACTTTTGATCTCTCCTAGATGTTATTGACAAATATGATCTATAGATTTCATCCTCCGCGATCAGCACTTTTTCCCTTTTTATCGCCATCTGTAGTTTTCAGTAACTCCCGCAAACTCCCCTCCGCATGCGAAGTACTTCGAGGCTTTCCTTGAAAGCTCTGATTTTGAGTTTTGCTCCATGGCAACCAAGAACTAAGGTTTCCCAGAATTGATGGCTTCATGTTGGATGCTTGGTTTGAAGTGGACACCTTGGACTCATTCTGAATCATGGCTGGCTTTAGAGAGATCAAATTATGAAGTGTTGGTGAAACGGGATGGAATGGGTCGCCGAAAACTGGGATATTTCCAAGGTCTGCCTCCGTAGAGGTTTGCGGACGTGCAGGCTCACTTATCAGAGAGGTCGGTGAAACCAATTGAGAAGCTGCATAGTCCTTCGGACCTTGAGCGTTGTCGATAATGAACGACGCAAATGTTGCTGATTTGGAGCGAGTATGTCTTGACGCTCGAGCATGTGATGGTCCAGCCTCAGGGGTCAGTTCCAGCGCCGGCGCTGGCTCCGTCATGGGTTGTACTGGTTGCTCTTTCTTCGCAGCTCTCCCACGAACCTCCTCTGCTATCACGGCAGCAGGTTTCTTCTTCGACTTGTCTTCGTCCGATGATCTAGACGAAGACATAATAGTTTCAAGCGTACCGTATGCCACGGACTTTGTCCGTCTTCCTCCTCTCGAACCTCTCCCCATAGGCCGCCCATGCTCGTCGTCTGAACCGATTGCCTGGAGTGTGGGACCTGCCGCATTTCCAGAGGGTGTTGATGCACCAGTAGCAACCCCCGAAGCAGGTGTAAATGATTCTCCGCGCCCATGAGGCGGCATATGTACTTCGTACTGATTGCTCAGGCTATACTTGCTCCTTGCACAGATCTCAGCAATCCTCTCTAAATCTTCCGCGACGCCATGTTTAATCTCCTCCATAATCCCCTTGAAGCTAAAAGCCTCAACAGGTGGAAGCTTCAAATCCATCTTGGCTGGAGCCGTGGCCGACATCCCATTTTCTTTCTTCACCGTAACTAAGTCTCGTTGTCGAGAGCGGGGTCTGGCCGCCGCTCCAGAATATGTTCGCACAATCACGGGCTGACTGAAGGTACTGTTTCTTGCTCCTGTTGACTTTGCATATCGATGGCCGGATCCTGTTGCACCGTTAAGCTGACGAAGTGCTGATATTCGGTGGGCAACGGTAGCCTCGTCGAGGATGTGTTCGCCGCGGGCGGCTTCCTCTGATTCAACTACTAGGCTCGCGGACGAAGTGTTCGCGCTCCACAGACTGGGCGGCAGGAAGTGTAGAGGAAGAGAATGCCGTCTTCCAGATGATGGGGCCGAGTAGGCGTGCGAGTGGGCGTGGGGAAGGGGGAATTTTGGGGAGTGAGTGGACTGCGAGGGTTGGTCGAACGCTGGCAGCGCGTTAGCGATTGATCCAGTTGGAGCATCGTCCATTGCCATATTTGTGGGGATTATAAGAATTGCGAAGACATCGTCGCTGCGCTGCGCTGTTGAAGCAATTGCAGGTTGCAGGTGGTAGGGCGAGGGATGCGTGGTTCTCTACAAGTAGCTTGAAGCTAATAAAAGGAGAGATATTGGTATGCGATATGCGGGATGAGCTGTCAGAGCCGCCGTTCGCTGCGCTGGAGGCGCGAGTTGAGGGGTTTCGGGGTCGGCAAGCGAATGGCAGAGGGTGATGGCTTGGGGTTATTAGGGACACGTCGGGGTTTATTTATCAGTGTTGGTTGGCTGTGGAAAATCAATACAATACTGTGCTCCTACGTACGCAATAGCAGGTAAATATCTCGGGGGATATGCATAACGTATTCTTGAAATATCGTATTGCCAATCGGATGCAGGTCAAATAATTGTGTATTCGTCAAACTCCCCCATATGTTGTGCCTAGATCCCAAACCCCCCCCTTGTCGAGTATACCCCGTTTCCCCTGAGTTATTCAGTTCCAAAACCAGCCCCTTTTGGTCTTGCGTTCTGTGTTTTCCACTGGCTGCTTCTCTACTTGGGCCCCTTCCCAGTCCATGATCGCTGCCGGATCCTCGCAGTGATGAGTAGTAGTACACGACTCTCGGCCATCCGCAAACCGCTTCCAAACAGTGACAGTCGTCTCTACCGATCCATCCTCGTTCGTCCTACGCTCTGAAGAGGTGCTCGTGGAAACTACTCTATTTTTCTCTTGAGGGGAATCGGTCGACAAGACGGAATTGGGTCTATCTTGTAACGGAGAAGGTTTGGTTGACGTCTTAAAGACGGTGTCATCCTGCCCTTCCCTTGATCGAGACGCGCTGCCAAGTCTCTCTAACTCTTCTAGCATCTCTGTCACGCTTTTTGCTACTTTCGAATCGAGCATTTCTCGAAGCGCTTGCTTCCCTTCTGGAGTATCAAGAGCCATTAACTTATTGAACAGACCGTCACTATCTTTGAAGACCGAACCGACAGCGTCCACAACAGCTGTGGGCGACGAGACCCAGCGCAGGAAGTGGTCATACATGTCCTGCTCAGTCTCGCCTTCATTGTCGCCTGATTTAACCGTTTCCAAGGATGGTCGAGACCACGGGCTGGGCCAGTACACGCGCTGTTGTACCATTCTGGCCTCCTTCTGCTGCAACAGGTTGGACTCGTATAACTTCTGTATCCAGGACATTCCGTGTACAGCCTTATCTGCTCTTACCATCGCAGGGTGGAAATGGAAGAATGAAGGCTGCAATGAGGACGAGGAAACAGGGCTGCCATGTGTTGTCCGTATGAGGTCCTCAAAGGCAAGGTCCCATGGAATGGAGGATAGCCCAGGCTGCGTACTCGTGGACAGTTTCACTGGCGAATATGGGGAGAATAGAAGGTATGGGAGCAACGAGTAATCGGAGCAGAATGTTTGGGTGCCGTTCAGTTCATTGTACGCTAGGTACTGTATGGTTCTCATGGCGTCCGAAGAACATTGCTCGGCTCGTAATTTGAATGGCCAGTACTCGGGGAGTAGGCGTCCTGTGAGGGAATTCCAGAAATTGGACGGCTTCCAGTCCGGTTCATTGTCGCCACAATGATGCAAATGCGCGAACAGCGACTTGCTGACTGGAGAATAGAGCGGTATGTCTCTTGCTGCGTTTTCGTCCATTTCTCCTGATGTGTCTCTATTGGTATTCGAGCTGGTTTCCCGTGCCTGCCACGTTTTGACTGGTATCTCCTCCTCGCGTTCCTCCTCAGATATCTGCTGATGTTGATTCGGCCGCCCGGGATCCGCTTCCTTCAATTGCCGCTGCCGCGCCTGGAGCTCATCACGTCGCCGAAGTTCTTGGTCGAAGTCTGCCCACCGTGTATTGTGGTGGGACGGATCCTTTGAGAAGGCAGAAGGGAGTCCCACGATGCCTTGCAGAAGTGAGCCGATTTGGGCGTCGGCAAACTGCCTGAACTTTATGAAGGGGTTCCGATTCTCGGGGTCTGATGAGTCGCTATGATTGTTGGGATTCTTATCGCGTTCCGGATTTGAAGACATATGGAGCGGGTTTGGGGAAGGTGGTAGCTATTGCTGCGTTGTATTGTTGTTGTTGTTGTATGTATGTATGTATGCAGTGGCGGGCCAGCTTCTATAATCCGTCGAGTGTCCAGTGTGTCCTGTTTTGACAGCCAGGATGCGGTACGTAGTTGTTTGGATACGACTGATTGAGGGTCGAGCGCTAAGGCGTATTCAGCTAG
Organism: Venustampulla echinocandica; assembly: GCF_003357145.1. Taxonomy (NCBI): domain Eukaryota; kingdom Fungi; phylum Ascomycota; class Leotiomycetes; order Helotiales; family Pleuroascaceae; genus Venustampulla; species Venustampulla echinocandica. The sequence continues at coordinate 2,966,739 of NW_022474205.1, read as the reverse complement.
ACCAATGCGGGGAAAAGATAGGCGTTGGGGTGTTGGGATTAGCGCCTGCTTAGGTAATCTTACGTAAGGCGGGTGGGTGGATTAACTTCTGAGGGTCTGAGAAGCAGGGGCCGTGTACCTACGTACCTTACCCATGTACCTCCGTACCTCCATAGTATAATAACGAGGTCTTAAGCCTCGGCGCATACAGAGATTCTGGGGATTCTTGATTAGTGCTACTCTGTACGTATTGCCAGCTCCTCCGGCCCAGCGTGCTACTATTCCATCTTATGCATCCATTTTAGGATTTCTTCTCGATGGCCGCCCCCTTCCGATTTGTCCTTCATGTGGAAGTTTCCATCTGCTAGTGATTGATCCATTGCCTCTCACCGTCGGCGATAAGGATGTTGCGCCTGCTGAACAATCCCGAGGCCGGCCGAGCAACAACACCAGCTGTGTCGTTTACCCCACCATTGATTGCCCTTTACAATAGCAAGCATCCATAATATAATGTAGCCGCGATTCTGCTTTCTCTTTCTCTTTCTTTTTATATTTCTCTTTCTCCCTTTACCGTCTTCTCTCTCTCTCTCCTACTCAGCCAGTGTTGCTTTCTGGCCGTTCTCAAGACTATTTCGTACGCGACTCGTTTCCGGGCTCTGATCTCTAGTGCGAGTACAGCTTTATCTGAACCGCCAGACCAAGACGAAACAATTATGCCCCCGCATCCTGACCTCCCGGAGCCTGCCCATCCAGACGTGGATTCAATGCTTACCCGCAAATTCGGGCGCGAGATCGCCAATTACTTCTCGGGTTCTCCCATCAACCGCTTTTCTTTTTTGCGAGCCGACCATGGATTTATCTCCAAAGCGCTGGTCCACCCATCGACATCCTTTCTCCTCTTCAACAACCTAGCACCCCTAGCCAAAGACCCCACGGCGTTGGCATATGCGAAATATGAAGATGTGCAGGGGTTGATTGGGGGGAACCCATTTGAGAAAACCGAGGAGGAGCTTATTAAGCAGTACAATAGCACTATTACTTTACCTGTGGTGTTATTTTTGGGTCTGGATGAGAGGAAAAAGGAAGGCTTTGAACATGGGGATTATAAGGGAGCCCCCTACTTTGCGGTCGATGTTACGCCTAGAGGAACTGTGGAAAAGGAGGCTACTGCTGTGATTGAGGAAATGACGAAGAGGGGTCCCCAGTTCATCGAAGGACGGATGCATATGACCCTGAATGCGCCTGAAGGTACGAGTTTCTTGTCTCTAATTGACATCTAGATGGATTATACTAAATTGGAATAGCTGCAATTTACGCTCAAGCTCGGGCTCTACTGGACTGGAATGCTCGAAACCCCTTCTGCGCAGGCTGTGGCCAGCCCACCCTTTCTGTCCACGCTGGAACGAAACGAGTCTGCCCCCCAACTGATTTTGCATCTCTACCTGCAGCTACACAAGGAGACGCCACCACCGTCGAAGTCAAACCCAACGAACGAGCAGCGTGCGTCACAAGGACCGGCATCTCGAACCTCTCCTTCCCGCGAACTGATCCCACCGTCATCATGGCTGTAGTATCCCATGACATGAAGCGATTCCTCCTCGGTCGCCAAAAGCGCTGGCCACCACACTGGTACTCAACCCTAGCAGGATTCTGCGAGCCCGGTGAATCGGTCGAAGAGGCCGTTCGCCGAGAAGTGTGGGAAGAATCTGGTGTTCACGTCGGCCGTGTACTCATTCACTCCACGCAACCTTGGCCTTATCCTGCAAACTTGATGATAGGTGCCATTGGGCAGGCCATACCGGATGGCGAGAAGATCCATTTGGAACATGATCCGGAGCTTGAGGATGCTAAGTGGTTTGATTTTGACGAGGTTAGGGAGGGGCTGAGGGCTGGGACAAGTGGTTTGGGGGAGCCTGCTCCGGAAGGTTATGTAGAGGGCAACTTACGGCTACCGCCTCCGACGGCGATTGCTAACCAGTTGCTGAGAGCTGTTGTGAGTGGGTTCTTGGAGTCTGGGGAATTGAGTAAGATTTGAGATGGAATTGGACCTTGCATTTAGTAGGATAGAGCCTGGGAAGTTAGGTAGGGACAGGGATACGGTGGAGTGTAGACATTTAGAATATAAATAACACAGGCCGGCGCACTGTGACGATATATGATCAGCTTCCGTGCCCACGGTAGGTAGCCTGCTTACAGCAAGGCAGCCCTTCGCTCGTCCCGTTTGTTATTGCTTCGTGCTCCTGCTGCTTTGGCCAGAGTAGCCAATACGAAGTATTTACGACCACTTCAGCCCATACATAGTCAGTAGTTTAATTATTCCACCTCATTCTTTATCTATTATACTCATTTATTCCTTCTGCCAGGTACCTTCGAAAATTAAGCAAGGCTGAATATCGAGAGAAAGCCCTTAGGAGAAACCCGGAATATGTTCATTGAATGATACATCGCACTGTGGCTTATCATTCACATAAGTTTAAGCTCACTGTTTGTTCTCAAAGTTGACAACAAGCGATCCATAAACCTTGAGCTGTGACAACGGCTAACCACTTCTCAACCCCATTCATACCTATCCACATATCTTAGTCCTCCAACCCGTCAACCCACCTGCTCATGCAAAATGCCGCCAGTATACGTATTTTGTATATAGCTTCAAACGAGCGGTGCAAGGACCACCGGGCGGTGTACAGAGAGGAAGGGATATATAAACCCCCAAGAATATTACGCGTTCCAAAGAAAGATCCTCCCTATCACATCCAAATATCTCCAATGGCGATCTCCAAACCCGCAACCGCAATCCTCATCCTACACGCCCTACACAACCTCCTTACAGCTATCTTCCTTGCGAGCTACAATAGGTCACGCTTGAAAATCCTTTCCTCCCTCACCCTCGTGATTGTCCACTTCATCATTCACGCTCGCGTCACAACTCCGATCTTCCTCGTCACGTTGCTGATAAACCACTGCTGTCTGCCCCGCTCCTCACGCATCACCTTCCGCCGTCACTTAGTAACAGCCATATTCATCGCACCGCTACTAGCACAAATCACGGGACACAGTCTTGGATTGATCGGCAATCCTTACAAGCTCAAAGTTGTCGCGGCAGCTGCGTGCTATGATCAGCTTGATGCAGCCGACGCAACTGTGTTAACTAAAGGCCTGTTTTGTGAGGTCAAGTATGGGATTTCGAGGGGAGAGGCAGAGCGTAGGGCTGGGACTTTGAAAACGGGGTTGGGTTATGTGGAGCTCTTGGCGATTAATTGCCTCAGCATGTGGGATATTGACCATTTTGAGGGAGGGGTCAGAGGTGTTTGTTGGATGGGGATGGAGAGGGAGGATGTGGGAGAGGGGGAAGGGAGGAATACGCTGAAGCATAATTTGAGACGCAGGTTTGAGGAGTGCTATGGGAAGTTTGGGATTGAGGTATTGTGGAAGTGGAAAGGCGATGTAAGTTTTCTGACATTCCTTCTTTGCCACATGCTTCCTTGTGTTTTATGTTGTTTGTTCTGGGGGGGTGGAGATTGAGATGAAGAGAATATGCTAATATATGACAATATAGGGTGCTGAGATCATGTTGAAACTGCCAAAGATCGAGGGAACGAAGTACACGGGCGAATTCATACCAATAGATGGCGATTATCTCGTCATCTAAATGTTAAACCCGGAACTTTCCACCTCAGACTCAACCAACACCAACACCCATTTCCACCGCCGTTACCTTGTGATCCCAGGTGGGAATTGGTGAAGAATTGATAGGCTGTATAGAGAACAACGAATGACAGAATAAAACTTGCATGACAAAACCTCCATGACTTTAATGAGTACTTTGATGATCGAATAAGTTTGAATATTTCTGCACTGAGATATCTATATGGCGAAACCGACAATTGTTGCCGGAAGGTGTGTCTATGAAGTTACCTAGGTACCTTATATATATGACTCTGATCTATATGTACAGACGCTACTTATCCAGCTAGTATTACAGCTAGTATTATATATATTTGTACGGGTTCATGATGCCATTCTGCAAAAGTTAGTCAAGGGCAGATTGATCATCAAGGGGCGGAAAGCTTACAGGGTCATAAAGGTTCTTGATCTGCTTCATCAAAGCAATCATCGTATCGCTTCGACTGTATCCAATAAAATTCTTCTTCGCGATTCCCAACCCGTGCTCTGCACTGATACTTCCGTTCCTCTTTGCAATCCACTCATATACAAAAGGTTCTAACTCCTTCTCGACCTTCTTGTCAAATCGGCGTGTTGCCACATTGAGATGTAAATTCGAGTCGCCCATATGGCCATATCCAACGACCTTGACAACTGGATACTCATCGGTGTCTCCAATCAAACCGGCTTTATCCATCTTCTCCCGGGTGTCATCGACGAGATCATATAGTTCCTGTATGGGTATTGACACGTCGTACTTATAGACACCACCCCAGTGGCCGAGGCATTCGGGAATACCCTCTCGCCAACCCCACAGTGCTTTGATTTGGGTCTGATCTTGCGCAACAACACCGTCGGATACGATCTCATTCTCCATTACATCCTCCAAGAACTTCTCGAGTTTCTCACTATCATGCTCAGCATTTGACCCGCTAGTCTCGATCAAGCAGTAAAATGGATGCTCGCCTTCCAGTGGGCGTTTGTTCTTTGTGACCTTATGGACGAGATCTTGACTGTTGGCATCCATGAGTTCGAAGGCTGAGAGAATCTCGCCAAGCTTCCCTTTAGCTTCTCTGAACGCCAGTTGAACCTTCTCGTATGACTCAAGGCCGAAAAACGCAACATTGGTTGCCTTTGAGCGCTGAGGGCAGAGTATGGAGATACCGGTAATGATTCCAATGGTGCCTTCTGCGCCAATAAATAACTGTTTTAGATCGTATCCGGTATTGTTCTTCCGTAATTTTGAGAGATCGTCCACAATGGTTCCATCTGGTAGCACTGCTTCAATACCCAGCACATTGCCGTGCAAGCTTCCGTATCTCAAAAGCCGTAGCCCTCCTGCATTCGTTGCAACGTTGCCTCCGATATGGCAAGATCCTTTGGCACCGAGATCCAGTGGGAATATATAACCTTGCTCAGCAAGGTAGTTATCCACCACCTCTAAAATGCAGCCAGCATCCGCGACAAGCGACCCAGAGACTTCATCAAATGACCTTATTTGATTCATCCGGCTAACGTTGATGACAATTTCGTCGAACACTGGCACAGAACCACCGACGAGACCAGTATTTCCTCCTTGCGGCACCACTGCTAACATATTGTCATTGCAGTATTTAAGTACTTTGCTAACTTCCTCCGTGGAGCCAGGCTTCAATACGAGTTTCGTATGCCCCCGATATTTCCGCATCCAATCGCTGTTAAAGGCTTCGACGTCGTCTGTAGCGTCTTTGGTCACCCCATCTATGACTGCAGATTCCGTTCCCAGTAGCTCTCTAAAGAATTTGACATGCTTTTCTGTAAGTTTCGCGAATCTCGAATCGCGCTGTATCTCTGGATACGCTTCGGACGTGAATTTGACCAATTTCGGGGGGGCAGTCGTTCCTTTTGCAACACCTTCACTCCCCTCCGTGGTTGTAGTACTTGAGGCGGATTGCCACCGCAATTGTGCCAATGGTCGAATGGATCTCCCACAGGGGGTAGAAGAAATTCGAGCTCTGAGCAATAGAAGAGAAGTCCGAGATCGACTCGCCATCTTTAACCGATAAGATGCAAATCTTCAATGACTGACAACGGCTCGAATGATCAGGAAGGAAATACGAATATCTTGATAAGAAGTGGGATACTGAGGATCCCTGCAGCTGGGTTAAAATCAATGCAGCCTTGTTGTTGCCTCAGGCGCCAGGATGCCAACGCCCGCGACTTCGTAACGCGGGTGCAGCCTACCTCTAAGAACCACCTCCAAGCTCCCTCTATCATCAACGTCAACACGAAGCTCCAGAACCAGCTCGCCAATTACCCCAAGATTTCCCTGAAGCTGCCATTTAATTCCGACATACAAATCACAATCAGTCATGGCTTCGGGATATGACAGAGCTCTTTCCGGTAAGCCAAGCTCGTTGAACCATAGCTGTTAACCCAGAGCTAAAGCTAACAAATCATAGTCTTCAGGTTCGTGGCCAGCAACAACGAAGTTAAAGGGGTTGCTGACAGATTGAAAGCCCCGATGGACATGTTTTCCAAGTCGAATACGCTCTGGAAGCTGTGAAAAGAGGTATTATAGATAGCTCGACCTACAGCCCTGCGAAGCTAAAGTATTTCTAGGTACATGTGCAGTTGGCGTGAAAGGAAAGGACATTGTGGTGCTCGGATGTGAAAAGCGATCAGCGATGAAGCTCCAAGATACGCGCATTACGCCCTCGAAGCTTGGTCTCGTTGATACCCATGTGTGCCTCGCCTTTGCTGGGCTCAACGCCGATGCGCGAATCTTAGTCGACAAGGCCAGATTAGAAGCACAATCCCACCGTCTGACTGTGGAAGATCCCGTCACGATAGAATACATCACGAAATATGTTGCGGGTGTTCAGCAAAGATATACGCAGAGTGGTGGTGTTAGACCATTTGGGATCAGCACGTTGATCGTTGGATTTGACCCTAATGATAAGACCCCGAGATTGTACCAGACTGAGCCATCAGGAATCTACTCTGCATGGTGCGTATTTTTATTGTATTTTATGAGCAAGTACTGATAGCTTATAGGAAAGCGAATGCTATCGGCCGATCAAGCAAGACTGTTCGCGAATTCCTCGAGCGAAACCATAAGGACGATATGGATAGAGAGACAACCATCAAATTAACGATCAAATCATTACTGGAAGTCGTGCAAACTGGAGCAAAGAACATTGAGATCGCCATCATGGCCCCAGGGAAGACCGTCGAGATGCTACCAGTGGAGGATATTGAAGCGTACGTGAAGAACATTGAAGAGGAGAAGGTGGAGGAGGCTGCGAAGAAGAAGACTGGACGAACACCTGGTACCGGCACCGCAGCGATCTTGTCAAGAGGCTCTGGTGACTGAGGATATATTTGGGCGTATTGGGTGAGGAGATATTTCAACGATTCTTGCGTCTTCATAGAGCACGTGTATTATAGAAATGAGCGATACACCTTCGGTCTCAAAACAACGTACACAGGGTATCCCGCTTAAAACAAGATGCTGCCAGTCCAAGGCATCGTTTGCTCTATTCTGCCCATCCCGGCATTTACTCCGCGAAGCCTAGAAGTGTTCATCCCATAAGGTCTTCTCATTTTCTCACGCCTGCAATCCCAATTCCATGCCGCTAAATCCAATTTCCATTTTCCCTCCCAGTCGTAAAGCATCTCCTCATCCCAGTTTGTTTGGCGCCTCCTCAACATCGAAGATGGTCCGCAACTCCTTCTCTCTGGTCCGGTCATCCTTCAACATCCTATTATCAACCCTCGCATCCTCACCCTCGAACTTGAGTATAGGCTTGGGCGTTTTTGCCTCAAGGACAAAATGGTTGTCGCAGTGCGGGCAATATTCGTCGCTTTCATCAAACTGCTCGGCGTCTTTCCGGAAGACCTTCCTGCACTTTTTGCAGGCGAAAGTCTAGGGCTAACGGTTAGAGATAGGGGCCTAGGGGAGGATGAAGAGGAACCAAATTAACTGAGCGGCAAACTGACCATTTCTGTGCTACGGGCCAGGGAATGATCCTCCGTTTCTTGGTGACATTCTGCGCAGTCGAACCATTTCTTACCTATATAACACCGAGTTAAGCATGATATGGGGTTGAAAGAGGCAAACAGGTATTCGTACAACAGGGTGATCTAATGGCGACCTGGGCGTTGAGAATGTGTTTGCTGCGAATAGTTTAAGCTCGGAGTCTTTGGTCCGCGCAGTCAGTTCTTACCACATATTTAAGATCGAGGAATTGAGATTCCGAAATTTATCTTCAGTGTACCAATGCCTTTCCTCTGAGACTTGAATATTATTGAAACCCCTCCTTAACCAGTCAACTTTCGAACTTTCGAACGCGCCCACGGCTGGACCCGGCTTCACTAGCGCAGCTCGAGAGGCTGACTCACCCTTCAAGCTTGTACATCTATAATATCAACTTCGCCTCAAAGTAACGGGATCCGTTTTCTCCGTAACACATTCACATCTGTCGATGATCCATCGAGATGCCACCAAAGAGAAAAGCCTCATCAAGTATGAGCTTTTATTTGCTTTACCCATTTATGTTTACTAACAGACCATTTTCTAGATGTCCGAGGAGGCGCCAAAGCAGGCCGAGATTCCACTGCATCCACACCAGGCCCTGCCACGCCACGAAGTATTGGCAGCAGCGACGAGTTCTCATCGGCAAGTGAAAGCGAAAAAGAACGCGTGGGGCAGACCATAAAGAAGTTTTCAGTCGACGAATATAAAGCGAAGAAGAATGCTACCTCTGGGGGAGGAAGGGATTCTGCGAGCCATCATTTTGGAAATAGCGACTTTTCCTACCTTTCTTTGAAGCCAGATCACGATAATCGACCGTTATGGATAGACCCAAAGAAGGGCCGAATTATTCTAGAGAGCTTCTCACCTCTAGCTACACATGCGCAGGATTTTTTGACCACCGTCGCGGAGCCTTTGTCCCGGCCTTCCTTCCTTCACGAGTACGCCTTAACCCCGCATAGTTTATACGCAGCGGTATCTGTTGGACTGGACCCGAAAGACATTATAAACGTGCTTGACCGTTTGTCGAAAATCCCCGTTCCGGAAAACATAAAAGAGTTCATCATCAATTGCACTCAGAGTTACGGCAAGGTTAAATTGGTGCTGAAGAACACCAAGCACTACGTCGAGAGCTCTGATCCACAGATGTTACAAACACTTCTGAAAGATGAAGTTATTGGACCTCTGCGGGTGCAAGGGACAGAGGATATCACAACAACCTCGGCGCCAAAGATGGCTGGTCTTGTCATTCCAGGGACCAAGAACTTCGCTGGTGTCCAACAGTCTATTGATCTGCGCGGGTCTACGAAACCTCAAGAAGGCGAGAATGTGGGTCAAGAGGATATTGTGGCTGCTCTCAATGAAGATGATGACGACGAGGAAGCTGAAGCTGTGCATGCTTTTGAGATTGCTGATGCTGGAGTCGAGGTTGTCCAGAAGCGATGCCTTGAGCTCGGCTTGCCGGTACTAGAGGAGTATGATTTCCGTAACGACCAAGCAAATCCCACACTAGACATCGATTTAAAACCCGAGGCTCAGATCCGACATTATCAGGAGAAGAGCTTGAGTAAGATGTTCGGTAACGGCAGAGCCAAGAGTGGTATTATCGTTCTACCCTGTGGCGCTGGCAAGACCCTCGTAGGAATCACTGCAGCGTGCACAATCAAGAAAGGTGTCTTAATCCTCTGCACAAGTTCTATGTCCGTACACCAATGGCGGGCAGAATTCATTAGATGGTCCAACATCAATCCAAGCGACATCGCAGTATTCACATCTGAGAACAAGAGTAGATTCTCGGGGAGTACTGGGATTATCGTTACATCATACAACATGGTTTCGCAGAAGGGCAAAAGATCGTATGACTCTCAAAAGATGATGGATTTTATACAAAGTAGAGAATGGGGCCTTATGATCCTCGATGAGGTCCACGTCGCACCTGCTGCTATGTTTAGAAAGGTTACGTCTACTATAAAGACTCACTCGAAATTGGGCCTTACTGCAACCTTGCTCCGCGAAGATGATAAGATCAGCGATCTAAACTTTTTAATCGGTCCCAAGCTATACGAGGCGAACTGGATGGAGCTGGCAGAACAAGGACATATTGCTCGTGTGCAATGTGCCGAGGTGTGGTGTCCAATGACCACAGAATTCTACTCGGAATATCTCAAGCAATCGAGTAAAAAGCGAGCACTCATCTGGACAATGAATCCTCGGAAATTCCAGGCCTGCCAATTCCTGATTGACTATCACGAGAAACGAGGCGACAAGATTATCGTCTTCGCTGATAATATTTATGCCTTGAAAGCGTATGCGACAAAACTGAACAAAGCCTTCATTTTTGGAGAAACCGGCAGTGCAGAGCGTGAGCGTGTTCTGGCCAACTTTCGATTTAATGACAAAGTCAACACCCTTTTCCTCTCCAAGATTGGGGATACTTCTCTAGATCTCCCTGAAGCTACATGCCTGATTCAAATCTCCTCGCATTACGGATCTCGCCGTCAAGAAGCTCAAAGACTAGGCCGTATACTGCGAGCTAAACGACGTAATGACGAAGGCTTCAATGCCTTTTTCTATTCACTCGTCTCCAAAGACACTCAAGAGATGTTCTTCTCCTCCAAACGACAGGCCTTCCTGGTCGATCAAGGGTACGCTTTCAAAGTTATCACCCACCTCCAAGGCATCGAAGAAATGCCCAATCTTGCCTTCTCCACCCCCGCCGAGCGCCGAGAATTACTCCAAAATGTCCTCTTAGCCAACGATGACGAGCTCGACTTCGATGATCGTGGAGACAATATGTTTCATACTATGGATGGCAGGACAAAGGCGAAACTCAAGAAGAAGGCTGTGGCTAGACGGACGGCTGGGGCGCTGAGTGAGCTTGCGGGTGGCCAGGATATGGCGTATATCGAGCAGAATAAAATTAAGAACAAGGACATGAAGAGGAAGAAGGGCGAGAGTAATCCATTTTTCAAGAAGCTACAGAGGGATCAGGAGAAGAGGAAAAAAGCGCTGGAGGAGCTATAGTGAGGGATTGTAGCGGGGTATGATCTGGGCGTACGACGACATATAGCCCGCGATATATATATATATTTTTTCGCCCGGCGTTGGTGGAGGTTTGAGACTAGAAAGATATAGTAGATTGGCACCAAAGATAATGACAGCGACCGGAAGTCTAATGAGACGCTCAGATACCACATCTGGCTTCCGTTTATGGCGGTTTGATGCATGTAGGGTGCAGCATCAGTAGTGACAGTGCCCGTCATCATTATTCATGTCGAAGTTTTCAGTGTGGGTGCCGAATATACATTCCCTACTATCTAGAAGTACCTTGACGAATCGCAAAATTGCAAGTTTTAAGGAAACAGATGAAGACCAAGATCGTACTCCAACCTGACTCGTACACTCTTAGCCTATTATGACCCACAATAAATGCTCCGCCCCGCCCATGTTCCTTGTTGTTTAATCAACCACAATAAGCAGGTTTGGAACTAAATTAAAGTCGCGATGCCAGAGTGGTTAATGGGTAAGACTTGAAAGCTTACTGCTTGAAGTTATCTTATGGTTTCGGCCTCGTAGGTTCAAATGTAAGTTGTTAATTCCGTCATCGCTACAATCCTTCTCAATACTAATATCTTCTCAGCCTGCTCGCGACGATTGAAAAATCTACTTTTTTTTACTGCTTTTCTTCTTTCCCCCCCTTTTTGGTAGGTAAACTTGGACAGATAAGTGGGGTTATTAGGCACTGTAAGCGAAGTTGTTTAGGCGAACACTATGACGGAGTTCGTCCTACAGAGGTGTGGGAATGAACGATAAGCTTTTGAACCTGCATATCTGAGCTACTTCGAGTTCTGTTTCACAGAATGTTGATACGGACGCATAGGGAAGGCCGCATTGAATTCTAAAAGGCTATTACAAAAGCAAGACGCGTAATACGTGATCAAAATCCTTTTTCATTCTTCATTAAGTTCATCGCTCTGTCATTATAAAGCCGAATACCCATTCTCAATCAACCCATATCCAGTTCCCATCCCCAAATATACAAATGCCTCTAAATCAGATCTAGGCAACACAAGTGTCTACTCATTAACATTAGATATCGTGTTCTGGAATTTCTGCACTGCCCGATAATACCTAAACCACACGCCGTAATAACAGTAATTTTATGAGGACAGGAGCAAAGCCTCTTCGTGTGGAATCTGGCTTTGACCTGGTTGATCCGGCTTCGAGTCTGAGTTGCTAATATTTGTTGAGCTAGTTGACTCGGTCGAGGCATCATTGCTTTCTTCTGGGGGAGGGGTGAGACTCTTCTCCCAGTCGTTCATGATAGTTGTGACAGTGCGCCTCAAATTCCCGGGCGTCAGTTTATCCAAAGCTGGCCACGGCATCTCCTCACGTCTAGAGGGCGTGCTCATACCGTCGTTTGAAGCATCGACAATGCTAAATACATATTAGTTTAGGTTCGATGATCCAAAGAAAGAGGTCTCACTTGATAGCACGATCTTCCATGGCGCCATTCGAAGGTGTAGCAGGATCAGCAGGATCAGAAACTGCGGTGCTGCTGCTCCACCTTGGACTCTTAGGAGTCGGAGAATCCCAATGTGCCCAATCATCATCAAGATCATCGATCGCGGATGCAGCCAAAGATATGGACTTCGAAGCCTTTTTCTTTGCTGGCGTTTTTGCTGTAGGACGATTCTGGTCCGAGTCTGAAATCGTGCCAGTTACATCGAGAAATCCAGTAGTTCCCGTCAGCGAGTCCCACGTCCGAGATGAGACCGCTTCGGGAGAGGGCATCCTCTTGCTTTGGTCGAGGCTGCGTAGGTTGCTTCTGCTGGTGCTCTTAACTGGATCGTTGAAACTGGGTCGGTTTGTCGTGCCATTCACGGCTTCATCACCCACGGTAGCTTGGCGAAGGTCTTCCAAAAATGTCCACAGTCCCGCTTTGACGTCTTCGGCGATTTGTTTCGCCCCGTGGGTCACGCCCCCTTGGTAGGAGAGAGGTCTCGGGCGACGTGACGATATCCTGGTGATGCCTTCGCTCGTATCGGGCATTGTAGTGCTCCGAGTGAATGAATCTGAATGCCTTTCGCTACTGGATTCCCGCATTGGTGGGAAGGGGCGTGGATAATTCGACCGTTCGGGAGATAGGAGCGACAAAGTCCGGGTGTGCCCTCCCGTGATGACCTTCCTCCTCGATTCCTTGGGGATACTAATACTAGTGAGGAGAGATTTCCTCCTGTCGATCTCGGCGCTCTCCCGAGTCACAGCCGCCGCGCCCTCTCTGTCGGCGCTGCCACCTTCCGCGGCCACTCTCTGTACTGGCCGTAGCGGTTCGGAGTGTCTAATTTCTGCTTTCTTCTTATGGGCTTCATGGATTGCCCATTGCTTTTTCAGCTTCGCCAGGTCTACCTCCGCCTTCTGAAGCTCCTCTTTCAGTTCCAGCACCCTGCGTTCTTGTCCGGCCAGAGCGACTAAGAAGCCACTCGGGTCAGCTGGTGAAGGAGCCGGCATCATCTCGGCTGGCGTTGGAGGAAATGATGTCGCGTTGGACGAGGTGGGCGTATGTCTTGCGGACTCGTTGCTGTTCACACTGGTGGCAATAGGGAAACTTAGTGATAGTCGATTGGGTCGTCGTGGCGTATAGGATAAAGGTCGAGGATGGCTCATAGGCGGCCGAGGAGGGGGATCCATAGCAAAAGTAGCTCTGTTGGGCGAATTGCCAACATGAGGACTCGGCGGAGCGGCCGGCTGGGTAGGTTCTCCTGACGTCAAAATAGACTCGACCGTAGCAGGGTCAATCGAAGCGCGTCTCCGATGGGCTTCCATTGTGCATACCGTGTTTCGAGAGAATTGGGATGTGTCGTGCTGTAATAATGGGAAGAAGGTCGCTCTTTGCGTGACCATGAAGTCGCCGGCAGTACCTCGATGGCGTGGCGTGCCCGTCTTTGTTGACTGAACAACCAGGCTTCTTTCAACAAGCCACGAAAAGAAAGGCAACTAGCAACCGATGATTATAATGTGATTATATCGCCATGATGGTCATATCAAGCAAACGAGCGTAGAAAAAGAGGTTATCCGGAACCCTTTCTAATCAACAAGAGAAGTGTTGATTGGAAGTAGATTTCAGGAGTAAAGAGTTGCCACTACGGGGGGCAGTTAAGACATCCAGCCCCATGCGATAGTCACGTGCATGACGCACAATGCCTGCAACCAATTTCAATTTCCGAAATTGGCCAAGCGCATCCTTGTTCCAGACCACATGACCACGTGCCACCCTCGCGAATGATGTTTTACCGATTGGGAGGAAAGAAAACAGTCACGTCGTCTTGTATCTCGGTATGTTCATCAAGGCCAATAGCCACATTTACTCTTTTCTTGGCCTACCTGCTATATAGCAGGTTATTATTATGATTCCCTTATAATAACTATGCCGTTCCGCTTCGTCTACTTATGTGACCTACTCGACAAGCTGGAACGGCCGTTTCTGCGGGATGCACCACTGCTCCCTCATCACCTGGAAGAATACACCCAGAAGGAGGTCATCTCTTGGTTTCGGAGGCATCGGGATCGGTTGAATGAGTTCTCGACAAATGGAAATGCGGTGATCATGATGCTCCAGCCGAAGCGGTGGAGTGATCGAGACTTCGGCTGGAACGTTGATATCTTGGAGCACCTGATTGCCAGGAACTTAAGCCTTTCAAAGGCGAAGCATGCTGAATTGAAAAAGTGGGAGTCTGAGCCTCACAGAGGCGATTTGGCTGCTTGTGTAGAGCGGGTTATGGATGGCATGGAACGGGTATGTGATGCGACTTGGCCAGCTGTCTGGGAGAATTTTCTTTCCTGCGTGCGATCATACTAATATGAATTTCAGACTGCCGTGAGAGTCGATGCAAATGCGGTAACAGTTGAGGAGATTGATCAATTTTTGCTTCAAACGGCATCCCATAACAACGGCTCTTCTCCAGAGATCCAAGCCCTTGCTCCAGGCTGCCCTAAACATGACCCAATAGCCGGCCTAGGAAATTTATATCAGCGACTGCAGGGACGAGAGGCGAAATGGCTCACCCGCTTACTTCTCAAGACCACCGAGCCTGTGAGCTTCCCGGCAGACTTTGGGATAAAATCTAACCAGTCCCATCTCCCGAATTGCGTGAGAGTACACGTTGAGTTCCCCAGTTCTGCAGCTGCTATTTTGCAATTGGGACAAACTGGTATATATAAAGGATCTCACCCAAAGGAGCAGGTTCCCACTCAAACGCAAATCCCACCAAGCAATTCTCTAGGGGTTATCCCACGGGCATCCCGTTCTCGAATACGGGACTCTCCAGGCTTCCAATCCAAGAAGCGCCGCGTCTCGAGACCAAGACCTTCAAAAGAGCCAGCTAAGCAGTTAGTATCCAGCTCGGCGCCACCCAACGCTGCTTCTGTTACCACCACATCGCCTTTCCCACAACCTCCCCCCAAAAGATGCTGTCCTTCCCGAGAGTCCTCACCTGGAGCTATTTTGTTCAAGCGTGGTGTTCTACAGCCGTTGCGTCCCACGGAGATTTCAAGCAACTCAAGTCAAAGACTATCTATATCTGGCTATTCTTCAACAGAAAAAGGCACAAAAATCCTTCGTCGGACATGCCCCGAAGCTGCAGAGTCTACTAGTTGTCCATCTTTCAGACTCGGAGCTTTGGCGCCAGCAAGCTCGGCAGAATCTGCTAATAAATTCCATAAAGCTCCATCCAGCTCCACGGAATGTGTACCTAACCGCTCTCTTGTCTCTTCTCGCATGACACCAAAAAAAGCAACCTCGACAGTTTTTTGTTCTCCAGTGGAAAATTCAAGGAGGTCTCGACCAAGCTGCGTTGTTAATCGTGCCTTACAAACCCCGCCCAGGCCTACTCCGGTTTTAATCTCACCAGGCACCTCTCCCAACTCTCGTCGAAAGGCTCCCTGTAGGAGCACTATCCTAGAAGATTGTCCCTCTCGACCTCCAGCTGCTGAGCGAGTGCATATTACAAAACCTGCCAATAATACTACACCAAACAGGCAAGGATCGGCCCCTTTACTATCATCCATCGCACCACATTCGTCAAACTCTACCGTTTTACCGCCACCTACTCGGTTGGTTCTAGACCCTAACATCACCGCTTCAAATCCAACAATTCCCATGATCACAGCAGGAACGGGTAAATGCCAAATGAACCCAGATACCTGCCCACTGGGCAACTGCATTTTCCTCCTCGGGCCCTGCATCCCAAACGTCCCGCTCCTCCTCGAAAGCCTCCTTCCCCGCCATGGTGCACGATATATCACCTCCCTCGCAGACTTCTCTCACTCGTCCCTCCCACGCCGGTGTCCTCGCTCTTCCAAAAAGTACAGGAAAATCATCCTAGTAGAACCAAATCACACACAGCCGACCGTTAATTTTTTAAAGCAGGCAGAGAAGCTGAACCTCAAGAGATCGAAGGGACGTAAGCAATGGGTTGAGGTATACGATTGGCGGCTGTTGGAAAGTATTGCGAGGATTGATCAGGGGAAGGGATCGATCTTACAAGCAAATTCTTGGAAGAAGTATTGGATGTGTGCTGTCTAGAAGCGTTTTGTGAATTATCTCATTTTGAAGATTGTGGGAGTTTATATGTATGGAGTTCGAGGGCATGCAACCATTGGGCGTGGTCGGGTCTTGATAATGGCCTGCGTATTCTTGTATTAGGAGTC
Organism: Venustampulla echinocandica; assembly: GCF_003357145.1. Taxonomy (NCBI): domain Eukaryota; kingdom Fungi; phylum Ascomycota; class Leotiomycetes; order Helotiales; family Pleuroascaceae; genus Venustampulla; species Venustampulla echinocandica. Next base: position 2,950,373 of record NW_022474205.1, on the reverse strand, counting down.
TCCGGAGCATAACTGGATTATTTAGTCTATATCTGATGTGGTATCCGTAGACATCATATAGTCACGCCTTCGTTTGGGAGGTTCGAAGTTACAATGTCCGATGAGATAAATACTCAACCCATTTCTCCAACCACTGATAGATTTTCACATCAGCCATGGCCAACCTCGATCCCATCTAAAATACGTCTTGAATTGAGCTCTAGATCCTATCCTAGAGAGTTGAGACTCTTTGAATCAAAGCTCTTGAGATTTTTATTTTGAGTCGTTGCGCCTACAACCACGTCAATGCATGGGTTCAGACTTTCTCGAAGTACTGGTTAAGCTATAAACTTTTGCGTAATATTGCTTTTTTAACCCGCCTAGTTCCGAAATTTAACCTCCAAATTCCACACTCCTGTCGCCTTTTCCTATAAACGGTTGCAAACCACAAAATATATAAAGCACAATCTAACCCCTCCCATTTTTGTCAATGTACATAAATCTAGAATCTGCAAGTGGCGTCCGCTACTTAGCACTTATACTTTCTTTATTCAACCTCATCCTCTCTCCCATTCCCCTCTTCACTCTCTCTATACATAAAAAATTGCGCAAATATTCCCAAATCCAGCAACAGTGTGCCTAAACTCCCCGTCAACCACGATGCGTTCACAGCAATGTACCTCCCATATAATCTTCCCACTTCCCCAGTTCTACACTCCCCCCCTTTCCCTCCACATTTGGGCTCATAAGCAAAGATAGATAATACATAGGTTAGGTTACCTATACATGCAAATAGAAAGAAGAGCACTGAGACCCCCGAGGTAGATTTCCTGCGGTAATTGAGTAGGATTTGGGGAATCCGGGAACCGAGGTAAAAGACCGCGCAGAGGTACCCAAATATTTGACCCCAGAATGAGAAGTTTAGTTCCACTTCTCCAGATCCTCCGGGTGACGGCTTGGATGGCGGGGTTGGGGAGGAGTGGGTGGCCGTGCGTTGTGATATCCACCAGCCGAATATTCCAGCTAAGCAGACCGTCAGCACAGTGAAGAGATTGAAAAGTGTTGCTTGAAGACGGGTCGTTTGCTTTTTGGCTTGTGGTGGGGTGGTACGAGGGAATTCGGGGTCGTGGAGTGGTACGACGGGGTTGAGATGCGTGGCTGAGATGGTAGAGTGAGTAGAAAAGATGCTATGTCGACGCTCATCCAGGGAAGGCGATAAAAGCCCTGTTATCTCGGTGGCTTCGCCGACGTTGGCGTCTGCAGAGGTGCTGGTTGGTTTTGGAGGGGGGATCACTTCGTCCCGCCAGGTAAAGCCGCGGTAGTAAAAACATTGGCCAAGAAGAACTATATCAGCCAGAGTGTAGTATATTGCTAAGATGATCTGTTTGGTAAGTTAGAACTCCTTTCGAATAAGATAACTTCTGAGATACCAATATAGGTCAGGAGGATACAGACCATGGTAGGTAAAACACCTTGCAACACTGCACCAAGAATGTTGAACACATCGCCCAAAAGCCAGACGATGATGAATTGTAAGGAGAGGCCATCTGCGGAACCGCGGCGGAATTGCTCGATTATCTGGGGCGAGAAAACAACCACCCCTAAGGAGACATTGAGTTAACATTTATTATCCAATAGGGTTATGAAGAGAAATGAGCCGTTCTGGAATCTGGATGGCAAAATTTATGGGATTGCCATAATGAGTCGATCACTGGACATTGGAAACTGTATGGGATTCGGAAACTTACAGCAGGTTATTGATATTGATCTATTTACATATTAGCCTTTGACTTGTACATTGCTAGGAAGTGTTCAAAAAGTAGGTCAAGATGACGACGAAAAGACAAGTCGAAGCTAATAAGAGCAGCAGAGCAATCTATAAATGGGGAACAAACCCTAAAATCCCACTTATGGCCGTGATATCTAAATTCAGCGTCTGCGAAGGTGGGAACATCCTGATCTCTCTAGTTTCTCGTGTCGCATATACAAAGGAAACTCTGTTTCACTGTGGCGTTGAATGTACGAAGTAACCCCCGCAAATCCGCGAAGAATTTGGTCTTATCATGTGACAGTGTACCTCAACCCCAACACACGTTTATTTACAGAGAAGTTTTAGGAGAAGATCGCATTTTAATTTTAGTCTATGTAATGGAAACGTATCTAATGCGCCGAGCCTGTGTTTTGATGTTATGAATTTCCCAAGTCACGTGAGACATTTAAAAAGGTGAATGTCTTAGATCATGTGACACATTTGAAATGAAATTCTTAAGAACGGACTGGGAAGAACTTGCTCTTGTGCACAAATGTAGCGCGTTCAACGGCCATGATGTCCTTTTCACGCTGCATGCAAATCTTGGCCCATTCATTGTCGAGATGTCCGATGGGCCAACCATCAACTTCATGGGGTTTGGTCATATACACAGCCTTCCACCAAAGCTTCCAGTCAGTAAAGACCAGGTCGTAGAATGGCAGGCAGTGATCCAGTTGTGGGACTTCAATCGGCTTTGGCTGGTTGGTAGGTGTCTGGAGAGTGATATCCAGGCGTTTGAGTGATTTGAATCCCTGGAGGTAGGCTACGAGAGCTTTGACGTGCGCAAGGGATGGGCTGGAGTCAAAATCGATGGCTCCTTTGAGCGGACCTTGGCTGCGATGACGATTACCACCCATTTGTGGGATATAACTTCCTGTGATAGGAAGCTTGAATCCATTCTCCGGGAATGCCAGGGTGACAAAGACGGTCTTTGTGCGCTCGACAAATTCCGGGCCAAGCTTCGCCATCATATCAAAGATAGTCGTGGGCTTCTTCTTGTCGTGCTCTTTACCCTCCTCGATTGCACCCTCATTTCCCTCCACGTTCGTGAAAACATCCGTCTTGGTGTCCACCGATGGTGAAGCGCCCGTGGCACTAGCATTCATGGCACCGACACTAACACCACCCACGGCACCGACATTCAGCTCACCAATATCCACAACGATCTCCACATAGTTACTTCCCCAGAAGTTTTCCTTTTCGCGAATGGCCATATTGTCCAAATGTTCCAGGAAGTTGTATTTGCCGGGCGAAAAATCTCCAGATGGAGCATATCTCCTGAAGCCATTTGCGAACTGTTCCTCTACGAGGCGGACGATGTTGCGAGTCACAGAGCTAGATTCGATGACAACATCTTTGTTCCTGTAATCAGCACGGGTGACGACGGTTCTGCCAGTAGGTGTGGGCTTTTCAGTACCCGTCAGTGTCATTACCGGCTTCTCGGTCTTACGTGCAGAAGCGGGAACAGCAGAGAACCCCCCCTTGTTATATTGATTGTTGCCCTTCTGGCCGGACTTCTTGGTGTTCTTTGGCACAAATGGTGGTGATTTTGGATCAAGCTTGCTTGCCTTGCCCTTGACCGGGTTGTACGGCTTATCCAAAGGCTCGAAGTTCATAGTAATGAGCGTTCCGGTTTGGTAAGATTTGAATTTTAACCCTACGTCGAAATTAGCAAGACCTTCCTTGTTCGTTAGACCCAACTTACTATTGTCTACCATAGGTCCCTGACTAACAATCTCCTTGACCTCCGGTGTGGTGATTTGACGACTAGCTTCTTTCTTGTCTCTGGGACCCTTGCTTCCAGAGGAAGAGGTTGAAGATCCTCTCATGTTCTTAGATCCCATTTTGACTGTTGATGTAATTGCTGTTCCTTTCGTGTTCGACTAAAGCATCCGCCGGGTAATAATCTAAAATATACCTATGTTAGCTATTTTCTAATACTAGAGTCAAAGCAAACTGTAACAAGCTAAGAACTGTGATCAATTAAGACCCATATCGCCTTGTCCAGTCCAGAGTTAAAACATAACAGTAATACGTACCAGCGTTGTGAAACTGAGGGACTATGATCTCACCTTCGGCGATCCGGCGGCTTGAAATAATATCACCGCAGAAGGTGAAATCAATATAGTGGTATGCGTTGTACCGGCTATCGAAAGCCCAGAGTTGCTAACGATACCGGGCCTTTTGTCCTGGTTGTAGAGATGAGCTGCAGGAAGTGACAATGGACAAGAACGGAACGAAAGACCAGAGGTGCAAAATCAAGCGCTCTCCTTGCAATCTAGGTTATTATTTGAAGAATTTATAGTGCAAGGTGCAAGACTGTTGGAGCAAGACTGTTAGTGCAAGACTGTTGGTGCAAGACTGTTAGTGCCCTTAAAGCAGAACAGATGTGTTGTTGCTTTGTTGTGTTGTAGAGAAGAAAGGAGGTTGCTCGAGAAGAGGTGGATCTCCTTTTATAATCAAGGTTTCGGCCAATTGGCAGCGCTGGTGACAGTTAGACCAGGGTGAATTTTAGGAGGCAGGTGCGACTACTGCTTTATGATTAGTAGAGGGCGGTGGTATGTGAAGCGGTAGGTGCAGCTCGAGTCCCTTTTCATATTCGAATTTTCCGCGAATGGGCGGCGCTAGCGATCACTATAATATAAAAGGTGAGTGAATTGAAAAGGAAAGTTTAATGGTATATGTAAGAGCTTATGCAGCACTACCTATAACTACTAATAGTATCTATTGTCTAAGGGCAAAAAATTCAAAATACAATTGAATTGTGATTATGATTATGCCTTATGCACATAACCCTCTTAATAATATTGGCAGTATCCAGGGGCTGTAAGATTATATAAAGAACAAATGCGTCGGTATGCGCAAATAGATAATACTATTGGGATATTTGCTAGTATATCCTCCTAGTATAGACCTCATTTGGTAGTGATATTGATAAAGTAATATCAAATAGGACAGTCACATATAAAATAGAGCAATAATGCAAGATTTGTACTAGAGAGGGTGATGTGTACTATATCAGATGAAATTATAACCAAGATAACAAATTGCAATAGGCTTGACAACTAAAAATGGCTCATATAACACCATCTGCTGCCTTAACAGTATAGAGAACGGAATTTATAAGGAAAGCATTTTGAATAGGAAAAACCAATGTGCCACAGCGCAGCAACTAAGCTCTACATTCTAGTGCAGCCATGGATAATTCGATATGTCTAATATCTAAGACGCACAAAAATAGACCGTCGACATGCAAGTTCACAAATTCAATAATTAAGACCACAAAGCAAGCTATCTAGAAGATAAGACAGAAGTATCTGCCAGGCTAATTTCTTAGCACGCATCCAACAAGAACATAATACAATTATCACACCCCAATAACTACTATTAGCCTGGCAGGGGTCGCTCGACACATCAATTATGATGGTCTTTAAAACTCAAAAGAAACATGCATAGAACGTGTGGTACATGCCCAAGGGCCAAGAAAATAAAAGTTTAAATCACAAGGCAATGGAGGAATAGCCAAAGAGACTCTCCCCCTTAACTCCTTCTGAGGTGTGAACAGGCAAGAATAGAAACAAATCAACACCTACTTAGGAAGAATGAACAATAGTATCTCTTAATTATTTCGTATACTCTCCATTCAAAAATCCCACAAGGTCGTAACTCCCCATTGGCAGCAAAGTACTGTCTGTATCTAACCCCATAACGCATCTTTAAGCCTTCCTGTCCCAGAAACCGCAGGCGGCGAAAGCAAAACCGATGACCAGGCTTCCATCCCATCTACGTACAATCGAAATTTGAGTATGCTCTGATCACTCACTGTGTTTTCGATGGTCACCGCTCCAAGTTTAGAGTTGCCAGCAGGGATGTATCTTCGAGGCGTTAGTAAATTGGCACGCGTAGTGGAAGATCCGACTTACTTGACCACGACATCCTCATCATCTGTCTGGCGATATGTAGGTGTCGGCAGATAAAACTGGCTCAGCGGGCTCGTCGAAAATTCATGAACAGTAGCACTAATCGGCCATCTCCCCCCAGTCGGAGGAGGGAACGCGGTTGCAGCGAACTCATGGCGATCACCAGAGAGCACGACAACCCCAACGCCGCCCCGAAGCCCAACATCCCACATAGCTTCCAAAATAATCCGTCGTTCGTGGAGATACCCAGCCCAGGTATCAAGACCGTTGACTTGCCAGTTCTTGGTGAAAGGGACACTAGAAACGACGATTTTCCATTTTACGCCTTTTGACTCGGGCTTTTTGAGAAAGGCAAGAAGATCGGCGAGTTGCTCGGGGCCGAGCATAGTCTTCTCGGTACTGTTTATCGGCAAGTCGGTGGAAGAATCGCGATAGGTTCGGGTATCGATCATGAAGAAAGACGCCGGCCCTTGAGTAAATTCGAAATATGAGGCATCTTCTCTGTGCTTATTGTATGTGCCAGTTTTGCGAGCCTTTGGGGGATTTGCAACTGCTTGATAGTGATAGAACGGATTGGCGGCTGCTTGGTACACGCCTGTTGTATTCCCATCCCAGTCATTAGCGATTTCGTGATCGTCCCAGACATGAATCCAACTCAGATTCTGGCCTACGGCTGGCCAGTCTGGTGACGAGTATACTTGTCGATACTCTCTTCGGTAATCTTCTACACTATTTCCAAACCGTTTTGGGACATCTATGTATATAAAGTCACCAAGGAAGATCATGAACTGGGCGCCGCCGGGGATTGAATTGATGGCTTCCGCCATGTATCTAAACCCTGGAATACTTAAGGGATGGTCGAGTGGATTATATGGGAACCTGGCTTTGATGCAGCTTGATGTAACAAACGTAAATGAGCCTTGCTTCCCGACTTGCCCAGGCTTCGGCGGGACAGTAAGGAACCCAGTGTGGTTGTTTGAGGTCGCCCACTGGTATTTTCGGTCCGGATGATTCGGTAAGGGAAAGGTCACAACTCCCGTAAAATCCGTGTCATTTCCTAGACTTGTAATCTTCCCGGCAGTTTGCCATGTTGCATCTTCATATGTAGTAGCTGGATCTGCTAGCCTGTAGGAAACGAAAATCGGAAGCTGAGACGGGTTGGGCTCTCTGATCAATAACTTAGCCTCATTAGGCGCAACGTATCCGAGCCGCGCGAAAGAGAGGTCGTTGCTGGGATAGAAACTCTTCGCCCGATAGAGGAAATCGGTGGCGGCCAAAACCAGAAGAATATTTATCAACAGGGTGGCTAAGGAGAGCGGGGCTGATGTTGGGCTTGGAAGGCCTGTCAGGAGTGTCCGCCAGGGTTTGGCGGTCTTCTTCTCTAATACCACCGTCTCTTGAACATCAACGTCCTGCTCTAGATGGGTTCCACCTCTGCGCCCCGTTGGATGCCGGGAATTCGAAGTACTTGAGGAGGGCGAGGCAGTCCCGTCGTCATCTGGAACCTCGACCTCTCTCAACGTGATATCCACATCATCCTCTAATACCATGTATTGTTCTTGAGAGAGGAAACTAGCTATGAAAGATGGCACATAGATTGCAAATAGGGCATAGATAATAGGCGGCAGATGCTGAAATGGCATTAGCTCCCCATCATCCTCTCATTCCACCATCTTGGCTTGGGGAGGCTTACATGGCCCGGGATGATCCGCAAAAAGGCATATACTGCAACTCGGAGGGCAATGCTGCTGGCAAGCGCCGCCTTGTCCTGAAAAGTTGCCATGCCCCAAACAATTGGCTCGGTGGATAGAAAAAGAAAAGGGAGAGTGAGAAATATTGGAAGGAGAGATAGCAGGAGAACCGGTAATAACAATTCGATAATCACACGCGCCGGCATTCCAGGAGGTCTAAGAATTGGAAGTTAGCCGTCACCAAAGACCCAGACAAGCATGTTTACGGAGTGTACGGGAACAACAAAGGCATGTCGTCACCACACATGCAACACTGTGGCTGGTGGGTGCGGGTTTGGATGGGGTGGCGCCAATAGGGAGTGACCTCATAGAACCCACCTTTTGAATCGCCCAACAACTCAATTGTTCTAAGAATAAAAATGGAACCTTTAATAAAAATCCCATATTTGGACTTTATTCCCCGGGTCGAATTTAGACTCCTCTGCGTGGTGCTTTCCGCGGATAGGACAAACCAAGCTGACAAGGGCTTTGGGGATCGAGGTCTCGCCCAAACACAGCTTATAAATACTGTAGTTTTAGGGGGCTTGACAAACCAGCCCCAGAACCAATAGTGGCGTCACCCACTTCCCCAGACTGACCAAGACGGAGATCGTCAACTCCAGACTCGGGGCCGAGCTGGTGCCATGCCGTTGTGTTGACGCAATGTGGTAAGACAGGCTACCATGGGACATATCTGTCCGACCTCCCCGCCCCCAAGCTCCTCTACGAAACCCAATTATGAGGAAGAAACAGAACAAGCGGTTTGTAATCCAATATATCTATTGGTAATGGAATGTTTGCTTCGCGCCCTTTATTACTCCATCCTCGTGGATACCTTGCGCCTGGATCTCGGACGGCACACTACCAGTACAATCCATACCGCCGGCTGAACAACAGTTGCATACCAGATGGTCTTATAAGAGCACAGAAACCGCCAAAAACCCCGAGACAATTGATCAACAAGATACAGCATCGTTCTATAGCCTCAAGCTTTGCGGAGTGGCGAGCAATAGCAACTCAAGATCAGACGAACATGGCAACCCCAAGCAGGATCCACCTTACGGTGAACGACACCGGCATCGTGAAAAACAAACCACAGACTGCCGAAGCGGCATCCAAAGTATCTGAGCTTCTTCAACAGAACCATGAGGTGCGTTTCACGAATTACTTCATTGCACGCTCCCTTACCCGTTCCACTGACACGTGATATAGAAACATCACGTCTTCTATAATGAAATGGGGTTCCACAATCATATTGTGCACCATATGCTCACTATATATGGGCTTGGAGCTCCAGTGTCCATCATTGAGAAGCGCTATGCTGAAAACGCATCCTATCAGCGCCCTCCCATGACCGAGAAAGACAAGGTGGTTGCTGACCTTCGCTCCCCAGCGACCTTTTCCAAATACTTAGGGAGCGGCAAGTACTACCACCCATTTCTCCTTTTCTTCCAAAGGGAGATGGAGGATAAGGGATGGGAGAATGTATTAAATGAGTATTTGTTTGCCGGTAATGAGAGAGCCGATAATATGCTGGGGAGGATGTTCGCGGGTTTGTAGCCCCTCCAAAAAACATCACCAACTACTTCGATTTTGACAATATTGCTAGGCTTCCTCCACCCCATAATCCACCTCGGGTTTGGAATAGAATTTAATCAGCCAGCCATCATCGCCGAAGCCCTGGCCCAAGCAGCTGTTCACGACGATTGGACAGGACGATTCCTCCTGGCCACCGAACAAGCCGCCAAAGCGCACCCTTCCTCAAACCCAAAGACCCTCCCGGATATCATAGACTCGATTCATGCAGATAAAAAGCTCTCCACTGCAGCTCACTTTTCCGACTCCAACAAGATCCGGGATGGGATCCTCTCGCGCGCGAAAGACGAAATGATCAAGCATGCAACGCAATGGGTCGTAACCCCTGAAAACCTAGAGGAGAAAACCGTCGAGATGATAAACACATCGATATATTTTACAGCCGCGGCACAGCATCCTCCTAAACAGGTAAAATTTGACTTCTACTTCATGCACTGCGCGAATAGCAGCATTTTCTTCCACTCATTCAACGCTCTGCCTTCGATTTCTACGGAAATGAAAGTCAGGATGTTACAATGGAAGGGTTACCTTGATCTCGCTATGTACGCGTCACGCCGTGCTCCTCCCCTTCTTATGGATGAAATATCAAACTATGTCCCGGCCAAGCTGGAGAAGGGGGATGCTGAATGGCCGGGGATTTTTGAACGGCTTATTGGGTTTCAGGATGATGGACATGCTTCGAAACTCGGGAGGTCGGTGAGGCATGGTGAGTTGGCTAGTAAGAAGTGGGAGGATAAGAATGCGGACTGGATTAAGGTTAAGGGTTTTATGTGGGGGAAAATTGGAAATATGGTTATTGATAGTGTGGAGGATACCGGGGAGCGCTGGGTTAGGAGTGCTGGGTTTGACGAGGCTTGGGAAGAGTTTGCAGATCGACCGAGGAGGGAAAAGATCTAAGATTATTCTTGGAAAGAGGAGGGGGAATATACCCGTCTAAATTTTGGACATTCGTTTTCGTGGGACAAAGTATTGCGATGGTTTTGTATTGATGGGGTGGCATCTCTATCTTAGCAGCTTTTGAAATTGACGAGTAGTTTAACGAGGTGACACACTCCCCTCTCCCATCTACCACCATAATTGCAGCTTAGCTGATAACTAGACCTTTTCTATGCCAACCATCAATCGCCGTGTACCAATCTCAAAAATGATATGCATATGGCTCGTGGTACAGTACACACCAAGAGTCCGACTAGTGTCTTTCCTTCCGGCAGTACAAATCAATTTGATAGTTTTGGTATATACACTAGCCATACGGCTGAGCAATAAGGTAACCATACTATGGCCAGAAATGGGAGTGTGTATGCAATAAGTAACGGTTATTATTTCAAGCATCCTTGTATCAAATATTGTACTCTATGGTGTTGAATTATGAATGATATAAGCACGGAAGCTAATATAAGTCGTACCAAACAAGAGTAGTTTACCACGTCACAAAAGAATCTTTTGACTCGGCATGATATGATTACCCCCGGATTCATTGGATCAAATCTAAGTAGACACAAGCTGAGTGTAAAAGTCTTTAAATCGATGCCAACTTGGCCCAAGTCTCACCTAACCATTTGAAAATTAACAACCATAAACAAATCCGTGCGACAGAATAACTCAGCTATGTGGCCACATACGCGATAATTTGGCGGGGAAAATTTGAGGTAAAAAGACAACGGCATGGTAGTTTCATCTATGACCTTAGTTGCTTCCATGTCAGTGATGAAAAGAGCGTACGAGACTTTTTCATACGCTGCAGACTGGGACCTGTAACTTTTCAGTGGAATGTGCTGCGGTAGTCCTTCTTTACCATAGCGGCTTCCTGCGATGTAGATTGGACGAAAGGTTACCCAAGAGGGTTACTGCGATAACGAAGTAAGTAAGATGGCCAGAAATTGCCTTTTGACGGGCTAAAAAGCTGGCTCGCTGTCAAAGTCAATAGGCCGACTGGCTCATGGAATTCCGCTTGCACGTCGATCGTTTTATGTGCCAAAGCTATTGGTTGAGACATAGCTATTGCATGGCGCAATATGATTCAACCCGATTTTGATACAGGCAATTTGGATCCAGAGGAGGAAGATCTACTACGCGTACGCCAGACAAGAAAACAAAAGGATAATTAGGACATGGAATATTCCGTCGCCCAATATAGGTTAAAAGCGTCGGATACGCTGCATAATTTATAGGACACCAATAGAGTCAACTTGGAGTTTCATAGAAAATACCAAACTGACAGTGGATTGGGCCTGAAGAAGGCTCAAGCGGCGTGTAGCGTGCACGTGACCGACACTTTCCAGTAATGTTCACGAGATTCCATGCGCTCGGTATCGAGGATGCCTGGTTGAAAATAGCATGGGGAGCGATGAATGATAGGATGGAGTTCTCAGATCGAACAGCGCAATATACATATCGGCGCTAGTGTATGTATGTATGTGTTGGCACGCGGTCGGGTCAATGCAAAACGGCTGGCAGTGGGACTGGGACTGGGACCACCAAGCAAAGACGAAACGGATTTAGACAAACGCAATACGGTAATTGACTCGCAGCCCAAGGGAGTCCATGATGGCGTACCGGTCCCGTATGTATGTGGCCGTATCTGCGGCCAGCACATGCTGGAAGGTTGAAACAAAAGCAGATGCGATGGCGTATCGGTATTTGCGTTCTGCCTCAAGTGGCAGAGGCGAGCTGTCACTCCGAGCCCCCACGCTTGAGGAAAGGAAAGGATCACCACTTCCTTGGAGGCATATTGCATAGCTCTTGGATCGTGTCCGAGCCTTTGCCATGATATAATATCAGCTGCGGAGGGAGTCTCTTCCCCTCATCAAGTCCATGACTAGCGATGGACGGTTACCCAAAACTCCCACGTCGGTTGTGGTACTCGTAAGGTTACCAGCCAAATCGAGATCCGTACTTCGTACAGAACGCAAGGTAGTACTTGCTCGTAAAGCCATTTCGTTGGGTTCCAGGCCCGTCGTCGTCGCCCGACGACCACGGGCGTCCGGAGCATTCAAAGGAGAAATTCGAAGTTTGAAGCCATCCAGCCAGCCAGCCAGCGAGATGCGTGGCACCGGGAGAAGCTTGTCGGGCCCAGAGCTAGCTGCATATCTCATTCTGTAGTGGAGCTGTAGGAGGCTGAAAGGAGATGTCCTTGAGTCCGCGTTGAACGTGTCTCCTGCTCGTGAGATTGGTGAGGAACGAGGACGAGGGATGAAGGACGAGGGACGAGGGACTGGCTACTGAGCTGTAAGTGCCACCACTGCCAGCGCGATCCCCCAGCACTGTGCTCTGTAGTCTTGCCCAGCCATCTCTCGAGTCTCCAGCCACTCGCTCGACGTCGCTGCTGGCTGATGAGCCGTGATGATGGTGTCTCTGCGGCGGCGTGGTGATTGGGCACCTGCCCCCAGGGTTCATGCGAGTGCTGTGCGTGGATTTGTTGGCAGTCGAGCAGTGGGTGGTCGGTGGTGGGCAGTGGTGGGCAGTGGCCAGCAGCGAACGTGGAGCGTGGAGATCCATGGCCACGAGCCCACGACCGAATGCGAGAACTGATGGCCTTTTGCACTCGTCCAAAGACTGCCGCCCTCCCTCTCATCCCACCTTATTGACAACTTTTTGTTTGCAGAGGAAACACTGGTTGCACTGCCCTTGATGGTTGAGAAACGACTTCTTGTCAATCGCATGTTGAGATACTTGGTGCTGTGATAGAGAATCCCCAGATTCGCTATCGCCCTCACTATCGCCGCCGCCGACATCGTCCTCTGACTGTGGTAGAACTGCAGTACAGTATCATACACCTACTTCCGCGCACGCCAACTCCCATACCAACAGCGTCTTCCTCAAGGCGATTTCCTGTCTTCTGCTTGCACTGGCATCTCGAGGCTTACAAGCTCGAGATCGCGGCCAGTTGATTACCAGATGGAGCCATGATACACATGCAGCGTTCCCTCTCCCTCCCGGGGCCCGCGCACGCCTCTCCCCGTATGCTTTTTATTTTACTTGAACGACGGAACTTATTCTTGCTTATTCTTGCACACGGTTCCATATATTATCTCGGCCGTCATATACTGATTTATACGCGCTTGCAGCTGTCTCTCCTACTATTACGCATGTCTCCTCGCGCAGCCCGACCCCATCTCCTCTCGATAACCATAAACATACTGCCTCCCAGCAACACCATCGATATCGCTCTCCAAGCCCCAGCAGGCCACCTACATCCTACAAAGAGCCGCCATCCGAGCGAGCGCGAACCCGGCAGACCTCGCCCTCTCCTGTGTCTACCAGACAGGAAATACCGCCAACCGCTCAAGCAGAAGCCAATTCTGAGGTTATCCGCCCCCCACTCAAATTACCTCCGCTCCCTCTACTCCAAGATATATCACAGTACACAAACCCCCAGCTTGCAACAGTAACTGCCGCAACTGCGTCAACAACTCTGGAGGAACTTGCCCACCTGGTCCGGCTTTCTACATACCAGGAAAAGAAGCGGACCTATTCTCGTGTGCGATTACAAAGATCCCTCGTTTCTACTGCTCTCTCCGCGCGTCTGGCGCGATGCGGGGAGTTGGCCCATCGGACATTAGTTGACAATTTTAGGGGTGACGAGAAAAAAAGTTTTGCCAATCTTTACAATGGGATCCATGATGTCCGGAACTCATGCGACGCCACTCGGCGATATGCATTACTAGAACCAGATCTAGATGGAGGGCGTTCAAGTCTTAGCGGGGAGCAAACCGGCTCTCTCTCCACGTTTATGCATGAAATACCACACCGATCCAGGGACACCCTTCTTAGGTTCCTAACCCAGATTAGGACAAATCCAGACTATCTAGCCAGCCGTATCTCCAGCCTTTCTTCCACAGAGCTTTCTGCTTTAACAGTGTTCCACCAAGGATTGGAGGCAGTGGACTCGGTGCTACCATTTCACAATCGTTCAAAGGCCCATATTCCAGGTAATCACCGGAATGCTGCCCAAGCACCCACTGCGGTGGAGCGGTTACTTTCTTTCCAGCGCCATGACCCTCTGTCTGCTTTGATTCATACATGCTTTGCAAATTCAGCTGGCCCAGATTCCCAGGAAGACCTCCGAAGGACTGATGTTTGGGCCACCACATGTGCTAGGCTGATCAACGAGAGCAAAACTGGCGTGGATCCATTTATTTGCAGTGTTCTTAATGTTTGGACAGCCATGCGGGATTGGTCCGGCCGGAGTAACATGGAATGGTATCTCATGAAAATCCTCGAGGATGGAGCCTTCTTATTAGAAAAAGCCGAGGACCAAGCTGGGACCCGTATCCACGTGGAACCACGAAACGCCAAGGATTCAATCGCTGCGGATGAATTCTACACGGCTGCTGTCCAAGGCCTTTTTGAGATTGTTGATGATCCAGGAGCAGGAGGTATACCCGAAGGACTCCTTGAACTTGGAAATGCCATTCTTCGTAAACTTGACCCCAAAAAACACATGCCTACAAGGATATTCTTGGTGTCAAAATGGCTCTTTTCGGTGTTCCTTCTCAATGTCATTATCCACCCCGAGGTACGTCACCTACAAACGCCGTTGAAAAACTCAAGCTAACTCATCTCAGTCGTATGGGATGATGTCAGAGTACCATATCACCGAATATGGGAGACAGAAAATCCTGAAAGAGGTTGCAATGCGGGCAACGAAATTTGTGATAGACATGGTTTGGTGCGTGTTGCTAGATGTTACGAGTGCGTTCCCTATACTAATGATTGTTGAATAGGGGCAATTCGTCATCCACGCCACTATTGATCAAAGGCCATATTGAGAACATTATGTCCCGTTTTCGGTCAAGTCGGACTTCTAAATCCAAGGCGAAACTCCTTCCTGCAAGGTCTATCACCTCATTGAGAGAAACTGTGGAAGTTCATCCATATCTTGTACTTGCCCCCTCAGATCTACTCACTTTGGTCAATGCTCTTTTCCCGGAGAGACGGCCACCATCTAGTTCCCTGGCCAAAGATATCCATGGCTTACGCTCGTCTGCCTCTTCAGTCTCTGGCTTCTCAGTTACTCCATCAATCCCAGTGCCTACACCACGCACTGCTTTTGATAATGCCTCTGTCATCAGCAACAGTGGCTCCTCAGTGGTAAGCGATATCACTACGTCACGCGAACCACTTCTTGATGAGAATTCAAACTCTGTACCAAGACATTCCTCCCATTCCATGTCCTCATCAAATCCAAATCAGCGTCTTAGTTTGTATGAGGATGATGGCTTTGAGCTTCGTATTGCTGTCGATGAAATGACTCAAACACTAGGTTTGGATGGGATCTCTGGAACTTGCCACGCCTGCGCTGAGCGATGGGCCGTGCTCTTCATCTCTCCTGATGGCCAGAGTTTGTCTGCTCATATGCTCCACGACCCGGAAGATGACCTTGAAGAGGAAGAATTTACTACTAGTAGTGATAGTGATGAGGGGATCCCAAACTCGCGTCCAGACCTGGACAAAGACTACCATCAGCTAAGAGACTCGATCTTGAAGTTGGTCGAGGATTACGAGATACCACAATCCATGAACTCTAGAGCCGAATCAAAGACATTCAGCAACAGAACATCCACTCTAGAAAGCCCTAGGAAAAAGCACCGCAGTCGGCCTGGATCCTCAGCCAAAACAACATCAAAGAATCCTTATCGCCCTCGACAGCCGTCTCCCGGCACCGCTACAAAACATATAGACCTTCGACTGCGGTATGATTCGGAAAGTGAGAGACAGTCGGATGAAGAGCTCCCTTCCGTGCTTATAGCTATGTTGGAAGCCGCAAGATCACAGTGTGAAGCTCAATCGGACTTTGTCAACGCTCACCTATACTGGAAGACATTGGACCAACTTCATCAACTCTCCTCTCCGTCTCTGAAACGCGACGGGTTTGCGTCACTCCTGAGCATCTTCTCTCGAGGCCCTAGAGATTCCATTCGGCGTTCTGCAAGTGCCATAGAGGAGTATGATGCATGGTTGGTGTGGTTAAAGCAATCCCAAGAACGTCATGATGTGACTATTGAATCTATGATGAAGCGATTGAAAGCTCTCCGAGATAAGATGTGGTATGTTACTGATGTAAGAAACTCGGCCGCTTATGAAGGTGCGCGAAACATTGCCGTTGCTCTAAAGTGCATGGCATCGCCAAAGAAAGCCTCCTATCTCCCTCCAGCAGGAATCCGGCCTCGGAACATGTCCAGATCCTCCGCAAACAATTTCTTACTCAAAACAGAGGCGCAGGTAATGGACATGATGGCTGCTGCCGAGGACCAAGGTGGGCCAAACAAGCTATCAGATGAGCAATCTGAAAAGACTCTACGTTGGCTGTCGCAGTTCGGGATCGAGAACTTTTGCAAGGGCGAGGAGCGCATCCACAGGTTCTGTTTGGAAATCGAGACTTGTATCAATAAGCTTGTTGGTGACAATCTTATGGATGGTCCTGTCCTATGGTCTAGTGAGTTGTATTCTCGAGATAGGCGCCTCTTGGACGGCGGCAGGCAAAAGGGAGATCTGTTCATTAACGGTTTTGGGGCATTGAACATGTCCGGTGATGATCTTGTTGAGCCAGACTCGGGGCGACGCAGCCTGAGAAGTACAAACTTTAGTCGGCCTGGTCTTCAGGACCTTCGAGCCATGTCGACGAGGAACCAATCACAACAGAGTTTTGATTCGGGGAGATTCAGCATGTCCCGAATGAGTATAAATGGGGATCTTATGGATTCTCAGGATTACTTCGGCATGGCTAGTCCAGTCCTGACAATCGATTCATCCACCACTTTCTGGTCTCCCTTTCAAACCAGAGCGCAATCTCCGACCACAAGTATCAGTAGCGCGCGTCCTGGTACAGCTTCGTCGACGAATGAGACGGTTATGTTAAAGGAAGAGCGTGCGGCTCAGGCCAAGCAAAGGTTTCTTATTGACCTAAAGCAAACTTTGACCAGTCTCCTTCTCAGCGACCTTGGCATGTTGGTCTTCGCTAGAGGAAGCGAGACCGACTCTTGGTTCGCAGGTGATCTTGGGCAAGATTGCATGGAGAGACGAGAGCGTGCGGACCAGAAGGCTCGCCGGAAGATCAAGAGGCGAACTCTGGAAAAGAAGAAAAGCTTCAAAGATCTCCGTGGAGCGCATAAGGTCGAATTGTCGGGAGAGCGTCCCGACAGCTCAATGGAGAAGATGGATAGATCATCTCCCAGTCGCTCAAGGCACTCGAGTGAGCGAGGTGGGGGTTCTCAAGCCGGTGCCGAAAGTTCTTCCACAAGTGAGGTGGGCGGCCGTGGTTCTCGAAAGAGCATACCGAAAGACCTCAGCTCTCCCGACTTCCCTTACCGGCAAGCCTTCCAACGATTGTTAAGGATGTTCTCAGTTCATCCAAATCCATACGCAAAACTCAATGCGCTGTATGAATTAGAACATCTGATTATCGCATTTCTCACGCCTTCAGCGCCCCGCCGTCCTCGTTTCCGCCAAGATACTTTGACATCTACTGCTCCGCCGGAAGTTCAGCATGTGAGCGCTTTCGGGCACAGCGATACAATGCCAGCTGCACCGCGTGCCAAGAACCTGGAGGAGGCAATTGATAACTGCAAGGAGCGTCGTTCGCAGACCCTGAACCAGTCCGAGGCTGCCTCGCCTGTGTATCGCACAACTGAGCGGTCAACGAATGCTCCCAATCCTGCCAGTACCGACATGATCGTCGAAGTCTTGCAAGACTTATTCCGCGATCCAGACATTAGACCCAAAACCGTTTTCCGTGACCTCCAATTCATTGCGTCCTTTGTACCTGCTGCGATCCTTGACAAGACAGAGCGTGGGAAAGCATTTTGGGATGCTGCCCTTGCTGCCCTCGGCCTCAAACAAGATGTTTGTCGCACACTTATCGAAATCGCAGATGAGGTGGTGGTCTACTACACCCAGACCCGTAAAATGACCAGCTCCTCTACCGAGCCGATTCCGCCTACCTCTAATGGGGAAGTTATGAAATATAGTATGCAGGATGCAGCTAATATGTGGACTATCACCGCGAAAGAAGGTGATCCAGTTGCTGAGCGGGAGCTGGCAATCTTCTACCTCACACATCCAGAACTCGTGGAAAGGGTTACGGCGCCATTAAGCAAGCCGCGCGAGACATTCAAGGCGCAAGTCATGGAAATGCATGGCGGTGGCAGCACTGGAAAGGAGGAGAGAGACAGAGAGAGAAGTGACCCAGCAACAATGTGCGCTGCATATCACTGGATGGAGCTGAGCGCATTGGGAGGAGACGGTCTTGCTAAGACCTACCTGCGACAAAGAGAGGAGCTAAACGCCATCCCTTGACCTGGTATTCCCCTGTATGAAGGTGGAACAGAGGTCTTTTCGATATTCTTTGGTTTTTGCGCTCGTCGTTTCGCACCCTTGATACCACTCTCTTACTAGCATTCACGTATACCAAGGTTGATGAAAGCATTTTGTATCCGCGATTAGCGTCGTTTCTGCTTTTTGTTTGGGATAGGCTGTCTGTTTTAGTCAAATTCGCACCTATAGATGAGTGGGACGGATGGACTTATTAACTCGTGCTGGAAAC
Organism: Venustampulla echinocandica; assembly: GCF_003357145.1. NCBI lineage: Eukaryota > Fungi > Ascomycota > Leotiomycetes > Helotiales > Pleuroascaceae > Venustampulla > Venustampulla echinocandica. The sequence goes on along the minus strand of NW_022474205.1, from coordinate 2,931,794 downwards.
GAAATACTACTGGGTTTACGTTGATATACCTCCATTTTCTAGTGGGACATTATAGATGAGAATTAATTCAATTAAAGCAACCTTGATTAACCGTGAATTGTTCAATATGGCCCAGGCACGTGTCACAGCGCTGTTTTGTTTGTCAATACCATGTGCACTTCTACTTCTCGACCAGTAATGCATTATAAAGTACAGGTCGATATATCTCTTGCATGCATTTTAGATTATACATATATATAACTCCAACCCATTTGAATACCTGTAGATGATTTGGAATAGTAGTAACCAAGTTGCATGAGCAAACAATTAATGCCAACTGTAAATCCACCCGGTCACCTAGCCTTCTCCATTTTTCAGCCTCGCCAAAAGCGGCAGGAGTCGGCAGAATATTTTAACGGACCGAAATCTCTCCCCTAAACTCTCGTTCGCCCATCTCCCCCCAAGTTGAATCACCCACGACAGCAACGATGAATGGACCGGCATTTAATCCCTCTGCCGGTGGCGGAGCGGGGTCTGAAATGGATGCGCAGACGGTGGCTGCTGTGAAGGCTGTATGTTCAACCCCGAACTTCCGTCGCGCAGAGCAGCAGAACGAGAGTTGCCTCTGAGAGCTATGGACGGCGATGCTGATTCTACGTGTTATGCAGATGCAAACTGTTATGGAAAGCTGTCCTGGGGTAAGTTTGGTTCTGTCTCCTTGCACCTATTCCTTCATATTACATATACTATTAAAGTTTTGCGCTCGGCGCGTTATCTTCAAGCTGTCTCTCGGTATCTGTTGAGTATTAATTGCTAACTGTACGATCAACTAGAAAACAGTAATGTCCGGCGTAATGGGCTTTGCATTAGGTGGTGCATTTGGTCTCTTCATGGCATCCGTATGTCCGCCTCCTCCCCCTTGCATCTCTCACCATCTAACGTCCTTATGCTCTGTAGATGCAATATGACACGCCTCTCGCCTCCAACCCAAACGCCGCGAACATAACCTCACTCCCCCTCCGTCAACAGCTAAAACAAGGCTTCAAGGACATGGGTGCGCGGTCCTTCTCATCCGCGAAGAATTTTGGCAAGGTCGGCGCTATTTTCTCTGGCACAGAATGCTGTATCGAGGGCCTCAGAGCGAAGAATGATCTTGCGAATGGTGTTATGGCGGGTTGTATTACGGGTGGTGTTTTGGCGGCGCCAGCAGGACCGCAGGCTGCCGCTGTGGGGTGTGCGGGCTTTGCGGCATTTAGTTTGGCTATTGATAGCTACATGAGGAGGCCGAGTGATGGGGATTGAGTTAGGGACGGACGAAGTTAGACGTATCATAACGGAGAGACGGCGATGTTAATATTAGGATGGCTGGGAGGTGGAAATATGAAGTCAAGCCGCTGTTTCGAATATTGGTGTCTGTAAGAGCGGCATTGTATGTTTGGAAGCTGCATTGCGTTGGAGTTTTGGTAAAGGGTGTCAATTGCTATATCATGTATTAGAATAGGTGGGAATATGGGCCACCTAGTAGGACTGGCGGGTATAGGTACGGGATCAAATCTCAACTATTGAATAATCACAGTGCAAACCCGATATATTACCTTACAATTTAATTGTCATGGCCCTTTTGCAAAACTGCTTTGGAGGCAAATAAATTTTGTAGCAGAGGCCGCTTTACGATAAGCCTCAAGTTTTATTTTTTCGTTGTCTATATGCGTGACCCTATGAATAATGTCCACTGCGCTAGATATCTTGTAAACCTCGATTTATGTGATTTGTTTTGTTCACGAGGAGTAACCCCATGCCCTGGGCATCCTAAATAATTCGACTTGCTCGAATCTTTAAGTCATTGCCTGTTGACCACTTTCCGACTCACTTCTTGAGCGGGATGTTGTCGAACTGTACGAAGTAATTCTAATAAACCCGGTATATGTTATTATAAATATCAAAATTCTGTTAAGCCTTGGTACTTCTGGCCCACCGTTATATTACCCATTCATGGCTATCATTTTGCGTATGAGGCTCAAGGCATTAAATAATAAATAAAACCCATATGTGATAGGTCTATCGCATTCCTACGAGTAGCAGAAGCATCTAGGTACCTTAGGTAAGTGGCAGGAGTCAGCCTGGGTGCTTTGTATGGCGCATTCTTGGGCGAATTTGGTGCAAAACTCTTTTCGCTAGAAATATCATGCACCTATTCAAGTTACCTACCTACCTATATATATCTCCGATATCGAGCTTCTATACTATTTCAATATACTAATCTAGATAGCGCAAATATCTTAATTCTAGTGAGATATTTATATAACTTGAACACCCCAATTCTAGTGAGATATTCATACAACCTCAACACCTCAATTTTAGTAAGATATTTACACGATACTAGATTTATGTCTAGGTAATTACCGTTGCGCCTTGTAATACCGGCGAAAAGAGTTTTGCACTACAGTCGCCTAAGAATGCGCCATAGTTTTTGACCTTAGCGTTACCGCGCAAACCCACGCTCATTGCGGTGCAAGGGTTACATCTACCGCGCAAACCCTGCAATATGTCACGCCGACCATAACGCCCGACGCCAGGGTCTGCAGCTGTGGCGAAGTAATGCCAGGGCCGCTGGAGTCAATCCCTTACTTTTTCTAGAATGGTCTCCATCCCAGGGTGTGCACCGTTTTGGTCTTTCAGATGCCGAGCAAAGCCCCTTTCGTAGTCGGTTCCGGCTTGCACGGCCGAAGTCCGATCAGGAAATTAAGCAAAAGCAAATTTCCTGAGCAATGATAGGATGCACTGAGCACGACACTCCTTTTACGAGTTAGAATAAGCTTGACCACAGAGTGGAGTAAGTACAAATATCCAGGAATAGTAGGTTCATTTAATTCGGAGCAGAGAAGCTCGATAGCATGGACGGTGAATGATATAGTCAGGATTACCGACCTTCACCACGTTCACACCTCTCTCGTCAAATGGATTGCATCGGCAGGAGTGGAGTAAGGGCACAGGATGCTCCTGTCCACAGGGTATAATAACTATTCTGCAAGTGAGCCCAGTATCACGAGAGGTTCCTATCTATTGCGGCGCGGACCTTATATCAAAAGTCATGGGCACTGCGGAAATCGCACAGTACAATTGGCCAGTTTGGTCTAGCGGCGAAGATTTAGCTGGACCCTTATTTTAGTACTAAAAGTTCCATCACTCTTGTCATCCTTGCTTATCATTATATCATCCAAGTTGCGTTATATTAAAATGTTATCGAAAATTGAAATATCAAAATGAAGGTTATTAGTATTGTTTTGACGGCGTTGGGCATGCTATGTGCAGTTCAGGCATGTTCCCAAGATTGCACTTATCAAAGAGATGTGCTCTAATACTAATGGTGATGTAGGGTAAGTACTGGTGGCTCTTGCAAGCGTTTTAATATAAACTAACCGTAATGTAGGGTGAGTACTGATGGTTCCTGTCGATGCTTTAATATAACTAACAGTAGTGCAGAGTGAGTACTATTCGAGCTATACAGAGTAACGCTCCTCTAATAACTAGACTGGGATAATATTAACAACTGTGTCGTAAATGTATCACGTTACGTCCGGAAAGAGCGGACATTTGACACTGGCATATTACGGAGTAAGCTTATCTAAGACGACACAAGGTGTGTACCCTCGGTACAACGCCATGCATGGGTTCAATCTAATCAATCCTGCCGATCTAAACGGTTGCCCGAAATGGACCGATAGCTATATACAACCTCGAAATCACGTACATAGCATCAGGTATCTATCTACCCAATCAAAGCAGCGGGCCACACCTCCTAATCCTGCGCTTCCTTTTCCTCGCGTCCCCACTTAGGTTCCAGCTCTTGGAAGTAAGTAACTGTCAGCACTACTTCTGCGGACACCTTGCGTTGCCATGTACCACCCATCATACGAGGTATTTGATGGTCCAATTAGGGCACCTAATTCGTAGGTAAACGTATTGATAAATAATGGCATGTGTGAATGGCGCTACTTGCTGATTACCGGCATAGTAATTCGGTTTGAAATGAAACAACCGCGGATCACAACAATACGTGGCGGTCATGTTGGTAATATATTACCATTCTGACGGCATAAAAAGATCTAGTAGAACTACTCGACACGTTTCACACTATCCATTCATTTTGTTAGAACTAGCTTGGTACTAGTACTTAGCAAAAAGCATACCTACGAAAACGTTTCTCACAGGTGAACGTCTTACACACGTTCCATTGTCCGCAGCCATGATTGCACTCACAATCCTCCGCTATGCGCCTCTTGTGATCCCTTCGGTTAGATATACCCTCCGCTAATTCAGCCTGTTTTTTTCTTTCTTCTTCTGCTGGGCGATATTAATAAATTGTATTAGATTGTTGGTTTCGTGATATTGAAGGCAATATACAATGTCTTCTTTCACCCTCTTCGAAACTTCCCTGGTCCTCTTCGGTATCGGGCGTCACGTATTTTCTGGGTTCTCGACCTTATTGAGGGGCGTCAAATATACACAATTGACCAATTCCACAAGCGGTACGGGCCCGTTGTGAGAACTGCCCCCGATGAGCTTTCCTTCACCATCCCGGAAGCCTGGAGAGATATCTATGGCCACCGTGTCGGACTTGTATCCGGACTTCCAGAGATCCCTAAATGGCCGTTGTTTTACAGATTTACCAAGCAGGATGTTTCTATATTCAACGCTCCTCAGGGCCAACACGGTACTCTGCGACGAGCTCTAGCTCACGGGTTTTCTGAGAAGAGTACCCGGGCGCAAGAAAGCATAATTGGCGGATACGTCGACCTACTAGTAACGCGGCTCAAGGAGGTTGCAGATAGCAAAGCACCCACCAACATGGTTCAGTGGTAGTAAGTGTCCATCCATCCTACATATTACTTATTCGTCATTTATGCAAAGAAAAAACAATCTCACCAGTGGTCGTAGCAACTATACGACATTTGACATTGTCGGCGACTTAGTTTTCGGTAATTCTTTCCAATGCCTGGACAATGCCAACTATCATCCATGGGTCTCTCTTTTTGCCGATTCAACAAGACAGAACTCTATTTTCGTAGGCTTGAAGATATTGGGGCTTGATTTTCTCGCTCTGGCAACTATGCCCTTGGTCATCAGGAACATGATCAAACACTTCAACCTGACGAAAGAGTGGCTACAAGAGCGGAGAAGGCTAGGTACCGACAGAGGTGACTTGATTGAAGGGCTGTTGAAGAAGGAGGGAGAAGAAATCAGCTTTGATGAGATTCACGGGACATCCATGTGAGTTTGCGAGAACCGGTGAAAGTCTCGCCAAAGAGATGAAAGATATGGACAAAAAATTTCCATCGCCGAGTAGTATGCTAACATGTAGCGAAACAAAGGGGCCTCATCTTCGCCGGATCCGAAACGACTGCGACACTATTGAGTGGTGTTACCTACTTGCTGCTTCAGAACCCTAAGACACTAGCCAAGGTCACAGAGGAAGTGCGATCATCATTCAAGTCGGACAAGGAAATCACGCTCCTCTCAGTCCAAAATCTCGACTACATGCTGGCCTGTCTTGACGAGGCGTTCCGGCTATACCCCCCCGTTGGCATCGGTCTGCCTCGACAGATTCCCAAAGGCGGAGTTAAAATTGCCGGCATCTATGTTCCAGAAGGCGTAAGTACCCTCTTCGGTCGAAGTCAGGTTTTAAATACCTGTGCCATTAGTCCTAATCGGAAAATAGTCCATCGTAGATGTACCGCAGTATGCCATCCACCGTAGCCCCGACCATTGGACAGAACCAGAGAGCTTCCATCCCGAGAGGTTCCTCGGCGACGCTCGTTTTGCCAATGACAAAGTTGAGACGCTACAGCCCTTTTCTGTCGGACCTCGAAACTGCATTGGGAAAAAGTAAGTAGACCAACCTATTCTTTAACACACCGAGTCTGTCAACTAACCAGTTCGCCCCTCTTCTAGCCTTGCCTACGCAGAAATGAGGCTCATTCTCGCCCGTGTGCTTTATAACTTTGACCTGAAAATGGACCCCAGCTGCTCAGGATGGTTAGATGGTCAGAAATCTCACGCACTCTGGATAAAGCCACCGCTGAAGGTTCAATTGACTCCCGCAAAGGCTACATAACAATTTATGGAAAGCCAAGCTGCTACCAGATGGTTAGCTAATTCATCTTGATGTTTTTTATTTATTGCAATGGTCTTCTCGAGCTGTACATATTTTATTGGGAGGGTTTTTATAGACAAGAAATAGAGTCACTAGTCTCACATTGACCATGTTCATTTCATTGACATTAAGTTTACCAGAGTATTAAATATTACTTACCGCTCACAGTATAGTTTATCTTATGAATGATGAGTTTTTGATATAATACATTGCCTGTCTCACAAATTGCAAGGTAGGCAGGAGCGATTCCATTTAAGCTCGAACCTCTAGAAATTCAGTACAACTATAGGAATGGCAAGCAGTTATTTTCTTCTTTTTGCTCGGGTGCGGTGCTAAGGGAGGAGTTGGTCATGTAGCGTCGTCGACTACGACACCAATTTGTACATTAGTACGGAGCAGTGCCTCTACCACCTAACATGGCATCATTTGTAGCAGCATCTGGGCCAAAGACTTGCTCAAGAGCCAGGTGCTTGCGCTTCGATCGAAGCATGGGCCTGTTTCCCACGCTTCTTGTTCCTGTAGCAAAATGCTCTGTGTGTGTTAGGGATGCTTTGAAGTTATACTCTGAAGTTATATATAGAATGAAGTGTCAAATTGTAAATGGGAGCCATTGTGGCTTGACATGTCGTGGATGAGACGCTAGTAATAACCCGTATACACACCACAACTTAACTAAGGCTAGTGGCTATAGGTGATAGAAGACCCCAAGGCAACACTCTCATTAAAGGTTGCCTAAATGTTGGTCTATTCCCTACAAATATACCGCCAAGAGCTGAAGGCAATTTTCTCGCTGATAACCACGTCCAAATGGATCGCGATCTTGGGACCACTCAACTACTTGAGCTTATTCTACTCAATCTCGACATGCAGACGCTGCTAGTCTCCGGGACACGAGTGTGTAAGTCATGGAACAATCTGATGTCTTGCGTGACAGTGATTGATGGCAAGTGTGGCAAAAATCATGGTTTCAGATGAGAATAGACTTCTAACAGATAAATGCTTTGACTACTAGATTCTGTTCCATCTTAAGGCAGGCTTGAACAAAATATAATGGTCGGACCTTAACATAGGTTCTTTCTTGGAGTTTCATAGAAGAATAAATAAATAGCTATCCTTTACAATTAATCAGCTAAAATTAAGAATGCTCATACCTAGTCTACCGTTCTGTAGAAAATTATCACTGTTGGGACGGAAATGTGATTGGTGCAGTGCAAATTCACTTTTATTGATGGTCATCTAACTAGCATCAAAAGAAAACGTTCTATATTCTATAAATGTATCCCTCCCTTTAACTCTCTCAAACTGGAATCGCTGCGCCCCATTTCCCCTTACCTACAATATCACGAGAAAATGACGTGATGGGTTTTGAAGCCATGACATCAAAAACAGTAATGTCGGCTGAAACCTCCTTCTTGGCCCAGCTAACATATTCTATTGCCACAAGAGAATCCACTCCATAGGCGTGTAGCGACTTTCCTGTATCGATTTCTTCCTCCGCTACTTGCATCAGCTTCGCTACCTTGCTGATCACTGCGCCGGTGACGAACGATGCAGCATCATCAGAGCTTTCCGCATCGGCAAGTAGTTCTTTGAGCGATACACTGACTTGCGTATCTGAATTCTCCGAGTCCATGCCAATTTTGGCCATGATACTGAATCGAGGGTCATCGAAGTAGTATGGCTGACTGACACCGGAGCTACGAACCATACCGCCCGTCGGTATGCTGTTGATCATCTGGGCTGGGACATCTAGTGCCCAGTCCCCCCTTTGACCAAGTAATGCACCTTTGATCATAGCGTGTACTTCTGGCTCACTGACGCCGAATGGTTCCCGCCATTCGAGTGTGTGGCCCACTGCACCTTGCTCTTCTACTGCACCGAAGCCTTTCACAATACCGAGATCAATTGTGACGGCGTGCAGACCCTGAGACTGCCTCAGATGAGCCAATCCGTCCTGGAAAGAACCACCGGCAGCATAGTTACTCTGGCTGATACCACCAATAATAGCCATGAAGGAGCCGATGCAGAGGAAGAAGTCGAGGTTGTACGAAGTGGTAAGTGCGTGCAAGTTCCAGCTTCCCCGGAGCTTACCATCCAAGAGCTCATCCCACTGCTTGTATGTCATATTATGAAGAACGGAATCTCTGAACACAACCGCAGAGTGAATGATTCCTTTAATGGGAGGCATTTCGCTTGCGCATTGGGCTAGCACTCGGCCCAATGCGTTGGCATCGCCAATGCTGCATTTGTAAACTCCGATTTTAGCGCCGCGCTCACTTAGATTGTCAATAAGCTGCTGCTGCTGGACTGATGTAATACCGGAGCGAGAGACCATGGCAATATGGCGTGCTCCACAATCGACGAGCAGAGTGGCGAGGCTTCGCCCAATGCCACCGAGACCACCAGCAATGAGATAGGTGTTGTCTGGCGAAAGCTTCAAGCTGTCTTTCGGATTCTGCATAACGGACACAAAGTCCTCTGAGGAATACGACAGCGTGATTTTACCATGATGGCGATTATCCTGGAACATCTGTATAGCTGCCTCTGCTTCCGAAATCGGATATACATTTGAAGGCGAAACTGACTTCACCTGGCCATCTTGAAGGAGGCTCAGAGCTTTTTGCAAGATATCTCCAATCAACTTGGGCCTCAGCTCCAATACCCGTTGCAGGTTAACGGCCACAAAGGTAATGTCTCGACGGAATGCTCGCGTATTCAGAGTGGAATGGCGGGAGTCATTTTCCATACCCATCTCAACGAAGGTTCCAAAGTCAGCAAGGCAATTCAAGGAATCTGCGGTTTCCTCTACAGACAGAGGGTTCACGATGAAATCCACCCCTACATCGCCAGTGATGCGCATGACATGTTGGACAAGTCCCCTATCCTGTGGATGATAGATGCGGTCCAGGGAGAGGCCGAGTAATTCTTGGATAAATACTCTATCGTCGGCAGATTCAGCCGTTGTGAAGACTTCAAGGCCAAGGTGCTGACCGAGGCGAACTAATGCTTGCCCTACAGCCCCGACCGCAGCGTGGATGAGAACAGATTGGCCACTCTGAGCTCTGAGGACGTGGAGAAGTGTGTAGTACGCCGTGCAGTACGCAAAAGGGAAACCAGCAGCTTCCTCGTATGTCATGTCTTGCGGGATCCTCTGGCATACCGCAGCTTTGCCGCGTAGAGTGGTTCGATGCGCACCACTCGCCAGCATGACAACCTTGTCACCAAGTTGGAGATGTGTGACGCTTGCTCCAAGACGCAAGACAACTCCACTAGCCTCAAGGCCGAGATGCGTATCGGTGATCTGTCCAAGAGCTACCATAACATCCTTTGAACTATTATACGGTTAAACCAAGACTCATGATAGAGAGAGAGAAGGGCACACTTACTTCAATCCACTAGCCATCACGCGTACTTCAACCTCGTCGTCTTGAAGCTCGTTTTCCGACACGTCGTCTGCCTGAAAGCAGAGCGTGTTCAGCATACCTGGGTTTCGAATGCAAAGTTTTTGTGGTCTCTCCAATAAACCTAGAGGCTTTGACTCAATGACCTCGCTAAGACACAAATTGGAAATCTGATGGTTTAGTGGTGCGTCTACAGTGACACGAGGGATATGAATAATAGAATCCACCTCTTTGAACTCTTTGTCCGGAGACTTTGATCTCTGAACTTGGGAGATATGAATCGAATTCTTTTTGACATCCTCTATTGTTGTAGGGTCCAAAGTCAGAACGCGGAAGTCCAGACTCGGTATTTCGACGCGGGCGACGCGGGCAAAGCCTAGGATAGTGGACGCGTGCGGTTCTGGGATTCCTACGACCCATAGCAGGCTAGAAGCTTGTGTGACGAGTCTCTTTAGGATATCAAAGTCCTCTTTAGCAAGGTGATTGATAAACGGATCATTTAACTCCAGCAGGGAAATGATATGCTTCCCCTTGAAATCCACACCCGCACCCCAAGTTACAACTTGACTAGGTTGGAAACTTGATGCAACATTCTCCACAACAGCATCTGGCGACTTCGATTCTGGGGAAATTAAGATGTAAATTTCCTTGTCGTCTGGTGCTGAGGCTGTTGGCAACTTCTTTGCAGAAGACGATGCAAACAGTAGGCTAGATTGTTGAATGGCGGGGTCAAGAAAGTCGGGCGACAAAAAGTCGAGAGTAAAGCCTTGCTCAGTGAGGATATCATTGATTGAGTCAATGGGCAAGGGTCGACGTAGTCCGTCATCTCTTCGTCTATTGTCACGTCAGCTTAAAATGGACCATCACAGAAGTTGGGGTATGCCATACTTCCACCAGTCACACACGACTCCGAGGACCGGTACTGCTCTGGAGCTTGGCTTGGTTAGTTCCACGAAGCAGATGTTGCCTCCATCGCGTAATAACGATTTCGTGCGCATAAGCACGTTTTCAACATTTCTGGAGTTGGAGAGTACATTGTTGCCAATAATGATATCGAATGAAGCAAGGTCGATACCCTGGTCAGCCAGATCTTGTTCGAGATCGAGGACAGTAAAGCGGGGAGTAGGGCTGGCCAGGGGAGAGGATTCCTGTAGACTACGAAGAATCTCGGGGGTTGCTACTGCACGTGTGTATTTAATCGTGGTTGGTATGTCCGTTGTTGAGAATAGTGATGTGTCCTCTTCCCCTGAGCTGCCAGATCCAATTTCCAAAACAGCCAGGTCAGGATTCTCGTGGGCCATGATATTGACAAGCTGGTACGATATTAGTTACAACTTCAAACACTAGCTTTGGTGGTTACCATTCATACTGACCTGATACATCTTCTGCAATGATACCTTCACGCCCGGAAGAGAGGCCAGGAACTTTTCAGTGCTGCCATATTCGCTCAGCAGGACATCTGGGGTTGAAGTCCCGCTTAGGACGTCGACGATGGGTCCCGTAGCTCCTGCGCCTTGGCCGGCTTGGGATACATTTTCAAGTCCCTTACCAAATACTTTAGCGTCTGGGAGTTGTTGTGATATCCATTTTAATGCATTGCGAAGCTTCAGGCTACCGAATTTGCCGCGCTGGCTGGCCTGGACGGCAGATTTGACATTGTGAAAGTCGGCTGCCTCTTTGGCGAGAATTGCCTCCGTCTCTGCGTTAGTCACCATTGTAGCTGCGATGAGCAAGTGTTCTCTTTCGGTCGCCGATAGCAGGTTCAGTGCTGGCTTCCACACAAACTTGCTGAGCATGGAGTCATAGCCTTCTCTTCCCGTGGTGTCAACATCGCTATTGACGCCGGCAGTACTCGGCATCTCCACACAGGTCAATCCTCTCACGGAAATTCCACCCGCGTTAGCCGCTGTAGGAGAGACTGTGACATCTGCCAACATTTCGCGGAATCCTAGGCGAGAGGATCTCGCCGAGGTCTGAAGTCGGGCACCAGGCGTGTGGGAAATACTGGCGTCTAGCAGCAGCTCCTCAATATCTGTGACCAGGAGGGCTTTCTTGACTCCGCCACCCTGGTTGTCAAAAGCAGCATATGCCATTTGAAACAAGGCCTCAAGAGTAGTTGGGTGAACAACATATGGGCGCCCATCTGAACCTCCTTGTGTAGTGGAATTCACATCTATATCCATGATTTCAATTTCGCCCTCCGTTTGGCCGCCACTGCTGTGCAGGATAGTCTTGATGGCCTGGAATGATGGGCCATACTCTAAACCAATGGAATCCAGCTTCTCATAGAAAGCTCCCGCTTCCTGTGCAATAGTAGAGGAAGCTTTGCTAGCGTGGGAAGGGTGAATTAGTTGTTCAAACTCGACAGCGACCAATCCATAGCAGTTGCATTTCAGCGCCTCGTCCGAACTCGCAGAGGTGGAAATCTTGAACTCCCACCACCCGTCATACGAGTCCGTCTGCTGGGAACGCGCTGTATCATGAGGTCGGAGTTGTAAAATATGTTCGATGTTGGACTCCTCGTCAAGTACGACTGCACTCTTGATCCGAACATCGCGGAGCTTGTACCCTTTCGCCACACGGCTATTGTCCTTGCCCTGAAGTTGGCTAGCAGCTTCAATTGCCATTGCTAGAAACCCACCAGCTGGAAATAGGACTGCAGATTGCATTTTGTGGTGTCCGACCCAAGGAACATGTTCGAGTCGAAGGAATCCTCTCCACGTGTGCTCGTTTGCTGCTAATGACGGCATAGGAAGCCCAATGAAGGTACTGGGAGAGTCATTAACGGCTTTTGCCTCACGAAGCATGCGTGACTCGGCCCAAAACGTCCTCGAGTGGTTCCAGACATATGGCGGTAGGCTTGTGAGGGTGTTGGCCGGCATTGTCTTGTGGCCCACTCCTTGAGGGGTATGCGCGTTGTTGACAGCATCAATGTCAACAGTTACGCCACGGCAGATTAAATCCGCTACTGCAGCAAGTGTGGTTTGGATAGCATTGCAGCCACGAGAAAGAAGAGACTGGTACTCAACGTTCCGAAGTCCCCTTGCCTGGAGGATCTGCGTGACTGGACCACGGAGTGCTGCATGGGGGCCGATTTCTAGCATCAGGTCAACTGCGGAACCAGTTGCCTGGTCTTCCGGAGTCTTTGCCCTCGCGAGCTCAGCAACCGTATTGGAGAAGAGAACAGGAGAGACCAAGTTTGCCACCCAATGTGAGGCGTCAAGGTCGCTTGGGTTGGCCAACGTCTCGCTCACAGAAGTAAACATCTGCGGCCCATCAACGGGCACGCTCCGGACCTCGACATCCTTGAGGGCATCGAGGTAGGCTTCGGCAACGACTTTCATATGATGAGAGTGATATGCCGTGGTGACTTTCAATTTCCTTGCAAATACCTCTTTCTCCTTGAGCATCGCGGCTAGCTCTTCCAAGCCGGCGTCATCACCTGAAACCGTAACGCTTGAAGGGGAGTTAACGCAGGCGACAACACACTTGCCACGAGTCAATCCTTCCACCCATGACTGTGCTTGTTCGTGAGAGCCGCCTACGGCCATCATGGCCCCACGTAAGTTAGGCGCACGCTCCGTGAGCTCACAAGAGAGCTTGCCTCGCCAGTAGGCGATTTTCCAAGCATCCTCACGTGTAAGGGCACCTATGGCAAAGGCAGCCGCCATTTCTCCACTCGAGTGGCCAACGACAGAACGCGGAGTGATACCCCAAGACCGCAGGAGTTCAACCAAGGCAACCTGGAGAACAGTACACAGCGTCTGACTGTACCACGGAACATGGATATTCGACTCAGCACCGCTCCGCTGCAACTCCTCGACCACCGACCAAGGACAGCCTAGCTTCTTCAGGTGACTATCTGCAGCCACAACGCTTTGTTTAAAGGTAGGAAATTGGAATAGTTCCAATCCCATTTGCGCCCATTGAGCTCCCTGGCCCGTGAAAACGTAAGCAATTCGCAGAGCCGCTGTTCCAGACCGAATCTTCGGAAAGTCGGTAGCTTCCAAAGCCTCAGACAGTTCCAGGACCGTGGAAGCAGTGCAGAATGATCTCCAAGGAAGGCGACTGCGTTTCTTTCCCAGAGTAAAGGCAAGATCACGAAACCAATCGCTATTTGCACCTCCTTCTTTACCAAAGTGGGTGAGGTACTGGCGAAGAGCAGACCTTTGACGACCTAACCCTTCTTGATCACTGGAGTTGATAACGAAAATTTGCAGCGCCTCCGATTTCAGCCCTTTGTCATCAGCGGCATGAGTCCCGTGAACGAGGGTCACCTGGTTTGCTTTTGACCGTCGTTGATGCAGGTACTGTTTACCATTGTCGATGATAGCATGGGCATTGCTGCCTCCGAAGCCAAATGAATTGACACTGACACGGCGTATCGTGTCGGGTTTCCAAGTAACTTCTTGCGTGGGCACTTTTATGTGATATTCTTGAAAGGGAATCCTGGGGTTGGGATTCTTAAAATGCAGGTTAGGGGGGATGACGCCGTTCTCTAGGACAAGTATTGCCTTGACTACACCAGCCAGACCTGCCGTTGCTTCGAGATGACCAATCTGTGCCTCACGTGTTAGGGTGCAGGTTCGAAGTTATAACAAGGGTTGACAGAATAAAAAGATCTTACATTCGTCTTTGCAGATCCCACCCACAATTCCTCCAGCCCTTCGCGCTTGCGGGCGTCGGCGACAGTTCGAGCTATTGCGCTTAGCTCCTCAAAATCACCAACCTGTGTTCCGGTTCCCTGATATTGTGTGAGGATTCTGACCAGGTAAAGCTAATTATTGATTAAGACCAGTCTTACATGTGCTTCAAAATATGCCGTGTCTTTCAGCTCGAGTCCTGCTGATCGATACGTTGATCGGATCAAGGCTTCTTGTGCGTCGCCATTCGGCATGGTCAGGCCCTTGGTTTTTCCATCCTGATTTGTTCCAGTTGCGCGGATGACGGCACGGATGGGATCGCCGTCACGAATGGCCTTCTCAATAGGTTTAAGGATGATAGCCGCAAACCCTTCACCTCGGCCATAGCCGTTTGCTGATGCGTCAAACGCCTTGCTCAGTCCATCGGGAGCCAAAAAGTTCTGATTTGACAGTGCGAGGAACATATTTGGGTTGAGGAAGAGGTTGGCTCCTCCCACTAATGCGGCGTCACATTCACCGGATCGCAGACTCTGACATGCTACGTGAAGACCAACCAGACTACCGGAGCATGCAGTCTCTAAAACCATACTTGGCCCACGCAAATCAAAGAAATACGAAACTCGATTTGCGAGCATCTCTGGTTGCATACCCGACATTGCGTATTTGGGTACCGACTGCAGGTCCGAGAACTGCATTTCTCTCCAGTCTTGCGAGAAAGAACTTACCCAGCAGCCCATTTGGCTCTGTGCAAGAGATTCCACGGAGAGACCAGCATTTTCGAAGGCTTCGTAAGACACCTCAAGCATCAGGCGCTGCTGAGGATCCATACTTACGGCCTCGGATTTGGAAATAGAAAAGAAATTGGCATCAAACGCCGATACATCCTCTTTTAGAAAATGCGCGTTATTGGTGCGGCTGGTGTTTTGGCTGTGATTCTTGTCATCCTGGAAGCGACGACTATTCCATCGGTTCCCTGGAACAGTTGATATGGCAGCTATACGACAAGTCAGTCAGAAGCAATATCTGCATGACAAAATGGCATATGGATAATGAAACAATAGATGATAAAACATATTAAAACATACACTGTCCCTCACGGAGGAGGTTCCAGAATCGTTCTGCGTTGTCGGCATCGCCAGGAAATCGGCAAGACAGGCCAATAACGGCTATTGACTCGTCACCATAGCTGTTCTCCATCTCTACTGCATGTATATAGTGGCGTTAACAATCTACACTCAAATTGTCATAATATACAGCTTGATGGAGGTGATATGTCGTGTCATTTGCAGGCGTCGTGATGGCTAATTATGGCTTGTAGGGGACTGAAACTCGGTACAGTAGCACAAAATTGGGGGGAGGAAACGGCAGAGAGAGAAGTCAATAAGCGTGGTGTGAGTCTAGCCTAGAGGAGATATACGGCATTAAAAGAAAAGATCAAGTCCTAGATCCGTCACAGCGTCCACAAATTATGCATAACATCCAGGGACGGATCGGCTGCGAATGCCAACTAACGTCCTTTACCTCGTATCCTGCTCCTGGTGGCGGCTGACGGGACCAAGTGAAGATCTGGCTTCATATATAATAAGCCGAATAGACGTTATCAACATGTGTTTTGCACCAGGATCCTACGACTGGATTCGCAACTATGGAAGTCTTGGTAGCGCTAGAACAAGTCAGTTCTGTACAGGCTACGGAGGTAAGGCTGACGCAAACGAGGATGGATTTCTTACATACATGAGCGATAAAATAGCGTAATCGCGCAGCATCATACGATATATGTACTTCGTATGGGACCATGTCCTAGTCCTTACTCTGTATCAACGGCCCACGTCATGTAACCTTGCGGCGCAGGATCTGGCTGATGAGTGTTCGAATAATAAGGAATTGGGGGTTCACCTAGCTAGCTACGCGCCAACACATTAATAAAAGCTAGCAAGTTAGCAAGCAAGCACAAGCAAGGAAGGAAGTAACTAAGTAAGTACCGAGGTAAGCAAGCCAGTCAGCAAGCAAGTAAGAAAACAAGGAAGTACGTAAATATGCAAGTAAGAGAATTTCACAGTTAGTAAAATGCTGTCAAAATGTCTGCGTCACACGGAACCTTGGTCGAGGTCCCTATTTCGTCTCAAATGGCTCTATTAATAAATGGTCTTTCTATAAGCGGCGATGGTGATAACCACCATGGAATCGTCGTCCCATTACGCCTCACTTACCCACCTTGTCAGTCGTAAGCCCCCTTCCTTCATACGTGATAGGTGATAAAGAGGCGAAAGTTAAAAGTACGTTACGCGTATTGGGAACTACAGTCGATCTTCTAAGTAGCTTTACGAACTTCGAGCTGACAACACCCTTCCGTGTGTTTAGCCATAAGGAGCCGTTCAATACACATCGCCACCTGCAAACGACAGATTATTTGGCGATTGTAGTGTTGCTGTTGCTCATGAGAATACCGAGAAGATGGAATTTAGGAACATGTCTTACACCGATCCCTTGTCCTTTTCAGAGTCTTCTAAACATCTTGCTCATGCCTATATGCGTCCCATCTTACTCGTATGCCTCGCATATTTATTTTTACCGTTTTGTGATTCAATTTTTCGCACGAGGATTCCCTCTTGTTGGAGACAATGCTTTTTTAGCTCCTTTTCGGTTCGACAAGAACGTGCACATTGTGTACATTACAGTCTAGCATGAATGCTGCGGTGATACATCCTGCCAGCAATTGCACCAAGCGGCCACTCCCAAGCCACAACTCTGCTGATACCTTTCGGCTTTCTCGACGACTTTTCGCTGTTGATGGGACCTTTTTAAAGGCCCAGTTTGTACTTACTCTCCTTGTTGCTGTTGGTATTGACGCTAACGGGGAGATTGTGCTCTTGGCCTGGGCTGTAGTAGAGTCAGAGAATGGCCCTGCTTGGGAGTGGTTTCTCCAGCATCTTCGCTGGAGTATACCCTCACTTGCAGGAGAGCCAGCAACTGTTATCTCGGATAGGGATAAACGTCTTGCTGAAGCTCAGAGAGTCCTTAGACCCTTAGTAGTAGCAGCTCATTGCTGCTACCATCTTAAAGGCAACTTCACTAACCGCTTTAGGAGGGCCCTTAGCCCGGATTTCTAGGTAATTGCCCGTGCAAAGACAAGGGCGTCTTATAACAGTGCCTTCGATACACTGCGAGAGAAGAAGGCTGACGCAGCAGCGTACGTAGAGGAAGCCAGGCCTGAAAGATGGGCGCAGGCGTGCTTTGTTGGCCACCGATATGGCCACGGTACAAGCAACGTTGCTGAAAGCCTGAACTAGGTGATTAAGCTCGATCGTGAGCTCGCAATTCTAGAGCTTCTTGATACCCTTTGGCGTCGAGGTGTGGCCAAAAGGGCTGGGTGCCTATCTACCGCTGTGAAGGCTATAGAGGAGTGCCGATCAACGACACCCTTCGTCGAGGGTAAGTTAACGGAGGGCCGGCTCCGGGCACGCCAGAATACGGTGATGCCTTCATCGCCGACTCAGGCCCGGGCCCAGCAACCCGATAATCGGGTTATGCTAGTGGATCTAGAGGCAAATACATGCTCTTGCCTCTGATATCAAGAGGATGGCATCCCTTGTGGTATGCACTGACCTTTATCTTCTCGATGGGTCAGACTCTGGCGTCCTTCTTACCTCCTGGGCTTTCTGCAGAGGTGCGGAGAGCTTCATACGAAGCTCCTATGCCTCCAGTTGACGTCTCAGAGCTAGCTGCAGGCCACGTGCGTCCTGCTTGCTTCCCTGCAGTAACCCGTGTACCTCGGGGACGTCCGAAGAAGGAGCGTGTTCGCCGGGAGGGTGCCCGGCTACCTCGTGGGAGGAGGAAATACATGGATCACGGGGGTTTATTACCGTTAGGAGCTGTTGTAGCAGCTGCCTGATGTAGTGCGCTCCCGATGTAGCACCTGTAGCCAGCCAGGGCACAATTCAAGGGCACTGTCACAGGCCTCGTGATTGAAGAGCGACTACAGAGGCTTACTAGGGGGTTGGGGAGGGTGGCTATAGCGAGGTGGGCAGCAGCAAAGGGGGCGGCAGCAGGCTGGGCATATGAATCTTTTTGGGCATGACAGGGTATATAGATCTTTGGCCCTACTTTAAAACCTGGCCTTCGTACCGGGCTGTCTTCTTACTAAGGGCCTGTTCAGCGTCGGATATGGTGCCTCCATAGCGTATTTTCAGGATGCGGCTAAACATCCTTGGTACAACGGCAGCGCTAGTTATCCCTGTCCTAGCGGCAAAGCTAAGTCATGGCGGCAGAGCTAAATATCCCTGTCTATAAATATTAGTGGTTCTTGGGCACCACACTGTATAGTAATTTCATAGGATCCTGCTGAGGTAGATGCCATCTGTAGCCAGTAAATCATATCCTTCTTACACCTTTCCTTGCTTGGCTGGCTGTAGAAGGTATTGAACCAACCACCACCATGGTAACCCTTCTTCCACTACTCGAGGCTTTGTATCTTGATCCAGATATAGCCTTTACAGCTATTCAAGCACACGCAAAGGAGGCTGGATACGCGTTTATAAAGCTGGATAAAAAGCTATACAAGCGTGTATTTGCCTGTGATCGTTATGCCATCCTCTTTCGGCAACAGTCCCTTACAAAATGGGTAGGACAAGCTTGGGAAGAAATGGATAAGGAGGACGGAAGATTTATCTCTGAAGCCCTTGAGAAAATAAGATTAGGTCTGCCTATTGATGGTAGTTGAGTTCATAAGATAAAGATCAAAGTCTTTCCCTGTGTGCAAGTCGGGGAAGCCTACAAATGCCACAGATATTTTATAGTTTCAGAGTAATTTGACATCAATGGAGGTAGAGAAGCTAGCTAGAGCACTTGATCCTTGTGAAGATCAAAAAGGACGCTCATGAATATGGGGATGAGGATGACACTATAGTCGTAGTAGAGATGTAAAGAACTTCATTGCGTATTTCTATAGGGTGTTCTAAAGGAGCTAATAATAAGCCAATTCTTTGTGGGAGTACAGTAGCCATCGAATAGGAGGGCTATATTAAAAAGAAAATGGGTAATAGTAGCAACGCAAGATATATTGCCTTAGAGTCTACGGCATTTGGACCTCTATTCATCTACACTCCCCCAAGTTCAATCACAAAGCTCAAGTCAGTTATTGAGACTAGACTCAACAGCCACTCTAGCCAGACATCTTGAGGACTACTCATCTCTAATATAAACTTTTGTCGCAAATCCCTCATACAATCTGCAAGCTTCTCCCTGGATTGATCTATTGTTTCTCCACTTTCCCTAACAACAGCTGAAATCCTGTACTTTTTAAGGATAGTATACATGACACTAACAAATTCTAGTTGGGCCATCTTCATTCTAGGGCATTGTCTAGGACCTCTAGACCATACGAGGTACGTTCCTTTTGGCGGATTGACCAGTTTCTGTTGCAATAAACTGGCCTTCTGTATCTGATGTATCATAAAGCCAGCGTTGAGGATGAAATAAAGATGGATCTGGTACATTAATAGATGGATTCAGATTGACGCCTTGATTTGAGAATGCAATTCCTAAGCCCGATGGAATTTTGTGCGTACGGCCCGAAGAAAGGGCAACGTATTGATCGGCAGTTACAACATGGCTCGTCCTACCTACAGGACTGTAGATACGAGTTATCTCGAACTGTGAATTATCAGCAATGCTCTCCTGACTTAAAAAGCAAGAAGGGATTATAAATGCAAGACAACGGACAAGTTTAGAAAATGTCTGCTCGTAAGTGTGTCCAGAATTGTCTTTGGCCACATCAATCTCTTCGATGAGCCAGTCCTGCCATTGTGGGTAAGTTGCAAGATTTACAGCCGCGAACGCCATTGAATTCGCTGTCGTCTCGTACCCAGCTATGCCGAATACGAACAGGTTCCCTTCTACTTCCAACGGAGTCAGGCTCGACGTGTTTTGGACGGATGCGCTTTCACTTGTCGGATCCTTTCCGTCCAATTCTTTGACCAGCATTCCTATAAAACTGTTTTTCCTTACAGATTTCTCGGCCTGTTGAGCTCTCTCGAATTGAATCATCCCCTTCGCATACTGAGGAAAATCCCGCCTGGCAACTGCTGGTTTTTGAAGTGCCTGTGACACAAATGGCATCTTCAAGACAAAAAGTGGAATAAGGGCAGCTAGAATGAATCCTTGAGCTTGTATTGATATGGAGCTGAAAAAGGAGCTCGAGATTGATGTTTCTGACTTTTCTGCAATGGATGCTACACAAGGTTTTTGAATACCGTAGCCAGCAGCTCCGAGAACATTGATAGCGATAATTTTAAGCCCTACGATTACTGTATTTGAAACAAGGTCGCCTCGGGTTTCTATATCTGTAAGCATTTCTCTGGCTTGACGACAGCTTGTGGCCCAAACGACCTCGCTAATGCTCTCATTAAGAAATGGGGCAATGGTCCTCCTTTGCCTTTGCCAATCCGGGCCACTTGACTATAGCATTGTGAGAAATTTTCATCATCGAGGGAGGGCAGCATACAGTTAACATGCTTGGTCCATGTATGCCAAGGAGTTCTATTAAGATGTTAGTCAACTCACCTCAAGTTATTAATGATGCTTACTCTTTCCTATCGGCTCCAAATCAAATCCGGTTTTCCAAGCCCAAACCGGATTCAGAAATTTCTGGTCTGCACAATTGATTTTGCCTCCTCCTGGAGATACATATACAAAGGTGGGTGACTTAATATCCTCAAATGGTTCCCAACCGTCAGTGAAATCTTAACCTAGAATTCTAGGCCGAATAAGACGGTATAGAAAAGTTGGTAAACGACGTGGGGCGAGTTTTTGGAATCGAGGAGAAAATATCATCCACTCTAAATTTGTATGATCTATCGGGTTCACGATAATAGGAAGGCCAGTCTGGAGAGCTCTCCAGTAATTGATAACCAGGGAAACGGCAGAGTAAGCAATGTACAATGCATAGATGCCGAGAAACAGCAGCAGATGGGCCATAATGCTTGCGCCCCAGACGATGAAGCTACTCTAAAAACCAAATATAGATTTAAGGGAGCTTTAAGGGATAAATGAGGGAGAGGTTATATTTAATGCACCAGTAAAAAGAATAACACTTCGATTGGCAGACTTGTTTCTACAACCCACCGCTAGACCCTAGCCATACGCTTGCGTAATTACTGTAGCTGAATAATGTATTTAGATTACCTGTTATGGTCTGTACAAAAGTAATAATATTATATACTCCTTGGGGCGAGAGGCCAGGGTCATAAGCTATAGGAATTGCAGGGATCCGTACCAGGAGCAGGATCCACAGTAGTACAATTATACAGTATGTAGGAGTTTTCCATAGGTTGTATGTCCCAATGTGTGTGCATAGGAGCCATGTAACCTCCTAGATTGCGTCTTTTTGTTGCTACGTTGTACAGTGTGCATCTGTCTGCATGTACCCTTGACATTCTTTTAACTTGCTGCATGGCCGTGACCTCCACGGGAAACTTTGAACTAAAAGTCCTGCTACACGTTGGTCAGGGGTGACTAGCTTATCTTTCAGGTCTGCCACAATCTAAGAGGTAACAAAGTTAATGATAAGGCTCTGCAAGGATCACTGAGGTGTGCAGAGCTGTACGTAGTAGTCGCTTGGGGCAGCTGGTTTGGTGCTCAGTCAGCCTCCCCTAGCAGTTTTCTACCACCCTTGACTGGGTGGAGCAAGTGTTAAGTAATTACAGTGCAGTTATCCCAACGGACGACTAGTTACGGCGTAAAGGCAATTCTGCTGTTATTGCTGCCCTGTTTATTTGCACTCTTCGGGGGTACGAATGATGGTACTGTACTTATAGCCTATAAGACCATTTTTATATAGAGAACCTAGTAGGGAAGGTTAGAGCAATAGGAGTGTGGCTAGACACACCGCAAAACCACAGACTACCGTACGTACTGATGCTGGTGTGTGCAGAGCCACACGGTCTGCTATGCTTGAAAGCGAGACGTTTGTCCGGTACATTGACCACCTGTATCTTAACAGTAGAATCGTGGCATTCCATAAAAGGCTCCAAATCTCCTCTCTCTTTATGTAGATACGGACTGCCTAGAACGGGAATATATGATGGCTCAAGCTTGAGGGAAAGTGTCAACCACAAACCAAGGAGCAGCGAGGAGCAGAGTAGGAGGTCCAGAGGCACTAATCCCTCGAGGACCATATAAGGTAAAGAATTGAGTAATTTAATTTCTATCTGCCGAATTCTATGCTATAAAGATCTTAACAAGATAAGCCTACCTGTATCTCACTCCCTATATCGAAGTTGGCTCTTTGATTAAACAACTAGTAATTCCCCTCCGTCAGATACCTATAAACCTAACGGCAGGAAACCATGACGGTATCTAAACCTTTCGACTTTTGAATTCAAACTCTACAGTAGGATCAGGAATAATCGTGTGACCAAACCTCCAGGGCGGAGGTCGGATTTTGGATTTGCTGCTTAGTCGTATATCATACTTCGTAATCAACAATGCCAGTGTAATTTTCATTGTATCATGAGCTAGAAATCGGCTTGGACAAGCATGTCTGCCATAACCCCAAGGGAGCAGCTCATGATTGATCGCTGTGAACTTGTACTTATCAGTACTATGGGTCGATTGTGTTCGCAATTTGTAGAAACGAAGAGGGTCAAAAACATTAGGGTCGTTGCAATAATATCTTGGATCAGTCGTGGTTGCGCTGTTTGCGGCGACACAGGCAGAACCCCTTTTCAGCCGGACCTTTCCATCCTCGAGCGTTATATCGTCTCGGAGTTCGCGGATAGAAGCAACTGTAAGAAGGTGTAACGTTCAGTTAACTCGACCAAACGATGCTTGCTTCTAGAGCAATAGGGAGACCCACCTTGAGTAAAGGGGTAAATTCTTTGCGATCCCTTCATCAAGCTATCCATCTTAAGCAGCTTTGATAAACTTCCCCCATCGAGAAAATCACTTCCCTGAGGGGATACCTCTTCAATCTCATTTCGAAGGATTTCCACCAAATCAGTGTTGGCAGCCAATTCATGCAGGATGCTGACAAGAGCCGTTGCCGTTGTAGCAATTGCCGCGAAACCGATTGAGAGGTGAAGTTTAACATGAGGGATTGCAGTTCCATCTGTCTTTGTTTTGTACTTGGTCCAATTCAGGAACTGATCATCCTCGTCGGGAGAACCTAATATACTTTCAAACTTGGGGAATGCTCTTCTGTGCTTGGTCGAATATCTCGTCGGCTTTGATGTAAGTTTGAGCAAGGCGTCTGCGGACTGGTAAAATTCGAAATAAGATGAGTCTGAAAATTTCCGGACATAACTTCAGATAGGCATCACAACGAGACACGTCGACGACACATGCGATGATTGTAGATATCTACTCAGGATCTCTATTAAGCTGTTGGCCGCTAAGGAAACGGAGGTTGATGCCGGCCACAAGGCGTTGTACTTTGCCAAAGATCTTCATCGATGTCCAATCTATAATCGATTTGCTGATGGAACTAGTTGTTCTGAGTATTCTGACTTACCACTTACCAGGGTAATGTGCCATCTCCGTTTTCACGATATAGCGCGCTTCATCAATCAACTTTGGCCGCACACTTCCT
The DNA here is from genome assembly GCF_003357145.1 of Venustampulla echinocandica. Classification (NCBI taxonomy): domain Eukaryota; kingdom Fungi; phylum Ascomycota; class Leotiomycetes; order Helotiales; family Pleuroascaceae; genus Venustampulla; species Venustampulla echinocandica. Next base: position 2,908,031 of record NW_022474205.1, on the reverse strand, counting down.
TTTAGCAATTAGTCGTAGCATGATAGGTGGGGAAGTTGTCTTGCCAATGTCGCGAATAAATTTCTTGCCTAAGAAGTCTATTTGGAGATCTGAAGTCTCAAATCCAGTATATTCCGGTGAAGTCGGCATTGCAATCAGTTGGGATCACGGGAATATTAGGTGGAGCGACGTCACTAATCACATCATCCGCACCATGCGATATCAATATCGATTCTGGTATCTTCTGCAACTCTCTAAGATATTTACCAGGTATAATATAAATGTAGCCATGGCGGGATCAAACTTGAAGGATTCGATCGGGGAACTTAAAGAATTACTAACTCCTTTCATCGAGACGGGAATGGAACATTCACAGTTTGACAGCCTCGTGCCAACCAGACATAGCCTTTGTAGTTGAAATTAGTCAATTTTAGAAATAATCATAATGTCTCTCCCTCTCTCTCTTTGTACCAGTCGCACAATTCCGCCTCATATTACATTTTGGGTACATGCTGCTATATATTAGCTCTGTCCGAGCACGAGATTAGTGTTTGATACCACCGATAACACAAACGAAGCTCTAACCCTCTCTACTAGATTATTTATCCTCAGCCTTGGAAAGACGCCTATACGGACGAGAGGGTTAGTACAAAGCTGAATGGTGATTGCGAACACGAACACGAACCCGAATCTCGAAATTTTGAACGTGAGCCAAAGGGAGACATAGACTAGCGTTCTTCACTCACACTCGTTGGCATATGATCTGAGCTTGGCCCTAGCATCTGGCAATCAAGATTTAGAATCTGGCCCGGCACTCAGATTCGATATTCCTTCTGCACCGGAGATGTGTTTTTTGTCGGATCTTAGCAGGGAGAGGGCTTCTCACAAGCCACGTATGAGATCAAATACGTGGCATCCTGAGACTCCCGTTGAAGGCGGATTCGGATTTAGATTGGGATGAGAATCGCAGCGGCCAGTCAGTCTATGGAAGGTACTGAATTGGAACACGTAAACTGGTTTTCAGGCGCAGAGACACGAGGCAAGTCAAGGTCCGTCGTCTCCCGAACCCCAAAGGTAGGCGAAACGAACAAATCGCGGGCACAAGCGCATCGGAGAGCTGGATCCAATGCTAACAGAGATATAGTCCCTCCCTTACCAACCTGTGGTCGAAGATGGACCCCGAGATAAACAAGGCCATGTAACTCTTCACAGAAACAACCGAACATAGGAGACACTCCAAGAAACAACCTTGGGGAGGGAGTTTGGACTAAGCGATGAAGAAATATGAAGAGATGGCTTTCTCAGCACACACCGTCTCTCGGATAACCACTTTCCGTAATCTAAAGTGTGGAGTACTTGAGAGCAGTTTGAAGCATACCATGAACAGATAGTTACATCCAGTATATAACAAAGATCTCCAGCAAGAGAACTGACGGTGTGACACATGCGTGGAATGTTAGTGTACACCAGCTGAGTGAGAGGAATGAAGGATGTCTTGGGATCGTCTAGAAAAGCCAAAATATCAATATAGAACTCAATTACACTTAAAAGGAGCCTTTGCACAATGCCACATCTCTTGTAGCCCCGTTTTCAATTTTGCTGCTTCTAGAGTTTTTTAGAAATCTCTGCACATTACTATCACAGCCTTGTCACCACCATCAATGTCCTATCTTTGAGTTTCCTTCACAGTCGATTCTAATTACCGCGACTACTATCTCTATGAATACACGTACTATTTGCACCATTGGCCAGCTATTCTCTAACCTTCTTACGGCGAAGAAAGCAGTTGCTGCCTATGTTATTGAGAATGACGCGACGGGAGGTCATAGTCTAGAGAAGCCTCGCCTTTTCTAATTCTTCTAATTTGTTTCAAAAAGCTACGCGTAATTGGCAGAGGCTGAAGCGCGGGCCGCAGAGGAGCAACTGCGATTGGAAGAGGAACAACAACGATGGGAGGCTGCAGAGGCAGATGTTAAAATTTCCAGCTCCCCGAGCTAAAGATCTGGAGCATATAATGGAGGCTTCTCCCACCTGTAAATAAGTAGAGGCGATGATATTCCAACTAATAAAATGCTGCCAATCAACAGCGGACGCGCAGCAATCACGGCCGAAAGACCTCATCGAGTTCTTCGAAGCCTGTCACAGCAGATAAGAGGTATTCATAAATGTTTGCCGAAATTAGCAAGCCCTCCCAATTCTCCGCGATGATTGTTGGGTGAATGTATCCTGTGATCATAGCACATATTGCCAGAGCGATAGTCAACTGCCACGCAAGCAAGCCATTGATATTGTAGCTCAAGAGATTTCCAGCAGGTGTCAATTGACCGGTCCCGTAGCCTGGCAAGAAAGTATAGAGAATTGCTTGAAACAAAACCCAAGCCAAATACAAGTTCAACGCTTTAGAGCTAGGTCTTGGAAGATAATGATTTATAAATGCCTTGGCCCTTTCTAAGTGCCATGTTGCCCATGTTTGAGAGAAGTCACTATCGAAGTGAGCCAACGTGATCGAAAACCACATGACAACTGGCGGTAGGCCGGATATCATCCCAAAAGCAAGTATTGATGTGACCCATGACTGCTGGATATTTTGACCCCATGAGTTGTTTGAGTTTGCCTTTGACCACGACTGTAAAACCATTATGTGCGAGGAGATAAACTCGATATTGAGAACCAAAGGAGATCAAGTCTGTTACCTGCTGAAGGCATGTTTACGTAAAAATATTACTTGCCCTGAAATCTCAAGTAAAATATCATTTGAATATTTACACACCGCTTAAGGACTGTAATACTGTTGAGCGATGCTACACGAGGCAGGCTGAGGTGAGGCCTAGGGGCTGCATACAATAGCGCTTAGTAGTAGTATTTGCAGCTGAACGATAACAGAACTCACAATGTAAGAGATGTATAGCTCCTTACGCGTGGCTCACCTCGCGTCCCTTGGATCATCCACATAATTGCTACTAACCGCTCTGTGCGCTGCTATATTACGACATTAGCCTGGGATTTGAGGGCCGCCCTGTTTCTTGGGTAATTTCTTTTGCACTGTGATTGAGTTGGCCTTTGAATTTTCGTCCTGGATTGGCGGGGCTGAATGCTGCAAGGCTAACATCCAAGTAGAGGCTGTTTGGTGAGAGTTACGACATGACGTAAATTTTACATGTCCTCCTCACGAATGAGGGTGTACTACTATAAGTCAAGACTTTTAGCCCCGAGTAAGGGTTACAAGCTGTGCCACCGTTTCTTTATGGCCTTCCACATGTTAGCTGTTCACTGCAGCCTAGTTCCTAGAATAAATGACTATTTATAAGCATATATTCTAATTAACTCGCCGAGAAGTATAACCCTATATCAAAGGATATAATCTTAGTGGGTTTAGTGAAGAATACGCTATAATCTAAAGGGCTTTAAGACACTACAGTATAGTAAGCTAAGATTTACTGATAAGCAATGAATTTCTATTGTAAATTAGATACTAATTAGAAACAGAAGTTTTTAATCCAACATAAAATACTACATTATCTATACAATCATAGCTATAGAGTGACTGCTCCGTTAGCACACTACTGAACTAGAACGTATATATCTCAACCAATTAGCTAGCTAGTCACTTAATATTAATATAATCAAATCCCTGGCTTAGTATTCTTTTCAAATCTGGTACATCAATATTTAGTATACTAACCCTGCGTAGCCTTAATTGTATTGATCCTCTTTTGTGTACCTGAAGCAGACGTATTTAAAAGCACTTCTAATTAACTACCATGCCTCCACTATAGACCTAAATCAATAATACACGAGTTGAATTATTATCTTTTATAATAATTTCAGTATATCGGCGAGCTGTAATACCTCCACGTAGGGCATCAGGATCTCCCTTTACTGCAATAATATTTGTACACTTAGTATAGCCAAATACAGCCCAAAATACTGTAGTTCGACCTCTTTGTAGGGGCAGCTTAAATAGCCTATGGCAGCAACGCTTCTCCTATACAAATTTGTTGGTAAATAGTATCAAAGATATACTGCCCTTCACTTACCCTGTCCCGATCACGCGCAACAACTACTCGACTCCTGGAATTAGGGCAAACTTCGCACAGAGGTACTCTAGGTGTGTGGGGGCTGCAGCTCACATTTTTTATTACGGAATACAGGCAAGGCTTCCTAGCGTTACTGTGGGTAAGACGGCTTAGCGTTGCGGCTCGCTGGTAGTACCGTACAAGGTTCATGGATGTAGGATGGCTGGGCTATTTCTCCGTACTTAGCGCCGGCTCGAACAATCTCACCGCACGTGGCTGATCTGCTTATCAGCATCCCTACCAGTACTACGTAGTACCGTAGCACTTTGAAGAACTGTACGTAGTAGAAGCAGTGTTATCGGCCAATCAAACGAGGCCACTCCTCGTCCCAAGAGGACTGCTTATTGGGAGGATCCGCTGTGCCGTCAAAATGCTGGTCAAAATAGGCCGCCGGATGCCAACCCTTTTTAGACAGTCGGATTCCCCTTGTCCGTACCAGTTCCAAGTCAGCATCGGGTGGCGACCCCCACCACCCGATGCTGGCGGGCGCCGGCTCGTGCCTACTCTGCTCTGGGCCGGCCGTTCGAGCCGACCCTTATCCCGAAGTTGCCGACCTCCCTTATGTACTGTACATTGTTTTATCAACTAGAGGCTGTTCGTTAGCTTAGACATCCCACCGAGTGTTCGGGTTACCCTACCTTGGAGTTCTGTGCCCACATAGTGTAATCGACCCATTCTCTCGCAGACAATACAGCCCCATCCGCTTCGTATCTGGCGTAAGCTTGCTGGGTGAGAAGGATGGTGATGACAAGGTCACACATGGTCACACTGGGATCCAATGGGTCTACCGAGGTAGAAAACGCCAAGACCGGACAACTACAAGCCCCACAACGCCCTAAAAGTTATATAAAATCACTGCATGGCGCAGTATTCTACCTTCCTATAATTATATTGATACAAAAAGTTAATTAATAGAGTGATATTTTAGTGCTTACATTGTTGATGGAAGTACAAGGATAATCTTAGTGGTATGATTCCATCGGCCAAGTTTCTTTCACCAATAAGGATGATCAGAGAAGAGACGTATGCGATTGCGTAGCCATTTGATTTGATACGCACAGAGCCCTGTGTAGTTCAGTGTATGTAGTAGGAGGATACATGTCAGACAATGTTGGCTCCGTGATCTCTAGCATCAAACGGTTCAAATCGCAATTGAGCTTGTTGAAGGCCATATATCACTTCCAGTCCCCGTCACTTTTTGCCTTGTGCACTTTCCGAAGCCCTTCTTTGGTGCAGCAGTTTTGTATAGACACATCACATCACCCTGGTTAACATGGATAGTCCATCAAGCGCCCGCGAAAGCGTACAACGCATTACATTCTTTGGAGATCAGACAGTTGATACTCTACCTTGCATCAAAGCCCTCACAAATCAGTCACATCGATTACCAATACTGCGGCGATATCTCCGCGAAGCTGCTGACAAGCTCCAGCGTCTCATATCTCAGATCGAACTAGGGGGTTACGAATGTTATCGTAACCTCGAAACGATTGTTGAGCTTGCGGAGATATACTCCAAGCAAGATGGAACCTACGAACCCATAGGCTGTGCCTTGTGGACAATCTCACAATTTGCTGATTACCTCAGGTATGTAGTAGACTGACCTTCTCCCTTTTTCATCTTTTTCGTGTTGATCATTGTTAACGTTCCATCCAGCCTCTCGGAAACCGACCCTTCAATATTAACACTATCCGACTCGGCTGCGCAGCCCACATACGTTGTTGGAGTGTGTGGTGGACTCCTTATGGGTGCCGCCGCTGCCACAGCACGAGACATCAACGAGCTACTAGACATCGGCCGAAAACTTGTCGACGTCTCTTTTAACCTGGGTGTGGCACAATGGAAACGTGCAATGGACATTGAGGGGAAGCCCGGGCGCTGGGCCGTCGCCATTGTCAATGTTCCGCCAAAGCAAATACGAAATATTATTACTGCTTTTAATGAGGATATGGTGAGCAAAATTTGCAACAAAAGGGACAATATGTCGACCGCCGCTAACGGATTCTACTATCCTTAGACCATCCCCAAGCACCGCCAGCTCTACATCAGTTTTCTTGCCAAGGGCTGGGCCGCTATATCAGGTCCCCCATCCCTTTTCCCTGAACTGTGGGAATACTCACCAACTCTGAGCTCGGCGTCCAAGATGGACCTACCACTTGGCACCCCAGCACACGCTGCCCACCTACCTTCGCTTAACATTGAAGAACTCATTGGCCCTGGCTCGGTTCTCGATTTGCCCGTACGACAGGATCGTCTTGTCATCTCCACAAGCACATGCAAGCCTTTTGAGAGCCAGACCTTTGGTAGTCTTCTTTCAAGTTCCCTCCATGATATAACAGGCGAGACACTAAATATTGCTGGTGTGAACGACTATGTAGCATCTTGCCTTAGCCGTGAGACGCCTGTTCAGGTCTCCTCCATTGGGCCCACGAGTCAGATAGGATCATTCAAGAAGGCGCTAGAAGACAGCGGCCTTAATGTTGACTTGGTCTTGAGTGCCACAGAGTCAAAAACTCCCAACCTCCTCAAGAACCCCGATGCCCGAGATGGTTCAAACATGATTGCTATTGTGGGACAATCAGTGCGTCTTCCTGGCAGTGATGATGTCAAGTCATTCTGGGAAGGCCTGAAGGCCGGGCAAACTTTTGAATCTGAAATCCCCCCAAGCAGATTCGATCTTCAAACCCATTATGATGTCACTGGGGCCAAGAAGAGTTCAGTAACTACACGTTTTGGCCACTTCCTAGACCACCCAGGGCTTTTCGACTGCCGACTCTTCAATGTTTCACCCAGAGAAGCAAAGCAGATGGACCCCATCCAACGCCTCCTCATGATGTGCAGTTATGAGGCTCTCCAGACAGCTGGATATAGTCCAGACAGTTCCCTCTCAACAAATCGCATGCGTGTGGCCACGTATTTCGGTCAATCTGGAGATGACTGGCGTCAAGGCCGTGCCAGTCAGGATGTTGATATCTACTACATCCCGGGAACGATTCGATCATTCGCCCCAGGAAAGCTTAACTATCACTACAAGTGGGCAGGAGGCAACTACTCTGTCGACTCCGCGTGCGCAGCCAGCACCACGAGTGTTATGATGGCTTGTAATGCGCTGTTGGGACGGGAGTGTGATATGGCACTGGCCGGCGGTGGCCAACTGCATCTTGAGCCGGAAAACTATGCCGGACTGAGCCGCGCAGGGTTTCTGTCCAAGACCACCGGAGGATGCAAAACGTTTCGGGAGGATGCGGACGGATACTGCCGCGGCGAGGGCATTGGTGTTGTCGTGTTGAAGCGCTTAGAAGACGCGCTCGCCGACAATGACAACATTCTGGCTGTGGTCCGTGGTGCAGATCGGAACTACTCTTGGGACGCCAGCTCCATCACGCATCCCAGCGCGAATGCCCAGGCCAGTATTATCCAACGGGTCCTCCGTAATACTGGGGTTGAGCCGGCGGACATTGGCTTTGTCGAAATGCATGGGACTGGCACGACTGCTGGCGACAGCGTCGAGGTGAAGACTGTCACCACTGTCTTCGGCAGTAGACCCAAGGACAATCCACTATACGTCGGCGCCGTCAAGGCAAACTTCGGTCACGGCGAAGCTGCGGCCGGTATTACCTCACTGCTTAAGGCAGTGCAGATGCTGGGCCAAAAGACCATTCCTCGCCAGCCAGGCTTCCCCGGGCCCAAGGACCCGACTTTCGACCATCTTGATGCAATGAATATCAGGATTCCAGATTCGTCATGCCCATTCCCTACTCCGGCACGCCCGTTTTCGCAGGACGGTAAAATGAGAATCCTGATCAACAACTTTGACGCCTCGGGCGGCAATAACTGCGTGTTACTCGAGGAAGCCCCTGAGAAAACTGTATCCCAGATCCAGGATCCCCGTCAAAATTACACGGTAGCTATCTCTGCGCGAACGACAAAGTCGCTTCAGAAAAACATGGAAAGGCTGTCGGATTATCTCTTGAAACATCCGGATATCCCCGTGGCGGATGTGGCATATACTTCTACAGCGAGACGCATCCACGAGGATTTGAAGAAGTCCTACACCGTGGACAGCACGGAAAGTCTCGTGGCATTGTTGCAAGCGGACTTGAAGAAAGGATTGACTGGTATTCGACCTGCTACCCCACGCTCCGTGGTATTTGCCTTTACTGGACAAGGGTCGCAGTACTCTGGTATGGCTAAGCAGCTTTTCGAAACTTGCACGCCGTTTCGAGAGTCGGTACAATCTTTGCACGATCTAGCAGTTTGGCAAGAGTTCCCGAGCTTCTTAAACCTATTCACCGACGACGTGACCGACGGGATCTCTGCCAGCCCTGTCCAAACCCAGCTGGCTATTGTCGTCTTGGAGATGTCACTTGCCAATCTCTGGAAGTCTTGGGGCGTGGAGCCAGATCTTGTTATCGGATATAGCCTGGGCGAATACGTGGCACTTTACGTGTCTGGTGTGCTCTCAGCCCACGATGTTCTATTCCTCGTTGGAAACCGAGCGCGGTTGATGGGCGAGAGATGTGAGATTGGATCCTACTCCATGCTTGCAGTCCAAGCGTCGCCTGAAGATCTTGAGGAGCCGTTGAAGGCGTATCCTACCTCTAATGTCGCTTGCCGTGGGGCTCCTCGCTCTACTGTTGTCAGTGGGCCCAGCGAAGATATTTCCAGGCTGCATGCTGAGCTCAAGGAGAAGAGCATCTCAGGCACTATTCTCAATGTTCCTTACGGCTTCCACTGTGCCCAGGTCGATCCCATTCTTGAGGACTTCCACGAGCTGCTCGAACGAGTTCCCTTTTCCAAGCCACGTATCCCAGTCGCATCGTCCTTGGACGGAGTCATTGTCATAGACGATGGCATCTTCTCACCTTCCTACATGGTTCGTCAGACACGAGAGCCAGTCGACTTCGTTGGCGCTCTCAATGCATTTGAAACAAGCCATCTAGTGGACAAGACCAGCCTCTGGGTCGAAATTGGCCCCAAGAGGATTCTAAACAGCCTCGTCAAGGCCACCCTCGCAGTTGACCACGATAGACTTCTTCATTCAGTGGATGAGAAGGGAAGCAACTGGAGAACAATCGCGACGGCGATGACGGCCTGTTGGCAAGGAGGAGTGTCCATCAAGTGGCCAAACTTCCATCGACAGTTCACTAAGCATCTGCGCCTGGTTGATCTGCCTACGTACGCGTTTGATCTGAAGGACTACTGGATCGAACCTGCCGCACCAATTGTGCAGCAACGTTCAGCAGCTGAGCCTTTGCGTCCCGTTGCCGTCCCGGCTGTGCCAGGCTTTCCCACTACGTCTCTTCAGCGAGTCCGGGAGGAACGTATCCAAGGTGACAATGCAGCGGTTACATTTGAGTCGACTCTGTCCCACCCGGACTTGATGGGGCTTATCTACGGCCACCGAGTCAACGGAGTTGAACTGTTCCCGGCTAGTGGTTGGTGGGATATGGCATATACGGCAGCGAAATATATCCATCACCGGATTCAGCCCAGTGGGGGGGCTGTGCCTGGCCTTTCCATACTAGACTGCTCAATAACCCATCCCCTGATGCCCAGTGCAAGCGAAGATCAACAGAAGCTCGTCATCATAGTGGCTAAGAAACAAACTGGCAGTTCCGTTGTGGAGGTATCGTTCAAGTCCCAGGAAAAGTCTGTCGAGCAAGATCACGGAGGTTGCAAGATTCGCTTTGAATCCAAGGCGGACTGGGAGGCGGAGTGGTCCCGAAGCGCTCACTTCATCAAGGCCGCCAAGAACAACGTGGTTGCGAACGCCACCCGGCCTGGCGGCAACGGCCATAAGCTACCTAAGCCAGTGGTTTACACGCTGTTCTCTAACTTTGTCAATTACAGCGGCGATTTCAAGGGGATCCAGCAAGTGTACTTGAACGCTGATTTCCAGAGGGAAGCTGTCGCAGATGTGGTTCTTCCTGCTGGAATGTACAACTTCAACCTCAACCCGTACTGGTCGGACGCCCTCATCCATGCCTGCGGCTTCATGCTACACAGTGATCCAGACCTGCCCAGTCAGGACTGTTTCCTCTTCAACGGCTTCGAAGAGCTTCGTTTCCTTACGGACAATCTTCTACCAGGCGTATCATATACCAGCTACGTCTTCATGCACGATACTAATAGCCAAGAGGTTCCTGCGAGGCGCACTAGGAACGTCACGGGTGATATTTACATATTCCAAGGCGAGAAGATTGTAGGCACTGTCAAGGGTGTGGTGTTCCAAAGGTTGACCAAGAGAATTCTGACCACAATCCTCGGAAAATCTCAAGGTCACCACAACAGCAACGAGGGACGGCAGGGCAATGCCACCACACACACCAACCCGCCCGCTCATGCTACTACCCAACCGTCCCTTGCACCACCAAGCACAAAGCCAGCGGTTGCATTCAGCAGCGTTCCTGCTACAGTGGGCGAAGAAATGGCTGAAGCAGTTATTGCCAAAATTCTTACCAAAACCGGCGCCAAGCGAGCCAGTCTATCAGAGTCGACCACTTTCGGCCAGATAGGCCTTGATTCTCTAGAATGGATTGAACTTGTTAGCGATTTTAGGAGTGCTCTCGACATTGAAATTCCCGCGTCCTTCTTCTTTGAGTACCCTAAAGTGCTGCTTCTTCGTCAAGCAATCGCAGAACTCCCGTTGGAGGGAGAGAAAGAAGGAAGCGGATCGAGCAGTCCCTATTCGTCTTACGGCATGCTGACCCCGTCCATGGGTGGAGTTACTCCTATTACTCCTTCTAGATCGACCCAGAATTCTGATGGCCCAGCCAACTATGCCAATATCGTCCTTGACATTGTTCTTTCCCAAACTGGCTTCGATAAAGATGATGTCCTCCCATCCACTAGATTTGACGACATGGGATTAGACTCGCTCTGCACAATGGAGGTTGTGAGTCTCGTGAGAGAACAGACTGGTCTCGATCTACCCGCATCCTTCTTCCACCGCCACCCTACTGTTACCGATGTGCGAAAGAATCTGGGTCCAAACACGGAGGACACGTCTGAAGACAGTGTCAAGGCTACTGCAAGCATTGCAGTGTCAGAGCAAGACACGGAATTGGTTGTTGTGGATCATCCTGGCAACTCACCAGTGCCGGAGTTGCTTCCGATTATCGACGAGGATCTCAAAAACTATCACTGCGATTTCTTCTTAATGCAAGGTAGCTCTGATTCTGCAAAAATCCCCATGTTTTTCCTTCCTGATGGAACTGGATATCCCGCCGTTCTTCTGAAGCTTCCGCCTGTCTTCAAGGGTGATAATCCTCTATTTACCTGCAAATCACCACTGCTCCACCGTGCTGAAGGTAGAGAAGTTGCTTGCACTATTGAAGGCCTCGCACTCAGTTATGCAGAGGCGATCCGTCGAACAAGACCACACGGGCCCTATCTTCTAGCCGGATACTCGCTCGGAGCGGCATATGCCTACGAGGTTGCGAAGATCCTGGCAGACGCTGGCGAAATTGTGCAGGGACTGTTGATTGTGGACTTCAACATGGCTGCCTCTGTGGGCTTAGAACACAGAGAGCGAAAGCCAGTTCCGACAAACTTAAACGTGGGTGTTATGGAACAGGTTGGCTGGATGAACGGTATCCACAACGATGAGAAGAACTTCCATATTCCTCCCGCTCCGCCCAAAATCAAGTTTCACGCCCTGAGTGTATTTAAATCTTTGACACGGTACTTCCCCAAGCCCATGACACCCAGTCAGCGGCCTAGAAACACATATGCCCTTTGGGCTGGCGCCGGAATGGAGGACCTGCTCGGTCCAAGCAACGCTGGTTTCCTGCCTGAATTCGGCATCATTGATTGGCAGATGGGTTCTCGCAGAGAGAACAACGGCCCAGCGGGATGGGAAAACTTTATTGGTGGCCCGGTCAGATGCGCTACCGTGCCCTGTGACCATTTGTCCATTATGATGTCTACTGACTGGGTAAGTTTTCAATCGTGAGGTAAGATAATGATTTGCTAACTCGGGCATCAATAGGTTGGAACTACGGCAAACATCATCAAAGATCTGATCGAGGATGCACTCTCGAACCCTGGCACGCCCTGAACCCGGCCAGTGTTTTCTATCCATGAGAAGGGACGATTGTAATTACTTAAAGGACTTGTAAATGTTGTGAATATAAATAACTAGACTTAGACGATAGACACTTGCATACACAGTTAACAGCAATACAAAATAAGGCTGTACATACAGTACTAGCCGGAAAGCCTGAGCTATAATCCCAAAACCCACCAAAAATGGCCTTTTTGCCCTTCTAACACTTCAAAAGTTATCTATATTCCTACAACCTATATTATAATCCCTTTTAATATAAGATACTTTCGAAAGTAGATACCCTTTTACGTTTTTCAATTTTAATTAAAAGGTATAGAATATAAGGAGTATATCTACAAAATCAAGGAATTTTAAAAAATTCTACTTTTATTTTAATTTTATATACAAATTTAAACGAATTTCAAGAAAATCTAATATATTATATATATACAAGTAGTGCTAAATAACCATTTATAGTTAAAAAAGGGCAACATAGCGATTTTTGGTATGGTTTTGGATTATAGCTCAAACTTTCCGGCACCCACTGATAGTTCCTGTCGATGCGTTACTATAGCCCCAAATGCTGTTTACTATTTCGACGACAGAACACTAACTCGGTACATCCACGCCATCACAACGATCCCTATGGGGACGGACATAACGGTGACATATATTGATCCCACTATGGCGCGACAGGCGCGACAGGATAATCTAGGTAACTAGGGATTCAACTACACTTGCAGTACTTGCAATAATCATCCATCGCTAACAGCCGAATCTAATGCGCGCTTGGCGCAGATCGACTTATTGGTCAAGTTGCTTAAGACCCAACATAGTTATCATCATAGTACAGATGGGAAACGGGTAGCTATGGCCTTGACACTGATCGTTCTCATCGAGCAAGAGAGATTATATGCCGCGTTAGGAGAATCATATAAGTATGCTGCTCTTGCATATGTGGGTAGAACAACATTATTACCTCTTGCTCATGCGTCTGTGGCTGTTAAAATCTAGTTGGCCAATATCACACTCCGTGTGGATTTTGCGTAGAGGCCATCATGATGGTCAAAGGTAAGCAAAGGGTAAGAAAGCGAAGGAGAAGAAAACGAAGGACAAAAAGGCGTAGGTAAAGGAGCTCGACCAATCCGTATTATTTGCCGCCTTATAAGGTTATAGACACAGGGATATAAGAGGGAATTCGCAGAATATAGACCAAATTAGCTCCCAATTAACTCAGAGGCTCTCCCTATAGCCACATACTAGAGCAGACTGCCCCGGTACTCCTCGCGGCCGTTACTTATGTATAAAATTGGCATTAAACTTTTGAAGTGTTTACGTCGAGTTTTGCTATAGAATAGGCAATACACTTTTAGGGACATACTATAAAGCGACTTTTTTTATTGCCTTTGCACTTAAATAATATACACTAGCAATCTAGGAATATTATAAAAGTATATAAAACTATAACTCTTGTAAAAATTTTCATGAAGTATGAAAGGGTATATTTTTAAGTATTTTATTCGATTAATTCTAGGGGGCGTAAAGCGGTTGACTTTTGCGGTAAATTAGGCAATACGCATAGACTTTTAGGGACCCGCTATATAGTGGGTTGCGAATGCTTCTCGCAGACCGTAAAACACCTCTTGCTCTCTTACGGGTTCTCTTATATTTTCTCTCGTGGGTTCTCCCAGCTCTTTAGGCCCTGAAACACTTCTTGCGGACCCTGAAATCGCCGTTCGTTGTGGTACATTAAGTAAAAGTGTTATTACTATAGTAAGGGAGTTTTCAGAGCTTTAAGAGCTTTTCAAGAGCTTTTTAGGTACGCGTATTATTAGACCACTGCACGAAACCTTATTGCGAGAGTTGTGAAAGAATATAGTCTCCCCCCAGCTAGGCAAAGTTAATAGCACCCATACAAGTCCTAGGATCGGCGTATCACGTGGAGAGAAAGTAGCGGCACTAGGTCGAGTCGAACAGCATCTATTAAGAACCAATGAGGAGACAGTAGCACAAACCTTTTATATAAATTCAAATAACCAAGCATTTTCTTTGAAGACAACAATCGCTTTTGAGGCCGCATACGACGGCATTGCGTCTGAGTCGCTCTTGAAAAGAGCGGCCTGGACGCAAAGGCCAATATTTTGTCCTTGCACTCCACATCCGGGATAGGGAAGCATAGTTTCCTTGTTGAATAGTTGTCCTGGCTGATACCTTAGCACCTTGTAAAACTCTTCTTCATCAAGCTTCGTGTCGGCCTTTATTCTTAACGGATACTCAAATGCTTTCTGAATGTGTATGGGCGCATCCGTCTCCTGCCACGTGTCGGGAAGGCAGTTAAAGAGCGGACCTAGAATGGCAATAAGTCTAGCGGCAAGTTCCTTTGCGCCCTCGGTAACTGATCTACCTGTATCCGCTAATCAGTAGGAGTATTGCGATGTGGCTTTGAGCTACTTGCCACGCATTTTACAAGATACTCCAACTGCGGCTCGAGGAGAGATTCTCTCTCTCGGACCCATATCAAGATAGCCGATGTTGTCATGGCCTGTATAGCGATCCAAAGTCGGAATTTCAAAAGATGATCCATTGCCGGTGGGTTATAGCACGGCTTTATTGTTGTGTCCCAGCACTTGCCTACTAACTTCCGGAGCTCTTTCTGATCGGGTCTGATTCTCGGCTTAGATAACCATGCCTCGCTGTTTGGGTCTGTAATCTGCTGGACTTCGTTGGACATATAGGAATAGTTGTGAACGATAGTTGGCCCTTTGGTGTCACACTGTTCCTTCGCTTCTCGCAGAGAAGGATATAGGCGATCCTCTAGCACACGCTGGCAAGTAGATTCTTGCTGAAGTTGGCAATTCCGCTTCCAATACGCCGGGCTACCGCTATCTGAGGGACCTCGCTTCCGCTTGGCAGTTGGCCTTCCATTATCACTGCCCTGCATTGTTTTGTCATTGCCTAGCCTGCTGCCACGAAAAGGACCGCTCTTCCTGTCCGTCACTCTTCGACTCGGCTGTTCCAGCCCCTCATCCTCGATGCTTTGTTGCAGTGTATTGCAGTTCCAATCAACGCGGCTCCCTTCCTGTTCGTTGTCGTCCTCCGAGTCACAGAGCTACGCGTATTTACCAATGTAAAGACGAGAGAGAGGCCGGCGAGTTTCGGATTTACTGTGATTGAAGTCTTTTTCCACGCGTGCTTGGAATTACGGGCTCAATAGCCGAAGACCTCCGACCGCTCGGACGATGTAAGCTCTTTCTCCAAGGGTGTCTAACTTGTAGCGCTCTTTTAGAGTATTCCAGCTAATGTCGAGTAATAGAGCGCTTCCTGTGACTTTGTACTACCGGAGAACCTTCTCTAATTCTGCAATATCGGGAATCCAGGCCAAAGGAGGAGGGCGGCGGGGTAGATTGTAACAGAGCTCCTCTACCACGCGGTAACAGACCAGAGAAACGGATCTGCGATAGTATCTCCCAGCTGTATATTTGGTAATGGATTTATACTTGAGGTCTGCCAGAATGCGGCGCTGCTAAGAGCTTAGGGCGGCGCTGGTCGTGCTGCTCACCCTGCTTAGGTAAGGGCGGGTGATTGGGTGAGGCGGGTGCAGCTCCAGCAGGTTTCTGCCACTTAGCAAAAGACCCTGAGATGTTCGAGTTGGCATGGTGGCGCAGCGTTAGAAAATATCAATGAAGAATACGAGGTTATGGCCTTTGCCCCTTGCATCCCCTCGACTCTCGTGAATCGTCCCTGGTTTGGGTATCTAATCAGTGCCGCTAACCTGCATCGAGATCGGTCCGGTCTGCCCTTATAAGTGAAGTGGGCGATCGTCATACGCGTCGCATCTATCCACTGTGATACTATTGGTGACGATGAACCAGATATCCGGACGGAAGTACTTACCTACGTACCTAGGTAGGTTGCGCAACCAGCGCAACGATAAAATCTTTCCTTCCTCTCTCTCTCTCTCTCCTTATACACATCTAGATGTGTATAAGAGACAGCCATTAGCCAACCCACATTCGTTTCCTAAAGCTGCTGGTTATCTACCCAAATTGTCCTCCAGAGCGTCGTAGCCGCCAATATTACAACCAGGACTCTATCCTACCCGCGATATTGAAGAGGCCTACCACCACCCTGATAAGGATATATCGTTCGTTACACTGGCCAAGATGGCGAGCAGATACAACTATGAATCCCCTGACGGTTATGAGATGAATGGCCCGCCAGCTCCCAAGTACGAGGTCGACCGCGCCGGAACTCTGGCGCCAAGATGGTACGAGTACAAGCACTGGAATAGAAGAACCTGGATTGGAGTTGGTGCAGTGGTAGTACTGGTAGTGGTGATAATTGTTGCGACGGTCGCTGGGGTGGAGGTGGCCAAGAAGAACAATAGATATCCGGACTATTCGAAGTTGACTTATAAACTGAGCGATACATGTGGGCTTCTATCTTATGATATGCCTACTTATCTAAATACTAACATCGACGCAGATTCAGGAGAAAACTTCTTCGACCAGTTCGATTACTTCACCGGCTATGACCCTACTGGAGGGTTCGTCCACTATGTTCCAGCGGAGATGGCGAAACAATACAATCTAACCTATGCATCCCCTTCCTCCGCCATCGTCCGCGTCGACACCTCCGTAACGCCCGAAACGGTCCCAAACGCATCTACAGGTCGTTTCTCAGTTCGCATCACATCAAAGAAGCAATACGGAATCAACAACCTCTTCATCTTCGACGTATCACACACTCCCATCGGCTGTGGTACATGGCCTGCTCTTTGGCTCACCGACCCCGCAAACTGGCCAGAAAATGGCGAAATCGACGTCATGGAGGCCGTCAATGTTGTTTCCTCGGCGGCGAATCAGATTGCGCTACATACTTCCAGCGGGTGCAGTATGGGGGGCGTCAAGCGGAAGGAATCTGGGAATTCCCTCAGCAGCTCCTGTGTGAATTCTACAAACGGTAATGAAGGTTGTGGGGTTGATGCCGGGACCAATACCTTCGGAAAGGCGTTTAATGATCAAACCGGCGGTATCACGGCCATGGAGCTACGGAGTGCTGGTATCAGGGTGTGGACGTGGGCGCGCGCCAGCATTCCAGGTGATATCAGCAGCGGCAACCCCGATCCGAGTACCTGGGGTGAAGCCACTGCTGATTACCCAAATACGAAGTGCAACATTGACAATCATTTCCGGAACCAGAGTATTATCGCCAATATCAATCTATGTGGAAGTTGGGCTGGGGATACGAATGTGTATTCGAAAACTTGTGAGTCGCCTCCTCTTTCCTCTGATCAACCCAAACTTCTCGTTCTTCTCTTGTATCCTTCATCATTAGAGTTAAATGGTGGAGATAGAAGGATGGAACTCGAACTAAATAAGCTAATCACAAAATTCATACAGGCTCCGGAGACTGCAAAGACAATGTTGCCAATAATCCGACCGCGTTCAAGGACGCGTACTGGGAATTCGGCTCATTCCACGTCTACTCTGCTGCAGCATAATCGTCCTCCCTTACTTGCCTAGCCTGTCTCTCTTTTCACATGGAAAAATTGCAACATAGCCGAAATTAAAGTGACCTTCTCCATTTTTCCTTTTGGCGTTGGGTAATTTTCATGCGGATGGACACTATATAATTGGGACTAGGGAGGATCATTAACGAAAGGATAGACCCCACGGCGTTTTTTGATGTCACGTTTTGGAAAGAACCTGTTGGTTCATACTGGTAGTGCCTGTTAACGAGTATTCAACGAAGACTTCTTGTGAAGTGCCTGCGAAGGAAGGGGTGGGGTAATCAGTACTGCTATTTATATACCATAGCACGGGTATTTGCCGTCTATAGGAAAAGCATAATCCGAATAGTGACGTGAAGGGTGCTCGCAATCCGGAAGTTACGTTGTGGGTTTTGTGGATGAAAAGGGGAAGTGAGCGTTGAGGATGAATCAATCCTCTTCCATTTCCTGTACTTATTATAATATAACACAATGTAACAGGAAAACATTGTAGCAATAGTCGATGTTATCAACCCATCTTGCTGACCTCCTTTCGATCAACGTAATGCAAGCTAGAAGTCATTGGGGAAATTGTAGATATAAAGGGTTAGCAAAAGGAGATGAGGCCCATGAAAATCCATTCGCGTGCTATATGCAAACAGACAGCAAGACTCAGTTCAAGGCTAAAGAGCAGGAAAATGCATAAGAGCAATGTTACATTCATTGCAACCAGCATGAATGTAATTGTTTGTTTGCACGGCGTGTATACTATAGAGGTTTCAATATGCCTAGCACATATGTCCTGGTTTCATATCCATACATGCTCAACGCCATGTCCCATGCATTAGCCCACCCGCGGAAGGATAATTTAATCTTCATCCTCATCTATCCGCGCCCTCTTACTCGCCCTGTCCTCCTCCCCGGCCTGCAGTCCGAATTCTCTTTTACTACTGCTCCCACTCTCCCCAACGTTGCTTAGGAACTCGTCAACGTTAAACACATCGCCAGTATCCTTCTCAAACTGCACAGGTCCCTCTCGCGCCTATAGTGGCACATAAATTAGCACCGTCCTTGTCCCAAACACCTAAATAGGTAAAGTAGGGATTAAAAACTTACCTCGACATCACCACTCCCCTTAAACGTCCCCTTACCAAGCGCATCTGCAAACCGACTACTCTTCTGAATCTTCCCCATCTCTGCCTCCGCCGCCTCATCATCATCCTCATCCATATTCTGTCTCGGGCGATATATGCTATTAATAGCATCATGCGCCTGGAATAATGGTTTATCATACGCCTGATCTTCATTGAATCCCGAGTCAAAACCGCTTGTTCGGTTGAAGAGTCGAGAATCAAACATGCCCTCAGAAGACTGTGTGGGCTTTGCTAGACCCAGAGCGACCTTTTCGGAGATGTCGCGGTTTTGGTCGCGGGCCATCATTTGAATTCTTCGCTCGGTGCCCATACGGTTTTGTCTCATTTTTCGTTCTTCGTCCCGCTGCTTCTCCTGACGCATCTTCACTCGTTCTCGGATCCCCTCCTCGTCCTCGCTGTCAGATCTTTCGGATTCCGAATAACTATAGCTGCCGGATCGGGACCTTGATGTTCGTGACCCTCGTCTCCCAGACCCAGCTGCGGCTCTGTCCTCCCGCGCCTTTTGTGCTAGCATTCGAAGATGATCCTCTTTTTGAGCCTTCTCTTTTTCCGCCAACCTCTGTTGCATTTGCGCTCTCTGCTTGACCTCCTCTCTCGCATGCCTATCAGCTGTGAAAAGGGCTTCAGCAAACTGGGCGAATTTATCGTTTATGGTAACATCTTGTAATCCTCTTCCATCGGCAGCTAATCGCTTATCCAGGGGCACCGTGTAACCCTTGGGATTCTTCCAATTCGAAACTGGTGGAGGAATCTTCCAAGCCTCCTGGTCCTCCGCGGTTAACTTCCTTGGTGGTGAGTGCATAACGGGGGGTGGCGGACTCGGTGGACCTCGTGGAATTTTCTTATGTTTGAATTTCGGTGGCTCCATGGGATCCACCTGTCTCTCGACGATCTTCATAATTCGATCTTTCTTCCTCGTCGTATCTCCCATCTGGTTTGCAGGTGTATATCGAACAAAAGTCGGCTCCTTCCTATTACCCACATTGACATTCTTGGGTTTCTGCGCAGCCACCGCACCACTAACCAGCTTTGCAAGCGCATCTTTCGTTCTCTCCGTCGAGGCAGCAACTTCATCTTCATTCGGCCGATCAAGATTAATGTCGCCCGCATCGGCGCGCTGTCGAAGCGGTATTAGATCTTTGAATGACGCATGAACTATCCGCTGGTCGCTATGGCCTTGTCGCGCAATAGCATCGTATTTAACCTTCCCCTCGGCATTAACTTGGACAGCCAGCGCCGTGCTGGAACTATTCCCCTTGCGTCCCATATCTAGAGGATACTGTGCGACTGGGATTTCTGGAAACGCCCCTCCATCTCCGTAGTCTTCCTGTGATCGTGGTCGCCATCCCGCTCGCTGCCCATATGGAGGAGGTCCGGTTTTCTGCAAAATCCCATTAGTATCTCCTTCTCCGCGCAGTATGAACAATTGCCTAACCCGTAATACGATTTGAGAGTCACTTAAGGCTCCTGCTCCTAAAATTCGAGGTCCTCTCTGTTGCGCATGCTGTGGAATCTCCTCTTCCTCACCGGTGTATTTAGGTTTAGGCAGCGCCCGTGACAAGGATGCCGCTATTGAAGTCATATTGAAGGTGTTGTTGACGGAGGACAAGACAAGGTGAGCTTTTTGACGTGACGACTGTATCGTTGAAACCAAATTATCGCGATCTAAACCTGGTCGTAAAGCTAGACGAGGTGGGACTAGCGCGGTGGCGCGTATGTGTCCTTGAGAGGCCCAGAATATGATTCCAACAGCTCGATAACCAATGCCATAACACTCGTGGATAATATTTACAAATAGATTAGGGTGATTTGAATGGGGTCACTATTCACAGGGCAGGAAAATTTTGAAAAGTCTTCTTCATTTGATTTTTGGGGTCATTATATAAAAATACATCGAAAAGTCCAGACTCCACTGCCATGGTAACTTCCCAAAGAACGCTCGACGCTGTGAACTCCCATAATTCACACATAGCCCTTTCTTGCGCCCTTTGAATATGGATTAGCAACATGTACCCCGCTGCCAAAACCAATGGCAAGGTTTGGGTACAACATACCTGGAAGAAGAACCGGACAATAAACACTTGTAACCCAGCCATGCAAACCATCATCAAGCTCTCGATAACACTGAAGTTAAATATCCGTCTCTCAGTGCTCCGCACTGTGCTGAAATTGCGGTTTTCTCTCGTGCGGAAGTATTTCTGGTTTCGCGTGATAGTAGAGAGCTGGCCTGAGAGCTTGAAGATGGATTCCTCCAGAGCAGATGTCTGTTCTGGTGATGTGCCTTGTTTCGCTGGTAGTGCTGCGCGTTGTTCGTGCTCGACCTATTTGTACAACGCAAAGGGTAAGATGTCAGCGTCTGCTTTGGATGGAAAGGGAGGGTTGAGCTGGCGCGAAGGGACCACGTACAGCTATTTCAAAGTCGACATATTTCTCCGCGAAAGTACTCATCTCGTTATTGAAGCAGAATCTGTACTCCCCAGTCTCGGTCGCCGTGAAGACGAAGTCGCCCTGTCGCTCCTTTTCTCCATCCATGATGATATGGTTATTCGGTCCCATCACTTCGTAATCGACATCGAAAGAACCACCTGCTTGGACCTACACACCCCCATCAATTAGCACGATTCCAAAAGTCCGGTATGTGTATGGATATGTATGGAACTGCATACAGCGAAATAAAATGCAACCTTCGCAGCTGGTCTCTCGACGTCAGCGAAGAAGCACGCCTTCTCATTCGCTTCGAGCCTGTACGTGAGCGCTGTCGCAGACACCAGTGAGGAGAGGCATGCCAGGAGGCTGCATGAAAGAGTCGAGAGCTTCATGGCGACGTTGTGTTACCAGGAAGAATGGCAGATGGTAGCTGGGTATCAAGATCTCACTGTTCGATAAAAGACAACTTTCGAAGTCGCGAACTCGCGAAAGGGGAAATGCAAGCGAGAAGTGGATTTCAGGGGTTGAGAAACACGACACGACCGTGATTTAGCACGTGAAGTGGCTCTAGTACTACCTAGGTGTGTCATAAATTTTATAAATTCCTACAATCTACCACCCTGACTCTAATTCCAGACCTAGATATCCTTCTCTAATCACTATATCCGGACATATACGATATTATAGTCTTCATTGCCTATCGTGAGCTACTCAAATCAAGCTCGTCTGTATGCCGAGTACAATCCCGTACTTGCAACTTTTATGCTCCAACTCCTACAATTCTCACTCCCCAGAGTATAATTAAAATGTTATCGTCGGCGTACTTAATCTAGTGATATCATCAAATAGTACTTTTCATCATACTCTGACATGTATACCAACTCAAGCCCTGATCACCCGCCCCTGCTTGCCTAATCAAACTGCACGAGTACTACCCCCTCAGCTTCTGGAATATTACACTAGAATAACCGGACAAGCATGGATGTTCGGCTCGATTGCTACTATAAATGAGTGCCACTCGAGGAGATTTTAGTTCTGCTTTAAAAACTAGCGATGTATATCCCATGGCTTCAATGCTATGCTGTATATGGATTCTTGCCACTACCAGCCTGGCCATGACGATGTAAGTAATCTCTCCCTCCGTCTAGCGCACCCATCCCAGGCATTTTGCCCCAAACGGCGACTGTCTCACCGCCCGCAAACACCATCCACTGTAGCGCCATCATATCGTAACATACAAAATCCTGCCAGCCATGCTCAAAAGCAAATGCGCCGCCTAAGGTCTACCTCAGGAATAGATCACCAGCGCCGTTTCGAATAACCCGCGTTCTATCAACATGGTCAAGGCCCAGCATGTCATCATCTTGAGTCGCCACATCCCACATCACGTCGTCTACTTCGAGTCAGCTCCAGCTTTTGATACAAAGGAGAAGGAGGCTTACCGTCTGAGAGATAAATAGGTTTCGAATACGAGCTTCTTTTCACCACAGCAAACTTGATCTTTTCAAAGTTCTTGCCCTTAATACCAAGTCGTTTCTCGAGTCTTTTCTTCGTATCCGAGAACTTTTCGCCCTATCAAAAGTGTTAGATTAAAAATCGAAGAGCAGTTGAACTTCTGTACTCACTTCCATGATGCGGAATTTGAATGGTATCCCATGGGCTTTGTTGGGCTCGTTCTGGAAATGGAACGCGGGGATGAACTGAGTCCCTGCCGCATTCAGATCATCTTCTGGAATTCGTTCCGCAATTAGCTGAACGTAATCTGTGATACTCATAACGGCGTAAGTTCGCGGTAATTCCTTGTGTAGTTTATTGCTGTGGGTTTCGTAAACGCGGATAGGGCCGGCCGTGGTTTCATCTTCAAGCTGCGCTTTCTTGATGAGCGCAGCGATGAGATCGTCCACATTGCCATTCTTGGGGACAAGGACATCATATTGGTCCTGCAATAAAAATTAGCTTTGAATATCTCATGAAGAGTTTGACCTACCTCTTTTGTAATCCCTTCACTAAGCCATATTACTTTCAAGGACTTCTTTGTGTCTAATTCTGACAGACTGATGTCCAGAATTTCGAAGTAGAGCGCATCAGCTCTTTGGTTATTATTGCTGAAAGTGCTATATGCTGGATTAAGAATGGTTTGTAGAGTCTGACTTGGACCACGTTTGACAGAGGCTTTGGCATTTCCAGTCGTAGCGTTCACGGTCCAAAACCGAAGATGAGTTGGATCGACGCCTAATTTATCACCAACTTTTGCAGCAACCTGATCATAACTGTGTTTGGCACTAAGCACGAGGCTGAATGGGTCGTACTCTTCAGGGTTCGCGTTTCTCGTTGGATGAGCATGGAATCGAACTTGCCGCCTATGGACAAGGAAGTCGTAGAACAAGCGAGCGTCATCGACCCGATCCGAATGGGTGTTTTTGGGGCTCCTATCACTGTCAGTAATGGCTATTGATCGAGGAAATGAGACGGACTCTCGGTCGGATTCTGGACTCTTGGTATCAGGAGCCTTTTGGAAGCATATTATGTCGCCATCCTGAATCTCAGCTGCCTTTAGAGATTGCTTGGCCTTCATAGGTTCTATCATATTGGGCTTGATCTCCTAAGACACTATTAGATTACTTCCTTTTGAATCATATATCGAGCACCTACCTCAAAAATCCTCAGTTGAAGTTTGTCGCCACTAGGTAATCTCTCTGGCCAGCCCATCTTTTTAAGAATCACAGGGACAAGGTCCTCGACCTTCTTCTCCCTACTGATATAGATGTGACCAGCACCACTTAGTTGTTGAGCGTCAGCGTCAAACCATTTTAAAAAGAGAAGTATCAGGTCATTTTTATGGATGACTCCATTGGAGATAACCGGTTGACCCGGCCATATCCCCTCTCCCTCGGAATTGACATCTTCTGCAAGCTCTGCCCATAATCGCAACTCCCCTGCTTTGGTTCCCAGATGTCTTTGGTGGACCTCTTCGATGGACATATTTGAATCGCTAACAGGGGCGTCCGGCCGAGTCGTCTTGTTTTGACGGTTGACCATGCACCAAAGCCGTAGCCGTCTTGGATCGACGTTGGTGTCTTCCCCAACTTTTTCTGCCAAGTCTCGTATGGTTGATTTCCGAAGCAGGCGATAAGATTTGGGTGCTGCTGAATCCTCGGGGCTTACATCGAAGTTACATATATCTGTTCCGCCATGCGCCTTGTAAGTATCCTCGGTGATAACTTTGACAGAAAGATAAAGGTGTTGCTCTTCCCGCTCCTTCCTGCGTGCCTCTCGATAGGCTGCTTCTTCATCAAGTCTTCGTTCTAGAGAAAAGTTAGCAATATCAATGGGGCCGAGAAATAGAAGACATACGGAGATGTGCGGGCGTATCCTCCTTGGCTACCGGAAGTAGAACTTCTTCTAACCGCGTTTGGCGGATGTAAACCAGCATATAAGCGCTGTTCTGACGCATAATAGGCGTCGAATTCTTCGATAGTTGAGTTTGCCCATTTACGATATATTCACCCCCATAGTTGTCTTCAAGAACTTCTCGCAGCGTAGCTTTTGTAACCTTATCATCATCATACTTGTAGAACCAGCCATCCTTGTTCGGCTTGATGAACGCATAATAATGGCCAGCATTGAGATCCCCACTGTGCACAAGGACGCCGTGAAGCTGGTAAACCCATGGCTCGGTCAAATCAGCTTCCTGGCACAGATAAGGTGTTGCGTCAAAGGTCTCGGGAAATTCATAACGGTCGTTTATTTTCATCATAGCATCATGGTCGATGTCGTATTGAAAGCGTTTGAGCTGTAGATGAAGCACTTCTGGGAAGCTCTCAAAAACGACACCTTTCCTCGCATCTTGGAGCTTGAACTGGTCGCCCGCAAAATATTGGTTTTCGCCGTCCATCGTCTCAACCTGGATATAATCCTTGAAACTCTCTTCGATAGTTTTGTTTCCACTGACGTTTAATTGAATGTCCCAGAAATCTTCCACTCGGCGCGATTCGTACTCAACGTTAATACAGGATATGTATGTTCGAACCTTGCCGCAGAAAAGCTTGGGTAGAACGTTCTCGGCGTCCGTGCCTTTCATCTTTTCTTCCATCCGTTCCATAAGTTTTCGGGAAAGTTCTTGTACATCCTGCTGCTCGAAAATGTGCTTCGTCTCCCAGCCAAAGGACTTGGTGAGTTCATTCGTTCCCACAGCATTATTGGATGTTTGGAGTTGATAGAAAAGCCGTTGAAGGGCATAGGCGGAGTTTTGAAGAGTTTCTTCATCTTGTGTTGGAATTTGATATACAGCCTATGGCATGGTCAGCATATGACCTGTGCCATGTTCCATGGAAACCCACTTTTCGGAATGCGTTAGTAAAATACAGCGACTGGATGAGCGAGTTCAGGTAGCACGTAGCTCCTTGGTTCTTAAGCCCAACGTAGCCAGTCTCCTTTTTCGAATCGTAATTCTGAAAGTTGTGCCATAAAACTCCAGTCTCATCTTTTACTACCCTGACGTATGCTGTCATATTTGCAGCATCGTCCTCCACCAACAAGCGACCCGATGAGTCCCAAGGAGTGTTCCATAGTTTTCTCAATTCAACAAATTTAGTAAAGCCCCAATCGCCTTCTTCCTTTGTAAACCGGTGGTGTGCGGTATGGTGGGTGAATATTTCGGGTGCATTTGGATTCCAGAGGACAAGACCAAACTGCACACAGCAGACATAGTCATCCGGCGGTTCGCCGTCTGGGAATCCTTGTTCTAGGTAGAAAGATGTGTG
This sequence comes from Venustampulla echinocandica, assembly GCF_003357145.1. Lineage (NCBI taxonomy): Eukaryota > Fungi > Ascomycota > Leotiomycetes > Helotiales > Pleuroascaceae > Venustampulla > Venustampulla echinocandica. Next base: position 2,882,091 of record NW_022474205.1, on the reverse strand, counting down.
GTCGACATTGTTACCAAATGGGAACATGAGAACACGCCTAGATCTGTCAGTAGAGAGACGGTAGACGTAACAGATCGGATATTATGCCACAGCCTTACCAAGGAAACCCTCCAACTTCAAAGACAGGGCCATGTTCCCTTCGCGGGGCGTTCCTCCATTGTTCTATATGCCAGGTATGGTGGCCTTCTGCTAGCGCCGGCGGATCCTCTGGCAGCGGAGGAAGTACAAAATCGCTCATGGCCTCATCTAACCCAACGTTAGTCAACTGAAGTATATCATATGACGAGTAGGCTGCTGGCATCTGTTGGAATAAACGTACAGTTATCTGCGCGCAGACTCGACTCGGCATCGCTGTCTGGGTTTATGATGGCGACATCGTCTTTCTCGTTCTCAGGGTCGACGAGCAGGTCGTCGGAATCGACAAGCATGTCATTGGGGGAGTCTATGCTTTCACTAAAGGCCTGCATTGGCAGATCGAAAATGTTAGCACCTGGATAGTTAAAAAAATCCTCTGAGCAGAGGATGATTCAGGTCTGAAATGGAATCCATTCTTGGTAATTTCGCTATAAGAGTCCAAGATGAAGAGCGACGCCGAGTAACAGACGGGGCAGGCGGGAGCTCGTTGTGATTGAAGTGGATGGGTTGCTTACAGGATTCATCGTTGCAGCTCCGGGTATGCCTTCCCAAGAAGCAGAGGCAAAGTCAATGGGAAGAGAAGGCGCAAGGACGAGGAAGAGGGACGCGGAGGTTGCTTCCGTGAGTACAGGTTGGCAGGCGCAGTCGCAGTCGCAGTCTTGGTCTCGATCTCAGTCATCCAGCATTAAGGCGATGGATTTTGAGTTCTATGCGGATGCAGATGCGGATGCGGGACCTCGCTCGCTTCAAGCCAACAGACGGACCCAATGAGATATGACGTTGTCCGCGGTACGCTAAATGGGCAGAGGGAGACAACCTTGTCAACAACAGTGTTTTGATGAAGAAGGCAAGTTGCAAATGAAGAGCGAGAGGTGAGCAAAGCAGAGCAGAGCTAGAGCTAATGCTGTAAGCAACTATGTTTGTGTCTATCGCTGCCCTCAAAAGAACAAGGCTCCAGGTTGGCCTGATTGTGTGTTCTGTCGGAAGCGCTCGGCTTGTGACAATGCTATTCTCAAACGCGTGGCTATTGTCCTCGGGCGGCACAAAGATCAAAGGCGATGTGGAGGACGACGAGATGATGCTTTTAGGAGGCGCAACAAAAGATAGTAGCTTGTACGAAGTATGCTGTTAGCACCTGTAAATGTAGATGTGGATGTGGATGCGAATGGTAGACTCGAGGATAATTTTGTTGCATGGGTTTGATCGCGTTGTTATAATCATCAAACTCGCGGAGAATCACGCGTTTATGTTTATCCTCCATATTTGGCAGTTCTGAGCTTCTTTAAACCATCTTAACCACGTATCGGAATAGGGCGGTGAAAGGGTTTTATTTTGCTCAACACACTATCAGAAAAGGGCTGATTGCACATCGCTGCAAATGCTAATGGGTATTGCAGAGCAGAGAACTAAAGACTCGAATTCATGGGGATATCTCTGCGTAACGCTGGACAACAATGGCTCTCAAAGCCCAAAGGGAGACAATCTGTAATACAATTAACACCTCGCACCTCCAGCAAAGCCATCCGACCGCACTAGACATTCATTATTACTTTGCAAACACACCCAAATACTACTTCTCCTCAGCAGGTTCCTTAGCAGGTTCCTCGGCAGTCTCCTTAACAGGCTCCACTGAAGGCTCTGTAGTAGGTGCCGCCGTAGGTTCTTCAGCAGGCTCCTTAGCGGGCTCCTTAGCAGGTTCCTTAGCAGGCTCCTCAGCAGCCACCTCAGAGTATTTAACGGTCAGTCCCTCCTTGATATCATTTCCTTTCCCACCATAAGTCTTTGGGAGTTCCTGCCCAAGCGCCGGGAGCCCGCCCGCCAAACTGCTTGCATAACTCAAAGGATGGAATTTCTTGATGGTCTCCGGGCTCAGGAAGACCTTCAGCGCAGTAAACACCCAGCCCATAAGTAACGGGACGTTCACGAAGAACTTCTCCTTCAAGAGCTCTGGATACGCCATGCTGAATGTCGCGATGGTCTGTTTGGAGGCGGCCCGAATGGCGGGATCCATACGGAGGAAGCTGACATTGAGATAGTCGTGGACTTGAATCATACGATAAGGATCTTCGCCGTTCTCTGGGATCCTTTCTGTTGCGGAGGGCAGATCGAGCTGCTTGACCGATAATTCCATAAGGGCAGATCGCCATTTGATAAATCTAAGATATCAATTAATACGGACAAGCGCTATCATAATTCAGGAATAGGACTCACTCCTCAACATTCCCGAAGGTTTCCTTGTTGTCCTTGACAATACCATAGATATTCCAAGTCACAATTTCCTTGCCATGTTTATCTGATTTCGGATACACCGTAACATATCCAAGCTCCCCGAACTTGCTCTTGTCAAACTCGACTTCCTCCAGGAGTTGCCTTGGGTCCATGGCCTTTCTCCATTTCAGGGCTTCGATCAATTGTGCTTTTGCTTTGGTGACATCCTTAGTGTTGGCCCTCAGGAACTTTTCGAGGACAATGGAGGTCGGAACATGGGAGTCATCAGAGAGTTCAACACCCCATATTTCCTTGTGATCTGCTTCCTTAAGGATGAAAGGCAGTTCTGAAAAGAGTTTAGACAAAGGTGTCTCGACAGGCGCCGCGACGGGGGTTTCGGCATTAGCTGGAGCTACGGGGGCCACTGGTGCAGCTTCGGAGGTTGCTAGTTTGGACTCTTCAGCAGCTATTTTGGGTTCTTCAGCAGCTGCTTTGGGCTCGTCGGTGGCCGCTTTGGGCTCCTCAACGGCCTGTGTGAGCTCCTCAACGGCTGGTTTGGATGCTTCCACTTCAGTAACTGGAGTGACGGCTGGTGCCGCAGTGGTTGCAGGTTCAGCGCTCATTTTGACTGTGTTCAATGGGTATCTTTGTGGTGGTTGTTATGGGTCGATTTCGTGAGGTTTGAAGCTATCCTTGAAACTCGTGGATGTATTAACCGTGGACAGCTATTTATTTATTTCTCGACAGAAGATGCTTGTGACTCGCCGAGCCCCAGGGTCTCGACCGATCTCGGAACCCACCTTGGGGTAAGTTAACCAACCTTACTTCATGGCCTACGTACTTCGTGCTTGATGTTTGCCATATTCGCGCAACACGTCGACTTTACATCTGTTGATATATGTTTTCTGTACATAGCTCAGCTATTCGCTCCAATTCCTGGTCTCGCCTTTTCGTTTCAAGCACAATCCAGAAGCCGGTAGGGGTGAGGATCGCAGGATTGGCCCCGCTGCGACTACGAACGACGATCCGCGCCGTTGTCCCCCGCATGGATTGACGGAACATCGTACTTCAAACCTCAATTGCCTCGAGACCTTAATAATATCTTCATATGCGTATGGAATCGCCGGGATGCTGCGCTCCTGTTCGCAGAATGGGCAACGGGTAGTGGGGCTATCCGCTGGATATGGCTCTGGCGTGAACGGGTTGTCATGCCATGTACGGTTTACTCATGGCCCTCCGCCCTGGCGGCCAGCTTATTCCCTAGACCAGTAGGCCTCTAAACACATAACTTTTGTGATTGTAGCTAAGTTGGATTAGATGGGTTGCAAGGGAAGCTCGACCTATAAGCCTCAGACAGCTCATGGTGTTTGGTCGAACCTTGACTGAGTCACGACTAATAAGCTCTGCCAATTATGTCCGAACAGAGCTGCCCGCCCGGTAGGGACCCCGATTGATTTGCTTCCATCCTATCGACTGACAGGAACCATAGGCTGGCCCATCGAATTCGAGATATGCAAACGCTGCCCTACGTCGTTGTCACGAACCCGCATATCAGCCAAGTATATGAACTATACCTCAAGGCATTTGAGAGTCTGCGACGTGTACCAGAGATCAAAACATTGGAAGATAATGCGGAATTTTGCGAGAAGATTGGTGAGAAGTTGCAAGAGCATCTGACTGTGATCCCAAAGTTGGCAATGGGTGTGCTGGAGTGTAGAGATCTTATGAAGCCAGAAGATATGGACAAATTTATGAACACCGTCTTACGTTCCGTACGGTACCCTTTCCCCTTGCCTATGCGATTACGAACTGATATTTAGCTTATAGCGGATATCTCGCCGCGTAATAGCAGAGCAGCATATCGCCCTCACAGAAACGTTCCACCACCCACGCCACCCCCCTGATGCCCAGCCCCGAGACAGCGAATTCGTTGGCGAAGTCCTGGTCAAATGCAATGCTAAAGAAGTCGTAACACGCTGCGGTCATGAAGTAGCGGCTCTTGCATCCGCCGCGTACGGATCATCCACTTTATTACCCGAAATCAAACTATCTGGCCATTTACATGCCACATTCCCTTATATACTGAGCCATCTTGAGTATATAATTGGAGAGCTATTAAGAAATTCCATTCAAGCTATCGTGGAAAGACAGAGGGCCAAACCAATCCAAACAGAACGACCACCGCCCATAGAAGTCACCATCTGCGAGGCTCCACAGCATGTCATTATTCGAGTCTCTGACCAAGGCGGTGGTATCCCGAGGGATATCTTGCCACATATATGGTCATTCAGCAAGGGACCACGCAGCCGTGAACTCCTGGAAAACTTAAACCAGGTCCCAAAAATCGCTGCCACATTTCAAGAGCTGCGAGTAGAGGATCAACAGCTACCCGAGGCGACTGAAGCCACCCCCCACGCTTCACCATATTTGGGAATTGGAGCCAAAACCCACGCGGCCACAGAGAAGCTGGCCAGTCTATCTTCCCACCAAGGCCCCGGAACGGTACGGGAGAGTTCCTTAGCCACATTGACCAGTCGACCACCAAATCTAAGACTTGGAATGGGCTTGCCCTTGAGCAGAGTATACGCAGAATATTGGGCTGGTAGTTTGGAGTTACATAGTCTTGAAGGATACGGAGTCGATGCATTTTTGCAAATCAGTAAATTGGGCAATAGGAACGAGCAATTAACCATGCGGGCCAGCATGGATGCTGTTTGAGATACGCCCGGAAACTTTTGGGTCATCAAATTCTATAATATTTATCATTTCTTTGGGGAGAAAGGGAGGTCTTGGAGGAACATGAATTATATCGTGGCTAAAAACTAAGAACAATAAGCCCACGAAGCTGGCTAGCTGGGAATTAAGCTACCCTGCGGCTTGGACATTCGGAACTGATAGGTAGCCGGAACTGAAAGAAGAAAAGTGCTGCCTTGACCTGCGCATAACACTCCCGTAACACCATCGTCCATCCTTGCACCTTTTGATCTGTCCACTACATCCCCCCCCTTGGACATCTTCTGCATCTACACTCGAGGTATCATTTAACGACGACCATGGCTGCGAACGGCACTTCCTTGCATCTGCTCAAGCTCCTGCTCCAAGGACTTGATAGCAGCATGGGTGCTTTCCAAATCCTTGTTCAAGCGATCACGCTCATTGATGAGCTTCTCCTCCCATTGTCTGAAACGCTGCTCCTCAATCTTGACCTGCTCGGTGAATCTCTTTCGTAGACTTTCTTCCTCTTCCTTGAACTTGGGGTTGTCGAGCTTTCTGGGTCTTGCCTCGCCGAATTTGCGGGTCTCCATCTGCTGGGCGCGATAGGCTTCGTAGTGTGCCTCTTCCGTGGTGTGGATGAGGTCCAACATGTGGGTTCGGATAAGAATGGAGCGGAGCTTCTTGAAGTCGCAGTGGTCTTCGTTCTCGACTTCCGCAACACCCCAGGAGTATTGACGACCCTTTACGATACGTCCATCGCTGGTCTTGACATCCTTCTCCGAGCCGATGACGGCGAATGGCATAGCGGCCATGAGGCTTCGTGCGTGTGCCGCGGCAGCTTCATCGTCCTCCTCGATAGGTGGCGTGTAGATCTTAATGCCTTGCGCCTCGATAACAGCCCGGATCTAGAAAATGTCAGACGTGTGCTACTCACCGCCTCTGAAGACAACTTACCCTTTGCTTAAAGCGAGCGAGATCAGCTGGGCTGAGGGTATCCGCCTTTGCAACAACTGGAATCAAGTTGACTCTGGAGCTCAATCTCTTCATAACCTCAATATCCAGAGGCTTCAGTGTGTGTCCAGTAGGTCTGACGAAGTACAGGCATGCATGAACACGGAGGTCGATCTTGTCAACTCGGCGAGGTTGTTGCTCTTGAAGCATATATGACTCATGCTGGTCATCCAAGAACTCGATGATTGGCATCCACGAGTCGCGGTTGTTGACATAGTCTCCAAAGCCGGGGGTATCAATAACGGTGAGACGGACTGTGGAACTATTAGCGACCGTAGGTTCTGTTAATGAGCGCCGATCTAGGAAGCGTACCTTTGAAGAATTTCTCTTCCAACTCAGCTTTTGTGATCTCAATTTCCACGGTCTTATCGACCTGCTTGGCATGTCGGCGTTTGTGGTCGGCGTAGTTCTTGATTGTTGTTGAGAAGAGGGTGTTGATAAATGTCGTCTTTCCTAATCCCGATTCACCCGCAACCTAAATAGTTAGCAAATGACCGCCATGTTGAATCTCAGCTTCGCGGTTACCCACCATAATCGTGAAAGCAGCTCCTCTCTTTGCGACAATCTTGTGACGCTGGTTTGGTAAATTGGCAATCCCAATTGGGGACGCGCTTTCTGCGGTTGGAGGAGCCATTGTGAGCGTGTATAAAGCGCTTCTTTCCTGTCAACCAAACTCCAATTCTGACGTCTGTACGTAGTAGGTATGTCGAAAAGCGATCGCGTTGTGCAGGAGCAGTTGGTAGTTGTATTATGGTCGTGATCGTTCTCATTCAGGAGACTTCGCTTCAAGGGGTGTGGAGGGAAATTCGCATCTCCCCCTGAAGGTCCCCAGAACACGCTAAAATGGTTAGCGTCTGAGCCGGATTAAAGAAGACCCGACAGCTCCGAGAATTCGACAAAATCATCGATAGCGATAAAAAAAGTTAGTTTGATAGACGAAGCAGATACGCAACGGCAATGTCAACCCAACGGTGACAATGAAGACGGAGTTTAAGGTATGCCTGCCGCATGACTATTACCATTGTTTATACTGATTTGCTTATTAGTTCTCCAACCTTTTAGGGACTGTCTACAGCCAGGGAAACCTGCTTTTCAGTCCAGATGGCACTTGCCTCTTTTCGCCGGTAGGAAACAGGGTCACGGTTTTCGACCTCGTAAAGTATAGACCCTAGATACAATCCTATGGAATTTTATCTAACTATTACCAGCAATAAATCGCATACTCTTCCTTTCGCACATCGAAAGAATATCGCAAGAATCGGCCTTACACCGCGGGGTAATCTGCTCCTCTCAGTTGATGAAGATGGCCGAGCGATCCTAACGAATGTTCCGCGGAGGGTTGTCTTGCATCATTTCTCATTCAAATCACCGGTCTCCGCACTTGCTTTTTCTCCCTCTGGACGCCATATTGCTGTGGGAGTTGGACGGCATATAGAAATATGGCATACGCCCTCAACACCGGATCAAAGTCCGGATGGAGAGTTGGAGTTTGCGCCGTTTGTGCGCCATAGGGTATTTGCGGGCCATTTCGATACGGTGACAAATTTACAGTGGTCAGGGGATTCTCTCTTTCTTTTAAGTTCCGCCAAAGATCTCACTGCGCGGATATGGAGTTTGGATCCCACACCTGGATTTGTGCCAACCACACTGGCAGGACATAGAGAAGGCGTGATAGGCGCGTATTTCTCAGAAGACCAGGAGACGATATACACTATTAGTAGAGATGGAGCGGTGTTCCAATGGAACTATCTAGGTCGGCCAAAGGCGTCGGAGGCTGACGATGAAATGGAAGAGGACGGCAATGACGAAAGATGGAGGATTACAGAACGCCATTACTTTATGCAGACCAATGCAAAGGTAAAGTGCTGTGTTTTCCACCCAGAGTCTAAGTTATTAGTCGCCGGGTTCTCGAATGGAGTATTTGGTCTCTACGAAATGCCGGAATTCAACATGATACATACTCTCAGTATATCTCAAAATGACATCGATTTCGTCACGATCAACAAGACAGGAGAATGGTTAGCTTTTGGAGCCTCCAAACTGGGCCAACTTTTGGTCTGGGAATGGCAGTCAGAATCATATATTCTCAAGCAACAGGGACATTTCGATTCGATGAATGCCTTGACTTACTCGCCAGACGGACAGAGAGTTGTTACCACCGCAGACGATGGAAAGATCAAAGTCTGGGATGTCAACTCGGGATTCTGCATCGTGACTTTCACAGAGCATTCGAGTGGAGTCACGGCTTGCGAATTTGCGAAACGTGGAAATGTACTCTTCACAGCGAGTCTTGATGGTTCAATCAGAGCGTGGGATCTGATCCGGTATCGAAATTTCCGAACCTTTACAGCTCCAACACGTCTGTCATTCTCCTGTCTGGGTGTGGACCCAAGCGGCGAAGTTGTTTGTGCAGGCTCTCTCGATTCTTTTGATATTCATATCTGGTCAGTGCAGACCGGACAGTTACTCGATCGATTAGCAGGACACGAGGGCCCAGTCTCTTCCTTGGCGTTTGCACCGAATGGCGGAGTAGTCGTCAGTGGAAGTTGGGACCATACAGTCCGAATTTGGTCAGTGTTTGATCGCACACAAACTAGCGAGCCTCTCCAGCTCCAGGCGGATGTGTTAGACGTTGCTTTTCGACCTGATTCGCGGCAGCTGGCGGTTTCCACTTTAGACGGTCAACTAACGTTTTGGTCTGTCTCTGAAGCCGAGCAACAATCAGGAGTTGATGGGCGAAGAGATGTTTCTGGTGGTCGGAAACTCACTGATCGCCGAACAGCTGCCAACGCCGCTGGTAATAAGAGCTTCAGCACTATCCGATATAGCGCTGATGGCAGCTGCGTGCTGGCGGGCGGAAACAGCAAATATATATGCTTATATTCCGTGTCATCATTAGTTCTTTTAAAGCGCTTCACAGTCAGCATAAATCTTTCGCTATCTGGGACACAGGAGTTTCTCAACAGCAAAATGATGACGGAAGCGGGACCACTTGGTCTCATTGATGAGCAAGGGGAGGCCTCAGACCTTGAAGACCGAATTGACAAGTCCTTGCCCGGGTCAAAACGAGGAGGCGATCCATCAGCTCGAAAACGCATGCCTGAAGTTCGGGTAACAGGCGTTACATTCGCCCCTACAGGTCGCTCTTTCTGTGCTGCGTCAACTGAGGGACTTCTTATTTATAGTCTAGACACAGAACCATTATTCGATCCCATCGATCTAGATTTGGCCATCACTCCAGCATCAACCATATATGTGTTGGAAAAGGAAAAAGATTATCTAAAAGCCATCGTGATGGCGTTCCGCCTAAATGAGGCACCGTTAATCCGTCAAGTCTTCCAAGGCATTCCACACAGCAACATCGCCCTCGTAGTCGACGAGCTACCTGTCGTTTACATACCCCGACTCCTCCGTTTCGTGGCCATGCAGACTGAAGAATCTCCACATTTAGAATTCTGCCTTTTGTGGATTCAGGCGATATTGGTCTCGCATGGACAGTGGGTGAGTGACAATCGTGGCTCCGTCGATTCAGAATTAAGAATTGTGAGTCGGGCTGTGGGGAAGATCCGTGATGAATTGAGGAGGCTAGCGGATGAGAATGTTTACACTATTGATTATCTGCTCAGTCAGCCGGAGCCTAAAGCAAGTCTGCAAAATGGAGGCGAAGAAGGACTGAAGAGCATCACAGATGGCTCTGCTTTAGACGAAGATATGGATGGTGAAAATGACGATGGCGAATGGATTGGGTTAGATTAGGAAAACATCAATGCTATGTTCAACTTTCTTGTTATCTGCAACCTATGAGCTTTTATTGGTGTAGTGGCAATACAGCGAGACAGAGGGAAGCTGGAGCAAACAATGCAAAGAGCCAGCGTGAGAAGGGGGCCGGTGATGTGGCCGACTCAAACTGACATGAAGTGTGATTCACCCCGAATAGGTTGTTCAAGCCTTCAATATCAGTAGTAGAGGAAATATTTGTCGGGGGCTAGGCAACCTAACTACCGAGATAAATGGAGGTTAGACATAAGTACTGAGACACCATAATAAGAGCCTAGCCGCTTAGCAAGCGCATGGCTACTTCAACTGATGCAATATTGTTTCCTCTAACTTTTGAATATCTAGGCCTTTGAGACTTTTCTAAACTGGTATCTGCTATATGTTAACTAGATGGTGGCAGACATGACCTAGGAGGCACATATCGCTGACAATTCCGTCCTGTTGTTGCCAGCTAAGGTGTTATGGAAGACCGCAACCAAACCTACCCGTTAGCTTCGATTTAATGGAATATCACTTCAGACGAGTTCAAGTAAATAAATACATAATAATCGACACGAAAGTTGCCTAGAGGATGAGGGAGTGACGAGGCGTAATGGAGACAGCTTTATGAAGTTTTCGGTATAGATTTACACTATTGATGTTGAAGGCAGAAGCTAAGTAGGCTATGCGGTACATCTGCGTAATCTCTATCAAATTTCAACCGTGCTTTACTTAAACCCTCATTAATAACTACTCAGGATAGACTTGGAAAAACATTAGAAATGGCTTAGGCCGACGGCCAGTACTGTCTTACCAAATACATAGAGATGCAGCTATAAATGGACTATTAGTTGGAACGACCGACATGGTCACCCAAATACATATAGCGCAGTTATATGCCTTGCCCCGACACTCTGGTACCGATTGCGGATAATAGATCTATTCTTTATTAGCCAGCAAATCAAGCAACGCATGCACCCAAAACCTGCAGCAATGTAAAGTATAAGTACTTGCGTAATAGTAAATTTTCTCCAACAGGCGTACGGGGTATCAGCCACATTACTTACTGCAAGTTAAGACTGGAGACAAATTAGCCTGAATCCGTAACGTCTCAAAAGGAAGCTTTTATCGAAACGAAGGGTGATAGAACGAACTCTCCAGCACTGCCCATTCCAACTTGTTCCCTAGCTTCTCAGAACCAACTGTTAACAGTCTCATCCTAGTAATTGAAGCATCAACCTTGGACGATCACGGGGAGTTTTCCTTTTTTGAATCCCTTACTTCCCTCCTCAACTTTTTCAATGCCACCGTTCTGTACCAGGATCTCTAGGGGTGGCTTCTATCAAGTCAGTTCCACAAAGTAGTTAAGTGTTTGAGAAATTTGGTTCCAAATCCAAAAGGAACAAGTCACAAGTATTTACATAGATTTATCTCCAGCCCTTTTGAACTGTGTCCGTGAAACTATCCCACAGAGTTGTACAGAACCGTCATGTAATAATATGACTCTGGTACTTACCCGGGTAAACCGAGTATCGATTCAGGAACCAGGGCTTTCTACGGCTCGTTATTCCTCTCGTAGTTGAGCCCACTGGCCGTGACCACTAACTCCGGAATAACGTGCTAATGTAGGTTGATGTTGGTGTTATGTAGGTGGGCCGGTGACAACTATTACTACGCCTCGATAAAGGCCTATGATGTTTGCTGCAGAAACCCTCCGTGTTGGTTGGCGACGCAAGACTGCAGACTGCGCTGCCCCTCGGACCCCTCTTCTTGCTGTCCGTGTTTCAGGAGCAGCAACATCCCACATCCCACATTCCCCGTCCTCTCGCCCTCTCGCCCATCATCCCACCCCCCAATCGCCCTCTTGCTGGTACTCGGAGTAACTGCTGCTGAACTGCACTACGTATGTCGTTTGCCCTTTGATATCCCAACGCCCTCTGCCGTCATACTTACTAGTCAAGTTCACCATATATAGTCTCCTCCGCCCCCGACGAGTTCACCATCCCAAACCTACAGTACCAGCACCGGAATAGCCCCGCCTCTATCCACCTCCAGTACGATCTTCAGCGCACGGGTCAGTCTATATCACCGCCCTTGAACGCCAATCGGTCAGTTATCCATATCAGAAAATGGTCGACCGCCCAAAGAAGCCATCTGCCCTCTCGGCAACCCCAGGTCTTGCGCCTCAAGCACAAATCAACATCAGCCATTCCAACTCCCGGGTCTCAGCTGTCCTACCAACGGGCGAATCAGTCGAGATACTCCTTTATGGGGCCACCATCATAAGCTGGAAGGATGCACAGGGGAACGAGAAGCTGTGGTTGAGCGAGAAGGCTAAGTTGGATGCTTCGAAAGCTGTGCGAGGTGGCATCCCGCTCGTCTTTCCAGTACGTCTCCTTGGCCAACATGATGCGCGGTGGTTGAGCTAATTGTTTATTGCAACAGGTCTTTGGTACCGCTCCTGACCACGAAGCAACATCCAAGCTTCCCCAGCACGGGTTTGCGCGCACCTCAAGATGGGAGTTCCTTGGGAAGTCCACCTCCGAGTCCTCCTCGAGCACAGATGGTGGTGATAGCAGTGTGAAGTTAGACTTTGGGCTTAGTACGAGCAATTTGGACGAGGCCAGCAAGAAAGCTTGGCCTCACGGGTTTGGGTTGATATACAGCGTCACCCTGGGTAGGGAAGGTTTGACGACGAGCATCGTTGTTAGAAACGAGGGAGACACAGCTTGGGAGTTCCAGACGCTGATGCACACTTACTTCAGGATAAATGTAAGTTGTCATCCCCTCCCCGTATCCCTAGTTATTATAGAATATGAGTGCTAACCACTGGAAATCGATAGGATATCGCCGCGGTCTCCGTCTCGGGCCTTGAACAGTCTTCCTATATCGATAAAGTTACCGTTCCCATCAGCACAACGACGTCTCCAGCGGGCCCAGTTACCATCACCGGCAAAACAGACCGTGTATACACACCTGCGGGTGGGCCGGGCGCACCAGTTGTTATTTCGGAAGGAGGCCAGAATAAATTCAGCATTATCCGAGATAACATGAATGAAGTAGTGGTGTGGAATCCATGGGTGGATGCCAAGAGCATGGCCGATTTTGCTCCCGCAGAGGGGTACAAGAACATGATATGTGTAGAGGCCGGTGCAGTTAAAGGATGGCAGAAGCTGGAGGCCGGTGAGACCTGGGAAGGGAGCCAGGTGATCACGACGGGTAACTAGAGTGTTGCCAATGCCTCGGCGTGGATGTTGGGCGAAGGTCTGGTAAATTTCTGGATAGTTTTCGATTTCCAACGGTGTGCAGCACAGCTGAAGAGGGAGAAGAGATGGGTATGAATTATGATTGTGCGGACATATGGCCTACGGTTGGTTGGAAATGGACAGCTATGTATCAGGCAAGAATGATTATGGGGCAGCAGTAAATGCACCAGACCTAAATAGAGTACCTCGACAGGAAATCATTTTGATGGGAACTCTTTATATCTCGCGGTCCCGTTTCAGGGGCTGGTCTCTATATATTTTTGAGTTGTGGCACGGGCAACTCTACTTTCAGAGTTACCGCTCCTTTTGGCTAAAGTTTCGCAACTGGTACCGAGTAAGTACGAGAGCCGAGAGAATCAAACAAAAGCTTCGACCTCGTTCGTGCCTGGAATAAGCTTGTAGGGCCCCAGTGCTTCATAGTTGGTGCTCACATCTTGTTATGTCTGACATCCTATTATTCCCTACGGTTAGTAGCTTCTGTACCATCACGCTACCTGCCTCGCTTTCTTGCCCCCGATTGTGTCGGTTTCCTTGCGCTCCCTCCCTCTATATATATAGACGGCCCCTCAAGTATCGCTGGCGTATCCGGTTCTCAGCCCTAAGACACCAATGGTTTAGGAGCATTGGCGCAAGCTGTGGAACCTTTGCCCTCCCATCTGCCCAGCCCAGAGCTCAGCCGCACGGCCAAAACCCCTTTTCGCGGTGTTTCGATGCGTTTGACTGGCTGGGCTCATCAACACTGGCCAGCCCTATACTTGGCCGGCCCCCATTGATTGCATACAATATGAGAGGATCAACTCAGCCGCATCTCAGTGCGCTCAGAGGCCTGATCTAGGCCTAGGATGACCTGTAACCATAACTTACAAAGGGCCTATGGGTGGTGGGGTCCGCTTATGCTCATGTTCCTTCTGATGCCTCCGTCAAGGTGGTTCCTCGAAGCCTTCCCAAACACCACTTCTAAACTGCACCAGCTCAGTCGTCCTGGTAAAAGGCCCTTCAATTAGGGGAAACGGCCCACCGCGTCCTTCTCTACACATCTTCAACTGCACACCAGCCTCTCGTCATAATAAATGGCCTCCGGTCCAGGCTACAACCCCGTTAGCACTTTCTCGCCATTTGGGGATGAACCTACGGTCTATCAGAGTCCTGCCACCTACTCTCAGCAATGGAACCCCCCTCACGGAGATCTAGGCCATGCTGGAATCGAGATGAGCGATAGCTTGCGACCGCAAGCACCTATCCATCAGGACCAAAAAGGTCCGGAATATTCCACGGCACCAACACTATTCTCCAATGCGAGGCATAGTGAGTACAAGCCCTCACTCATTAGGCCCATACTAAAGCCTCTCGAGGTGGTGAATCGCAGTCGTTCCTTCACGATCCCGCTAACAGGCTCGATACCACCTACAATGCGCACCATGTCCCATATAAAGACCATACGGGAAGGCAATTTCGGCATATCTTAATTGGTATGTCGACCCGGTGGTTTATCACAGCCGGTCTTTGCGCAGCTTATATTTTCGCTATCATCTGGTGGCACAATCGGGGCCCGCAGAGCGAAACGCAGAAGAGGCTGCATAATGCCCTTACTACGGCCGTCAGTATCGCGCTGGGTCTCAATGTCGCCAGTGCCTTCAAGGATGTGGCTTTGAATATGCGATGGGTTATTCTCAGTACCAGGAGGAGGACTTTGGTGGAGGTGTGTAGTACATCAATCGACCCCGTCGAATTAATAATATTGACAATAGCGTAGCTTGATTTGGTTCTCAACGCGGACAGTTTGATGAAGCTTGGAGAGCTGGCTTTTAGTGCTCGCAGGCCCGCTGTAGTGGTTGGCTGTGTTCTATGGCTCCTTATCAATATTGTATGCTGCTACACCTACTCTCGAGACCCTAATTAACGCCCGACAGCTTGCCCAGGTTGGGATTGCCGTACTCAGTTTGACGTATGGCTGGGAGGTCGATTACAGTGGTGTTCTAATGAAGCACGGAAACGTCTCGATACCCGACATGAGCCAATTCTTTCCGCAAAACCCTGGTTCGAAGATTACGCTTCAGGACGAGGAATATGCTGCCCATCTGTAAGTAACTACATCCCGGCGTTGAACGATGTACTGATCATGTCAGTTATGGTGCGCTCGGCGCTAATTATGGCTTGAATTATACCGACTTTATGCCAAAAGCTGGCGATATATATGACAATAATGCCGCTTCTATTTGGTACTCTAATAAAACCCAGACTATTGAGTTTATTTTTGCCGATTCCCCCACTGGTGCAATGTCAGCAGGGCAGTTCTCAATTTATACAGACCGGAAAGTTAGCGTCACATGGAAATGTGAAGCTCATGAAGTGACCGAACATGGGGATGGCTCATCCAGCAACATCACTGTTGCCCAACTTGGGGACGTTTATGTATCTCGCACGGTACCCGACGCCATGACCATCTTCACCAATACGTCAGCGCCTGGTAGTAACGTGTGCGGTCCCCGATGCTCAGTTGTCGAAGCCTTTGAGTCCTCAGGGACCGACCCGTGGTACTACAGGTGTAACATAACTGTTGGCAAGACGGTGAACGACCCCCGGAATATATCATATATTTCTGATTCTATGGCATCGATAGCTACAACTTCGATTGCGGAGATTGGGTACACGGATCATCCTGGCCAGGAGGCTCAAATATACCCCCATGGTAGCGTTTGGGGGGCTCCACTTAAAGGATCCGTGGATGAAATGGGCCTAACAATTGCCTGTTATGCTTTAGGGTCCATAGCAGGCGCTGCGTTTTTCAACCCCTCGACTTCGTACGTTGGCATGGCCCCGAGCGCTGGTCAATGTCTCGTGATCGGGCACCCCATCCCCTTCTATACGGTCGTCGGGCTAATCTGTGGTTGTCACTTGTTGTTTGTCGTTATCACCGCCGTCTTGTCTAATAGGGTTAAGGTTGGACCGGATACTCATTTGAACATGAGTCTGTTATTGCGACCGATCGCGGACGCTTTACATGGTGTTGGGAGCGGGAGGAAGAACACAGCGTTGAAGGATGCGAAGAAGTCGACGTATGCTCGATATGAAAAGACACCAAATGGGAGGTGGGTATTGAGTATGACTTGAGGCCTGATAACGTCGCGGAAAATACGGTTATTATCAGTTAGGGGACCGGCGTATTTGGTGCGAGCATAGCCTGGCAACTCTTTTTGGTCGAGAATATGCAATTCCCTGTGTGCTCAGATCTACGTCTTGATTGAATACTTCTCTACTTCGGTCAATATGTTTTAAAAGTCTATGCGATGGCGATGGCGATGGCGCCGGCGTTGGTGTGTAGGATTCTTATTAGTAAATATTAGATAGATGTACTTTTTAGATGTTTGTTGATACCCTGTCAAATTAGAAGATTTGCCTTGCTGTACAGGACAAAGCGTTTTAGGGAAACGGCCGAATACTCTTGTTGGTACTCGGAATATTTCCGTCGAAGTGAGCAGATGCTAACCCTCTAAACGGTGATCTATGTGTCAACATATCTAACTTCCTTCTCTTTCCCCCAATCTCACTGAAGTCCTTGAACCTGCCACAGAGCTCGGCGTACGGAAAACAGACGTAGAAGACCCAATCTGATGGAGCTCAACACTCTGAAAAGCAGTTCCATTCCTTGTCTGATCCCCAATAGTATCTCTATTTCGCTCCTCTTCTTCCCTCTTCAGCGATCTATTTCTCCTCTTCTGCCGCAGCCACGGGCGAAGATTGAAATATCCTCCGCAAACAAAAACACCACACCAGAGCAGGAGTTCGGTAGCGTATATAACCATCCCAAGGATATCTAGCTTAGGTTGGAAGACTTCGAAGAGTGGTAGAAATTAGTATAATTTTCTCTGGGAGGGTTATCATGGATGAGAATACATACATACGGATACCAAGGAAAATACATCGCCAGCGGCGTCGATGCCGACGAAAATGAACGATATTCCTCGTACTGTCCGGTGGATATATATATCGTAATAATGTCGTAGTACACCCGCAGATAAGAGGATTGTGGATATAACACCCATTAATATTAAAGGCCACTGCTTGTCTTGCTTGTCTGCGATCTAAAGGGGTGGAATATGTTTAGTGGGAAGCCAAATGAAAGGGCGGAGAGAAATAGAACCTTAAGTGCAAAAACCAACGCAGTTTCAATACCGCCAAATATAACCCCAATGATACTAACAACAGTGAGGCATTTAATTAAACTCCATTTCTATTCCATATTTCATCAGCCGCTGACACGTCCGTACCGAGAGGGCGAATCGCCATACATCATCATAGTAGAAACACTGAATCCAAGTAATCAAACTCAAGACGGTAAGAAGCTGGGGTTGGATCTGCAGTGCAATATTGAAGGTTTCAGAAATGTTATAGGCGCCTAATGGGACGCCAGCACAGGCCCAAAGAAGCATCATGGAGCGCTGGAGGCCGATGGTGTTGTGTCGCCGGTAATTTACTATGATTTGAGGGATGAGCTGTGAGATAGTTAGTATTGGTGTGGATTAGATGTAGTGAAGAGGAAAGTGGGAGGGAAGTGAGGGCAGGGTGAAAGAAAGAGGTGTTATATACTTGGATTGACCAACATACAGCTCCCATTGTCCCGAGGACATTTGCAGCTATGGGAACATCCATCGTTCAAGGCTTTTAATAATGTACATCTGACGCATTCTATCTTACACCTAAAGAAGCAAACTTAAGATTTTGGTTTTCATCTTAACGTGCCTGTATGAAGCGTGGACTTGATAACCTAAGGGAGGCTATTGAAAATCTTGAAAGTGGTATCTGACACGTGATCCAGATATATCTAGATACCTTATGTGGCAAAAGCTATTTCATATTGCGACAAATGGTATACAAGTTACATGTTACAGTCAAATGTTCTATTATACTCCCAACTTCGATTTAGCTATACAGTAATTCTCAAAGAATCCCATTAATCGTACACACCTCGTTGGGAAGAGGGGTTAAGCAACAAGTTCTGAAGTGAGTTTCCAAAGAGAGGTACTGGCGTGATACCCCGTCGCCTTTCGTTAACCCCTGAGTGCAAGGCAGTTGTTCGCTCAAGCAAGCCTCCATGTCCCCGGTGCTATTTATCCCCGCTAAGTAAGGTGAGATTTTGGCCCCTTTGTAATAACACAGAGGGCAGATTGAGCAGAGACAATCTATAACACTTAAACGATCTGCTGAGCCCCGGATCCGTTGGTCGATATGCTCCAACTATTATCCTATCATTTGCCATTCCATAAAGACCTTAGTCTGTCGGTAACGGTTTCTCGCCCCTGCTCCTGCCTCTTCTTCCGTTCTTCAGCTTGTTGTCGGTTGATGACGTCTAATTGCTCCGCAGCTTGAGTAGCAGCTTCAATTTCCGCCTTGATTGCTCTCTCTTCTAACTCCCGCTCCAAACCCGTCAGACCCTCCAATTTCTTCTTTAACGGCTTTTGGACCTTCTCTCTGAGATCATCAATCTCGGCGACTCGCCGCTTATGCGGATTATCGTCATCTGCAAGCTTGGGTTTCGGTGCTGACAGAAGAGGCGGGAATGAAGGCACAGGCTTTCCTTCGGCTTTCGCATCCTCAATAGCTTTCTCTTGCTCCAACATTCGATGATATAACGTGTCGGCATGCATTTGAATTTTCTCGTCAACTTCTGGAGGGCGGTCGAGGGTTGATAGGTAGCCCAATGTTTTTAAAAATTTCTGCAAAATTAGGAGAGTTCGAGGGCAAACGTTTCGACAATATATCTGCTTACCGCTTGCATCATATAACATCTCTCAAATTTCCTATTCTCTGCCCTACACATAGTCGTTTTTGCAGACCAGCCTCCTGTTCTGAAGCAATCGCTGACCTCCAGCTGTTCCAACGCACAATTTTCCAACGCGACCCTCCCAATCTCGGCCCGTCGATGATTGTAGCCTTCCAGTACATCCATTATCTTTTGTTGATCCGTTTTCCCTTCTGCCTCAACTTCGGCTAGCGGTCGGTACGACTTCCATAAATGCGCGTATCTGCCATCTTGGTATAAGGATTGCGGAGGCACCTGCGGCTCTGCATGTTCTCCGGACTGAGGCGTTGGTGCCAAAGGTTTGGGCTCCGGGGCTTGAGATGTAGTTGGTGCTGAAGGTTCATATTTCACGGGCGATTCCTTTTTGAGGAAGTCTCGAAGGCTGGGGTCCAAATCGCGCAGAGGGTCTTGGGATGAATTGGCATTAGACGATGCATCGTCGGACGAGCCCCAGAACCACCCCATCGTTGCAGTGCAGTGCAGCTGTGTTGTTGAGTTGACGATTACCTAGGTAGTGATTGGCGATTGGCGATTGGTGATGGCGGTTGAAATAAATTGTTCTAGCCCCTCGGCTTCGCCTCGGCGAACTGGTTCTCAAGGTTTGGGCTCAACCTTAGACAAGTTGACATCCATCGCCGCACCTTTGGAACCACCCTAATATGTCATACCTTGCCTCGGTAGGTATGTGTGATCGCTGCGGTATCTATGAATTTGCTAATATTGTTGTCGTTTCAAATTGTCATTTAGGGGATATCGCCCAGGCCTCAATCTTAGATCAAGTGGTCCTAAAGCTTTTGGGTTGCTCTATGTTGGTGCTTCCCAGACCGGAAACTCCACATTGGAGTACCGTAAACTCACAGGTAGCCTTTCTCTTACTGCTTGCATGTTTATTCTATGCACATAAGCACTCGCGGCTTCTATCTTGGGGAATAGAGTCCTAAATGTTGGCTAACCTCGCTGTCGTGCCAGTCGGGGCGTGTATAGCCAAGCTGGCGTGTGTATATTGAAATCATTAAAGTTAATCATTTTTCGGAACATCTGGCGCAATAGCTTTTACCTTGCTTGCTATGCTATTACTATTATCCGTTCTATTTCCGCCTCTGCGATCCTGAGCGCACCCCGAGTCCGCCTGAGCAACAAATTGAATTCCCTACTTTGGCTCATGGCGGTCCGTATTGCTTCCGTATTAGATTGGTGGAAGTTTCCAGTTGAGTCTTACCCTATAATAGGCTACCTTCATCCAATCTATACTCGAAATTCGCGAGGTGTTAATTGCGGATCGGCCAGCATAGGCCTGTTTAGCCATAGCCGTTGATTGATTTAAGGGCCTGCGGAGGTTAGTCAGGTGTAAGAGCGCCGAGAAATTGACAATCTTTTCCCAATCAATTTTTATAATACCTACAACCCAGTCAATGCGCAGCCTAAACTTCCCCGACTTTCCCCAGAAAAGTTATTTGTCCGGCTTTCCAGCCTGATGGGAAAATTCGCGAGAGGGATGGAGTGAGGTGGGGTGGAGGGTTGACTACCTAGGTAATATAAGTATATAGTCTCGCTCCGAGCCGTGAAGCTTTTCACCCCAGGCACTTGTAACTTACACCGAATCGCATTTCTCCTCATTTTTCATTATTTTCACGATGCGCAGCTCAATCATCTCCGGGCTTGTTTTCGCTCCCATCTTGGTTGCTCATGCCGCACCAAGTGGCGCACTCGAGGCCATTTCTCAGATCGATTGGGAGAGAGAGCTTCTTGGAGAGAGCGGAAATCTCGAGAAGCGGGCCAGATCAGAGCAGAGCATAGATGCTATTTTCAAGTCCCTAGGCAAGCTGTATTTCGGTACTTGCGCTGATTCAGGACTATTGAATAATGGGCAAAATGCGGAAATTCTCAAAGCCGACTTTGGCCAGTTAACTCCTGAGAACAGGTACGCTCTTACTCCACCAATGTATCCCATTACTAACTCTCTGTATTTTAGCGGCAAATGGGACACAATTGAATCTTCGCAGAACAACTTCAACTTTGGAGGCTTGGACACCCTTGTCAACTGGGCACAATCTAATAACAAGCTCGTGCGTGGACATACAACTGTCTGGCACTCGCAATTGCCAGGATGGGTACAGAACATCAGAGACAAAAATACCCTGACTGCCGTTATCCAAAAGCACGTTTCAACTGAAATTGGAAGATACGCCGGAAAGGTCCTTCAATGGGTAAGTTCTTGTATTTTGATATTCAGCACAAATTAGTTAATTTTTGTGTTTAAGGATGTCGTAAACGAGATGTTCGACGAGAATGGAGGGCTCCGTGGCTCAGTCTTCTCTAATGTCCTCGGAGAGGACTTTGTCCGTATTGCATTCGAAGCTGCCCGCAAGGCTGATCCCAACGCAAAGCTCTATATCAACGATTATAAGTATGTAGCAAACATCCCGACTCTTCTCTCATAAACCCTTGGGACAGTTACTTACGATTTAACTACTAGCACCGTTGAGAAGGGGTCCAACTACGGGAAAACCACCGGCATGATCAAATACGTCACGAAGTGGATCGCAGCCGGTGTTCCCATCGATGGTATCGGAGCACAAGCCCATCTTATGGCCGGCGAATCTAAGAACGTTAAAGCCTCCCTCACCGCCCTCTGCGCCGTCGCCTCTGAATGTGCCCTTACTGAAGTCGATATCGTCGGCGCTGCAGCTAACGAGTACGTTGAGACCGTCAAGGCCTGCGTTGATATCAAGAACTGTGTTGGCGTTACAGTCTGGGGTGTCCGGGATCCTGATAGTTGGCGTGCCTCGCAAAACCCATTGTTGTTCAACAGCGGGTACCAGCCTAAGCCAGCATATAATGCGCTTGTTTCTACTCTCGCCGCCATGAAGCCTGCTGCCACCCCTCGTGCGGCTTAAATGGATATTGGAGTGGTATGTAGGCTGGTGGATACCAAGTGTTGAGAATGGTATGTGGGTGGAGCAACATATGTATATAGGATGAGAATATGCAGTTACGAATCAATTCGTTGCGATTACATGACCTGTGGAATATCGTGATAGTTCCTTGAACAGCAGCAATGATCCCCCCCGGCGGTGCCAATGAGGGAGGAATGTGCCACCAGTGAGAAAAAGAAAGCTCTCCTAATATATTATTGCCGGAGGATTGGTTGATACAGAGTTGTCAGGGTGTCTGGATTCGGGTTTACCTTATTAAGGGTGCTTCAAAAAGGTTTAGATGAATTCCACATGCTGTACGAATGGAAGAGGGGATCCAAGTCTAGAAGCGAATATCGACTTATTCCCGCTCCAATTACAATTTTAGTAGGTTGCGGCCTTGCTTTTAATTATTATCCACTTGTATACCAGATTCTTTTCCTATAGAGTATTATATAATAGCATCCCAAACTGCTTAATTAGAACCATCTATTCCTCGATAGTATCCCTAGCGATTACCCCCTGCTGTCAAGAGGTTCTCTTTTGTTAATAAAGGCTTGTACGATTGTAAGCTTCGTGGCTAAATCCAATTTTGCCTAGCCCAGTGCTAAAGGGGTGCCATTAGTCGGCCGCGGAATCGAGCTCCCCAACATGAATTGGAAAATGGAAGTTGTCAGCCCCACTCATGGGAGCCCTCATAAAAGACCCGGACATAGAACAGGCAAGGAGTTGCTGAATATTTATTTCTTAGGCTATTTGAGACTTTTACAAATTTCTCAAGCCAGCTCTTTGTATCCCAAAGCGCAACCAACACCTTCTCGAAAGATACAGAGAGATACCAAGGTTGAATACCATGTGGCATATTGTAATGGAAGGGAATATAAATCCCTGAGCATACAATAAATTGCCTCGGATTATATTTCGTCTTGACCTGCAAGTCGTCATCACGGAATCCCATTCCGGGGGCATCCAAACCAGCACCTCGCAACCCTAATTCCAAATCATTAAGTATAAACCCACGACCATACACAGACCTCCCCATATTCTCATCCTTCTTCCCCTCTGCAATATCCATACCCCCCTAGCACTACCCCTCGGATTTCCCCGTGCGATTTCCCCAGTCCCACATCCATAACCACGTGGCATAGGCAATACGCCCAAACTTTAATCCTTTCCGATCAATCATCAGCAATATTCCACACGGAAACCGCTTTGCCCAACGCGGCACATCTCGGAAGGGATTTTGCAATCCCTATTGCTGGTATCAGCATACCGATTCATGGACCCCAAGGGATCTCTACTTTTAGAATATATATGAGTTGACGGAACCCTCAAGTTTGTTGACGATAGTTAGACCATTATTAAGATTTCCTCTGGTTGGGAGTTCTGACTCCTGACATAGAATCTCCAGTACTTTTTGATGCTACCAGCTTCCTGCTTACCGCGTGACCCTTCAGTTAACTACCTTAACAGAGCACCAAGTGAGTATTCTCCCGCAGATTCACATTAACTTTCCTCCCATCCCGACCTCAAAACGCAAGCTCTTGATCCTGGACCAAATGAATAGTAATCCACGTCGAGTTATCATCCGCGTCTGCGTTACGGATATTCCAGGAAACCCATTAGCACGCTCTCATCGTCTTGGATGTGACGTTTGTCAGCACATTCTTGGTCGGCCATTAAGCACTAAGGTACAAGCAGGGGCCTTGGACTTTGTACATGTCCTCCCGAATTTTGACTCAAAAAATGATGTGAGGGCATGGTTCCTTTACGACTTCAATGGTATGGGGCCATTAGATAAAGGAGAAGTCCTCGCAATTCCGCACGAAGTTTACCTTGCTACAAGGTAACATGATTCTTGGTAAGCTAAAAGGTAGTAAGCCTGGCCCTATATTAAGTTGTAGTAGGATATTTACTCCACGGAAAACATGGATTAGCAAGGCGAAGGCATATTGTTCTCTGTATACTTGGGGAGGGAAGCATGTGCAAGAAATGTTAGCGGTTGAAACATCAGATAATCGGGAAGATTAGGTTTAGGAGATGAGCGAAGGTTGGAATGTGTTGAAAAAGATGAAACTTCAAATAAGATAAAAGCGCATTCGAGAGCTGATTGATTACGGTAACAGAGGAGAAAAGTCCTCCTATATGAGGGATATGCCAAGGCTTGGTAGTATTTTGGGTGTAGTTTTATACCGTTTTACCTCAACAGAATGAATAATAGGTAATACACTAAAGTCAAGCTTAAAATAGATATATGTTCTTTTCCTAGGCTCATGATGTTTCCGGTGGGGTTTCTCCCGTACACTTACAGTAGTTCTAAGTAAATCATCGTCTTGCCAATCGTGAGCTCTAGCCCGAACCGCACAAACGGCTACAAGCTGACTATTTGTTGCAACCCCCTCTGCTCATGGTGATTAGACCATGCGTATTCAGCGACGCCGTCGTATCTATGAACTTTTAGAAACCCATTCGCAAAACTGAGAGAAAAATACCTACATTTACTTAAATATATAATATATTCTAAATGAAATTGATGAGGTCGAAACGATCTAGTTTTGAGCGTGCCAACTTGATTAAATTTAGGAAACGTAGAGCTTTATGTTTAAATTGTTTCTCTTATAGAAGACCCTGTTAAACTTGGATATAGCTGCACTTGCTAAGATATAATTGTATTTTCCAGTGGCTGAGGAGTCTTGCCCGGCTTTGCAAATCAACCCTATACAGTCGCCGCCAGTCACAAGATAAGCGAAGAAGCACGCAACCCCCCCTCAGTATCTTCTTTAGACACAAGGCTAGGTCTAGGCATTGGAGCCTGACTGAGCCGGGGTGTTTTCGGTCATTATCGGATTGGGAGCATATCACATGGCACCACCACTTGCAAAGTCCCGCAAACCACAATTTTCTTGGTCAACCGCAAGGCTTAATTTATAGGTCTATGTTTTACATATTAAACCCAACTGTGACTGTGTGATCACCACCATCAACATGTATAGTCACATACCCATCGTTATGCTCGGCAGCAATTGCTCTCTTCTGCGGCCCGTTATTCCAGGCAAGCTCCGAGTTGATATATACAGAGGTACCGACATTCCCTACCGGAACCGAAATCGTGCCCGAGTTACCTGGCGGCGTCGATGCACTCAACCAGAACAACCCCTGGTCCTTATCTCTATTCCAGTTGACCTTGATGGGGCCATCAGGCCCGGGCACAACTCCTTTCGCCCATTGCACATCAGCGGGGATAGGTTTGATACTCCAAGTGCTGAAACCTGGTCCCGTAGGTTTCACGCCCAAGACGTTGTTGGTAAGTGAGGGGACAATTCCTGTAGCCCAGCCGTGGGCCTGGGAGCTGTAGCGACCTTGATACAGCGACCCATTTGCGCCGATGCCCTCCCAAGCCGTAACTTTCGGATCGTGACTCGCCATCCAGCCGTATAGGCGACGCATCTCCTCGAGCGCTGAGTCCGCCAACCCCGTCATGAAGCGGGCTTCCCTTTCAAAGTACGAGATGAAAGCGTATACCCGCTGGGAGAATCCGCCCTCGAGGAGATCGTTGTCGTAGAATGCGTTTCCGTATGGACGTTGGTTTTTTGCTGAGAGATATGAAAGCACCGATTTGGCGATTGTGCTGTTTGCGGCGCCGCTGACGATTGCTAGACTGTTGCCATCTTGGGCGTGGGTATTACATGGCGAGGATCCACAGTTGCCGTCGAAGAACGCCCCGACTGATGTGTCAAAGCGACGTTCGTTGATGGCCGCTGAGAAGACCTTACCCCGTTCTCTCCAGCGAGCGGCATCCTTGTCATGGCCGCCGAGCATGGTTGCGATTGATGCTGCTCGGTCAAGTGCAAGGACGTACAATGCGTTGTAATATGTCACCGGACCCGTTCGAGGTAGGAATCCATAATCACCGTAGGATCCCGAACTCCCAATACCTTTCTGAATAAGATTGGTGTCATTGTTTGTGACTGATGGATAGTATTTGTCTAGGACGTTGGCCATGGCTTGGTAGTATTTGTTGATATAGTCGGTATCCCCGGTGTACATATAGAGGTCGTAGCTACATACAACCCACCACATTGGGTAGTCCATGAGCTGCAGAGTGTAACTATTGCTGTTTTATGTCAATTTTGAGAAACGGCGGATATCTGACTCAACCTACATGCTTGCTGGGGGGATCCATCCATCATCTCTCTGGTGATCTGCAAGATCCGCAAGGACGTTGCGAGCCGCTTCCGGAACATTATGAGTGAGATAGGAAGTGAGTCCGGCGACAGCTATGTCTCCCACATATGGGTCCCGATCCCGCTTCGCTCCATCATGCAGGACAAGCTTCCCTATCAGAGAAGGACTAGCAGCGTACCGAGGTTCGGTATCATTTTTTCTGAATGTGTCGGTACAGATATCATTTGTATAGACCGAATCATACCACCATTGGTTCAAATCTTCATCTGAAGTTTCTAGCCAGCCGGTGAACGTGTCCGGAGTACCACGATATCCCGAGAGCTTCAGGTTGATGGAACTGATAGAAACAGATCCGTATGATGTTGTGTATGGCTCATCGAAGTACATAGCATCCAGATAGATTTTCACATATCTGAAACCGTGGAGTCCATCGACACAGACTTGATTTCCGTACTCGCAACCATGAGTGGCTGTCCAAGTATATTCACCCTCCTTGACAGCAATCTATAGTCACGTGAGTATATTTATATTTACTAGACATGAGGGTAAATACTAACCTGATCGGAGCCTGGGGTAATGGTTTCTCCCTATTGTAAGTTGGCAAAAGTGTTTTTGGGTGGAAACTCCGGTGCTTACATTGTTTGATCTGGAGAAATCGCTCAAATCGGTCAGGAACTCCAGCGTTTCGGAAAAGGCCAATCTGATACCAGGGCGGCCAGCGGAAAAATTATAAGCCCCATCAAAATCGATAGTAAGCCAGCCAGGCATATTCAGACCAAAATCTACAACGATAGCGGGGACAATTTCATCAGGGGAAGGAACATTTGGGTCCTCTGAAGGCGGTGGTTGAGTTCTAGTCAGGACTGTCGATCCCTTTCCATTGATGAGTCCATCCGGATTCGTTACATTGCCCTTCGTGTATTGCGAGAGGACCCTTGATGCACCAACGACATTATGCCGAGGGGCGCGTACATATTGTTGCCAGTTATCTGCCGGTAAGTTTGCCAGTTGGGCTCCCTGGGAGGCTGCTGGTGCAGCAAGGGAAGGGCGGGCTCTATAGCAGAGGACGATCAATGCCGGCACCAGGAGAACGCCACGAAGGAACATGATGGCAATGTCTCTCCTGCTCCAGGTTCTCCGGGAAACAGTACTCGCAATGTCCCTGCCATCGCGGCTCCCCGAAGGTTTATATAGATCTGGCGGCGGCGGACCAACATCTCCATGCTTCTCCCTGTCGGACTGGAAGCGGTAGTTCCAAGACATATTTCTGCTCATATGGCCTTCTCGGCGAATTGCCAGGTTCGGACCGGCCG
Organism: Venustampulla echinocandica; assembly: GCF_003357145.1. Lineage (NCBI taxonomy): Eukaryota > Fungi > Ascomycota > Leotiomycetes > Helotiales > Pleuroascaceae > Venustampulla > Venustampulla echinocandica. Next base: position 2,854,787 of record NW_022474205.1, on the reverse strand, counting down.
TGTAGCAGTGCAGTACAATGCAGGTATAGAGGACAGTTGGGCAGCATCGGCAGCGTGTTTAGATAGAGAGCAAGCTATACAACCATACAAGCGGGCGTCTGGGGAAAACGGGTCGGACAAGGACAAGACGGCTCTTGGAGCTCGACCCAAGAGAATAAGGGGCAGGCTAAATCATGCCCCTGGCCGCACTGATCACGATAACCGCTGCGCATGACCTGGAGAAAAAGGAGAAGAATGACTTTTATGGACTTGCTTCAACTTCAGCTTGAACTTCAACTCCATCCTGCTATTCTTTACCTGAGGTCTGGACTTGTTCCACGTTGGCAATAGGCCAAGACCACTCGACAGATGACTCGGCGACGTTGGACGTTGACAGCCGACGTCGTCATTCGGCTTTCGAAATGTGGAAGAAATATGCATGTACGTAGCAGTACTGTATGGGTGAAGGTTGTCCGGATGTTCCAACGGTTGGATGCATTTGCCCATGACCATGGCATCAGGCGTGATGTCCGGGATAGGTGTTAGGGGACACAGTATTACAGGTTCAGGTACAGGTCAGGTACAGTGTACACAGCAACATTATTGGCACTGCTTCAACATTAACCCTAGCGAACTGTGCAAATCGTATTAACCTTTACAGTGGCAACTCTATGTTCCCAATATTCGTGCAGGTCCCTTGCATTACTCACTCCGCGACCTTGCCGCCACTTCCGCCTGCTGTTTGGAGATGCACGGCATCGTTGCATGTGCTTTGAGCGTTGCGGATGGAGGTTTGTGATGGTCGCTTGTGGGTATTCAAATCCCCGAAATCGCCTGTTCATTCCTTCACCATCACGCGTCCTATTAATATTGCCCGTTGAGGAAGTTAGAAATTACCTCCAAGGCCATGGCACAGGCAATCCATTTCTACCGGGGCTTTAGTATGAAGCACGAATAATGGTCATCTTTGCTTTTCTGAGCAGGTTTGTGTCACCAGCACTGTTGTTCCTGGCATCCTGCCCGCGGCACTTGACCAGGCCCTGTCATTAATATTTGATGCCCAGGGTTCTGGAAGCCGGTGATGGATGTATTCGCCGTTAAGTCCAAAACTGTCTACTTCATGTGAGAGCACTCAAATTCCGACTTGCGGGGCCTTAAGTAGAAAGAATCCATGCCTATGTCTTTGTAGCACTCGAAGGAGATTGATTGCCCAATTTGTATTTGCCGGCCCTGTGGTTTCCGGTACTTGGATTCGATTAGGCAGTTTCACCAAGCCTTTATTCCCTGCTCTGTGACCACGATTGAACTGTAGATCAATTGCGATCGATAAAATCGAATTGTGTTCGAATTAGGTCATAACCCAGAAGGGGCCGCAGTGCCAACCAAATTGAGTTGCTCGACATGTCTAATAAATTGCATTGAATTTTAATAATACCGTTGTTAAAAAACAAGCAGTAGAGGGGATGATGGGTGTTAATAGATAAGGGGGTTTTATGAGGGAAAGGGGATCTTTGTTGATGGACCGGCATTTCAAATGGAGATAAAGATGATCAAGTCAACGAAAGACGGAATGGTAAGGATGGATTGGATACGCTCCGAGCAAGCCATCAATTAGAAGGTATCATGTATCACTACTCGCTAGCTCGAGATATAACAATATAACAGAGAAGACCACCCCCAAGCAACAACGCCCGCAAAAAGCCAAAGCCGATATACAAGAACCCCCAGACCTGACCTTAACCTTTGCTTTGATAAAACAGACACAATAACACTGTAACGCCAGATCGAACAAACGCATGTACCAGACACGACTCCTTTATCCTAACACTCCGTCTCATCCTTCGCACTCCCACTCTCCCAAACCTCGAAATTGTCCTCCGGCTTCTCAATTGGCTCCAACAACGCAGCTTTGGGCGCGATATCAAAATCGTCTTTCTGCATTAAGACATCGACCGCCTCGCTGTCAATTTCCCTGCCTTTGCCCTTGACATCAGCACTGAAGTCGAAAGCCATCGGTACTTCGGCTTGCTCCTTGGCTTCTTCTTCTGAAGGGACCAGGATGACGGAAGACCCATCACAGCCGTCGGCATAGAAATCTTCAGCGACGAGATCGCCGAGTGGATTGCGATCAAGCTCAATAGCACCTTCTTCTACTACATCGTGCCGTGAACGCCGAGCACGAACACGCGCTTTTAGGTCGGACATGGACGACTCGCTAGAATCAACAGCGGTAGCAAGAGGGGTGCGCGTTTGAGAGATATCATCTGGGGGTGGGACATTTTCCTTCCCTCGCTCGTCTCTTAGTCTCGCCGCGGATTCCTCGTCCGAGCTGATATCCAGCGTGCATGTAGAATGTTCCATTAGGTTCGTGGCTAGTTCCTCAGCGGTATCCTCGTGAATGTCGAAGAACCATGATTCTTTTGCCTCGGGTTGGTGGAGGGATACTGGCAGGATGCTGCTCTCTTTAGAGGCCGCCGACGAAGGGGCTGCACGTGGACGTGCCCCGTATGAAGGGATGGTACCGGAGAGTGCGGCATCAATGCTGAATCCGAGGCCAGAGGATGTCGATGGCGTGCAGAATTTGGGGGGATCGACGCGTGTGAAGGGTGCTGATGTGCGGCGACGATTGAGGATCCCAATGCGTTTGCGGGTTGGGGAGCGGCCGGCAGGTGCTGAGAGCGGGGTACTCTTTGAGATCGAGGTATTGAGTCTGGGTGCTGCTGGGGAACGAGCAGTGAGAATTGGACGACGAGCAGAGGGGGCTTGGGCGGCTTTTAGAGAGGTGAAATCATTGGAAGAGGGAGGTGCCTTGGTTAGGAAGAAATTGGTGGGTTTGGTGATGGTGTCTTTGCCGCTGCCATCGGGGGCTCGCGAGCGTTTGGACGAAAGGAAGATGGAGGGGTCGATGTTCTCGGAATCGTCATCCTCGAAGGCCGTGGCTTTGCGTTTGGTGGGCGAGGAGAGAGTGCTTGACAATGCTATGGGAGCTGTGAGAACCATGTTGTAGATGTAGGGTAGGGTAGGGAAGTGAGTGAATATGAGTGGAGTTGGTGGGGATGGACGTGGACTGCAATCTGCGGGCTTATCAACATACCATTCTGACGGTTCTTGAGACTTGTGAGGTTCTGAAGGCGCGAGCTGTTCAGAGGTGCAAAGGGCTGCCTCGTCGCTGCCATGGGCATATGAGTTGCCATTGTGAATTGCAGGTTACAATTGCTTGTTGGAATACTGTAAGGAGCGTTTGACTTTCTTCGACGACGTGCGACTTCCTTCACCCAGGTGCCAGGCAGTTGAGCCAAAGACTAGGAGGCGTCAACTCAATTCAATTCACTTCAAGTCAATCGAGGCCCAGTTGAGTGCAGAGTAGTACCCGTCGCGTGCCTCAAAGTAGGGTTGTGTTATTGTTATTGTTGATATCCCTTCTTCAACTGCTCTTCGCAATCAACAAACACAGCGACACAACTAGAAATCCAGGCGTCGAAATGGGGGGGGGGATCGCAGGATATATCAGCCAGTCCACTCTTGCGCAGCGCTGCAGAATTGGTTGGCCGCGGCTCCTTTTTCGTAGGACGAAGCACAGTACAGTAGCAGTGGGCAATCAATGCTCCCTCTGTCACAGCATTCCTTGCTTCCCACTACTTTCCCACTCCCACAGTGCGCGCCCCCATGCACGCGTTTCTCGTTCGCACGCGTCGTCGCCAATCGGACGCCCCTTTCGCCGGCTATTCTGACGTCGTCTGGCTTCAGAGCTCTCGCACAGGTTTCTCAGCTTTCCTCCAATTTCGCCCGCTGTGGCCGTAATTGGCTGGGGCGGCGCTGCAGGTCTGACCTTGCTCCCAAACGTCGTCCATGCGAGGCCGAAATATCGACTTGGTTGGTTGTCTGGCTTGTCAGGCTCGCCGGCGCGAATGCGGTATGCAGGGGCGCATCCTCTGGGCGCTGGTTTGAGCTGTGGCTACGCGTGCGAGGGCGGATTATACGACGCGGGTATAAAAGGGAGAGCGTGTTCCTCGTGTTCGTCGTGTCTCTCGACGTGCTGAGGCGTGGTTTGGGACATTAGAATCCTGCAATATTGCATTGCGTGCATTGGGATGGGCCTGCGAAACCCTCCGTTCGGCGACTCGCTCTCCATGCAGACGGTCGACCAAGCAGCATCCTCCACTGAGCCTCAACCAAGCTCTTAGCTATATCAACCACCTATTGTCTTATGAGAAAGCAGAAGCCTCGATCTTCCACTCATCGCCGCACATCAGTCTTTTCCTGGGACGCTGGACTCGTTTGCTAACGCGGCCGTTGCTGCAGTCCACGACGTATATGGACCACGATGGTGGTATCTCACGCAGTCGTTGTTTTATGAGCAGCGAACATCTCGATATGACATCCTCTAGCATGTTTCGTTACATCCACCTATCCAGCACAATTCAACCCGGTTCTAAGACACCATCTGGCACGATCAAATGAACAGACAGAATCTGATCTGATATCTGCACCTACAGCTGTGTGCGGAGGTATACGTATATGGATGTGATATCTGCACACCACCTCAACTTGCACGAGTTCTTCAGGCCTCTCATATCCACTAATATCTTCCTATTCATTATGTATTTCTTTCTTTCTCTTGTCCATGCTATGGAGAACTCGCCTCATAGGTAGCCACATGTCTCCTAAGCCACTCCACCGAAACCCTTCTTTCCTTCACATCTTCTATTACCTCCACAGTATAGCCATTTCATCCCAACCCAGAGCCATCTCGGGGACCCCATCATCTGCCACCCTCATTCTCACCCCAAAAGCATCACCGCTACTCTCCCAGTCCAGACCAAAACTACGTCCTTGTGATAGCCCGGCTGGTTGCATACGCCGAGTAAGTCAGTCATGGGCGGACGCGTTTCTGCGGCCTCATTTATCATATCACACCCTACGGCACAACACAGCAATCATATCACGGACAGCACAGCATACATAATCAGCTCATGCATGCACAGCCTGTTATTCGCTGCCATACACTGCCCATGATCTCACCATGCCATACTTCCTCGTATTTGTAGCTTGATAGGTAGGTACCCGGATAAGCCTTGCATCCGAGGGCAACGAATCGTTCTGTGTATTTCGCTCACTTACCTTTGGGTGGATATGAGTGGAAATCCCCGTCCTAACTAGCAAGCGCCAGGATAATTTCATACTTGAAGATTGTAAATGTGTTAAAATCCAAGTACTAGAAAGCAGATCATCCGGCATGCAATGGCCCACTGAACGAAACACTTTAAGTCGCTTTTTTATAATGAAAAATATAAAGTTCCATTTAAGCAGCAGATTACGGATTCTGCACTTGTGAGAAAATTAAATTGGCTGCAGATAGATAGGCAGGTATAGCACGTCTCTAGGTAACGACTGCGCTTTAGGAACAGAGTAACAAGACTTGGCGAAAAAATTTCATCGCCAAAGGAACAGCAAAGCAAAAAAAAGAGAGGCTTCTGAGAAAACAGTCGAAGCTAAGCTTGGGTAGGAGGCGCCTAGGAAGCGTACCTCACCATGAATCATCCCCATCCAACCATCATCATATCATCATATCATCACCCGTAAACCTCCCCTAGCCTCGGCGCACCACCCTCCCAATCGTCACGCTCATAATAGCGAAAGACTAGATCATACCCGTCAAAATCATGCACGATCCGATCCACGCGAGTATATCCTTTGATCTTCTCCATCTTCGCGCTCCTGATCTTCGCCTGATCGAGCTTCGCGTCTTGCAGAAGGCCTAATTCGCGTACCTCGACCGACTCGGCCTTGGCCTCGAAGAGTGTAACACTGAAACGCCCTGGTTTGAAGATATCGACAACCTGCTCAATGACTTCGACCGTCTCGCGTCCGTTCTGGCGGCCCGGGACGTTGGTTTCGAAGGAGGCGTAGGAGCATTGTGGCTCTGGGGTGACGTGGACTGTGAAGTAATGCGTAGCGGTGCCGGCCTTGTCTGGAGCGGGGATGACGCCGTTGGCAGAGAATCCGCACGGTGTGAAGAGGTAGGCGTCGACGCGTGCGTCGGGATAGCGACACGAAGGATAGACCTCGGAGAGACCGCAAGTCTCGGAGACGACGGTGCCTAAAGCATGGCCCTCCGTGCTGAGCTCCTCTGGCAAACTTACGCCATCGCCAGGCGTGGTAATCTCGTTGTCCGAGGAGCCGTTAGTGAAGACATCAACATCCTCACTGCTTGTAGCGGTCGTTCCGCTTAGGTTAGAGCCCGTCATGCCATTTCCACTCAAGTCACCCAAGCTATCTGCTGCCTCTTTTCGTGCTTTTTCAGCCCGGGCTGCGTACTTGCCCTCCGCGACCGCACTCGCGTGTTCAAGGTAGAACTGTTTAGCGTTTTCGGGTTCCAGATCAGTCATCAGGATTTCGAGAGTCTCATCATCGTTGCCAGGAACACCTTGTCCCAGAGCATAAGTTGGGCTGGCTGGTATTTTCAAGGCTTTGGTCTCTGTTGCAATTCTTTCATTTTCGGGGGTCCGCGGCGGCGTGAGTGTACAGTTGGGCGTCGTTATATATAGATACCAGTGATCCCCATTCATTTTGCCAACCATGTATGCGCTTCCACCGGTGAACATATCATCCAGGAATTGGACTTCATGTTTCCAGCTGCGGTGCGGTCCGTGCTGCTTGTCTGGGAACAAAAAATTCTTCCGGCTGTAGAATACACGGTATGGTGTGGCCGCGGTGTTGATTCCATCGAGTGAATCAGAGTTGTGAGCAGGGGTAACAGGGAATCCGGCATCCACGGCAGCGATCCTCAACATGCGGCGAAGACCGAGTAGGAGTGTTGTCGTACCGCAAGTCTTCAAGATGAGTTTGTGTGGGAAGACGAACATGCTGGACTCCGAGAGCAGATAAGCGTCCACATGGTCAGACCCCACGACCGAAAGAACTTTGCAATTGACCAAGTCCAGCATCTCCTCCCATGTCTCGCTCGATACTGCCTTCAGGCCATCCTTCTTAGTCCCCGGAGGGAGGGCATCTGGTGCCGGGGCGAACCAGACCTCTAACAACTTCTCAGGACCTGGCTGCGTTAGCTGCAGGTCGGTCGAAGGACTATAAACGACGTACCTTCAAATGCATTGCTGCTATCGATATCGATAGTAGCGTCTCGATTGATCGTAAGGTGTGGCGCACCTTCAGAAGGCGAGAAAGTATACTCTGAAGGGATTTCGAGGTTGACCATAACTACTTAGTAGGTGAATAACGCTACTGTCCCCAATAATGTTGTCCAGAGTTCAATTGCACAGGCAATTGTTTGATTGGCAAGTGAAGCACTATCTGCCACCCAGACGAACCTTGCGGTGTCCGCCTGAGAAGAGAAGGCCCACAGGACCGCGTTAAATATGGTGTGCTGGCGGAGCCAGCTAAATGGTAGGATATGGAACGTCTTCGCAGGGACGTTATGGAGGTCGGGTGCAAAACGGGATTATGAAGTCCTTAACGAAAGGAATGTTGACTCTTGGCGTCGTCCTCTATCTGTAGATGCCGATACCGTGGAGAGATATCGGGTCTAGCAGATGAGGGTTATCTGCAGTGTGTAGGTTGTGATTGTGTTTCTGAGGGGGACGTAGCTGATGCTATCGGGGTCTGAAGATATAGAAGGTTAGAACATTGCCCAAAGTAAGTAGCAAACATGTGTTTTCAAAGATATCGCTGTTAGATGTGTGTGATTGGCATCGTTTGTTCAACGTCCAACCTGTCATCTCCGCACCGTTTTCCAAGAGAACTAGGGGGCCGATATTGGAAATGGGGCGTACATATTTTGCACACATAAGATACTAGAGGGGCAACTAACTTGGCTGGCTTAGATAGGAATCGGAGCAGGATCCTAGTGCTCATAGAGGTCTTGAGGTGAACTCAGAATATAGAGTTGCAGTACCGCAGCCCTGTGCCCTATTTCCAAGACAATGGGGTATTTCCAAACTTGTTATGGATAAGATGGTTAAACAATAAGTTTCATGAGGAGGTTCTGTAGATGAGAGGCGTTGCACGTGTATTGTTCGCAACCACTCGAAGATGAAGAGGGCCGGTGGCGGGTGATAGGTATGGCCTGGTTGCCAATGCTCTTATTGACTGGGCGCGAGTTCCTTCGAAAGCCCTTATAATTTATCGTGGATTGGCTTGGTGGGCTGGACGTCATCGGCCTTAATCAGTACCTTTTGCTTAAGTCTCTCTTGGTACTGGAGAGCTTACCGCAACTGTGACCATGAGCAGTGCCAACTCAAGCTGGAAAAGCTGCCGTGGAAGAAAGGTGTATCCCGAGAACATGTACAGGTACAAGCGACGACGGCGATGCGCGGTGTAAGGGGGGTTAGAGATGCGTTATTTTATTGTGAAATGAGGTTTTTTTTTCGCTTTGGACTCGGAATTTGGATGCGGTGGAGCTGCAGTGCTCGCCAAGGAAAACACCAAGGACGAACCCCTCCACCAGCCCGATCGCCCGACCCCCACCAAGAAACGTGACTATTTTCCGCTTGTAGACGACTTTTCTATTACTGTGACTTGTACCCCTTTTCCTTTCGCTTCCTCGTAATTATATCACAGAAAAGGCACATTCTCAAAGCAACATGTCTCTCTAATATGAACTCTCAGTTCTGATTCAGCTATATGATTTTCATGCTAGCAGCCATAACCAAAAAACTGCCCAAGTAACTCCCCAAGCCCAAGGCAGGTATGTGCGAAGTTTGTTATACAAAGATCCAAACCCATATACTATAAATTCCATCCTATCCATTCAAGCTATGTATGAAAGCACTATCCATGCCCGCTAATATTCGGAAAACGCCTCATTAAGTATGTTAATTATCTCACCCCCTCTCTATTCGCTTGTCTCTAGCCTTGCCGGCATATGTATAAATGTATCGCATTTCTCTACCTCTTAAGCATGTACGAGAGATCTGGTAGGCTCTTCACGATGCTTTGCACAATCCTATCCTGTTCCACCTCATGCCTCGATTTCCGGCGGCTTGTAGAAGCACTGGCCATGATATGTGTCCTCGGAGATGAGATGATCCGCGAGGGAACTGTCCTAGGTATCGGTACAGCTGGTTTCTCGGGCGGGGCTGGTGGCGCAGATGCACTCTCAAAGAACGAGAAGTCTGCTGAAGCCCAGGGATCTACATTGCTTGCTATAGGGGCCGCAGCTGCAGGTTGGGCGGCTTGGACACCTGAATCTATGGCCATGCTGTGGGAGGGGTTGTTTGGGCCAGCAGCTTTAATACTTTGAAGACTCCTAGTTTCTGGAATCAAGATGTTGTCAAAGCTAGCTGTTGACCGGTGGGTTGGCTCGTAGGGTGCCTGGGCTTGAGGGGAGGTTGGCCCTTGCTTTGCTGACGTTATGAACCCTCCGAGGCTTTGTGACTTTTTGTGGCGTAACCCTTTTGATGGCTGGATAACTGGCGGAGTTGCAGTTATCGGTGACGATACCATTTCTCCCCAGTCATCGGCTTCGTTGGAATTATGCGCGGGTGTAGGTGCTAATGCTAGTATTTGTGAAGATTGTGGTGGAACTGAAGGGGATAAGATGGTCGGTAGTGTGGTAACTGGAGATGACGTTTGTTGGGTACGACCTGTGGGCTTCAAATTACTACTTGAAGATTGAGGTAAACTTCTCGAAGGAGCGTTCTGTATCGAGACTGACGCATTACTAATAGGCGATACAATGCTTGAGGTTGATCCAGATGATCGATGAGTTAAAGTTGGCCGCCGTGCTGACGGTTTTTGGGTACTGTCCGAACTTATATCGGTGCTCCAACCAAAGGCTGCAACTGGCAGTTGCTTTTCGGATTTGGATTTCTCAGGGGTCTTTATAGATTTGACCGAACTCCGTCTGCGAGGTTTAGACGAGGAGCGGCCTTTTGATGTTGAACGATCTCTGACGAGACCTTTGGGCCATTCTCTGGGAACCTCAGCAGCTGGTTCAGCAACCTTGAGGATTCTGGCCTCTTTTGCTTTCTTTGCTGAAAAGGCAGTTGATATCGAAGCTGGCTTGGCTTTCGTGTCGTTCCAGCCAAACATAGAGCCGGCTTTACTGCCACCTCCAAGTACAACGCGCCCGCTGATACGATCTTCATCGATCCATCGGCCCACTACTTTTAGAGTTTCCCCTCGGACTTGGGATTTTGTCCAATTAACTCGTACATAATTCTCATCATCACCTGTGTTGTGTTGCCTCATAGGGCCGTATCTAGAAATTCTATACCACATCTTCCGCTCTTCCGTTGAAGTAAAAGAATCGTGGGGAACCACATCAGGGATGAAGCATTTGTCGCCAGAGTACGGCTCGTTCATGTCGGGATAAACTCGGTCCACAATAGATATCTCGGGGATGAATTCAATGGGTCCATAGTCTTTCTTTTGCGGGCGATCTGGAGACGGGGCCTCTTGAGAGAGATATCCCGTTACTTCCTTTGTGGTATTAGATACCAGGCTGGGAGAAGCGACCTCATGTGTCCTAGGTTCCAAAACTGAGCCATCAACTTCAGAGGAGCCGTCTTCGAAATCTCCAAAGTCGTCTCCGCCATCTTCTTCATCTTGGGATTCGCCGGATTCCTCCCCCTTCTTTATATGTCCCTCTGCGACACTTGTATGCCCGCTCGCCAGCTCCATGGTTTCCTTGGTTTCCTCTTCCATAGCCAAAGTATCAAAGTGCTGTACAAGTTCTTGTACCTTCGAGGAAGATTTTCTAGGTACCCGAGGTCGTTTCGGGTCCTCGTCCATAGAGGTCCGTGGAGACTCTGGGAAATGTCCGTCATGTTGGCTCCGATCTGACGGAGAAGACGATGGTATCGAGGACGTAGGACCGATATCCTGGTGACTTGGAGATGGATTAGGACGCGCGATCAAATCGCTAGGGCCGTGATGAATCCCCTCCTCGGTCGCCTTCTCACTTTCATCGTCCTCATTATCGCTTGCCGGTATTGTTGGCGCAGTATATGCTTCGGATGCTATCGTTAAGCTATGGTCCTCCCAGCCCTGGTCGTTATGCGGATCGTCTTGGGTATGCTGGATCGTCGGAGAGCGATTGGCTTGAGCTTGGTCTTCTAACCCTTCCGTAGGAGTATTATTTGTGTCGCTCTTTGCATCAGTCTCCGGTATGAACGCCCATGGATCGGGTGAGGGATGTCGAGCGATGTTCGTAGACTCTGGTAAGAGACTCGGCCCTAATTTCACAGCAGGACCCTTCAGCGCCGTGGATGCATCATCCCACCCAGTTGAAAATCCATTTGTATGTGCTTTATTCAACCCCTTATCGCTGCTGTTGTCCTCCGTACCTCCTGCCCATCCATCATTGGGGCTCTCCAGTGAAATCCCCGAACTTGATGGCACAGCAGCCCAGTCTCCAAAACCCGCATCATCATGATTGGCGGATACACCCGCGTTCGTACCGCCCCAAAAGGATTTCGTCTGGTCTTGCAAAGCCAAGCTAGATGCTTGAACGGGGTCTCTAGCTCTCGGTGTTTCTCTAACTCTGTCGAACTGCTCGGTGGTCTTCACCGGACGCGGTGGCTGTATTTCATCTGCCCAAGGCGAGCCCCAAGGGTCGTCCATATCCATAAGGATGGCAAGAGTCTCATATTGATATTGAAGTTGTAGATAGAGAGTAGCACAGAGCCTCCATCTCGAAACAGGACACCATTGATGATCGGGTGCGTCTGTCTGAGGTTGCTGGCCCTAACTCCCAGGGTCCTGGGTTGTTTGCGCTCGGTTCTCGCGGTGGTGGTGGACATGCGTAACATGTCAGGGGAGGTCCGGAAGCGCTGCCTGGTGCGGGTGCGTCATTGTCAGTGGCCGCGATTTCGTTGTGATTGATAATCGATAAGAATTTCCGCCGCCTTCACCCACCACCACTCTCGATTTTCTCATTCCACTCTTCGCTATGCGACAACTACACGACTCCCAGGATTGAGCGAATTTTGCACATTCCAAAATGTCGCTCGACAGGGTCAAACATATTGTTCTTGTGAGTATTTACGTTTAGGGAAGTCAAAGGCACTTGTCTAATCAGCTACCAGGTCCTCTCTGGCAAAGGGGGAGTAGGCAAATCCTCCGTCACGACTCAACTGGCACTGTCCCTCTCCCTCGCCGGCCATTCCGTTGGCATTCTCGATATAGACTTGACCGGCCCCTCAATCCCGCGCCTCTTCGGCATCGAATCCGCGAAAGTCACACAAGCTCCAGGCGGATGGGTACCTGTTCCTGTACATGCGGCGGACCCCACCAAAAGCATCGGCTCCCTCTCATGCATGAGTTTAGGTTTTCTATTACGAGAAAGAGGTGATGCCGTAGTATGGCGTGGCCCCAAGAAGACTGCCATGGTACGGCAGTTTCTGTCGGACGTGCTATGGGGAGAAATTGAGTATCTACTCATCGATACACCTCCGGGAACATCGGATGAACATATTTCTTTAGCCGAAACATTAATGAAGAATGCTTTCCCTGGGCAGGTTGCGGGGGCTGTTGTTGTTACCACTCCACAAGCAGTGGCCACTGCAGATGTGAAGAAGGAATTGAACTTCTGTGTCAAGACGGCTATAAATGTTATTGGAGTCGTGGAGAACATGAGCGGCTTTGTATGCCCAAATTGCTCAGAATGTACCAATGTCTTTAGTAGTGGGGGTGGAAGGGTCATGGCACAGGAATTCGGTGTCAAGTTTCTTGCGAGTGTTCCTATCGATCCGCAATTCGTGATGCTGGTGGAATCAGGAAAGCGCCCGGTATATCCGGAGGGCACCGAGATCAATGGCCACGATCTCGGAAGTACTGGGAATGCCGTCCAGCAGAATGATGACACTAGCCCGTTGGTGGAGAAGTACAAGAGCTGCTCTCTATATCCAATCTTTAGGGATATTGCCAAAGACGTCACAAATGTGGTGGAAGGTTCCGTGTAGGGCCTATATCGAAGACAGATTAATATTAGGATAACGTATAGCGACGGCGTTACGGGATAGAGCTATTTCATGTTTACGAAAGGGGGGTATATATGCTATCAGGTTTCAAGTTCATACATACAACATTATTACTAGTCAAGCTTCATGAGATGCGAGTGCAGCTCCCATATTCATAAAACATTTGGCCTACCACAACAAATCCGCCAATAGCAGGGGCACAATAGAGCCCACAGCCCACAATTGCACCAGATAGCTTTTCGATAATACTTTCCTCCGCTGCTACTTTGTCTCCGCGCAAAATATTTACCACAATTCCAGCAAAAATGCTGAAAATCAGCCATGACATTGTCCACGCTCTTTGAGCACCTGTGCTTGAACCACTCCGGAACCTCGACAAACCACCTAGTATTGCTATCTGAATAGCAACTACTAAGATACAGAACAAGAGCGTCCACCGAATATTTGTTAAACTCGGGGGTAGGTTCTTCTCATAAAAGGGTCGCGAGGGAATAAGCAAGCATGGGCGATGTTCTTGAGCACACATACGTTGAGCTTCACGGCCGCTAGAAGGCACTGGTTTATCGTTTATAGAAAGCTTGACTTCCTCAGGAACAGCTGATAGTATTGGGTCTTGGGCGATTAATGTGGCTGTCTGTTCCGAGAGCGTAGGCGCGGTAATGTCCGGACAAGGCGAAATTCGTAGGGCAACTTCCCATCCGGTGCTATCAGAGGATCCGAATTCCAAACCACTCACGGATTGCGCCTTCCATAATCCAGCTAGAGACTCTTGAGTTGGCCCTTCATCCAACTTGCCAACTGTTCCATCAAAGAAACAATCGTCACGCTTTCTAGCTTCATCCATGACTGTAGACTCAACTAGATATAAGGCCGGGTATTCCGGTACCATTAAGTTTCCAACGAGATTGATGACAGACATAATGGCATACGGCGCCACCGTAAGTCCAAAAGCAGCATAGCCATATTGTTCTATCTGGTTGCCCTTAGACCGGTACAGCGTGGTCATCGCGTAAAGTGACTGGACGAGTGAGACAAGAACCTTAACTAAGCTATAGCTGCATGATAGAGAAGCCGAGTTTCTCGAGGGTATATTTCCTGGGATTATACTCGCAAACTTGGCGTCTGTAGGGACAAAAACTAACGAATAGCCTTTGGGTAGTTTATGTGAGCCATGAATATTGTAATTCTCTGGAATATCGTTAGAAGGGACAAGCCGATAATCATCACGATCTAACACCGTATAGCGTGCCATGTTGTCAGAGTCATCTGCCACAGGTTAGAAACATCATAAATATTAGTCCGGAGGAATCACTTGCCCTGCTCCGTCAGTTGGGGGGTGTAAAGGAGGGCCCATGCGATTCTGTCTCCAGCAGCGGGCTGCCAGTCTTTTGTCCTCACGACCATACACAGCGCCCCAGAGCGAGCTGCAGTTTCGAGATCAGTTTTGGCGAATTTCGCGAGGCTAACTATGGCAGAAACGCCTCGCACAACTCCGGAAATAGGGAAGAGCAGAGCGGACACTATCGTGACAGCCGAGTTGATGGTTGTCTCACCGGGACGACTTATCACTGTCGCGGCGTGCGCAAAGTAATTTGCAGCATAGAATATAAAGATGTCTGTCCAGCTCGGTGGCATGCAGAGCAGATCAGGATCGCCATGATTTGTGGTTCCGTCTGGGACAGCGATGGTGTAATTCCTGAGTGCAGCTCCAGCTGATGGAGGAATGAGCACACAAATTAGAAGAAACGCAAAGACGTTACCACCAAAGACATGGCCCATCTTCTTTATGATAATAATAGCCGCGAGAGGACCATGACGTTTGGGCACTCCGGCAAAGGTATATGAGCTTGAGGCAAAGAGGCTGAGCCGCTGCTCGTCCCCGGCGCAAAGTACTATGCGACATGCGGTGCATATGTAGGACTCAGCCGCACAACCAGGCATCCAGAGGGAAATCGCTAAAAGAAACGAGATTTAAAACAGAACGAATAAGAATAGCACAATGGAAAAATCCAACACAGTTCGTCGTGCTAGTGCATCCAGCCAATATCTGCCAAAATAACAATGGTACTGTAGATTCGCTACTACGAACACAATCTTCTGCTCGCGCACGCCCACTAAAGGCATGCGTTAGTCATTTGACCCAAACTTCGAACTGCTGTGCATTAGGTATAGATGAGTTTATATGCATCGGCAAGTAGAACAGCAGCAAATAGAGGAATACAAGCACGTAGTGATCAAATCCAACTACCTTGTCAGATGCAGTGCAAAAACCGGACGAGCTTAGAACCAAGGTAAATATGGGTAAAACGTGGGCCATGAAAGGGATAGAACATAAAGAAGACAGTTAATAGAGAAAAGCAAGTACGAAGTACGTTGGTGGTTGTTTTATGTTTGCGTGCTACCTATAAGGTACTGCAGTACTTGCCGGAGCGCGGTGGTGGTGTTTAATAATGATCCGGCGAGGATGTACATGTAGCCATTGTGGTAATTTTAATCGTGAATTCGAGTTCGAAGGTAGCAAACATAGACTTCGTGCCCCGTTCCTGTGACCGCCTCGGTAGGGAGGGAGTTACAATGACTAATACTCCGTAGCTGCACCCTCTAATCGCCGCATGCGGGGGAGCTTAGCTGAAATACTCGGTACCTGCGCGCGCCCGAGTAACCATCATACCTCCTTTGTTTGACTATCTTCATCGAGCAATGCTGAGTATGGTACCTATTACGAGACCCATGGTAAAGCCCTACAATATCAGTGTCGCGCTTCACAAGGTCGGGAATACCGCTATGCTGAGATGGATCTCTTGTTGACGCTGTATTTCAGATCCTGGGCTTACAGGCCGCATTTAAGCCTGTCACCTACTGTTCAAACTTTCGCGCCATGTCGTCGCTCCCGTCAACAGAGTTGCCAGACCCTGAGATCAATCGCATTATTTCATACTGGTTTGGTGGCGATGACCTCCCTCGGAAATGGTTCCAGGGAGGTGCTAAAATCGATGCCGAAATCAAAGACCAGTTCGGGGGTCTAGTTGAAAAGGCTCGCTCAGCGCAACTCACCTCCTGGACCCAGCAACCTCAAGGCACCCTGGCACTCATAATCCTTCTTGACCAATTCCCGCGAAATATCTTTCGAGGCACTCCTCTCTCATTCAGCACTGATCCCATGGCACTCGATATCACAACTCAGGCCATCGCGAGGGGTGCCGACCGAGAAGTACCGCACATCCAACAACCTTTCTTCTATCTTCCACTTATGCATCATGAAAACTTGATCAGTCAGGCTGCAGGATGCTCCTTATATGAAGGATTGGCTGCTCGATGTGAGGCCGGCTCACAGGAGAGTGAATTCGCACGCAGCTCGCTAGATTTTGCCAGGCGGCATAGGGATTGCATTATGAAGTTCGGTCGTTTTCCGTCCAGGAATGAGATTCTCGGGAGGGAGTCGACTCCAGAGGAACTCGAATATCTCAAGGAGCACCCTCATGGCTTTTGAACGCGGGCAGTTATTGCCAGTTCACCACTATCGAACCATCTACCGGCACTGTAGACAGTGTAAACTAATGTATGAATATACGAATCATATCACGCGCGAAACATCTGCCACATATTAGCCACGGTGTATAAATCTGCCGGACCGGGACTTAATCCATCTTCTGCAGTCTGCTGAGTTGAGTTCTCCCATCAAGCCTTCAGGCTAAATAGGCATTTCAGCGTGCAGTCTTCGCAGTATGACCATATGTCCCCATTGCATATCTCCGGCCGCCCTCTTTGATTTCGAGCTTTCTGTAGCCAAATATTCGTCTACTGCGCTTTAATAACGATCGAGTCCCTCTTGATTGACTTGGCACTCCTCAAAAGACCGCTGCAGCACCTCTAGGCGACTATGCAGACAAGAACAACCAATCGACAATCACAAGTTGGCCCTGCCTTGAGAGAGTATTTTTTTGTAGGCGAAGAAGATTTTGCGATTTGTCGTTCTGGCTTTTAGTCCTGGAAATCTTGACAGACTGAAAGGATGCTAGAACATCCCAATTGGCTCATCCATGTCCAGTCTTGTGCCATCGCAGGGTTGCATTATCTCAGCGTATAAAAGTCTTCGAATCTGAATAGGGCATGCCTAGACAAAAGAGAAACTCAGCCGTCTTGATGAACTTCACGAACACATATCGTGGAGTTGTCGACAAGTCAATCTAAGCGTCGGACTGTGGTTGACAAGAGACCAATACTCCTAGCCAGGTCAGCACCATGTTTTAAGACACCGAACAACTTCCAACTTATCCTCATTCATCGCGCACCTTTAATTCAGGTATTTCTTCCAGGTGACTTATAATGTCCTATTTCGTAAGTTCCATGCCGCATTCCCGAGCTTTATTGAAGGGTGCTTCTTCCCCAATCTTATATATCTCGGAAACCCGGGAGCGCTCATATATTACACCGAGGATCTATATACTTTCCTTTCATTATTATCCCACGAATCAAGACATTGTCAAAGGATTATATGGATGCATTATTACTACTTTCGGCACTTTGGTTTCGCTTTTGTCTGCATTACAATGCACCCCAGATTGCCCCACAAAGCCCCACAGGCCCTGAATGGTCAACTTGACGATATATATTAATTGATATTAATTTTGCAGATCACAACAAAACTATTCCGCGGTTTCTTATTGGACGGTACATCTCGCAGAATTGCCAATATCTTGGTAGAGGGGAATCGTCCAGTGAGGAAGGAAGGCCACAATGACTGCGATCTTCACCCCTTATAGGCAATCATCCTGCCCGCAAACATGGAAGCTGGCTGAAATGGAGGTAAACGGATCCTAGCCTATGGCTGATCTCAGCGAAAATCGAGCAAGAGTGTTGGCGAAGAACGAATACAAAGACTGGGAGTCCAAGACTGGACGATCTGTTCCACCTTCGAAGCCTAGCCCTACTTCTACTCCACAAATAGTAAAAGGGAGAAACGTTGTTCTCTACAGCAAATATGCGTACACAACTTCTCGTTCCGGCTCTCTTGAGCTTTCCAGCAGCCATATTGGCCCAGAACAACATCACATGTCCGCAAACCCCATCTCCATTTCCAAAAGCAGGCACTTTCGCCAAATTCTCTACCCTTCCAGATCCATTCGTATACCTCGATGGCACGACTCGGGTCCAAAGTAAAGAAGAATGGTACCAATGCCGACAACCAGAGATACTTAAGCTGCTTCAAGAATACCAATATGGATATTATCCTGATCACTCAGCGGAAACAGTTACGGCAACGAGGTCCGGCAACACTGTTACTATAAATGTTGCCGCTGGAGGCAAGACTGGAAGCTTCAAGGCCTCAATTAATTTGCCCAAGACCACTTCCGCCGGTGGTGCGCCTGTCGTTATCGCCATCGGGGGAATCGACAACAATGCCTACTTGAACCAGGGAATCGCTGTAGTCACATTTGACTATACCTCCGTCTCGCCAGACAGTAACGGAAAGTCGGGAGCATTTTGGGCGCTATACAATGGAAAAGACATTGGTATGCTATTTGCCACTTCTCGTGCCTAACAAGCCATGCTTTAACCCCCCAGTGCATCTCTTTGTTTAGGGCTTTTGCTGAATTTTGTGTCATCTATAGGCGTGCTCACAGCTTGGGCCTGGGGTTTCCATCGAGTTCTCGATGCTCTCATCATCACAGCACCAGAGATCGACTCAACTAAAGTTGGTGTGACAGGGTGCTCACGGCTTGGAAAGGCAGCTTTGGCAGCAGGTCTCTTCGATACACGTATCACGGTAACCATGCCCATGAGCAGCGGCGTTCAAGGTCTCGGCCCCTACCGATACACCACCTTGAGTGGACAAGGCGAGAATCTCGAAAATTCCAAATCAGGTGCTGGATGGTGGTCGAACAGCGTTCTTGGGACATTTGTTAACCAGGCAGAGCGATTGCCATTTGATGCGCACACTATTGCCGCAGCGCTTGCACCGCGTGCCTTGATCATCGATCAGGGACAGGGTGATCCATATACCAACTCCAAGGCGACGGCAATTGTGGTGTACCCTGCTGCACGACTGGTGTACAATTGGCTTGGTGTGGCTGACCAGATTGGCATGGCGATCCGCTCTGGGGGTCATTGCGATATGTCTGGATAGTAAGTCACACATTTCTTCCCGGTTATATTTCACTTACTTGTTTGAAATATGCGAGGGATCCATGCTAATATTGTCATCGTCAATTTAGCACGAACGTGCTACCATTTGTTGCAAAGGTCTTGAAGGGTACAGCAATGTCGAGGAATTATAATGATCTTTCACCTTGGAGTGCCATGCCAGAGGCTTATCCTTGGTCTTCGCTAGTACCAAAGGCATGATATACTGAGATGCTGTGGCGGAGCTGAAGAATCGTTATCATGCGCCAGCATTAAATGAAAGACATACTTTCATCATCCGCTCTTGAAGAGAGAAATTTGACACTTGTTTGATTGATAGGTGAATCTTGAAAACATTCATATGTGAGTACAGCAATCCATTTTTCCAGTTTGAGACTTAGAGAGTCGTAACAGCTATCTTTCCATAACCCATATGAAGTGTTCAAGGAGCGGGGCTGTGCCTAGTATTCGAACTCCATCCATTGCTTATTTTTATTTTCTCCTCGCAAAGCTTCAATTTCCATACTCAATCACTTCTTTTTGATGAAGGGGCTCTTGACGATTCACCAAGTACCATAGGCCCAATTCTTTAAATGTGCATGTTTATACCGGCCACTGCAGTCAAGACTGCCTCATATTTGCCAACTCGGTTTTCACTAGCCACCCAGGTGGGGGGATAAACATGAATCTCGAATTAAAAACAAAGCCCCTGCGAACCTCCGATCAGAAATAGTGTTTTGGTTCAATACTTGGGGCTTAAGGGAAGATGACAGCCAAAATGAGCCCTAATATAATTCAACTAAGAGGCACCAGCTACTAGAAACGTTCGTTGGCTGTAATTTGACTTGGGAACGAGATCCCATCCAGTGTATTCGACGAGAAGATCAGATGCACGACGCCAACACCCCGGGCATCACCGAACAAGAATCCAGCGGTTTCGAAATGCGTTTCAACGTGCAAAGGGGCGGAGTACCTCGTACCCATAGGTTTTGGGCGGTGCAAGAGTCCGTTTTATCAGAAATAGTTCTCTTTTACGTCAATCTCAGCATCTGCCAAGACTACTCCCCTGCGCTGGTGGATATCGATCTCGGTTTCAACTTTGATGAACTTCGGGCGCAGTGTTGGCTTTCTTGCTATTATTGTACAACGCCCGAATAAGGAACGTAGTTGGCTACGTCGTATACGACTACCTACCTAAGTAGGTAGTACAAGCCAAGAAGATTATTGTTCAGTTATTACTCTGAGTCATCACGTCGTGATAATCGCCACTCCGTGACTCTAGGCAGGCAGGCTCTCACCCTAGCTATATTATATCGGGAGTCATTTTATCTACGTACAAAGTCGTACTCGATGTGGCTCTGAGGCGTAGTCGTAATGGTATGACGATAGGCGGTAGTATAAAGGCACGAAGGTATCTCGCGGTCTTACTTCGTACTTATCTCTTGCTCCCAGCCCTTCAAGGCGCATCTTACTTTAGAGAAACAACACCAAACATTTTGGGTTTGCCATTCTTCATCAAAATGAAGCTCACTTCAATCATATCCGCACTTCCGCTTTTCACAGCTTTTGCATACGCGGCTGATTCCAAACTCGACGTGTCCGTCTCCCATCCAACCCACCATTTCAGACTACTCAACTAACAGTAAACCAACAGTGCCTCAGTGATCTCTGAGTTCTACCCGACAAAAACCCCCAGCGTCGAGGCTGCAGTCTCCACCTCTCTGGCATCTGCGCTCCACAGCGTACAGGCCTCTTGGTTTGATAGTCCAGCCCAGACATCCGCCTACAAAGCCATCTACTCCGCCGCTCCTTCGAGTCTCAAATCTTCGCTTGCTTCGTCGGGATACAGGTACGCACAGATCACTACACAGGAGTGGTATACGAAGGACGTACCGAAAGCTCAGCAGACAGATCTCGCCAAGGAGGACGAGGCCCTCAAGAGTGCGGCGCGGAAGATTCTGGGTACTTCAACGAGCACGGGAGGTGCAGTGCAGAGAACTGGCATGGCCGTTGCTGGCGTTGTTGGCGCAGTTGGAGCTGTTCTGGCAGCTCTGTAGTAGCATCTCCATGTCACGGATATGAACAACGGATTTTGGGAACGACGCCGATTTATTAATGGATAGTTCGTCTGGATAAGAGCTAAGGGATCTGGGTGAATGGGACACCGCACGGGGTTCGACATTTAGGCCCCAACCCGGCGCATGTGGCGCTTAGGGGCTTCGGGATGCGGTATTACGAGTACATTGATAAAGCACTTCAGGATACATGATTCCAATATATTTGTAACAGCTCAGATGGATGTAATTATCCCCACGTGATACCCTCTACTCGTACCCAATACGGAAAGGGATACGTTGTAAGTCTTTTTCGGTAGATGGTAGTACCCAGAACAACTACTACTCGTACAGTACTTGAGAGCAGGCTTAAGTAACTCCCCCACCAATATAGGCAGACAGTGGCTTGTATCATGATAACTAGGTAATTAGGATGTTAAGTATCCTGTATATAAAATGCATTAATAACTACTTGTCACCTTGTGTAGATTTTAATCGACTTTTACGCACCCTATATTACAATATTGCCGAATCGCTAGGCTGATATGCATGACTACAGTACTTACTATAACGTTACAAAAGTCGCAATACTACAAGTACGAAGTAGTAGTGCAACTCCCTTTGGCAATCTGTCGATCGGATGTAGACCAATAAGTGCGTAACGTTGCATAGAGTATTGACAATATCGTAGGAACTATTTTGGGATGCCAAGTGGTGAACAAGCTTTTCTCCTATTCTCGTTTTCTCGTTTGATCGAATACATATAAGGGGGCCCCTAAGTGGCTTTCCGTGTGTTTGGTAGCAATTCCGGTTAGCCATGACAATTGAACCCCAATCCAACTGTTCAACTTCGATATCAATTCCCTGGAATGGACGATCTTATTATCCTTATCTTCTGTTGCAACCACGCATCCGATATTTGTGGCTTTTTATACCACGTAACTTGCGACTCGCCAGGGCCCGATCACGTGTTGGCACTCTACGGTTAAAAACGACGACGCAAGCACAAACACTTCTTCCTTACATCCAAATTACCCATCCAATACAAGCTTCGACGGTGATGGCGCGATGCAGAACTGCGGATCCTTTTCGACAAAAATTTAAAAGTTGATCGTGTCCATATGCATAGTATGCAGCTTGTGGGTACACGGCCAGTGTTTTCAGCCTTCCCTCAGTGCGCCTAGGTCATCATATCGGTCAATCCTCCCGTCGTGATATCAGAGGAGCTACAAATCTCGGACCAAGTGACGTCCTGCTTCAGCCTGTTCTCGAATGCCTCGTCACTGTGCCCCGTACTCCCCGGCCAAGTGGCGCTGTTGGCTATCTGGAAATGCTCGTCGGCGTATAGTACCCGGGCCACGCACGCTTCCGGATCACCATGTATATAATTCTTATGTTCGTTCCTTTTTAGAAAAGATCTCCTTTTTGCTGCCAGTGACAACTCTGCCGTCGGTGATGACTCTGCCGACCAATTAATCATGTTCTTCTCACTATTCATCGCCCGGCTCTGGGCCGTTCTTTCGTTCCTTGTCCTCCCCTCAGCTGTCGATGCCCACAGGACACGAGATGTTGCGACCGATGCGGCGAATGTAGATCATCATGACCATGGAGCTTCTCCGGAGTGGATCTATCGCAGTAATCAGACTCTCCACCGACGTCCTTCGCCAATGCCCCTGTCGACGGTCAATTTGAGTGGGAAGTCCATTTCCGCAAATACATCGGAATGTACGTCCAGTATCCCGAAGCAGCGCAAGAGGGATACCCAGGCCACAGGAACAAGCACAAAAGGCACCTTTCTGGTGTTTGCGAGAGATGCAGCATCGGCATACTCTGCGTATTCCGGATTGAATGACTATGGAATTCCATACCAGCTCGTCCTAGTGCCGGCTACTGGAGTGACTCTACCGACTCTTAAAGCTTCCAACACGGTCGGTAACTATGGGGGAATTGTTGTACTTTCGGAAGTTAGCTACCAGAATTCTGCTGGCAACTACGTTTCAGCATTGACAAGTGATCAATGGAACGCGCTATACGATTATCAGGTCAATTTTGGGGCTCGCTTGGTCCGTCTGGATGTTCTTCCTTCGGCGGCAACGGGTACAACTGCCTCGGATGCATGCTGCGGCGATACTCAAGAACAGCTGGTTTCCATTAGCGATAATTCTCAGTTTCCGACCGCAGGATTAACAGTGTGAGTGGGAATATTTTTACTGGTATAATCAGGGCTGATTTTGTTATAGCGGGGCTACTATGAGCACTATTGGGCTTTATCATTACCCTGGAACGATTGCGAACTCTTCAATAGCCAAGCCCTTCGCGATTTTTGGGGCGACCACGGGATCCAAGACGACTTCTGTTGCTGGTGTTATTAATACATTTCCCGGAAGACAACAGGTGAGCGGGGTCAATTGTGATGGGGGTGCAATATTAACCCAATTAGATGGTGTTCTTTATGCCTTTCTCTACAGAATGGAGTTTAACATCGACTATTCTGGGACATGCATGGATTCATTGGGCAACAAGAGGACTTTGTGGGTGAAATTTCCCTTCGTAATATATTTACCTAACAGGAGCCAGATGCCGGATATAGAAGGATAATGCTTAATACGCAAGGTACGTAATATTTAGTTTAACATCGGGCTTTCTATGTTGCTAACCGGCATCTTAGTCGACGATGTGTTTCTCTCCACCTACACCTATAGCCAACAAACCTACCGACTTACTTCGACTGATGTCGCTA
Organism: Venustampulla echinocandica; assembly: GCF_003357145.1. Taxonomy (NCBI): domain Eukaryota; kingdom Fungi; phylum Ascomycota; class Leotiomycetes; order Helotiales; family Pleuroascaceae; genus Venustampulla; species Venustampulla echinocandica. The sequence goes on along the minus strand of NW_022474205.1, from coordinate 2,830,950 downwards.
CCCACATCCAGTGGCAGGGCTCTATTGGGAACAAGATGCCGCCTGGAAGTAATTACACAATGGAGCTTGGGCACAATGGGAATGGGAATATTGAAGTATGGCTTTCCCATAAATCCTTTTCCCCCTACGAAAACTTACACGTCTAGTTTTCCAACGACATTGCACAGTCCGCTTGTCTCCCGACTGGCCCAATTGATTTAGGTGACCAACCATCTACCGACCTCGAGTACATGAAACCCATAGGAACAGGCACCACTCTTTGGCCCTCAACCGCATCTAAGTATCAATATGGAGCCACCTGCATCACGACAGATCCCCTCGCACAATTTTTTCAAACTCCCAACATCCGTGATAGCTTCATGCATCTTTCACACACATTTACTCATGAGGATATGAACGCCGCTACATATACTGATGCAGCCAACCAAATCAGTTGGAACAGGGCTTGGTTGGAGCAATCTGGCATCGCGAGCGCCAAGTGGTACAGCGGAAAGGGGCTGATCCCACCCGCTATCACAGGATTGCATAACGGGGATGCATTGCAGGCGTGGAAAGATAACGGGATCCTAAATGTCGTGGGCGATAATACTAGGAGCATTTTGATGAACCAGGTTAGTAGGCCAACCGCCTTGTGGGGAAGTGTTTGACTAACGGGAGCTCAAGGTCAACGAGCACTGGCCGCTTATAACCACAGTGGCAGCAAATGGTTTTGACGGCATACAAATAACTCCTCGCTGGGCATCAAATATCTATTTCAACGTACCCATCCCCACTACCCTCTCCTATGGCCCATTTTTGCCTAACAACCCAATTAGTGCGATACCACAGCCTGCGACGCCGACGAATGGGTGTCTTTCGGCAATACTGGCACTTTCTCCGACCTCCTCGCCATCGAAAAGGATGCTAACGCTCGCCATCTGATGGGCCTGCACCACGATCCATATATGTTTCACCAAGCAAATCTCCGATGGGAAGGTGTCGCGAAGAACACACCGATCGGCGGTGTCTCTGGGCAGTACTCCTTATTGCAGCTATGGGTGGAGACTGTTGTAGGAGAAGTTCTTAGACATGTGAACTGGCCGATAATCAGCCTCAAGCATGACGATGTAAAACTCCCCCTTCCATTTCCTTTGCTCAATACCTGGCATTTTGAATATTCTACATGCTAACCCTCGCTCACTCGAAATAGTTAGCGGTATCCTTTAGCCAACGCGCCAAGCGCGACGCCTGCAAGTACATCATAACGTACCAACACGCCGGTACAAATATTGTAGGTTTCACCGTCTCGGCACCTTCAGTCAATAATAAATGCGGGGCTCCCATTCCAATTACTGTCCCTGGGGGCGTGTCGCATACACAGGGATATGTGACGGAGCAACTGGGCAACGACCCCTTAACTATCTGGGTAGATCTGAAGGGGAAGGAGGTCTCGTTTTCGCTCAAGTTTGCTGTGCCTTGGTAAGTATGGGAAGGATGGGAAGAGGGTTGGACTAATGTGTATCATTATAAATGGCTAGCAAAGACAGTGCAAAAATGGTTGGATTTCCTGCTGATGATAGAGCTAATCACAAGTCGAGTCCACTGCGGGCGTCATTCATACAATCCTAAACATCCTATTATATTGGTATTAAATAGAATCTAAAGTGTAGTATCTTATCGGCACTAGTTCAACCTGCTAGATATTGAGCCAAGTGAATTTAAGGGTGGAGGAATACCAAGAACCGTATATACGAACGAAGACTTCCTATATACATAACCCCATTTACCCCTATATATAGTATCCAAACTCCCTTCATCCGAGCGCATCATCTATCACTGTGTAAACGTGATATTGACCGAATTCTGCCCCTGGATTCTTGGGAAGAACTACAAATTGTCAGTCAGTAAATAGTATCCTTCCGCATAAAATGGAATTTAAAAGGCAATACAAAGTCTGCCACTTACCTCTAACGTCAGAGTAACCGTCTTCCCAGCATTTTTAAGCGCAGTCAACCCCGAAACATAAATGCTGAAAGTCGACTTATCAAATCCCCAGCTACCATATGTCCACCGTGCCTGTTGCAGCGGTCCTAGATACTGAGTCCAATCATCTGCGAGATATGTTCCATCTTCTAGCAATGCTTTGACGGCAGCAACTTTTGGAAGACCTTGGTAGGTAATTGGGATATGCAGGTCTGTGCTGGTATCAATTTTGAATGCTGATTGGCTGATAGTGGGGGTGCTGTATTGGACTATTTGAAGAGAGAGAGAGGCTCCGGCGCTGAATTTGAGCGTTAATGTTTCTTTAGTGCCAGCTGCGGCTTCCGACGTGTAGAGCGTTTGCAAGTATGTGGCGGAGAGGGTTAGTTTTCCAGTTGATGACATGCTGTATTGAGAGGAATCCAAGGCCTTTCCGGCGGAATTGGTGATGGATTTGAAGGTATTCCCGTTCAAGAGGTAGTCAGTCGATTGAGCAACGACAGGATCACCGAATTTATGGAATATATAGGCGCTAGAAGTCTGCGACGTTGCACTGGCGTCTTCAGTGCTATCTGCAAGTGTGTTGGAAATGCCCTTGACTGCATTGACAAGAATATCCCCTGTAGCAGGATCGTACAGAGCGGCTGCGTTACGATTGTAAAAGTCGCCTCCGTTATCCCAGATTATCGATGAATACCCATACTTGTTGCATGTTCGGATGAAATAGTCAAAATATTTCCATCGCCCGGCGGTCTCGGTGCTGGTAACACTTGCGTCCCATTCTCCGACAAATGCAGGAATATTTGTAAAATTGCCTTTAAAGAGGGCAAATTCTTGATCGACAGCTGCTTTATCCTCATCACTTCCCCAGATTGTCTTTCCCCACGCCGAGAATATGAAATCGTAAGGCGAGTAGTAGTGGAATTGCAATCCCCATGGCTGGTTGGGATATGTGGTAGGTCGAACAAACCACATTTCGGTTTTATCCATGCTCATTCCCAGACCACTAAGTGATACCACTCTGCTGGGATTGTGCCCTCCTGCTTGATTGATAGCCTCAAGGAATAATCCATTAAGGTTATTAACCAAGTCCGCATGTGCCTTCTCGCTCCCGGCAGGCTCGTTCAACGGTTCGAATATCAATTTGGATGACTTGCACGCAAAGCGTGTTCCTATCTGAGCCCAGAGACGCGAAAATTTCTCCTTTATCATAGTAGTATTGGCGTTGGAAACAGATGGATCTGCCCACACCCATGAATCGTGATGGACGTTTAGGACAACAGAAAGACCAAGAGAGAGGGCCTGGTCGACAACCGTCTCAACTCGGTTCATCCATACCTTATTCACATTCCAAGTTGGCGACTCATCATCAAAATGATAAGCCCAGGTTACTGAAATTCATAAGCCATGGTAACAAACTGCAAGAAAAGAGTTACCTACCAGGGATGCGAACACTATTAAAGCCCTTCGCTTGAATCTGGGTGAGGGTGGCAAGCTGGAGCGGACTATTACCCCAGGAATCCTCATTTGGAATTCCGTCCAAGGTATTGCCCGCATTCCATCCTGGGTTCAGAGCTGCAAAAGCCGCTGAAGCAGTAATAGGATCAAAAGACGATGTGCAAGCTTGTGCTCGAGGACTCGGCGGAGCTGCAGCAACTGATGTCGCCTTGGCTAAAACAGCCAACAGATGTAATGCCCAGGACTTCTGCATGGTTGATATTGGAGAGGGAGCAATCTGAATAAACGAAGCTACATGACGAAAACTTGCAGAATCCCCCTCCTATATAGAGTTCTTTCTCAGTCTCATTTAAACCTAATAACCTCATTAAAAAGTATTTCATTTCCTCACTTCGGCCCATATCCGAGGACTGGTTCCGCGGAGGAACCAGCCCACCCATGCGCACAAATCGGAGGCCATGGGCGGAAATTCACACCAAACAAATGGAAGCTGCGCATTCGTGGCCCGAGTACTCCGCCCATACTCCACCGATGATAGTCCAATTAATGCGTCCGCGTCGTATTGTGCCAGATAATCATAAGGAGGAAAACATGGCATTGCCAGATGCGGAAATGGAGGCATGGCTGCCGAAATATATGAGGCTGAAATGAATGCGGGGACGGGGCTCGACGGGACGACGCGGCTAATATATATTAGAACAGCTTCTGGACTAGGTCGAATCTTGGACGGACGATAGCACTCTTTCAGGGGAGGCAGACCGAGGCACGACAAGATACCGACGTCATTCCGTATGAATGTCCATCGTTATAATCCATCACATCTGCAGTATGCACGCGCTTCAATACAGAGCAAGCTAAAGCCAAATATGCCCCTTTCTCTTCGTACAAGTGGATGGGGAAAAAGGCACGCGTTCAATTCATTGGTGGTATTAGTGTACTACACAAATTCCTCGAGGACAATATAAACAATTGCCAATTGCTTGAACGCCTAGGCTATGCATATTGTATCGTTTGCGGCTTACCTTAAAAAAATTCAGTCTTGTCCTTTGTTACGCCATCTCCCTCGCGCTCGCTTTCTTCTCTCGAGTCTCGATATCCTGGGCAACTTCGATAGTAGAGCTGTATGCCTGCTCCCAACACTTTGCCGTAATTTCGCTACAGGCGTGAGATTCCTGTGGAAACTGGCGGGCACGGAAGCGGCGTTGCACCTCCTCATCAGACCCGTCGTCTTGGTCCCTGACATCAGGGAGGATATCGTGGCCCATCATGATGAAGTAGATGGTTGAGCCTAGCGCAAAAAGATCCGTCTTGACATCAGCGTAGTCAGGCAGATCTCGAGGGCGGGAGAAATTGCTTGGCTCGCTAGCAAAGTCGTTTAGCAGAACCTCCCCTCAACTGACAGGTGCTGGCCTTGGAAGTCCGCAAGTTTCAGATCGAGGTTCTTGTCGAGAAGTAGATTGCGAGGCCGGAGGTCGGATGTCGCAGTGGATGACCCGTTTTGAATACCTATATATATGCAACCGCCTCAGCAGCTTGTCTGCACCACGCCAACCGCTGTTGAAGGGAGAAAGTATGATCGTTGGTCAGAAAGTCGTAGATGTCTCCGTTGACGGCGTGCTCGAGATATAGCCCATCATTCGTATAGTCCTTGAGTCTGATGATTCAGGGATTCTGGCCAAGGATGCTAATAATCTTGTACTCGGTCTGGAAGCGCTCGATTTCGACACCACGGCCGTGAGGATATTTCAGTACTGTCAAGTCATCCACCTCGCCGATCCAGCAGCTGTTTCACAACAGCCATCACGCTCTTTACTGCCGATGGTACGTACCGCTTCAATTCGACGTAAGTTATGTGTGACATAGCCAAGAATAGAGGACGTAGTGATGGTCGTGATGACGAGATTTAGTCAACTTGAATTTCCATGTCAGAAGTTACACGACGGCAAGACATACTTCACAGCGGGGGCCTCAAATATCAATCTTCGTTGTACACAGTTGTGTGCTTTGGAGGTGCGGTACAGTTAGCCAATTTGTGTGGCTGAGGATTTATCGTCGCACTTGGTGACGGCTTACATATAGAAATGGGCAGCAGGTACAGAAAACTCGAGTGGCTGCCTGTTTAGATGTATTCTATGATGGTGCGAGTTCAGAATGCGACCTATGGCGACTAAACGAGGCGTATACTACATTTCAAGGCTTTCGACTACAGGCTAATGTTTAGATGTAATTATTGCAACAAATGGAGTAAACACCCAGCGAGTCATTGTCACTAGTACCCTCAGCCAATAATAGGTGTAGCCTATTGTCCACTCGATTGCATGCATTATATGACTCTTTCGTGCATGCCTTCAGTATCTTAACGGAGACTTAGGCTTGGGCTGCATGAAGATGAACACCATTTGGTCATTACTAAACGAAGTGAGCGAATGACCAGCCTATATTACTCGTCCTGGCCTTACTAGTATGTCTCACCAATAGAATGGTAAGAGGGGGCTACCTATGAGGTAATATGAAAGAATACCATGGCTTTTTATTTTACAAAAGGGCTTCCTTCTCGATGAAGTTCTAATAAGGCCAAAAGCAACCGCGAAATCCGTCAGAGACCACGGTGGTAGCATTTGCATCTCCCTTGGAGACGTTTGGCCCATCACACTGGTCCTCTAAAGGATCTAGGGCTTGTAGGTCATCGTCATCCAACTTCCTTCTCCCAATCCACGTGGCGGCTATCGTCACCATTGAATCTGTGGTATGCGGAAGGTGGCGAGACAGTGCCCAGCGGAATAGTCCATCAAACCCATAAAACGACCCGGTTGCCTCCCCGAACCAATACCTTCCAGAGGAGAGCCCGGATTTCATAATGTCCGAGGATCTTATACCTGGGTTGGGATATTTAGACTGGTGTTCCTGGAGACGTAAATTCTCCTGTCTTTCGAAGATGCCAACGAACTAGTTAAAGCGAGCTTTAAATAACTTCAACTCGTCTTCATCTTGCACAATGGCATGACCACATTCAATGCCGCTAAGCCAGATAGGCGGGTCAATGAACTATACGGGCCTGATTGAGGTCCAGTCTAGATCTAGGATCGCCTTTACAGCGCCGATTTCATGAACTAAGATATTCTGCGGGCTTAAATCCCTTAGAGCTAGAAAGAACGGCCCATTATCCCAACGAGGGTCCACAAAGGCGCTTATAGCTTTTTTAGAATGTACTCTGTTCATGTATTTGAACTCTGCCGCTTGTTCAGCCTCGATGCTGTTCCGTTACCGAAGGAGCCGCTCTATATGAAGATTCGCGAGGGCGTTAAAATATTGGGTCGCCGTTCCAAACGTTGAGCTGGAGGAATCACCGAAGATACACCCGTGCCGTCTAGCTCGAGGTTGTTGAATTATAACATTAACGGCCGCGTCAAGTTCACGATATCGGGTTCCCCATCGTCACGTAGTACAATAGACCAAATTATTTGAAAGGGGTGATTCCAGAGTTCGAGAAGTATATCGGACAAACTGGAGTACAACATTTTGATCTGGCTGTCCGACCATTTTGATAATCGTGACAGATCTCGAACGAGCATGTCTCCTTCGGCGTATTGGATGATCGCCTCCAGGGTGTGGTCCGTTCGAGAGACCGTGTGCAATGAGTCGTGGGGTGGGAATAGCAACGTTGGCAGACAGCTATATGTTGTGGTCACCGATCCTCACGGATAATCAGATACATTAGTATACCAACTTCATGGTGACTACCTCTGATCCAAATTTCTCATCCAGGAGATCTCCACCGCGCTTTCCTGGAATTGGGATTCGTAAGTCCCATTTCTTCGTCCCATTCCCAATCTCTGATGTGAATCATTGTGATGTCGAAAAATATGCAGATGTGAAAACCGCCTATGACGTTTCTAGTCACGATGCAGAGGTCGTCGCGGCTACAGACTGACTGAACAAGCTAAACTACATAGCCATGCACCCGTTCTCCAAATGCCTCTTTGCTAAGTTTGGAGCGAGCTATTTTGGTGCGAAGCAGCTCATCAAATTCGATGTAATCTCCTGGAATCTCGAACTCCGAAGGGATGTTAGGCTTGGTGTAAGTGCTGACTGTTCGGATCCTGATGAGTCAACCACCTTGCACCATGAATATGAAGTGCCTTACCTCCGTATTATTTTTAAATTGGCATTTGGCTTGGATCTAGAGCAAAGTACAAGATAAGGTTCAGAGATCAATTAAAGGGGCGTCCTCTATTTCGCTTACTTTAGGGTGCGCACCGACTTTAACAGCCCACTGGCCACCGTTCTGCGGTATTAATAAGCGAGCAAAGCCACCCGGGCTACGCATTACACTAGGCCGAATCTGGTCCTATGCAGCGCTGTATCAATCTTTGTATCAACACAGGGCTGTGTATGTCAGATTTGCAGATCAACCAGCTGGTTTTCCGACGCTGTACTTCGTAGTGCTCGCCCATGTTACTATGACCCCGATCATGTCCGGCCAGGGAGCCGCATTTATTCCTCTTTGGGTGATATGTCGCGCTCCAGCTGCGTATCCCCTCGCGAGCAGAAAGTATTTATTTGTCTGCTGCCTGGTATTCTCTCGATGCTGTTCCAATCTCATACGTTTTAAAAGGCAGCTTGTTCCCAGCTTGAATTTGGCAGAATAGTTTCCAAAGCATACGATATTCATATAATTTTCCATTCATACCAATCGTCATCTTCATCTTCATCTTCATCTCCACCTTCTCCGCCTCCACCCCACGCTCCCTCCAACTCCCACTCAACATGACAGCAACAAATAATCTACCTCCAGATGGGAGCTGGTCCTTCTACTCCTACAAGCCCGTCAAGGCCCTTCCTATCATCTTCGCCATCTTCTTCCTCGTTTGCGGCATAACCATGATCTATCAGTGCCTCGCCAAATATGGATGGAAACTCTACACATACATCATGACCTTCACATGCACCATCTGGGTTGCAGGCTTCTGTTGCAGGATGGCATCGATTTATAACGACGAAAACCTTGGCCTCTTCGCCGCCCAATATGTTCTGCTATTTCTGGGACCGCCGTGCTTTGCTGGCGCAGAATACCTCGTACTCGGCCGCGTGCTGGCATATCTCCCTTACCACACGCCCATCCATCCGGGCAGAGTCATTAGTACATTCGTCTTTCTTGGAGTCGTCGTCGAAGCTCTCTCCGCCAACGGCGCAGCGGCCCTTACCGTTGCAAAGACCGCGGACAAGAGGAATTCAGCCTTAACGCGTATGCTAGCAGCTTTGATCCTTCAGGCCGTGCTAGAAATATTCTTCTCCTCACTCGTCGCCCTAGTCGAGATACGCTGTAGAAAGGCGAAAACATTTCCACGCAACGTTCGAATCGTCTGTTATCTTCTCTACATCACCAGTTTCATGATGCTAGTGCGCTGCATCTTCCGGGTTGTCGAAGGGATCGAGGTGAGGGATTGTCTTGGAGTACCAAATTGTGGAACAATCAGCCAGAAGGAATGGTTGTTTTATGTCTTCGAAGTTGCCAACATTTCCCTCTTTGTCCTGCTCTTGACTATCTTCCCGCCAGGAAAATACCTGCCACCAAATGACAAGGTCTACCTTGATCCACTGGATGGAAGCGAGCGAGCTGGGCCTGGATTTGCACAAGCTGACAGACGACCCTTCTGGCAAACCGTTATGGATCCGTTCAATTTCCAGCTTTTAACCACAGGATCTGGTGTGGCTGTGGAAAAGTTCTGGGAGGGTGATAATCCAGTGTACACTAGAGATGGAGTTGTTCCAAAGCAAAATAGCCGAGGGTAGATTACTAGCAATACCACAACTATAGTGAAAATGGCTATTTGAGTGTGATTCGTTTTTCAAGGAGCTCCTGTTCTGCAGAGGAAGGTGTGGCTGTCGGTCCATAAAGGTCTCTCTGGTATTTGAGGAGACAGCCTGCGATCGCTGCTTTGGTCTTGGGATCTGTAGCACCTATCCATGCGGCAGGAAGACAGATGATCATGTACATAGCGCCGAGTGGCCGATATTTATTGACAACCTCGTCGAGCTTCAAAATTTCATCTGAAAATTGCGGAGTCTCTCGCCTGACCTGGGGATTGGTGCCACCTAGTGCAACAAGAACGCAATTAAGCAAGATGTTAATGGCGAGGGCCATACAATAAGTTCGTGAATAGTGGGAATGAATTTGCGTCTCTGATAAGAAAATTCTGGGATATTGGGTTCCTCTACTTGATTCAATACTCTCCCATCGTTCGCGGAAGCTCGATAGAATTGGCCCGTAGCTCTCACGAAGTTTGAGTACTTCGCTTTGAAGCTCTAAAATAGTGGACTCGGACATTAACGATTCCTTGAGTGCATATCGACCACGCTCCATTAGGCTAGGAAGGTGTGCTAAACATCTCATCATTTGTCCGTCAATTGTGTCGCTATCGATCTGACTAGATACGAAATCTTTCCATTGCTGTTTCGACATCGTGATCCGGGGGTTGTTGATAGCTTCAACTACCTTAAAGGACTTTTAAGTGACTAATACATGATTACAAAGAATGTTACGAACATACCACTGTAGACCTGAGCGCGTGTAGCAAGCCATTCTCAAATTTATCTTTAGGACCAGTATGACCTCGGCATTTCAAAATTTGGGCTGCACCCACAGAATGGCTTATCGTGATGTGAATATCCGGAGCAGATAATAGCTAGAGGGATGTTAGAATATGCCTAGTAGTTAACAGATGTGGTGCGGATCAGTTTCCATACAGACCTGAACAATCATCAATACCATAATCGAGCATAGAGTTTCCGAGGAGTAAGCCTTGACAGGGTCGTCTAGACACTGTCGTAGAGCAACCAAAGCTTTGGAGTGCTTGATTAGGACATTAGGAGCTACACCTCGACCGGCAAGAAAGCACCTGTAAGCAGCCACTAGAGCTTCCGAAGCAGCATCAAGAGCTTGATTTGTGCCCAAGCGGCGTGGAATGTCAAGTAGATAATATCCAAAGTTCCATGGCAGTTGAATGCTGAGATCTGTAGATGGGTTAACAGTGGAGACGAAGGCTGAAGTTAGCCTTGTAAGACTATTTGCTAGTCCATAAGCTGGTGCTGCCGTGATAGCAAGCCCGTTGAGGTTGCAACCATCGTTCTTGAAAGGAGTGGCGGAAGGTCTGTTGGCGAGAACGAGCCGTTGGCCCTCGTTCTTGAATTTGAATCTTTGCTGGCCGAATCCAACGCAGGTGATACCTAGTCGACGGCATCTAGAGCATGGAGGGGTCGAATCTGTCGGAGAGCACTGCGGCAATATGTTTGAATCAGTATGAGATATACTCCTGCAATGTCGGTCTTATTAAAATAAGCTCCTACCTTTTTTTTCTGTTTACGACATGCATCGCAACCACGACTAGAAGGAACACCAGGCATGCTCACCTTTCACTTAGGGAGACAAGCAGAGGAACGGAGAGGTAAGGAGAGAGGCGGCAGAGAGAGGTGGCGGAAATAGCACCAAGCACTAAGCACGAAGGGGGCTGTGCTGCTGACTACTCCGTACATACACGTACCCTAAGCTTATTGGAACTTCTCCCGGGCCTGTGCTCGAAGAACCTCCGGCTTACGCATCCTAACTTTTATAAATTAATATATTCAGTATTAAATAAAACAAATTTGGTAGACAATCTAAACATTACAGGGTTGATGAAGTATTGTTATACCTGAAAATGGGCTTTGGTCAAGTCACCGAGGTCAACGCCGCAGAATTCTGGGAGCATGATAGCAAACAGCAATTGGAGTGTTCGTAGAGCTGCGCAGACGACCAAGCCAAAAGCGCCTTCATATGCTGGTATTGACCTGATATGATTCCAACTGCTTCCGAAGTTCTGCAATGTGAATTTTAGCATAGAACCCAGAGCTTTCGGGATTGTGGTCGCTCTGTTGGTACTCTCGGTTTCACTTATGCAAAAAAGATTACGGACCTTTCTTCGCCCTGGCCCTCTTATGACCCAATGAGGGTCTGCATATTTTGTATAGGAGTTGCATCCTACTACCAATTACCTCGGCATCCGACCTGAAATTGACATTATTCGATCACGGATATTTTCTGTTGCTCGATGCCAACTCACTAACTACTTTCTCAAATCACGAGACACAGCATAGAATTAGATAGCATACCAGTAAAACAGGTATGCAGAGTGTGCAAGATAGTAAATGCTTTGCGCTCGCTTCTGCTATTATAACAATTAAAAACAATTGGTTCCCAGTCCCTTATTATTACTTAACACGCATAACTCCCATGTAGAACTCCCAACACATTTCTACATTTCCTGCCAGAGGAACTTGACACACAACCGCTCTAGCTCTAGCGCCAGATCAGAACCCTCTATTCGACAACATGTCCCTTCTCAGCCTCTGGCTGACTCTGCTCGGTGCTCAACTTTGGATTTCTCAAGCAGAACGCAAAGGCAATCAGCGGCACACAGAGACAAATACCAGTAATTGTCAAGATCCTCTGTACATGCTGGTAACTCGCAATAATTGCCGTCCTAACCTCCGTGCCCACCGGATACTCGACTATCAATTCAAATGGACTCCCATAGACACTAGCTGCCAAAGTCTCGTTCTTGGTGAAGGCGAGCTGGGAGTTAAGTTCTTTAAAGAGAGTTTGTGTCCAGATAGCTCCAGAGACGCAGTTTCCGAGTGCGGAACCGACGTTGTAGCTTGCAAGGTAGATACCTGTGACGACGGCGACGTGCTCGTGTCTCGTGGCGGATTGAATAGACGCTTGTGCCGGGTATGGGAATAGACCACCGGCAATACCCAGGAGGACTTGAGCACCAATGACACCTGATTGGGCAGAGCTGGCAGTACCGCCACGGTAATGGATCAGGAGGCCAAATGCTACCATGAATAGAGCTGTACCGGCGAGAATGAAGTATTTGAGGCGGCGAACCTTGAAAATCACCGCTGAGATGAAGACGCCTGCGATGACAGAGCAGAAGCTGTATAAGGAGGATACACGTGTGGCGGAAGTGATAGTAAAGTCGAATGCGACGATCAGGACAGTATAGAGAAAATCACCCTGGAGATACCAGGCAAAGTTGAGCATCGTTGCTATCCCTAGCGCACCCCAAACACTGCGGTCTCTGAGAAGATAGAAAGGAACAAGGGGGTGCTTGGCCTTCATTTGCCAGAATATAAAAACTGGGATAGTGAGCAAGCCGATGATTAGGGGCGCGAGAATGTGTGCTGCTTTCCATTTGGTAGATACGCCACCGGCGAGGGTGAGGGGAACGAGAATGAGTGCAAATACAGCAATCAAGAGGATGATGCCGATAACATCAAGCTGCCAGAATAGCTCTATAGCTAGGTCCTTGGGGCCGAGCATTTGGAACGGGGAAGCATATTTGTCCAAGACACCGTTCCTGCGGGCTCGACGGCCGATGACGTAGAGTGTGATTATCAATGGGAGAGTACAGACGGGGTAGATGATACACCACATCCCGATACCCCATCTCCAGGTGGTAGTCTTGAGGACCTGCTCGGTGATGTTGCCGCTGACCCAAGTGTTGATGATGAATGGCATTGCGGGAATGTAAGAGAAGAAGACCCGGCTACGCATGGAGGTCACATCTGCGACGATGACTTCGACAAGGAGCATAACGCAGGTATATCCAACTTGGTAAATGACCGCGCCGGCGCAGAAGGCCTTCACCCCGTCCGCGCAACTCTCAACAATCGTACCGAGAGTGTAAAAGAATACCGATACGAGAATAAGTTCGGCACGACCGAAAACATCAGCAATCTTGGCGGCAGTTGGCTGAGCAGCAGCAGCGATGACCGCTCGGAGGACGTTGACAGTCGAGAGAAGAGAGTGACTAGCATAGTCGCTGGTTGCCGTGGCTTGATATGTGTATCGTACCGTGCCATCGAGGCCATAGGCGTAGGATATCAGGAAGATGCCGAGGAACAGAAAGATCCGGTCGGTGAGAGTGAGTTGGCTAGATATAGCTTCGATACGTGCTACACCTGGAGACTTTGCTCCTAGGAGGAAACCGTGAGGGCTCGTGGGCTCCGATTGATCAGGGTTAACCGCAGCATGGCCGTCCTTTTCATAGCTTGGCTCGGTGTCGGTAGGTTGTTTGGTTGGGTCCATGTTGCTGTGCATTGTCTTGAGATGCAAGAGCAGTTCGCGGTTGCTTGGATAGTTCTCGACGAAGCTTCAGAGCCGGTGGAAGTTCACACGTAATGAGTGGTATATATATAGACCCCTCTCAGCGGCCACAGAGTGGGAGCGACAAGGAAGTGCAGAATGAAGGGATGAGTGTCAATGATCAACGGCCAGGATGAATGCAGGACGTCCAATATGCATGCACTGCTAGACTAGTTAAGAGCTGCAACCTAGGGGAAGGGGAGGGGGGGATATATCTCGCTCGCGTGGGAAAACACAAGAATAAACATTATTGCAGCAGAGGGACTTTTTATTCTTATCAGATTCCAAGCGCTCCAGCTCTGAAGGCCTTACCCTTGGCTAGGAGTAGGTGGATCCTTGACGGTAAATTATCTTCAGGCCCTAATGATGCCAATCGACCAGCTCTGTCCCAATTACCGGGCCACTTACCTAAAGTGGCAGATATGCCACATTCATGGCGTGTCCAGTCTTGCCGCTAGAAGGGAAGCGCAGGGCAAGCTGGTCAAGTAGCTCAAGTAGTGGATGGCCAGCATCCGGGTATGCAGACATGCTGTGTACTCCGTAGAGTTCACTGTCATTGCCTACCGGTATAGGGATGAAGCGCCTTGGCGAGAGCCCGGGTAGTGCGCAAAATCTTATCTGATGAGAAGATTTTCATCTAATCAGATCACTTGGGGTGGGGGATGGCGCCGGACGTAATCGGGTTATCGAAAAAGCAAATTTGGCTGCAGGGAAGATTCTGACAGGACTCTCCTCCGTAAGAAAAAGTACTTCATACTATTCGAGTACCAAGAACCAAGTGCTCTGGAGCTCGCGGTCTTCGCGTCAGCTTTGGCTATCACGTTCTGCTGGATGGGGTCGGGCCAACGTGATCAACATCACCAACATCACCAATCCTTCTGGAAAACGTCGTCCTACCTTCGTATGTAGGAGTTGTGAGAAGTATTAGGATTATTACTTCATAAACGCCTTGACCTTTCATTCCACACTACCATCTCATAAATTTCGCCCACCCTCTGGTCCTCCATCTCATCCACCTCTTCGTCCCCCCACCCGAGTCTCTCGCCTTGTCCGGATTGTCCTCCTGACTCCTGTCGTGGCCCTCGTGGTTGTCTCGCTGGCGCTTGCGCGCTATAACGTTCTAGATTTGCGAATCTGCAATCCTTTCTCTTGATGGCAACGAGGATTGCTTGGCTAGCACATGGTAGTCGTATCGACGAAGTACAGAGTATACCTTTGCCCTGCGATCCGGGTCTTCCAGGTGCCACTCCCACGTTTTGCTGCGAGGATTGCCCGAACGCCATACTAACGGCTACTCCGGGTGTGGCAATGGGATAACCCAAAGCCAAGGCGACAGCAAAAGTGGATACGTGATGGAAACAGGGCGATTTGCATGCCTGTACAGGGAAGTGGGTATCAAGCCTGGCTCAGCAACATTTTCCATCTTATTCTGACGTGTAAAGTCTCTCATGTCGGTTTCTCTGCAGTACCAGGAGAGGTGTAAGTGCATTACAGATTGGTGCAACTATGGTGCAGCTATAGGGGTTGTGCAAGCGCGCTGCTCTCACAACAGACGCACCATAGATAGCCCTGTGCCCTCCTCCTGAAGCCCTAGGCAACGATATCCGGCCATACTTCTTACGGTATCCTCAATCAGCTATCTTGGCGCCCTTCTCAAGTACCTCCGCGAGTGCCGGCCTCTTGGCCTTGGTCGCCTTGATCGCCTGTTTATTCTTCACGGCGGTGTCGGCAAATTCTCGAGACGCAAGCGTCCGTACGACCGCGTCTGTGCCCTCTCGCTGTTCCCACCAGCCATTGAGTCTCCAGCACTGCTGCAACTGCAAGAAACGATGGCACAGAGCTCAAGTGGCCTTCTTTTGCTGTGCCAGCATCACATTTTTCGACTTAGGCGCGAGTTCCGGTTCTATTTTGGGTCCCATAGCGCCGACGAGATCAATTATGCAGCTAAGGTTTAACAAGGTAAACGTGTGATGGCAGGATCTTCTATCAGATCTAAGGGAATTCTGTCAAATCAGCGTCAACTGAGTCAAGTACCACATAACTTCCAAATTATTAAAGCATGTTGGAAGGTTGGAAGGTGTGGGGGTAGAATAAGTAATAGGTATCCTGACTTTATACCCCGTAATACGCCCACACGTTGCATTCCACATCAGGTATCATATGCGCATCAATACCGATTGATTCATGCACCAACATTACACCATGATAATAAACTCGGTCTAAATATGGTAAACAACGGGCGCATCACCTGCGATATTAAAAATCATCGTGTAGGTGGAACACGATTGAGAGTCTAAATAGCTGTACTAACTAAAACCAGTGGGATGGCACCCTACAAAGTGCACAACCCAGCTCCTGAATAAATTCAAATGCCGAAGGAGATAGCAGGATTTAATATAAAAAAGACCAAGCTTATTCAGTTGATAGCCATTAATCGAAGTAACACAAAGCGATTAGCGGGGGTTCGGGAAACTTTACCCACTTTTGATCTATCTTTAAATGGTAGTATGATGGGTCGTTCGAAGGAGGTGGCTGTTGTAGCGGAAGTATGTAACAACAATGTTACCTCTTCCCTTTAGGCCGTTCCAACCGTACTAGACGACAAGTACTCTGGAATCTGTAGGCACAAATACGTTGGGCTGCAAAGTGGAGGAAGCCGGATCACGGCTGCGGTCGGGGACTTACCTTATAGACAGGGGTATTATGTCACGTAATTACGACGAACGGGAGAATAATAGAAGTCGGCGTCATCTTACTTAAACCTTTGACGCTTTTAAAATATATAGTATCTTACCTCTTAATTTTAGAGTTCATCTTATCATTACCCTAATGGAATCGAGGATATGAGAACTCATCGTTCAATCATACCTTCTAATGCACGTGATTAAAGCCCCACATGGAGGTACAAAATCATGTGACATTGAGTAGTTCACCGCCTTTTGGAGATCCTGTTTAAAAATCAGATCAGATAAGATTAGGTTTCATCTGATAAGATTCCTCCCACGCTGTCACCTTGTACTACATCCGGCGGCATGCCAGAATCACTCGGCCATGATCTTATTTCTTGTTCTTCTCACCATATCGGGCTCTTTGGTGTCTGCTCAATTCGAACCCCCCGATTTCTGCTTTAGCGCATGCCGGCAAGTTTCTCGAGCCGTACAGTTTAATACCACGAACCCGGAAACTGGCAAACCCTGGGTGAGCGATGCATGCCACAATGAACTGCGACTCTCCTCCTTGTATCTATGTGCCAGGATATTTTGTACACAAGAGGAACGGGCTCGGGGGACGGCTGGTTTCAACCAAACTTGCCTGACTTTTTCGAATACAACTCTCCCGCCGTATTCTCTAATCGAGGATTACACGGATGATGATATTGGTCGATTATATCATGTACAGCCCGAAGATGTTTTCGGGACTACTCCAACTATCTTAAATAAGATTGTGGTTCCGTCAGAAAAGATCTTTCAATTGGCTTTCAATACTCTGGTATTATTGCAAATCTCACCATGCTCATAGAGTCATACGATGTAGTTTTATTTGCTAAAACAAATACCAGGATGCTGCTCACTTCGAAAAAAATATTCACATCCTATATGGGTAATTTCGACTGATGAACCATATTATGAGAGCAGAAACCTGATGCTAAATTCTTTACAGCTATGCCATGTATTATTTCTGGATTGTGGTCATCTCCATCGGCCTCTGTACGCGATTCGCACGGCTGCTCATCACCACCATCGGGAAAAAAGAACAACACTGGCAACCCATACCAGAAAATAATTTTTCTCCTGGAAGCGCACCGGCCAAGTGGAAAACAAACATATTCAGCGTTCCATACACGTTGATGAAGAGATATATAACTGTTCCAGCAACCTTTGGCGTCACCCATGCCCAGGCTATCCGGTGGTGTACAATACCAACACGAGTTCAAAGCCTTACAATCGCAGTTTTTGTCGTTGTGAATATTGTCCTTTGCTCAATCGACTACTATGTATTTCAGTATAATATGTAGTATGTTTCACATCCACTTCAAATACTTTAATACACTACTAAAGTTCTACAAGCTGGCCAGATGTATCCACTCAAGTCTGGCGATATCTTGCTGACAGAACCGGAATAATATCTACGGCAAACCTTGCCTTGATCTGGGCTTTTGGTATCCGCAACAATACTCTCCTCTGGCTGACGGGTTGGGATTTTGCAACTTACAACAACTTCCATCGCTGGGTCGCTCGAGTCGCGACTGTGGAAGCCGTGGTGCATTCGGTTGCATATACTGTCCTTATTCTCCAAGGTATGTTGCTATACTTATTATTTTTGTGCTGTGACTAATAATCCCCTGATATAGAAGGATCGTTTGAAGCAGGATGGAAAAGCTATGTTGAATACTACCATACGAGGTGGTTCGTTGCTGGCATCCTGGTTTGTTGCCATCCCCCGTTCCGAGTTTCCTTTTAATATATGTATTAATAGTGATACAGGCTACCATAGTCATGGTTGCCATTTGTTGCTTCTCAGTTTATGGTTTACGAAGGAGTTTCTATGAGGTCTTCCTGCTGTTGCACATCGTACTATCCATTCTCCTCATAGTCACAATGTGGTAGTAAGTATTCATCTCTCGCCACGGAGCTATAAATACTCATCCATTTCTAGTCATGTTGAGATATTCGATGGAGAATATAAAGGCTACATCTGGCCGTGCATATTTATTTGGTTATTTGACAGGTTTCTTCGATTGGTCCGAGTCCTCCTATTTAATCCAAAATTTTGGAACACAAAGGCAATGGCCATATACGACTCGAATTCCAACATCATCCGTCTTGTTGTTCCATATTCAACATCTTTCGTCAAACCACGGCCAGGTACATTTTATTATGTAACTTCAATTAATAGCCTGAAAATATGGGAAAGCCACCCATTCACTCTTGGTTACTCGACTTCCGATCAAGAGAATTTTTGTGGATCAAATTCCTCTGCGCCTTCACTGGGAACGATATCACCTCCACAGCGCAGACTCTCACCGGACCCTCGAGCAGATAGATCCGGTTCCAGCCGTCACTCCTCTTCAGAGTCTCAAAGCCTCCTTGACCCATCAGCAACTACACCACCTTCATCAATGGTATTCATAATCCGCCCTTACGACGGATTCACTGCACGCCTGCGAGACTCCGCCATCCCGGGCCCGGCAAGTGTACGGATGCTTATCGAAGGCCCCTATGGCGAGACTCAGCCATTCAGCATGTACGAAAACGTGTTATTCATCGTTGGTGGAACCGGCGTCACAGTTCCTCTTTCGTACATGGAGCTATTGTTAGGAGAAGAGGCGAGTACAACATCCCTTCGAATCGTTTGGGCTGTACGAGAACATGAATTCTTGATAGATGCCGTCGACAAGGACTTTAGGGGTACCTTGGACAACGAGAAAGTGTCTATGACTGCGTATGTGACACAGGCGGATGAGGCGGACAAGGATGATCACCGGCCATTACCAAAGGGATTGCAGGTGTCCCTTGGCAGGCCGAATATACATAAAGAAGTTGAAGATGCCGCCCGAGATTCTGGTCATCGACCTTTGGCAGTTGTTGCTTGCGGACCAGGCCAGATGGCGGATGATGCTAGACAGGCGGTTGTCAGTATGCTAGGTAGAGGGTGGGGTCAGGTAGAATATTTTGAGGAGAGCTTCCATTGGTGATGATTCATGAACATATTGAGCGCTTGATACGTTATACGGAATGGAGATAGACTTCATTACTTCCTTGCGCGTACTCGGCGTACAACTTATAGAGATACTGGTTGTCGATAGTATCGTCAGCTATAATTAAATAGACAGACACATATATGGGAATTCCCCTAAACTAGGCTACCACATCCCATCATTAAGCTTAGTATTAAATTAAGGTGAAACTTTTCAAAAGTTGGGCGTATGTGGTTAACGCGGAAGATAAGACATGAGTTATTAACTGGCCTAGAAGATTTAGTTGATTTTCATATTCAGTAGCAGTCCATAATCCGTCCTAGCTCTGTGTCATAGGCTTAAAATACGGAAATGCACAATCAAAAATTGGGCGACATCGATCACTAAATTAAAAGATGACTCACATCGAGCTATTAGAGTAGTGTTGTAGTGTTGTAGAGTTAGAGGCTCAAGAACATGTAGAGGATTGATGACGAGGAGCAGCTAGGCTTCAGCCGCAAGCTCTTACGTCCGTAGGAAGTTTGACATGAACACATTCAATCGGACCACTAATCGTGCGGAGTAGGTAGGAGTTATAATTTAGTGATTAACGCGTAATAGCAGTATGCACACGCGGCTCGATGAGGATGTGACACTGTTTGCGGCGCGTGAAAAGACCGACCGAAATGTCCGAAATAACGAGAACCGACTTTATATCCGAAAACTCGGGGAACTCTGATGTATAGATAGCTAGAATTTCCTACTACTTCAGCAACATCTCCTTAGTATCACAATCATATCTTTCAAGCTTTTATAATTTCAAGCCTCTATATATTTTAAGCTTTTTGGCTTCATCGGAATAAAACCATTCCAAGTTGAGTAGCAGAAACCATGACCGTCTCCGAGCTCCTCGCCTCCCTCAACAGGGCGGCCGACTCACCTGCAATCTTGACGGAGGATGAACGAAAAGAAATTCTAGCTACCTGCGACACATTGAGAACGAAGCTGGAAAATCCTATGGAAGCAACAATCCGATATGTCCTTTCGGTATGTTGTCCTATCTCCGTGGATTTCAAGATGATATTCGATCACCTGCTGACTCGGACTTACGATAGCCTATTCAGGCGGTAGCACTTGAGCTAGCAGTAGACATGAAGCTTTTCGATATAGCGGCTTCGCTGTCTCCTGATAAGAAAGGGTTTGGAATTGATGATCTTGTTTCGAGGATGGATAAGGAAGCTGATCCAACCCTCGTTGGTAAGTGCTGATGAACCTTGCAGCTCCTCGAATGTCACTGACTTTTTAACCCAAGTTCGAGTCGTGAGATTCATGGTAGTCATGGGGATTTTCAAGGAGGTAGGGCCAGGTCAATACACATCGGCTCCATTAGCTGGCGCTTATGTTTCAACTTCTCCACTGTCTCAATGCGTCATTCACATGTAAGTACATGCCTCGGAGAACAACTTCCCTTCAGTACTTATTCAACTACCTAGGAACTCCCAAAGTAAAGTCATCACCAGTTTAAACGCGTACTTCGAAGAAAATGGGTATAAAAGCCCTGGAGATGCCTACAATGGCCCTTTCCAGTATGCGCGCAACACGAAGTTGCATTGTTTCGACTGGCTTGCAACTCAGCCACGACTCCAAAACGCATTCAACGTTGTGATGACTATACCACGAGGTGGAAAAGGGCCGAAATGGTTTGAAATCTTCCCCACTTCGTCAAAACTACAGGTGAAGTCGCCAGAAGATGTCCTCCTCGTGGACATCGGTGGTGGCATCGGGCATGACCTTATCGCCTTCAAAAAGCATTTCCCGGATTCCCCAGGCACTCTCATCGTCCAAGACATCCCCGTGGTTGTAGACAGCACCGAAAACCTACCTTCCGGGATCCAAGCCATGAAACACGATATGTTCACACCGCAGCCTATCAAGAGCGCAAAAGCTTATTATTTGGCGAATGTTCTGCACGATTGGCCGGACAAGCAAGCTTTGAAGATCCTCGGGAACATCAAAGAGGCGATGAATGAGGACTCAATTTTGCTGATTAGCGAGAATGTGCTTCCGGATTGGAATGTCCCCCTTGCTTCTGCCTATGCAGATTTTGTCATGATGGCAAACTTCTCGGCCTTGGAGAGGACAGAGGAGCAGTTTAAGGCGTTGCTGGAGAACGCGGGGTTTGAATTGGTCAAGGCCTGGGCTGCGGATGATGCGCCAAAGAGTGATGGACGGAGATTGTTGGAGGCGGTTCCAAGGAAGTAGGCCGGCTTTTGAGGTCAAGACCCAAGCAGGATAAGGGCCAGGCGTTCAGCGTAAATTCCACTCTAGCGTGTGCACTTCAAAAAGATACCCTAAATCATATTAAAAGTGGATTGTTTCCCTCGATCATTCGGCTGATATATGGATGGCACTGAGATTGGGCATAACTTCGCCGCTCGGAGTCGGACTGCACCGGTAGCTAGCCCTGGGTCCGCCACGAGACACCCCGACTTTATTCGATAACCTTGGAAACGGGTTGCAGTTTGCAGTAAAAAGGTAACCTTGAGGAGCATAGGAGTGCGCTGAATTGTGTTGCACAGCAGTATTGGTGCTTACGGTAGTGGAACCGTACCTGCTTTGTTGAATCTACCTCCGTAACCAAAAGAAAAGGTTGCAAAGTAGGTTCCTGTTGAACAGCTGGCCAAAGGTATAAGTGAAATCGACGCGGCTGCTAAAGAAAGGGATGTTTACATAGACGTGTTACTGTATGCACAAGGTGTCTGTGCCTTATGAAGAAGAGCAGTTGGCACTTGGTAGGATGGTAGATACGGAGGAGTCGTGAGGGGCAAAGGGGCAAAGGAGCAAAGCAACAGAGAGGAGCAGAAGGGACCGAGCAGCGGAACAAAGGGAACAAAGGGTCCACGGCGACTCCTCGGCTGTTGACCGTTGGCCCGCTATTTCCGGGGTCTCCGCTTAGGTAACGCAAGGGAACATCGCTCCCAGTGGCTGCCGCTCAAAAATCTTGCCGGCTGCCCTGCGACCTCACCAACCAACGCCTTTGGCCATCCCCATCCCTCGTCCTGCTTGCACAGTCCTTCGTCCTTCGTATTCCCCCATTCTTTCATTCATCCATCATCCATCATCCATCTCTTCGTTTCCGCCGTTCGTTTCGACAAAACAAAACCCAAAACCAAACCATCCCATTCATTTCGCCTTCACTTCTCGTGTCGCCAACAATAAACACAAGCAAGTAGCCGCCGCTGTCCGGCCGGTGTTGGCTGACAGACACAACACGAGCGACGAGGATAGAAGAAGGATTCCATCGCCATCAGCGACTCATCCACTTCCATTCCCCTCCCGTTTCCACTTCCACTTCCACTTCCACTTCCACTTCCACTTCCACTTCGCATCCTCATATCGCACCTCATCATGATGCTCTCACGGCCTCAGCTGCTATCCGTCCTCGCGTTCCTCGCGTTGGCCCAAGCCAGCTGGCTCGATGGCTTCAGCCTCATAAACCGACAGAACGGAATAGTGAATGCCATAGCCGCCGTCGAATCCTCGTCGGACTTGGTGCCGTCAGATACAGCGAAGAATACTGGAGACAGCAAACCCACGATTACATCGCCCACCCCGACACCCTCGGCGTCCCCGTCCAAATCAGCATCAGCATCACCAACACCGACTCCCACCACGACTCCCCCAACTACCAAGCCTACAAGCACACCCCCCACATCTTCAGAGGACTCGGAAACCCCTTCGGCTACCACTTCGCCAGACGCAAAGCCTACGACCGAATCCAAGCAGCCCCCTAAGAGCACTAAGGAGGTCACCTCAACGCCGTCCGTCAACGTGATCACCCAGGTTTTGACTGTTAGTGGCTCGGTCGTCACATCAGTCTCCTCATCCACCAATACCAATTCCGCATCGGCCGCTACCAATGAAGCATCCCTTGCAGGAAACGGCGAGAAATCCTCAGGAGGCATGAGCTCAAAGACAAAGAACACTGTCATCGGCGTTGTCGTCGGTGTAGGCGGTGCCATCATACTCGCAGGCCTGGGTGTCGTAGCTTGGAGGATCTGGGGCCGCAAGAAGAAGGGAGATGAGAGCGATGACCTGATGGGTTACAGGGCAAGCAGCGCCGCAGGGGAGAAGACCACCGCCCAGGGACCAGCAGCAAACCCGTTCCAGAGCACATTAGAGAACTACCACAACCCCGCGAGGAACGTTAACGCGTCGTCGAATTTCTAGTTGGTTTTTGCCAGGGGTATATTCATGGATACAATAGATGCGTGCGAATGGTTTTGTCAGGATACCCGGAGCGTTCATGGATGGTCGAGGTCACCACATCACGTTGCGTCTGATTTTTCGGTTGGACTGGTGGTTATTTGCATTAGAATGGGGCACGCTCTGTTTAGAGAAGGTCCATCCACCTGCGATTTCTCGCAGCTCTCGCATTTCATTTGGTGCAAATCTTGCATTTCCTCCTGGAGACTATCCGGGAGACTGCGGCGGGGCGTTATATTGGCCTTTCTACACTACTAGGCATATTGTTCGTAATAATGTAAATAGAAAATGCTATTCCTCTACACTCATCAATGTTTGGAGCTGCTGTATCATTAGTGACAATTGTGGCTTGAAAGCCTCACATTAATATTAATTGGCTTGATGTACGCCGGCAGCCACATCCCGCGACTAATGCGATACCCCGAGTTTTGGACCCTTAGCACGTCTATCTGATTCGTATCTCTATCTTCAGCGGGGGGAGTGAACCTGCTGAAAACCTAACCAATGCTACTCGAGAAAGACTGTTGATCTTCTGTGCCTATCGAGTAGTGCGGTAGGTATATGCCGCAGGATTAACGCCGCTGACGTGACCCAATGGAGCCGGTATGTAGAAGATGCCAAGGTTAAGCATTAATGTATAGCAGAGCGAAACGCTTACCTCCCAGCCTTTTGTCTATCTTTGCCTATCCTTGCCGCACGAAACAGACAGCGATGGTAGAAATAGACAGATCAGCACTTTTATTTGCAGCATACGAAGTATGAGACCTATGAGTATAGCCCCTCCACCCCCGCTTTGCGAGATGCGACTTTGCGATTCCACCAGTCGTCATTCTTGTACCCACCATCGATGGTCTACGTAGTACGCATCTGCCAGCCCTTCATTCCGATTCAGATATTGACGACATCCAGGCACGATAATCGGGTAAATGGCGAGATCTACAGAGTGCTAACCTCTCCGTGACTGTGCTTGTGAACCCCAAATAACGCTATGAAAAGGATCTCGCCTCTTAATGTCTCGTGTGTGGTGCCAAAATGTGGCTATCAAAAGAGAAAAGGAGGTCGGGGTGAGAATGTGCTTGTGCACGGGCGGCGAAGGTCACCTAGTCCAAAGATTGCAGGATAGAAGATCAATGGAAAATTCTCGGTAGAGTCAAAGAATGCAAAACTGGTGATTATCCAGGAGAGATGAGAACCTAGCGGAAACAAATATACTGCTTCCGTTCCGGGCATACCTTGGGATCGTTTGATCGGTGCATCACGTGATCCCCCCCCTTTTCTCCTCCCTCCCCTTGATCCCCCTTATCAATCAAGCGAACAATATATCCATTCAACAAAACACCACAGAATGATTAAATGTTATTTAAAAAGTCCGATATTTTGCAATGAGACCAACTACCCGCCCGAGAGTAGTATGCAACATGATCCGCCGCATCCACGTTTCAGACATCCCCTTGGGGGCCTTTCCCTTGTTTCACCTTACTTACAACATCACATCGACACGACAGTAACACTTCTGTTCACAACAACAATTAATTTAATCAATTCAACATATTCATTCTCTCAAAAGCAATTTATCCAAAGAGAGGCCGAAGGAAAGATCCGTCAGCTCCTCAGAAATATTCGATTTGGCAAGTGGTTGGCAAGATGCATACATCAGTAGTTTGGTGTGGGGTAGTGGCAATAACGATCGCCCTGGTGAGGGCCGGCGAGATAGCGCCCATAAATACGAGTTTGGAGATGGAGGTGGAAAGAGAGTTTGCGGCCATATATCCTCGAGCGTCATTGACGAATTTCCAAGTAAGTGGAGCGTAGCTTCCAGCTACTCTGTCCCCTCCTTTCACTTTTACACATATCTACCCTTTCACACTTCTTTTCACCTAGACATAAATCGCACACCCCTAGAAGACTAACAAATCAACTTTGATAGATATTCACAGGCAGCCTAGGCAACGCTGCCGCCGAGCCCATAACAGCATCAGGCGAGGAGGGTCGTCCTTTTAGTGTCAACGGCGAGACCTTCAACCAGCTCCAAGATGCCGCGAAGCGATCCTGCAGCAGTCAGAAGACAGCCTGCGCTGCGATTGCAAATGGACCCGGCGGCGGCGGCGGTGGGGGTGGGAAGAATACACCCCCGGGTGCGGTTACAGTTAATGCCTGCGATCAGCAGAATACGGCCTGTGTTGCTGCGACTAAAGGGATGGCGGATATGGCATTGAAAAGTCAAGAGGGGGGAAATTTGATCTTCTGTGATTCTTAGGAAGGAAGAGGGAGAAGGGATTGGTAGAGATAACAAATGGATAAGCTTCGGAATACGAGATGGCGAATGATGGGAAAATATGTGTAACGATGGGTATCAGTTTCGATATGGTAATGTGGAGGAGCGAAAGCGGTTGAATTGGCGTTTTATGTTGAAATTTTGCGGTTTTCCTAAGGGCCCGTAGGTAATGGCAGCGACACTGAGATTCCACACAATATATCGTCCAGATTTTGAGCCTATCTTAGTATTTCTCCATATCTCACTTCTGTCGCCCCCTAGTCACCACTAAGTCATCGCCACAACTTATTCTCTGCTACTCACTCCCCGTTCCCCCTAAAAGAAACGTCCTTTAAATCCACCGGCCACTGCCTCCGCAACTGCCTTATGAATGGCTAAACCTGGATGATAATCATTCCACCAAAGACAGCTCTTTCCATCACTGTTATAGCAAGTAGCACCATTCTGGCCGGCCCCATAAATCGTCGGATTGGCAAGCAACTTGTCAAATACCGCCACTGTATCAACCACTACAGCCTTCGCCTCTGTGTGAGAGGCTAGGAACGAGGCCGTCATCTTGGCGATGAGGGAGTTGAACGCAGCTATGACATCTGCTTCAGTGGCGCGCGAGGATGCGGATTGTGAGAGCATTGTGGGAGATTTTTGAATCGCTGCGATATTGAAAACGGACAGGTTTTAGTAAATTCATTACAAATACGAGGGAAAGGGGGAGGGAGAACTAACGGGGTACCGTCAAAAAAGCAAAGTTCCTGCCTCCCGAATCATACATCTTCTGTGCCATAGCTTGATATTGGGCAACAATCTTATTCAAAAGCGCTGTCTCCGTTGCATTTGAGTTCCCCCCAAAGGTATTCCCAACATCATTTACACCCATCCATACCGCGAACAGCGTATTATCCGATGTCCAAGGAGCATAGGAGGGCTTGCTGCTTAAGGAGGACGTAAATTGGGAGACTTGCTCGACGAGGGATATCGTGGTTATGGAGCTGACAAGGTTGGCGTCTACGGTTGCTCCGCCGGCCGCGAAATTGAATGCTAGCGTTAGACTGGTGTTATAAGTACGGCAGAGGTGGCCGAGCTGAGAGCAGATGTTAGTGTTGGGATTATAAGGAGGAAGAGAATACGGGTAGTTACCCAATTAATGCCTCCTGAGGTTGTCCAGCCGGGGAACTCTGGGTTACCAAATGGGTTTAATGCCGAGGGTTTTGCTCCGTTAATGTCGAACCCGGATTGTGTGTAGGAATCTCCGCTATTCGTGAATTAGAAATGCTAACTGAAGAGTTATATTAAATAAATCGTACAATGATATTATATATTTTGTGCCAGTAATGGCTCCAGCATGAATATTCTCAAGAACAGGAGACGAAGATGAAAAGCCTACACTCCCGAGGAGAAGGGATACGATCAAACGAGAGTACATCCTGTTCGGAATTGATGGTAAAATGTGAGAATAATACTGGAAAAAAAAGGAACTCGATTAGGAACGGGAGGTTGCTCTTATACACGCTTCGGGAAAGAAGCAAACTACTAAAAATCTATCCCGTGATGGAGCAACTACACTGTAGATATAATTCTTCCATATTTATTACCTTAACCAGCTTTCATCCAAACACGCTCCGGGACATCGGCTTATCACGAACACGACGAACAACAAAAGAAATGCACCAACAGCACGCTTGTAGCTCTAGATATAATCGACTGGCATTTCGAATTCGAACCCTTTTAGTTTCGGAGTCCTAGCTTCCGCACCAAATACAGAGGCACTTCCACCGATAACTGAAGCGTAATCCTTGTCGCCACCTGTCGATCTAGATGGGTCGATAGGTATTGGTCAGACACCAGACGGCGGGGCAATGAGATTGAATTCCATGATCATCTACCGGTAGAGCGCAATGTAATGTAAGCGCTCCAGTGATATGGGCTAGACCTCTTGTACAGGATTTCCAGGCCAAAACATCTTGAATGACAAACCTGAGAATGCAACTTCCAAACCATAGCGCCAGATAATTCCTAGCAGATGTCACCGCATCTGATATAATTGTACAGGGTATCCCGAAATTCTCCCTTTGAACAACGCCAAACATATCTAAACATAAAGAAAAGAACCCCACATTAGATCCTTCACAGATCAAATCATCAATCATCGTCATCGGTGACATCCTCCATATCCGCCATTCGAACGCTTCCCTTGCCATTTTGGCATTCTAGCTGCTTGACATAGGAGTTATTGGGCTTGTAAACGACATACATGGATGGAATCACAGTATGCGGAGCATTTCCACTGCGTCGAAGAGCCTTCAAATGGGCGAGCTGTTTGCCGGCCATCCACCAGACGAAGGTACTGACGTATGTCCTGGGGTATGAGGCGAAGAGTGCGGAAGCTTTGAGGAGCACCCATGGGGAAAGATCCTCAGCACCACAACCTCCGAGAAGCGTCCGACCAAGGGCGCCTTCCGTGGGTTGAATTTCTCGGTACCTGTCGAAGAACTCCAGGAGAGTTGGAACCCAGTCTACACCTATCTCCTCAAGAAGAGGGGACCTCTTAAACTTCGTTGACCAAGGTGCTTTGAGAGCAGAGAGATCGGTTTCCAGCCTCGATAAAAGCGGCTTCCATTCCCCATTGGTTGTCGATTCCTGTTTCGCCCACAGGTAATAAGCCACAAGATCATCGTCCCAATGGGAAATATTCTTGGGGACGCTCTTCGCAAATTCTTCGAGGCACTTGTCAACTTTTTTGTACGTTCGATCCATCAGGTAATCAAGGATGTGAGTTGGATCCTTGCGGAAATAGGGTTTCTCCTTTTTGTATTCCGGTTCGAATGGCTTGACCTTAATGAGGGCTTCCTTCAGTCGTGTCCAGTCATCGTCACTGAAGATATAGCCTTGCTTTGCTTGATCGACAAGAAGACTAAGAAGGGAGCTGATAATGTTCGCCTCACGGGTTGCAACACTGCCTTGATGGTAGCAAATCTTTTCCTTCCAGCTTGTACATATCCCAAGCATACTCTGTTGCATATTGAATGCCATGGATTTCCGGAGAAAATATGACACGGGATTCTCGTGATCTTTTATCAAATCTTCATACTTGGTTTTGTCCTGGTGGACGTACCCCTCAGCAACTAAGGGGTGCTCAACCAGCTTATCCGCATTTGTGAAATTGTTCACGATATCTGGCTCCCAGCATATCCAAGCGCGGTCACCATCGTAATCACCGCCAGAGAGCTTTGCTGCAAGGGAAGGATTGCCTTTGGTAGGGAAGACAATTACATCCTTCAGCCCCATTAGCTCAGCCTTTGCCACTGCTTTGACTTTTTGGATATCGCTGACAAAGTGAGCTGGTGACCTTGCGACAAGTATCTCCTGGCCATGAAGCATAACACCAGAAAACCCAGAGATCTCGTCGGTAAAGCTAGAAAAGTCTATGAAGACCTCGTTGGGCTCAAGGACACCTTGAAAATCCGGAACCATATAGGCATATGTGGATTGGCCGATTGTGATGCTTAGTCGGTTCTTAAGGTCCTCACACTTGTCTCTAAACAAGGATCTAGTTAATTCCATTGCATAAGTGAGTTTCGTAGTATCGAAACCAGAGTCTAACATCATAATGAGTTGCTCATCACGGCCGATTGGAAAACCAGCTCGGTAGCCAACGCAGCCGGATTTCAGTCTTTGGCTTTGGTTTGGGTTCTTTTCGGAAATCCACTTTCGCAGTGCAGGGCCGCTCTGCAACGAGCAGCGAAGGTTTTCCAGGTCTCGATCGAGCGCTTGCTCAAGCAGCTTATTCAGGGCTTTTTTCATAAATCCTTTGTCTGGTGCATTCTCCATAAGAAGCGGAAGGAATTGGTCATTTAGGTTTGCTGATTTCAGAGGGCCTGAACATTGAAGGACTTCAAATGTGCGGTTGGATTCATGGTAGTCATCGTGATCTAGCCGTTTGGACTTTGTACGAGCCCATTTGCACTGTGAATCGTAGACTTCGATCCAACTTTGACCGCTTCTATCGCTATGATCAACACTCCAGAACCCTTTGGCTTCGCCTATCCGGCCCTGAAAACCACTAGGAGGATACGCGAGGCCAAGTATCTCCATTACTTTCAATGCCAGAGCCCAAGATATACGGCCCGCACCATCTGTCATGACCTCATTGTTGTACTCGATGTCATGCCTGTACCTGATCTGGGAGAGTTCCAACGTGACTGTGGCAGAATTTCTTGAGAGAGCTGTAGTCTTTAAGTGATTGTTTTATTATTAATTGGGGGAAAGTCGCTCACCTAGTGATGTGCGAGAGAAAAGTTTTAAGAAGGGCTGATGCTTGTTTTTCCTCTCAAGTCTTACCTTGTTGAGCAGCGATCGAATGCTAATCTCTGTCTCGAGGCCTGTCCCACTCACGGCAAAAAAATAGACCCGATGGGCCAGCTCAGAATCGGTCTTGAAAATCTTTTTACTCGTTTTCTGAGCTTTCTTGGTCTTTCTGTCTGCAGGTTTGCAAAAGAATGGATTCCAGCATCTGCTGAAAAGAGAATGCGGGGTATCTACCAGCCATTGGAAAACGGCATCTTGACCTCGGACTCCTAGATCTTGCAGGAGTTTTGGCAACCCTCTTCCCGTCAGATGCGGCATATCAATTTCAAGGAAGCGGTCATTCCCCAGGCGTCTTCCAACTCGATGCGAGAGTTCGAGCTGTAGTGGCTTTAACCGGAGCTGAAAGAGGGGACCTGCTGCGCTCTCATTGAATTCTAGCGATCCACCAAGCACAACTCCCAGGCCACCTTTCCTATAGCCAGTTGCCGCTGCCTCCCAAGCCTCCTTACTGCTTCTTTCAGGGAACGGCCTGTCTTTCAACATCGGGTGGCTTTTGAGAAACTGCCAGAGAGCATCGTAATCGTTGAGGTGATCATCCGAGGAGAATTCGACGTTCAATATTGGAACCTCGGCATGTAGGAAGATCCGGGTTATTTCGTATACGATATTCAAGGACATTAGCCTTAACGACGCTGGTAATTTGGCTACAATATTTGGTCAGTACTGAGACGAGGGAGAGGTTGCAGTTAAAAATAACATACGGAACACATCCTCCAGACGTTCTTGTAGTATATCTTCAGGCGTCAGATGATTTGAGACCCGATCGCTAATCTCGACATTTTTGAGCTCCTGTGATAAGCCCTCGCTTATGCCTAATGGAGATATTTCTGAGGCGTCGAAGATCAGAGTGTTGTTTAATGCAGCTTCAAAGCTGCTCCCAGCGCCATAGTCAGAGCTTGTGTGAGTTTTCTGAATGTCAGGAGCCGCATCTTGGGTGTCTGGCCCCATTTCTGACATCGAATTGCCGAAAGAAATGGCTGGATGTGAGAATATGCTAGAAGGAGCATTGGACTCAAAACTCGTATTGGCGCTTCGCCATCCTTTCAACTCTGGCAATTCCGCCCTCCCTCTTCCTGGGGGAGGGAGAGCTTCGGCGAGAGTCTCCGGCATTTTATATTTTTTCGGCCGCATTTGGGGTTCATCCAGGAGATCTTCCCGTGGCCGTTTTGGGTCCTGCTTTAATCGCGGTAAGGTAAATGGTACTGGACTATCATCCAAAGAGGGGCTTCGAGATTGTTGGTCTTTTCTTGATCGCCATGGACTCTGTGAGCCTTTATTTCGTGTGCAAAAATCATCGTATGATTCTCGCAAAATATCATGCAGATACCGGAGCATCTGCGCCCGTTCAGTAGGACTCAGAGGATGGGATTTTTCACGAGAAACCTCTGGGATAACGCCGCGATCCGCGTTAGGCTTTTTTACCCATTGCATGTATGCGTCCTGCGCTTTCTCTTGAAATTTCGCGAGCGGCTGGGCCGCCAACTTTTTGAAATTTAGAGTGGTTATCATGCAAACGCACCATTGCTCCATGGTGCGGTTGTTGGATCTGGTATTCGGTGACTCGTTGCGCCTCTGTGGTTCAAGACGCAAGTCCCACCTCATATTCAAGTTCTTGATCAACATATCCACCTCCATGCGACCATCGTCCTGGGCTCGTTTCCTCGGTGTTATTGGGACTCTGGAGAAATCCATGACTCCTTGTCACGATATCTTGTAGTAGTTAAGACCTTCAGCAACGGACTAGACGCCTGGGTAACAGCCAGCCGGTAATGGTCGGAAAACCTTCAAAATTGGCCAATCCGAATATTTCCTCGGCGTCTTGCTCGTTGCAAAATCCGGCGTAGTATTCCTTTGTTTGAGTGAGGGGTATAGTTTCGAGCCACCTCCGACGAAGTCTTCGTATTCTAGCCTGGTCTGGCGGATTAACAGGTAATAGGGCTTGTTGAATTAACTTGGGATGCTTCGTTCGGTGGCTTTAAGAAGTCGTTAGCAAACATCAAGTGGAGGGGTGAGCGGTGGAGAGAATACCTAGAGCTTCAGGGAGATGCTTGAAAAGCGACAAAACAACCGTCTGTTGTGGCTCATTCTGGATGGCCATGTAGAGTGCGGAGCAATTTCGAGAACCGGGAGGCTTAGGTCGTGGGGGTTGGCCGACAAAGCTGGTTGAGTGGTAGCCCGATACTGCGATAGCATCTGCTTTCAATTGACAGCAAATCCGGTGTCCTCCAAACCACAGCTGAAGAAGTTTCGCCCTGCGACCAGCTCCTAGGCGCCTATTTTTCTCCTAGCTCAAGTGATGGCGGTTTGGGTGGTAGTGTTCGTAGTGGGGTTGTGTTGTAGAAGGCAAGGCTGTGGACTTCGCACAAAACTTGCAATGGAGGCGCGCGTTGTCAACGAATTGCAGACGCGATAATAAAAAGCAAATATGCAGACATCGAAGCTGAAAGATTCTCATAATGACTGACGGAAAAGAAAGAGCCAATTGGTTGAAGCTGTTGCTGGGTGCGACAGTGAAGATGAGTGCGCAAAGCGACCTCAGGGAGTGTAATACAATACAGCCAGAGCTGGGAAGGGACGGCACGGGCACGGCCCGTGCCCGAGCGCCGCAAATCGTGGGGAATACCCGAAGTAGTGGCGGCTGACTAAATTTTAATGTCTTGCTGGGACCTCCATTCAATATCCAAACACTCACTCGCCTGAGAGATCAGTCACGATATATTTGCGTCTCTCCCTCCGAAGTATTCTCCCATTGTCCGCCTTCACCGCCCGTCGGGTTTACCAAGCCAGCTACATGTTCGTATTAACAACGGATGCAAGTCCTGCCTGAAATGACCTGGAATGCCGATGGCACTTCGACCTCGCCTCGGCGCCAACTTAGTCTGTGGCATACGGCAACGGCTGTCGTCGCCTCGAATACAACGAGACCGGTGTTGCCCGGGGGAGCTTTAAAGCGATATGCCGCCTCCGAAGAACCACAAAGGCAGGAAAGCACCCCTGGATATATTGGAGAGAAGGGAGTCGTCCCCAAGCCAGTGTTCAAAGTGCCCAGTGTTCCCTGCATATCATCGGAACAATACTCTTTCGAATTCGATAACAACCATAAGCCTGGTAAGATTAGTCCCATATCGGAAGAATATGCCAGAAGTCCCATTCCTAGGTACAAAACTCTACTCCTGAAACTACCAACGGAATACTTTGAAGGTGTGATCTAAGGATTCCCGCCGCTTAAAGCGCAATGCTCTTGATATATTTCTAGGGAGTCCGAGAGCGCCATTTAGGAGCAGTGGAGATTTTCGCGAACATAATTTAGTCCTGGGACATGGATGGTATACAGGAATCTCAGCACATGATAATACGAGATTTCAATAACAAGGCATACCGTTGTAATATCTTTAGTAAAATAACGTACGACCACAGTAAGTGTATGCATATCTCCCCGCGGGGTTTTGGCTTTGGACTGGGCGTAGTACTCGCGGATGCTCCGACTTTAGAATATGTACTAATGGTATATGAGTTTCATATTTAGGGTGACATTCTACTGGTTGATCAACACGAAAATACACAAATTTGGTCTCGTGGGGATTGCCCCTCCCTACTACACCTTTCACATGCCTTTATATATATAGAAGTAGTCGGGCATTTCAAGGCGATGACTCTGCACTATGCTTAGCCTCAATGTTTTCCTGCTTGGAACTAGATATGTCGATTCGCGGTTTCTCTGGGCCTCTACTCCGTACTCATGGACATTAATACGGACCGGGGAAAAGATATATCTTCGAGGTAGAAAACGGTGAGATAGTTATGCTGACGCTAGTCTTAGATACTATGACTAGGTTCCAACGACCCTCAATCGAGCAATAAGCCTAGAGACTTGCTACTGAAATATATCAATGGCACATGGGAATTTTTTGAGCGCCTCTCCACCTGCGGATGTCGATCGAAGAGTTATTTGACGACCTGCAAACTTTTATTAAGGAGACAGATGACCAACTTAGAGGAAATCCCTGACAATGGTAACTGCGGCTTGAGAAGATTCTGTTGCCACAGTGTGCATCTGTCATGCGCAAAACAACATATTATCACTTCCGGTTATGCCACTATGTGACGTCCATAGGGTCTCGGTGAACGCGGGCACAGTCTTCTTTACTGCAGATGGAGATGTAGCTACTCCGAAGTGCATCTAGGGAATGGAATCCACCTGAAGACTTATGCAGGCAACTATCGACACCCATGCTTCGAACTCACCGTGACTTCCTCTTCGCCTTTCCCTTTACCAAGGCGTCTTTTTGCTAGACATTCTCTGATAATCATCCGCTCAAGGATCCAGCGCGTGTGCCGCAACATAATAGCAGACAGAGGCTTGTCTCGTGGTCCGATCGACAATATATTACTCCTTTAGTAGACTTTGGAAGCTGGGAAGCTTTGCAGATAGTTCCGCTGCTTTTGGGTTAGGCACCGGGGCTTGTTTAGAAACGAAACGTTGTGTTGGCCGTAGCGTCATTTCTCTTGGATTTTAGATGCGATGTAAAGATTCAAAGGCGAAAGTATTTCCGAGTTGCTTTTCATGTGGGCAACAACTGGAAAAGTAGACCGCCTTTTGGGTAATTCGATTCTTGGCCGCTGCGAGTCTGCGACTCCGTGATCACCCTTCGAATGAACGGCGGAGTGGCTAGTAGATCAGGTTCGATTCCCGAGTCCTAGCTCCCGCTGGCACGTACCTCCCCTTGGCAAACACCTACCGGTAATATACCAAATCACGATGTAAGTGAGGCCGAACGATAATTAGCAATATGCTACCCTGTAAGAACGGCCACTTGAACTGTTCTCCGACTCAATTGAAAGTCGTCCGAGCCAACGAATAATCGACTACGCAGGTCAGATAAGCATTTTGCGACTGAAACTTGGGACGATGTATCACCAATAGGATGTCAGTAGTCGAGTATGATGATGTTACTGACCAAGTAGCGGGGAGTGGTTCGTGTGGGCCATGAAACGGTTCGATAGTCATGGGGCTCATCGTCACAGTTCGGATATCCAACCAGCTTCCCAGTTAGGACAATTAATCAGATGGCTATTATGCAGCGATTCGAAGACCTCCAACGTCCTCCTATGATTAAGCTCCGACGGCTTCACACCAGTCGGGAGATCATCCGATGTTAGAGTACGTTTAGCGACTAATAGGATCGCGGCGGGATAAATTCACATACCTACCCAATACCGCACACCCAAGCGCTAGAGGATATAAACGCACGACTTTTCCCTTACCTGCCCCTTTTCCTCATCTCCGAAGATGCCTCGACATACAGAACTCGGAGGCTTTGGCGATTCATCCCCCTGACATAGCCATAGACTAGGTACTTCATATGCGGCCGAGATCTCTCGCATAGCTCCGGAAGCTCAACTGCATCCGGATAAGCCAAAAATAAAGGATTTCTGTTCGGCAGTGCTTCGGATGTGGCCTTCAAAACCCCCCACGCGCCTCATCTTATCCCTTAAAAGGTTACTAGGCCACGATGCCAATCGGTCCTTTGTACCCCAGATTTTGCTCCGGGCAAGCATGCGGGGAAGAGACCGAGAACGATAAGCGGCGATGTCAAGACTCCCAATGTCACAGCTATCTCTAGCAAGAGAGCCTAGCAAGGGGATGGCGTCCTTGGTGTTTTGGCAATATGCCAAATATAATATTCTCTCTCTTGCAGCATTGAGGGTTGTCAGGATATGGTACGATGGAGTTAGCTCTCAACATCTTGACCAATACCTAGTGGCGTGCTTTTCAAAAGCACTCTCCTCGTCCTTATTTATGCCGAGCTAGGGCTCTCCTCCGTGGGAGTCTATACCTCGACCCTTGATCATCACAAGTTCTTTCAACCCAACTTCCGAAGTCATTCCATGATCTCTTTTCCTCTCCTTAGTCCGTTGGAGACACTCTTCCGTTCAAACCGTCAGATGAGAGCGGCTTTGTTTCTACTTGTGTACATGGCTTGCAAGAAATATGCCAGGCTCGCAAGTGCTCCCTGGTTGTGATTTCTAGCGAATGGGAGGTTGTAGTTACATATTCTCTTTCGAGAAACCACCCTTTCTACTCTTGAGCTTTGGGGGTATATATCTCTGTCCGCCCAAGACCTGATCAACGCCGGTAATAACATCACTTATTTAGTTAGAAGACGTTTTCTATCCTCGGCAAGTGCTGGTTATCATAGATCATTCCAACTCAATAACGAACTGTACTCGCATCAGACAAGTCATTACTTAGTCCAAGACCATCCAACTTTTGTTACATAGACATTCGATAATCGACCATGACGACACTCAGCGATGTCCTCCAGAAACAAAGGACACATGGCATCCTCGAGGCCCCTGAGATCATCGATGAAGCGACCCAGTCTCAACAACTAAACCGCAGAACAACAGCTCCCACCCTCGAGATAAATCTCACCAACGCCACCACTTCCAACACTGTCTATGCCTATGTCACTGGCCTGGCTCTCGACCACAATAGCTCCGTTTTCCTCCTCCAATCCGACGGCTTAGCAGCATTTTACCCCGACAACCCCACAGAAATCGGCACCAAGATCCCAGTGGAGTGTGCCATTCCCCTAGGTGCCGCAGGAACCAACAAGCGCATAACCATTCCCCATCTTGCTGGAGCAAGAATCTGGTTCTGCGTCGGAAACAAGCTCCATTTCCTCACCAACCCAGGCAAGGTTGGCCCCGGACTTGTTGAGCCATCCGTCAGCAACACCGCGGACCCTAACTACGGTCTGGATTGGGGATTCTGCGAGCTCACGTACAATGACCAGCAGCTATACGCCAACATCTCTTACGTGGATTTTGTGAGCCTGCCTATTTCTCTCACATGCACGAGCACCAACGGCAACGTAGCCCATGTCGGCGGACTCCCCGCAAACGGGAGAACAAATGTCTGTAATGGCCTCATAGCACAGAATGCTAGTGATGGCGCTGGCTGGGATCAACTGGTCGTGCGGTCAAGCGATGGATCGTTTCTGCGTGCCTTGTCGCCATCAAATGGCATCGTGCTCAACCAATCACTATTCCAAAATTACTGGACGGATTATCTAAATCAGGTGTGGACGAAGTATGCCTCTGAGCCGCTCACCATCGATACCCAATCACAATGGGGCAAAGTGAAGGGATATACTTCCAACGACCGAACAGCTATATCTTTCCAAGACATCGGATCTATCAAGAAGCCTTCTGCGCTTGATATCTTCGGTGCTGATTCGGGGGCCTTTGCACCGCAACCTAAGAACACCGCGGCGCTTCTCAACATCGGTGCACGCATTGATGCGGGGATTAACCGCTCTACACTTCTTCTGGATTCCATACAACCACATGTAGGTGCAGGCTCAAACGCAGCGCCTTACTATACTGGCAAGGTAACCAATCACTACGCGCGGATTGTGCATGCGGCGAATGTGGATGGGCGCGGCTATGCGTTCCCCTATGACGACGTAAGCCCCGGTGACAGCATTGATGCAAGTGGGTTCGTGAGCGATGGGAGCCCAGCTAACTTGTTGATTGCTGTTGGAGGCGCGAATGCCTATAAGAGGAAGAGGGACGTCGTACCTACTGGTATGAAGGAGATGAGGAAGAGAGACATTGGGCTTTGGGATAGCGGGAATGAAAAAGCGCTACTCCGGGAAAGGGATGAACAGGAGGAGCGTCAGGGCAATGGGGATTTGGAGAAGGGTTTGCTATTACCCCTAGACCAAGATCCGCTCCAGACGGAGACCCAGCGCAAATCACTGCAAAAGCTTCTGTCAGCCCCTCTTACGGTGCGCTTCCTTTACTCCCCGTCGTCCATGTCTCCATTCATACATACGTACAATGTACTAACATCAGACCACAGTTCCTCCGTACCAAAAACCCGGCCGCCTACGCACGTATCTTGGAAGCTCTCAGCACTCTCACATCCGTCACAGTCCGCGCCGTTGCCTACCGTATCTGCCTTGTGATCTTCTGTTTCTTCTTGTACCTATTGGGTGGCATGAGATCGGGTTCCGAGATGGCTGCGGCACGGGTTAGGGTGGATACTGGTTATTAGCGCCGTGTGGTTTGGTATATATTGACTATAGGGAGGCGTATTAGGAGTAGCAATTAGTGCTTTTATTTTATATGTATATTCAAATTAGGTTACGTATCGAACTTCTGTTTATTACACTCGATTTGCATGGAGACATTGTTAGGCATTCGCGGGTGGGGCATCTACCATTCATTAAGCTACCATATGGATATGCCGGGCTCCCGACTCTAACGGGACTATATAAAATTGAAATGGAATAATGAGCAAGATCCGTTTAGATTTAGTTATTATATGGGATTTTTTTTTTATCTCCGATGGACTTGAGGTAGGTACTTAGGTTTGATAATCCAGTATCATTAGCCCAACCAAGCCACCCTGCCCATTGATGCATGTATTTTCCCCCCAAGAGTGACATGACAGTCGGTTTCTTTATTTAGAACACCATGGAATGATACCGCCCGCCTTCACCCATACCCAATTGTCCCTAGTCCTATAGGTATACCCTATACCAGAACGATCGTTCCGAAAAAAGTGCCATAATTCATATCTAATCAGAGTCCGCATCATCGGGTAGCTCCTCGAATCTGCCTTCCTGCAGAGCAGTCTGTACAGGATTCTGTACATTCATTACGCCCGTCTTCTTTAACCTATATTAAAGTTATTAGCATAAGCGGAATGTATCGAAAAAGGGGGGGATAATATGCGAAGCACAAGAGCACATACCTCTCAAAAAGAACAAACAGCCGCTCTGCCTCTCTCTCTTTCTCCTCCTCCGTCATGTTAATCTCGACTTTCTCCTCCATATCTAGGAACTGGCCTGTGATTAGATTGACCTTCCCCTCAAGACCGCGACTTTCCTGGCTCGCCGTCGCACCGCTAGTCTCGCCCCCACTCGTACTCCACGCTTCTAGAGCATTCTCTGGAATTGGTACATTATGCCCGAATAAAAACCCGGCGGCGAAGCCATAACCGACATTCTGAACGAAGGTCCTCGCATCTTTGTCGCTCATGTCGAATTGTAGGCTAGATGTGCATTCGCGGAGTTGTGGGGTCGCGGGGTTGGTAGCGAGGCGAAGAAGTCGTGAGGCGAGTGTCTCGGCCCTTCCAAGCGGCTTTTGTCTGTCTACCGAAGATGGGAGGATGGACTTCCGCATTTGTTCCTTAGTGTCGTCGGGGGCGACTTCATAGAGCTTTCTGAGGAGTGTGACTAGTGGGGAAACAGAGTGTTCGAGTTCGTCGTCAGTGTAGGTTTTCGTTGCTTGGTCTAGGAGGTCGAGTAACCGGTCAACGTAGATGTTTGGTGTGGATTTGGGAAAGAGGGTGGAGACACTTTCCTTCGATTCAAAGTCGAGGTTGATTAGTGCGTTGATGAGGGGAGAAATTGGAGGATCGAGGGGTCTTGGTGTAGGTATAGGCCATCTGCTTAGGATGACAAGAATAGGTAGTAAAGCTTGGGAGAAAGCTCCGCTACGTTGGGCACAGAAGTGTGTGACGTTGAAGAGTAGCTTTAATGTTTCGTTCAATGCCATGTCTTCCATCGGCTCCTTGGGCTTCTTAGGCTTAGGGCCGAATTGCTTCGCATGTCGGTTGATATTTGAGCAGATGCTCTCAGCTAGATGGTCCTCGTCGATGAGCTTTTCGATATCGATATTTGTGTCATAGGTCGTAAGAAAGACGATCCTTGAGACTAAGAATTCGTCTTCCCAACTATCAAACTTCAATTTGTTGCATGCCTTGGACATGTATTCCAAATCCACAAATGTCTGTCTCGTATCCGCTTTGAGGAGCATCGCATTTGCTAGACATCGCAAGGCATTTCGCGAAGTGGCTTGTGAAGGGCTGTTGAAGGCATGTCGAGTCAAGGTTTCTATCCCCTTTGCACACGTGTGTTAGCCCGAGCTCAGGTACCTTCTAAACTCCAGCCATCGGCATTCGCACCAACCGCAGGGGGAAAGTTACGACTTGCCTCTTTGGTGAATATCGGGTCCGCATTGGTGGGGTCCCGCCCATATACTTTAAGCTGGTCCAGGTGTGCATCCCGTTCTACGAATGATTGTTAGCGACTCGCACGGTCTTGTCTTGCCCAGATGCAAGGCACGCAGATGGGTTGCATACGGTGTGGGAGGAGATTGATCTCTTGTAGGTCTGTCGTGAGCTTGCTCATAAGCCTCGTCACTTCCTCGAGTTTTGCTGCGCAGGAAAGTCAGCGATGAAACTCCAGCCTATCTCTAGCTTGTGTTATGTGAGGATCCATACCGGCGCCTGTCAACTCGGCCGAAGAAGTCGACTGCGGAGTGGGAGTA
Source organism: Venustampulla echinocandica (assembly GCF_003357145.1). Classification (NCBI taxonomy): domain Eukaryota; kingdom Fungi; phylum Ascomycota; class Leotiomycetes; order Helotiales; family Pleuroascaceae; genus Venustampulla; species Venustampulla echinocandica. The sequence continues at coordinate 2,790,420 of NW_022474205.1, read as the reverse complement.
GGAGTAGGAGTGTGCGTGGGAGTCGACATGGCTGAGGCCGAGGAGCTCTTTCGTCGCATAAAGCTTCTCATCGAGGTTCGGGGGAGGGAGTTGTGAGGGCAAAGCAGCTGTGGGTGGTATATTCCGTGAGATAATTGATTGCGTCGTTCAGTAGCGGTAGTAGGAGCAGTTTAGGGCAACAAGTAGAGCCGTTCTGTACGGCCGCGGGAAGCTTTTGAGGATCAGAGCTGGGAAGCAATGGGCGGTCAAAGGAAGCGCAGTAGTAAGTGACGCAAGGTGGGGGGAAGCGCTGTCAGAACCGGTGTTGAGTGCCTGGAAGCTCGAACTGAGATTGGAGCTGTTGGGCCCTGTAGTGGTAGTGGTTGTGGTAGAGAGACGTCGTAGCAGCGGTGGTGGTGGTGATTGTTAGTGGCGTGGTAGCAGTGGTGGTTTAGCTGACTTAGCTGGTGTTGATGGTGACGGTGATAACGGGCTGCAGCGGGAGCTAAAGCTGCGGGCTTTCTGTCTTCCCTATGCGCCCGCGTCCGCAGAGCCCAGAACCACCACCGGCCACCCCGAGTAATACCTGCAATACCTGCAAGGACCGTCTCAACTGTGCATATTGATTAATATTTGGATTAACCAGATGCATGTACAGTACGAAGCACGCAGTACACAGGGCTGTATGCAGGTAACAGGGCTTGAAGGCGCGAGATGGCTTGCTGTCCGTAATTTTTTATTTCGTCACGACCAAGCTATTGATCGCCGACCTTGTCACCAGAGTTAATTCCGCATGTTTCTTCCTAGTATGGGAGCTTTCACGTCCTTCGTTGACGTGGGGGCTGCCGTCACGGTCATGCTGGTTCTGATATCACTCGGTGGGTCAGCGTAGTTGTGATCTCTTCCCATACTACGGGCTATTGAAGCCTCTATATGCCATAACCCGCAGAATATGTCATCTTCTCTTACTGTGCAAGGAGACGTGCTCGGGGCACCATGCTTCCGGGCGCACAAACACTGGTTGTTCGAGTAATTCGGGAGCTCCCAAGGCGAGAAACAGCGTGGGGCTTAGGCACATGGGTAGATCATGGGCGCATGGGTGCCAATATCATATCATCGGGTCTCTGCGTGCGACTTGGCTGATGGATTCGACTGTGACTCGAGGAGCGGTCAAGCTATATTATCCGTCAATATCACCTGGGTAGCGCAGATCGCGGGGGGAAAGGAGACGTGAACTGACTACTTGGTACTTGGGAAGGGCAACTGATATCAGTCAGCTGTGGAACACACCATCGAGTAGTGTCCATGATTGTAACTATAGACAAGATAGCGAAATAACGAATAGGACTAAGAATACGGCGCAAGTAGCGATGAAAGCGACATAGATACGGGGAGTAGAATGGAGACGTTCGGAGGAAAAATAGAAGACAGTCTGAAGGAGATGAGAAGCTTAATATATGTCAAGGAGGGAGAGAGGGAGAGGAGGGAGAGGATACGGAGGTACTTGGTACAAGAATACCTAGGTACCTAGGTACCTGGATACCTATTTAGGGAGTAAATGCCGGCAGAATTCAAACCACGTGATTTCCAAAAGCGGTGAGAACTTTAAGTGTTTTTTGACGCGTTCGCGCCTTCCACGTGACTTAGCTCGCCCGAACTGGAGCGAACCGCGTCTTCTGCCTGGTACGCGACGCTCGGCATCTCATTCTCACGACAAAGCGGCCCCAAACACTAGAGGGATGAGGCCCCGATACACTTGACGGAACCGGCCATGGTTATGGAGTGACGATACGATATAATGCGATACGATGCATGAGAAATGACTTTACATGCAGCTTGTTCCACCAACTGCCCGTCGTCGAGCTCGCAGCAGCCATGGTAGAGCCAGGCCCAAAACCACTCGGGACCTTGGAACCACTATCAACTCTCGTGGCAAGACCGCCCACGCCTCCGAAACAATCTCATCGCAACGACGGCAAGCCAGGCTTCATCAGTCGCCTGTTCTACGGTGGACCACAATCACACTCGAGTCGGCCGGCGTTATCCAGCATCACTCCGAGCTCGTCTGGTGAATCACCTGCTCGGTCTCCGAATACATCTGCTATCTCTCGGAAGAAGGTCGAGTGGTCGGACTCGACAGAGTACAACGATCCACCCAAACTTCCACGGGACGGGCCCGTCGTCCCTTTATCTGCCGAGCGAAAGCCGCTCAAGTCCATACTCAAAGCATACAATGGCGCCCAGGAGCAGGACCACAATGGGCTAGGGACCAATACGAAATTACTCCCTCCACATCATCATTCAAGCCTTGCCATCATGCTCGAATCAATTGTGCAACAATTGGCTGGGAAGGACAGGAACTCCAAGATGGATGCATACCTAATGCTATCCTCGTCCCTAAAAGCATCGGAAAATAGCCCGGATCTGAAGGCGCTGGATTCTAGGATGAGCCTTCTCCTGCAGTTCATCACACGAGATATATCCGAGAAAAATGAAGCCGGAAAATCCGATACACCGCTTGTTACAAACGCCCTAACTCTTTTGTCCAGTTTTCTCCACAAGCAGACAATTAGAGACTCGATTACCAACGACTTCAGTGTCTTCATTGTAGAGTACGCTATTAAAACCTTTCACGACCCCCAAATGTCGAAGGAGATTGTCAAACATTTGATGTTTGTGTTGGCCCAGCAAAAGTTCCCTCCTAGAATCATGAACACTGAGCGTGTTGGGAAACTAATCACCGCTCTACATAACATCGAGATCCATATCACGGGGAAGAGTATTGTGATGGGCCGGCAGAATATATACCGGACTCTCTTGCGGCAATCGAGATCTCACATGGTCGCCCATCCAATCTGGATAGAGGACCTTTTCATCGACATGCTTAGTAGCATCAAGGAAATACGAACGATGGCAATCATCTTTGGACTTGAATCTTCATATGGTCTTGGCGGTGACATCAGACCATCTCGTTCTGTCTCCAATTTTTTCCAGATCGACCGAAGTGAAGGCATCAAATTTGCAGATTATTATTGTGGATGCTTGAAACAGCTTTTACAAAAGAAACAGGACACCGCGTGCGTTCCCCAGATTTGGAGTGTCATTGTTCTTTTTCTCCGTGCAAACCCCAAACAACTGGAGCAGTGGCCCTTTTTGACCTCTTACCTTGAGATCGTTCAACAATGTTTCAACTCCAGCGACCCAACAACTCGGATTGAGGCAAACTACGCGTGGAATCGATTTGTTTTTGCAGTTGGCCTAAACGAGAGGACTCCGATACAAATGATTAGAATGCTCTGTAAACCACTGGCGGCGCAGCTCCTGAGGTTACGGAAAAAGTCGTCAGCTAGCAGAAAAGCAGTTCTAGGCAGTTTATGCAACCTACTATATTATTCGTTCAAACCTACCTCGACTCCAGTCCGACTCGATTTGTTCTGGGATGAGTATATTGTGCCTCTTGTGGGTCAATCCTTAACCCCGGCCAATATCACTGATAATCCGAATTGGGCGAAACCAGACCTGTTGGACGCCGGCCGTGTCCTCCAATCGCTCTTCGACTCGACGAATCAAAGGCCGTGGGACGATTCTCGCGCAATGGCAAACCTGCAGCGGAACAGCGTGGATGCTAAGGAGCTCCCTGCACTGGATCCGAAATGGCTGAGGAAAAACCCGTCCCGGGTTTTTGTAGTCCTAGCTCCAATTCTTGAAAGGTTATACTGGGATCTCGGTGCTAAATCCGAGACTGCTACTATTTGGCAGACGTATATCACCTCCATTGCTTCTCCAGCCTCGATGGAGGTCAAGGTTTCAAATGATACAATGGCATCCCTTGCTTCTATATTCGGCCTGCTCTACCAAATTTGGCATACGGGGCCATTTACCATACCAAGTTTATCACCGCCAAGCGGCTCTCGCACTCCAGAATTTCTCAAGAGCTTCGAACGGCTTCTGATACCCACGATTGAAGGTCTTGGCATCCTTCCATTTACCGAGCGAATGCTTTGTGTCGGAACCCAAGATACTTTCATCCCAGTTGCCACACCATCACATCGGCCTGAAAAGCTCAAGGGGGAGGTTAGAAGTCCGTTATACCACCTGTTCTCGTTGTTGACGACAATATCCCCCGGCCTAGAATACGACGGAAGATTCCTTCACATGGTTCACAGCATCTTCCTGCCTTTCTTCGAATTAGGAAAGTCTAGCATGACATCTCGTATTGACCTGGCGAAAGATCTATTGCACCTCATTCCACAGCAGACCACCCAGCCTTGCAAGCTCATGTGGCGAGTTCTTGCAAACTTTACCACAACCGCCACGGACACACGAGATGATGATAAGAGCAACCGTAATATTGACCAGCCGCTTGGCGTGAAATATCGAGGCATCGTAAAGGTTCTCGAAGTCGGGGTCAATCTATCCCCACAGGAACCGCTTCCTGGTTGGGAGACTTTATTAGAAGCTTCCATTGTGTCTGCGTCTATCGACGCCGGTGATGCAGGCAGAGCCATTGTGGTGATTGAGCCATTGGCTAAATGCCTAATGCAAAGGGAATCTACTGTTTTTGCAAAGTGCCACACCGACGGGCCGTCGTATTACCACTTATTAATTACCAAGGCTACATATCCCAAACACCGTCAAGCGCTTGATGCCGCAAGAAAACGCCTGTGGGGTACCGGAGATTTTGGACCTAACGCCTCGACGTTTGATCCCTACTCCCAATTATATAAATACATCCAAAAGTCCTTAGCGAACGCCTATGCATTATATACTTCAGCCGTCCTCAACGACTCTGCTGACATACTTGCTGTTACCACTGCATTACTGGCTCGTTGCCCTATAGAGCTACGCCTTGGTATGCTTATGGCTGTTCAAGAAGGGATCTCACTATGGGTTCTCGATAGCAAGGCATTGTTGAAAGAGGGAAATCATCTATCAAAAGAGGTACGCTGCGACCCCGTCCTGATGTGACCCCCACTAACAAATTTTAGATATCCGCACTTTGGCATATAATCTGCGCATTCGTTCACCAGATGACGAAGAGGCAAGGGATTTCCAAAACCCTACTCGACTTGGAACTACTAATCTGCTCTGGACTGGAAAGCACACATAAGGCGATTGCTAACCACGCGATTTCTATGTGGAACTCAACATTTGGCAAATCCGAGGAACCTCTAGTATATTCAACTCGGCTAAAGGATTCACTTATGAGACTTGACTCCGTCGCTGATATCCAGCTACCTTTCTTTCCTGAGAGCTTACGGGGTTCTAATGACGAAACTCACGGCCGACAGCCTATTGAGTTTGTGGATAGCCAAGACGATTCCAACAACTTCCTGCTCTCCTCTACCATGGAGTCCGTGTTGAGAGCCCATCCGACCCCGCTTATGGGCTCGTCACCAATACGTCGTCGACTCCGCGAAACTACACCCCAAGTTCTCATTAACGTTGACCAGTCAAGCAGCCACAAGCGCTCTCGTGAAGCAACTCCTGATGCGAAGAAGCGGAAGTCCCGAAGACTTGAAAGCACACCATCTAAACTCCGACATGACAATTCGCAGATTCAATTTCAAGCCGTTGGGTCTTCTCCTACAGGCGAAGTAAACCGGGATTCCCAGCTTCTGACCGCCAGGCAAGCTGAAGTGAAAGAGAGGCAGCGGATCGAAGCGGCGATGTTTCCCGACTTGAGATCCAGTCCTGGAGTCAATGTCTCTACGGAACCAGAGCTACCAACTCATCTCTCACCATCCAGATCACATATGAAAACTCCTCCCCGGCAAACCACTCCAGATCCTCTCCCACCCAGTGAAGATGACAGTTTCATGATTTCTTCTCCGACGCCGAAACGAGACAATCATCATAACCTCTACCCTTCTACATCACTATATTCACCACCTAGGCTCACACCAAATGGGCAGCGAGCCATTCAGGCTGAATTGGGATCTGGTTTCCATTTCGAAATTCCTTCTTCACCTCCAGAGAGGCTATTGGCACCGGATATCGAACCTCAAACGGCCATTGACCACCCTTCGGCTCTAGCTGACTGCTTCGCAAACCAAGATGATGGCGCCATGTCGACGTTCGACAGCACGAATCCGAGTGACCAGCATCCCTTGGATGAAGATCGTGCTTTGAAACATCCCGCGGTAACCTTAGCTGCTGACCCTTCCCGAAGGAGGGCCAACTCTCCAATTTCGGTTCCAGAAGCCGTGTCCGAAAATATTTTAGTTGAAACTGTTCGGGCAAAATCAAGTCTTGAAGCAAAGAACAATGTGAAAATATCTACGACTGGTATTGATCTAGCTGTTGCGGATGCCCCTTTCAAAAAAATAGAACTACAGCAGCCAACAACTCCCCCTCGGCATAAAGATAACACAGATGCTGGCGGGCAACAGCTGAGCTCTCCACAATTTGTGGATGCAATGTCCAGTCCTCCTTCATCTGACAGTATCAACGAGGACATCTTTGAAGACGCTGTTTCATCACCCCGCCTAATGGTTCAGAAGACAAGGACAAGCCGTGCTTGGTCTCCTCTCAGCGAGTTTGACGAGTCTAGCATGCTACGTATCATGAAAGATTTCGACGAAGCTCCCGCTGATCCATCCACAGTGGTAGCTGACGTAAAGAAAAGCCCCCGCCATCAGACGCGGGCGTCTTCTAGAAAGACGCTTTTGCAGAGCCCTTTACCCGTGCGTTTACCGTCACGCGGATCTATGCGTATAGCAGTATTGAAGAATACTACCGCTACTAATACCAGCAACATCATGAACTATGGTAATGACTCGATCGGTTTGAAAGAACCACTTCAGCCCCACTCATCGTTGCCGTCCATGATCCCTGAGACACCTGCTACGAAAATTCCAGATCCACTAGCCAAGATTGTGATTGATGGAGAAGAATTGAATCCGTATGATACAATTATCGTGGATGCATCTGCTCTGGAGAACGAGGGTCGAGGTGGCATCGCTGGAAGACGTCGAAGGCGCACGCCTACTAGTGCTAAGAAGAGGAAACATGAGGATACTACGGGAGCTAGCGGACCAGTCCTAGATGGCCAACAAGTTCAGAATCAGGGTGCGTATTCTAGAGTCACCATCCCTCCATGATCAAGTCTAACTGTTTGCCTACTAGCTACATTATTAACACGGACGTCACCTCGGAAGAAGCAAAGAGGAGGCTCAAATAAGGCATTGCAATCATCCCAGGTGCACACAGATGCTTCTTCTGAGAGGAGCCACAGCGTCGTGTCAGCCGATGTCGATGTGTCAATGTCAGCTCAAGATGTAGAGGTCGGTATGGCAGGTGTGCTTCTACCAAGTGCGGAGGAACCGTCGAATGGTAACAAGGATTGCATTTTGGATGTGAACAAACCCCCAAATTCAATTGCCCTGGAGCTTCTAGAGACACCTAGTGCGCAAGAACCTTCTGCATACTCGAACGCAAGCCCGCACCGCGGAGTTGCCCCCGCCGAGGTCATCGAAGAAACAATATTGGGAGCAAGTAGCATGTCAGTGGGAAATTCGAGATCTCCTCCCGTGGAACAGGATAATATCCCTCTTAGAGCTGGTGCTATTGTCAGTTCGGAGATTATCGGAACTCCGGCAGACTCGCCAACTCTCACACTACAACTAGACAAATCAGTATCACCCGATAATATCTCAGGCGCAACTCCATCCCCACCGCCGCCTACACCGTCGGACCAACCGTTTATCCCCATGTTCCAAAGTGTGAAGGAAAAAGTACAAAGCCTCGTCAGAGATCTAGGATTAGCGGTCTTCTCGAGGGACCAAGTAAATGAAATTGAAGACATATTTATGGATGCGAAGGCGCAGTTATATGCTGCTGCGATGAGAGGGCGTCTGGGGGGGGATCCCTAATTGCATTGCTTATGGAGTATTGTGTTGCTGGTTTGTTTTGGGCGGCGGGATGAAAAGGAAGCATTGCATTGCGAGTTGAAAGTTTGCAGAGTTACAAGAGATACCAATGTTAAAATGAGTTTGTAGTTAATCACATGGGCTGAAATCCCCAGTGTCATTGTATGTACTAGGTCGCTCGAAATCAACCATGTGCGAGCAAGACACGACGTCCTTTTATTCTTTATTTCAAATGTCCAAATGCCACGTCGTGGGAGTGAGGTTACCAAAAGTTTAGACTTATAGCATTTAGAGGACTTAGCTCTGGTGCCGGGTTTTGGAGATGCTGCAATCCGCCGCTATTTATAAACCATCTAAGGTTAGTTGCAAGAGGTATCTTTACGGCTACATTTCACATAATCAAAGAAGACGTAGTATTTGTTCTAGGGGAGATAAATATATTGTACAATTTCAGCTAAGAGAAACCACAATCTACCTATTCTACGGGAGATAGGGACATACATGCCGAAAAGAGATATTTGTCTGAACTCCGGGCTGTTAGGTATTAGGGAGGTAATGGGTGGTGGGTGTAAAGTCAAAGCACCCCCCACCGCCCCTAAAAAGTAGATTATCAGAAATCCAGAAACCGACAAACCCCTAGACTACAAAAGGGGCGGGGAGAAGAGAAGAGGGAGACTTATTTGATCAATTAATTTTATCTATACTCCTCGCCTCATACACACCACTCTGTTGATTTATTTACCGGCAGAATTGGCTCTAGCCCAACGCCTATTGTTCTATTTAATTCCGCAATATAACAATATGACAATTAAAACACGTAGAACTATAGTTATATTAATTTCGTCCCAGATTGCCGCTCTATAGCTTCGAATCCTCGCTATTTATAATGATTGTATTGTTTCCCTCGGCCGGTTATATAGTATGATTTTCTAGCAAATAAATTAACGTGCAGTTTAGCGCCAGGTGAGTTGAAGTCAGGGACTGGGACGCAGTTATCCTGGGGTATGTTGAGGGGATACAAGCTATGGCTACTATGCTTGCGAGTAGTAACCGGAGTAGAAACTCGAGCTTTGTCTTGAGGCAGTGTAAATTCTATGCTTCCCGGGGTCGATGTGTCGTGGGTGTGGTCTCGTGCGTTCGGAAGAGGTGCTGATATTATCTATAGTGATTAGCGAAATAGAGGTGCGAGTGTGGAAGATTCGAGACTCTGTGTGGTTATTGGAAAGCGGTTAAAAAGGGGTGAAGTAGTAAAGACAAGGTTGGGTTTAACTGTTCTGTGGGTTGGAGGATGTCTTTAAATGAACGTTTTCTTTGTTTGCGAACAAAAGGAGGATTTCTTTGAAGGTATGATTGTATTCTTTAAGGGGCAACCAAGGTTCTCCTCAAATAACTTGCTTTTTACAAACAACGATGATAGTCATTAAGACAAAACGGCTTTTGTTTTGGGAGATTTGATAACAGGTTGGTAGTCGGTGATATGAGTACAGTGGAACAACCGCTTCATCTAGAGAGAGGCCGAACTTTGCAGGCTATTTCCCACGTTTAAAGTTTGTTTGTGGGGCGCTCGAGGCCTCGATCAGAATTGCTTAATAGCGTAGGTGGTTTAGGATACAGTGGGTTCGGCTGCGGCTGAGACAATTATACTCTCTGCAGAAGTCGTATCAGTACAGTTTTACGAATATCATTCAACGAGCTAAGGATAGATAAGTTTATATAAATTGTCAATAGTCTACTCGGAAGTAACACGGTACATATACTAGATTGCAACCGACGGATATGGGTTGCCAGTAAATGGAACAGCAAGTATGTATTAAGGCTATATGAGAGAGATGTTGGAAGTGTAATACAAGAGTTCCAATTTGGTAATACAATTCTATACTCTTCTCGTAGAAAGATTTAAGAGAGAAGACATTGTTATACTAATGGTTTGGATAACAGAATACATTCCTATGGATTTGCTAAACTACCTTGTACAAAGCTGTGTGTATCAATGACGCCTCCTACACTTATGAACGACGTGGTATATAAGCCAAATCAGACACAGAAGTAGGAAGAAACCTCCGCAGCCCAAGCCCATGAACTCAAAATATGCATTGAGACTCCCATCGTTGCGGGGAGCCCCATGTCCAATATCTCTTATACCGTAGCTGCTATTAGGATGGTTGCCAGCCGTATTGTCGAGGCTCGACAATGGGGCTGCTGACGCCATTGCGGCCAATATCAGGGTAAATAATATAGGGCGAATCTTCATTTCGTAGTTGACAGAGCAGTATGGTTGATAGGTTTTGATTCTCCAAAAAACCGCGATATAGATGGGGTTGCAGGACTGTTATAAGAGATATTGAATGAGACAGACAAAATGTGAATTGACAACGATGCGAGAAGTAGGGAGGAGGGTGGTAGTCGTTAATTATAGGCACGATTACCTTTTGTTCTATTCAACAAGAGAAAAGGACAAACTAGTCTTTGTATTTTGATGGAACTTGTAGTTGCGGTTGGCTTTACCGACTGGCTTTTGGAGCACACCGGGACAATTTCCGACGTTACGTACGAACAAGAAGTATGAATGCTACAATTGTATTTACTTGACAGACTTTATTAGCTTCGGAAGCTAGGGGCGCACAAGATCATATAAAGAAGAACCATTGTCATTATCTTTATAAGCTGAAATAAAGAACAAACGTAACCTAGGTGTAAATTATAATAGTAAGAAAACATAACTATACTTGCGTAATGCAGCATGTTCCGTATAGTTGACAGGATCATAGAATGTACCATTCTTGACGGGCTATCATGCAATATATTAAAGTAAGATAGAAGTCAAGCTATGCTTGCAAGTAAAAACTATTTAATTAGGTAATTTAAATTCCACTAATTAACCTTAACAGAGGTTAAGGAATAGATTTGCCACAAAAATAAAATTAATAGGGAGAGATTTCTTCTGAATTTCTACAAAATGTCACGGATTATGTACAAAGTGTGTCAAAACTGAAATTAATTTTAAGAATAAAAAGTGTTGTATTGGTTTATCATCGACGTTGTAAATCCCATCACATCTCGTCTTTATTCATCAATCTAGTCCATGCAAGTTAGAGCTCACTGCTACGCTTCAATTTGAAAGCCCCGCCTTGATAAATATGTTTAGTAGCCTAACAAAGAGCTTTGTTGCGGCGAAAAGGAAACAGATCTGCACAAGCTCTTGAAGGAAAGGATATCTAGTTCGGGGTCGGCGGCTCCAGAGTTGAGTTAGTTGACCGGGCTTTGAGCCACGTCTGTACAAGATAGTTACCTATGAGCAGCAAAATCACCATTCCAACAACACCCCCCAAAAATATATATATAACGACTAGGAATCGTTTGTTGTCCGTGTCCGTAGCCCTCTTGTTGATCTTCGGTTGGAGATCGGCCGGGTAGTTGCTTGCGGTTATAGGAGCCGCTGCTACAGTGGTAGCTAATATAAGCGTTACAAACATGTTCGCGAGTTTCATCTTGAAGCCAGCAATATTGAAGTTTTGAGAGATGGGTAACGGTGGAGCGGGGTGTGGCTGGCGGGATGGCGAAAGAATTGAGGTTATAGGGAATAGCGCGACAATCAAGGATTCAAGGTGAAGTTGACCGACGGTGCTAGCATGAAATAAGTAGGCGGAGGTTAATATATGAGCACGCGCGAATTTCTCTGTTCGAAAACTGTGTATCTGTGAGGGCAGTTTTATAGTGTAAGCTTACGCTAATGAAGATAAAGGACTTGTTATTGTTTGGGATAGAGAACAAAGGTCAAATCTATTTAATACTACACAATGTACACCTGCGCTAGACATATCTCATCTAATTAACTAGGAGGCATCCGTACGGATTATGGGCCTAAGGTCAAGGTAGTCTGCAATTAAAACGGGTAAAAAGGTATATTAACCTAGAATGTATCTAAGGGAAACAAAAAAACAGCGAGACCTCTGAAAAACGTGCAACACAGAGATAATAAGATTAAAAAATGAAAAGAGATGTAGATTTGCTACGACGTATGCATCCTCCAAGTATTACCCAGCTCTCTTAGACATATCGTTTATCTTATGGAAATTCGTTAATTAAAATACCTATCACCTTTTATACATCTGACCAAACCACAGAATAACATAAATCCGAAAATGGCCCCGCCGGCAAGTGCCACTAAAATAAGTGGTACACTTTTGAGTGAGGTGATTCCGGTATCGGTATCGGTTGTGCTTGACTGTGGATGGATTGTGTGGTTGTTGGCAATGCCTGAGTTGTTTTTAACCTCATCGGCTATTGCTTTTGCAGACACCAACAGGATGAAGATAGCGGTGTCCATGTCCCTGGTTAAGAAGGTTGATACAACTTGTTTAATATTTCCGGGACAAAACGTCTGAGAATGTAATCAGGAATAGGCTGGGGACCTCAGATGAGCTGGTAGCAGTGATAAAGATTGCGAGGACGTCGGGGATGGGCGGTTCGGCGACCGGGTTAGCGAAGTAAGTTATAAGCATAAGGAGGGAACTCTGTCCTATAAGTAGGATATAACAGTCGTAAAACACTAATTTAACAGAATCACTTTTATTTATTTGTTAGCTTTGTATCTATATCCCCGCCTTTGTGTGTATTGCGATGCAATAGACCTTATAGACTGCCTCCTTGTCTTATTCATAGTAGTGATGAAGACTCGCACCGAGCAATTTATTACTGTAGTTATGGCAAAACAAAGGTCATATAATGCCACCGAATCGGCCATTAATATAGGACCCCCTCACTGTGGGGTCTTGGGAGTGGGGGAGGTAATAGGGGCTCTCTTCTCGGCCCTCCCCCTTTATTTTCATTTTTTTTCGCTTCCAAAGTTCCTAACTCATCGTTAGTACCTCCTCTATTCCTCGCATTGAACCCTGTCCAACGGTGATATCGACTGTTTCCTCATCTCCGGGCCTTTATGGACTTCCTGAGTCGCTCATTGATAGCTATCTTCAGCTCCACCGCCCAGGGAACGCTGCGAACGCATCGCCAAACCGCCGGGCGACGCTTCACCGTTGCATATTGTACTAAACGGGTGGCCAACAAGCAACGTGATCTGCCTAGAACTTCACCTCCCGGTCCTTTTCACTTCACAGACCTCACAACCTCATCTTTACCATCTTTCCACGCTTCGCCTTAATTCCCTCCGCCATCTCATCTCAGCATCTCATCTTTGAGAGATCAAACTCCAACCCTGTCGAACTGAGACATCATTTGCAGCATGTCTTCAACAATGCCCCCAGACTCTTCATCCAAAGTAAGAAATAAAGCTTCCCTAATCTACTTTCTTTTAACCATAGTTTTCTACAGGAGCAACAGTTCATCACCATCCACCCGGACGCTGATCTTGAAGTTCGGCTTTACACTACTAAGGACGACAACGCCAATACTACCTTCAAAGAAGCGGGCAAAGGAGATAAGATGATACGTGGTAGAATCGTTGCGACTTTGAATGTTTCCCGAAAAGTCCTCATTGAAAATTCATCAACTCTCAAGGCCATGCTCTCTAGCAGCTTTAAGAGTCGAATCAAAATATCATCGATCTGGAGGACGACAGTGTGGTTGCTCTCGAGCTTTGGTTCCGTCGCCTCCATGATACCTTGACTGATTCTAGCTATGCGCTTTCCGTTCCAGAAATATATGCCGTCATCGAACGCAGTCACTACTACTTCTTCCATCTTGAAAAGCTGGAGCATTGGTTCGCCAAATGGTTCGTTGTCAACAAGGCAAAGATCAAGCAGATGGGTGTAAACAAAATTACACCGATCAGGGGAATGAACGAGTTGGAGTTGCTAGTTTATCCATGCCGGCAATTCGATTTTGCTTCTGGGTTTATCATGATAACTCGACGACTAGCATATGCAAATAAGGGCCACATCTCGCTATACAATCATAATCCAAAATCACGTCACCTTCAACTTTCTCCAAGAATCGTTGGTAAGTGCAAATTTACAGAGCCAAAGATTGAAGTCTAACATTTTACATATAGGTGGCATCAATGGGGCCAGAGCCAATTTAGCTCACAAAATACATGAAGGTTTGTATATCCACCATAAATTTATACATTTGCCGTGCAAGTGCAAGCAAGAGGCGATGTTTGAATACGAGTCTGCTCTCTATCATACAGGCGCGTGGCCACTGATGTCGAAGATCCGTGGGGTCGACCAGATGTCTGTTTCGGAGATACTCTATGCATTACTCGACTTCGACTACGAAGCTCCAGACGATGCCTGCAGTTATTGTTCCCGGGACTTTCTCGATGACGTTATGAAAGTCCGGGACGACGTCAAGGAACTGTTTGGTGGGTTATGTCTTGACTGCATCAAAAGCCCTATGCGCAAGGACAAAGCCCCACTCCTGTATGGTGAAGATCGCAGAAGGATATGGGATAAAGGTTGTCGCGAGCGCCATTCACAACCAACATGGTGGTTCTCGTGGTTATCTTCGGACCAGTTCGCTGATGTTCATGACCGAGAGCGTGATGAGCGGAAGAGGTTGGCAGCAGAAGCAAGACGGAAAAAATCTGGCTCGGGCACCTACTAAAAAGGAGTAGGAGAGTCCACCTACTATGTGACCTTGGGCTTGCTAGTTTATCAATCGCTGGAGATAGAGCTAGACCCCGACACAGCATATTTCTTGCTCTTTATTGGCTGGACCGTTGGATCACTATGGAGTGGTCGATGAGAAGTTGGATTTCCAACAAGGACAGTAGTAGTAGAGGAGAAATAACTGGGCCTTGGACAATTAGATAGTGCCGACTAGTGGCATGCACCTATCCCAGATCACAGGTGCCGCACCTGCTTGCTATCTCGCGAACGGATACAATAGATTGAAAGAAAACCTTTAAAGATATCAAGACTATCCGAATATGCTTCTTCAAAATATGACTAAATGTGAATTGCAATTTTCTTGTCATTCTAAACCTGCGCCTTTATCATACATGCTTATATTCGGATTTTGAGTGCGTAACTTTGAATGAAAGTACTATGGCTTGGCGCTCCTTTGACTAGGCAAAGCGCGAACCGTAATTCTAAATTCGAGGATATGGTGGTGGCCCGCATTATTCGACGGATATGTTGGTAAAGATCAAAATCTGATTTTCAAGTCAGAAAAATGAAAAGAATGCAATGGAGGGAAATGCGGACATTATGGACTTACATTGTGCCTCGTAATGAACGTTTCATGATATTTCCCCCCTGGCTAATCGACCTTAGGCCCGTACTAACATTTGAGATCCTTATTCAAAGCCCTCGAACTTTAGTGATCGTAACCGACGAAGCACCGTGTTTGGCTTGGCCTCCTTTCCTCCGTTGGAATGAGCTTCACAGACCTCCCCGCCCTATCCTGCCTGACGATCCATATCCATATTTCATTTAGACGGATGGCGATTACGTCCATGTCGTTTGGGTTTTCCATCGAGTGAGGAGAGTTGATGCTCTGGATTGCAGATAGCTATCCGTATCCTGTAAATGTCACCCTGGATCCTGAACCCTGCTCTAGATCGACCAGTAGGTACGAGTAACCAGCGCTGAAGAGGCTCGGCATACCCTCTCGCTCTAACCATTTGGTTTCCCCGTCACGGCTCGAGGTTTTCCAGTTCACAGGATCCGCTCCACGGCGACTCCACCACGCTCCATCCCACATTATCACATCCTGCCCGCCCAGGGACTCAAATTAACCTCCTGCCGTCTCCGCTCCGCGTCCTTCAGCTCCTTCAATTTCTTTTTCTCCTCACGCTCTGCATCCTTCCTTGCCTTCTCAAGAAATTTCTCAAAGTCTGCTGTCTCGCTGGACGTTCTTTCCGTATCGATTGACGACATGATGGTGCTTGACATGCCTTTGGAGCCGGCCATATCGCCCTTGCTATTGTGTGTTGAGTGAGAGCGCGAGTCAGAAGAGATGACGCGGGAGACGCTTTGTTTGGTACTTTTGGAGGAGGACTTGGAGCGCAATGATTTGAAGAACATTGTGACTCAGTGGAGGTTTATATTGGCCTTCCGGGTATTCAGCGATGGGCTCGGCGGCGCTTGTGGGATTGGGGAAATTTATTAGTGCTTCTAGATTCTAGGCGGGGCCTGGTTGATGCCAAGGAACCTAAGGACTACGGCTTCACGCGGAGAGCTCTTGTGCTTGTATCTTGCAAATAAAAGTAAAGATATCCAAATTGATGGGGATACAGTGGTTCTCCACGCTTGCTTCTCGGCTATATCCGATCCGACGGCGGGGTACGGCTATGATTTCCCTTGGACCTGAATCAACGTTGCGGTTCCTGAGTCTTGCGTCTTTGGTCCTTGGTCTTTGGTCTTGTTAAGTGCGTCTTGTTTGTGAAGTCTTGCCTTATTGAGTCTTGATGATTCTTGATATACGATACCACAGGATTAAGAGTAGGATGAAAAGGCGTTGATCCGTTTTTGGAAAATTTGAAGCTAGTCAAGCAAAATGCCCAGGCCAGGAACCCCAGGAACGCTGGCTCATCTTATACTCCGTATTCGCGCAGCGCTCAAGGCAACAATGGCGGGGAGTGTGTAAGACCAGTCTAGACGGTCAGTTGCACAGTCAAGCGACTACTTCCGTCATCGGGAAAAGCGCACCAGCATAGAATTCCAAGTTTTGCTAGGAGGTTGCGAGTCTTGTGGTAAAGTTATAAGTTAGGTGGCGCGGATATGAAAATTCTTGCACTGTGGTTGGGGACTGGGAGTTGAGCTTTTATTGATGGCGTTGGTGGCGACAGGGATCGCGACTTAAGCCGGGCTCAAGGAGGGTCTAGTGCTGGCAAAAGGTGCTGCCACTGGTTAGAAAGACTACGAAGTAGATAAGACTAGATATTGCTACGTAAACGCATGCCTAATTGGGAATAGGTTAATACCTGTATTGTTGTTATTTGTTTGCGCTAGGGCCCATTGTCATACGAGTTGTACGAAGTATTACTACAAATCTGCTTTGTACTTGGTACCCCTTTTCAGCTGGAAAAGGGGGTACGGTCACGTGGAATGCCGTGTATCCGAACAAATCAAAAGCAAGAGCCAAGAGAACAGAACTAAAGGAATTGCTGTTCGAATATTTCATTGGCCAAGATTAACAAAGTGATCATAATTGTCACATGTAGATAATACATACCTTTTGGTACTACTTTGTAGAACAATGAGATATGGTTGCCACTGGTAGGTAGTAGATATTAGTAATATTATTTAGAACAAAGCCGCCGCTCTGCTGATTTTAAGAAGTCGAGGGGGCAATCCTGTGTCAGGCTTGGCACCCACTGGGGCCATATGCTTGCACTAGATTAATCGTCCTTGGGCATCACAACGTATTATTTGGTCACTACTTGCTTGGCTATTATCTACCTAGTAGTTATAACTACTGTTCTGGCTTATCGCTGCTTATAATTCTAGTAGGTGCATTTAATGTCCACGGGACGTGGTGGCTATCTTTAGGTAGATCGACTTCCACATGGGGGCCATTTCAGAGGCGGGCTTAGGAACAGCAGCGGATGTAGGGTTTAACCGTTATGCCCAAGGTGACCAAAGCTTACGGAAATCGTGGAACTGTTAATACCTTAAAGCTTTCTACTTCGTGGCACATGCAATTTAAATAAGGCTCATTAGGTCAATCTCCCTTCTATATTTGGTTTAGGCTTGCTAGAGGCATTTTCCACATACTTCTTCAGACCCTCCTGCAATCTACTGCACAATAGACAGTATCGTAAGCCCAGAACACCGATTCGGCACATAAGAACTTCTATTCCTTCATGCGCCATTAAAATCGAGAGGATAAGAACTTTGCGATTAAATACTAGATTACAAGGCGTAGAGGCACTCGAAAATGCAGACAAAGGTTCCCACTTGCTCTACCCCGGTGTGGAGACCCCAGGTATCAGGCTCTAACTTTGGCCAACGCCCATACCTCGATACATCTAGACGAACAATCCAAAACACCCTCGCACCAGACGTTATCTCCGAAGTAAGAGAAGCCAATAAGTGGGATTGGGTTATAATAGAACGCGACGAACACCAGCGAGAGTTCGAGTGTAAATGGCCACTTCCTAGCGCGCTGCGCCTCGGATCTAAAATGATCCGATTAGACATAATTCCACAGGAATGGCTTGCCGCGTATCGATGAATGGAGCGAGCCCTTTGTTTTACAATAAAGCTACAGTCTTCAATTGGTTGCATTCGGCAACAGTCAATCGGGGTGATGCCGACGGACTTGTAGTCATAGAAAGTATTTGGAATACTTGGGCCGATGCTCTAGGCAGGCAGCCATAGTTCCAACTTGGCGACTTCTTCGCTATACCTGTAAGCGTTACGAAAGAAACGGCGAAGGGCCGTTTTAGAAATACTACGACCGCACAAGTACGTCTGTTCTCAGGTTCGAGGGATGTTGGAGAAGCGGGCTAGGGCCGAAAAAAACTCAAGATACTTCAGACTGCGGTCACTTTGTGAAGCACCAATAGCAGTCTTCGACGAATACAAATTCCAAGAGCATAGGTCCTTAAGGCAAGCAGACGGCCACCATCACTATGATAACGTTGCCCAGCACCAAAGCATTCTTTTAGTTCGAACTGGCAAAGGGGATGGGCTTAGCGCATTAATCAGCTTCAATGTTTTAAAGCATAAAGCATTGCCTCTTGCAAGAAATGAGGAAATGTGTATGTTTGATATTATTCATATCCCTTTGCAAATTGGCGTTCGTTTCGTCGCCGATCTTCTCCTCCGTGAAGAAGCTGCATTTCCTGAATTGGTTCTAGGAGGACCTCGACTATCCAAGGAACCATATCATCCATTTATAAAGTGCGAGAGAGAAGCGTTCGCCTGGGGAGAAAGCCGGTTAGTACGCGCACAGGAACGAGGGCAAGATCTCTTCATCTTCAACAGCGACCGATGTGAAGGAGAAAGTGCTGCTCAACAAGCAAGTCGACGAACACCCTGAACACTACGATCGGGCTCCTTTCAAGCTTTGCTAGGTCTGAATATGATGGTAGCTTGGTGATATGCCCTGAATCGCTCGACATCCGTCTGAGTTGCCTTGGCCACACCAGGAGGGGATCTAGGGTGGTGGTTGTGAAGAGCTTATCCGTCTCGCTTGCTGTGCTCTCCCGCTGCGGTACCAGGTTGCGTAAAATAACCAGAATGTTTTATAAACTATGCTCCGCCGTTGCGACAATCATCGAGGTTACCACAATGTAACTAACTTTCAAGAATCAATATACACAACATACCTCCATTAGCCACCAATAAATCTGTATCGAGAATCTCAGTAGTATTTGATTCTTGCGATTTCATTAATACTCGTGTATGTTGCGTGCCAGTTTGTCGTTGGTCCCGAGGTCAGAATCTGTCACCTGAGATATTGGTTTGCTGGAGTTTAATGCTAGAGTTTTCGGAGGCAGGATGAACAATGACTTCCAAATCAGATTTATCAGAAACTCGTCGCGGATTAATTCCGTCACGACTGCCAAGTTGATAAGTGCAAGGCCGTTGATTTAGGGCAGAGGAATATGAACTAGATTAGGCTCTTCGAGTTATTGACTCTATAAGAACCTAGCGAATACCGATATTAACAGGATCATCAGGGACATTATTTATGAAATTGAGTTCAAGTACTTAGCGGTAACTAAAATGATACTTGAGAAAGTGTAGAAGCCAACGATAGTTTTCGGACGGCGTACATCTCCACCAGTTTCTTCTGAATGTCAAGGATCCAACAAAAGCCTTAATTTTGGATACATCCGTAATCCCAGCGAAAATCGGTAAGATGACTTTATTTCGTAGGGGAAAATTAAATCTTCATTTCAAGACGCTCACTTGGTCCGCCCAGGGTTATTCCGCATGCAGTTTCCTATTTGTACTAGAAGTAGGCAATATTGGGCGACCAAAAAGAAAATATCAGTGAGACAAAAATTGCTGCTACAGAACCCACCCTGGGGAGTCCTGCGTTGACATTTTCTAAAACGAGATCAAACGAAGAGGGAGTAGAGGTCATAATAATATTCCGGGTATCTGAATTCGCATCTTCACACTTGCCGCTATGTTAGGTCAGGAAATTATCTTTCCTGAATCCCAGATCCACTCAGCTTGCTAACATGCGTCGTCTCCCATAGCACTCTGGGCAGCTAACATTTGCGCCAACGCCGTGCATAGTAGCACTTGTGGTGAACACCTTGCCTTATACAATATCCACGTGGTGTGTATCCCGGTGGTTGCCGAGGACCGGTAGTCATATTTCATAGACTGTCTTCAACCCCCATATGATGTCAAGTATGCGTTCTCAGCAAAGGGCGCTTGAGTGTGGAACACGGCTGACGAGTCACTGGGTTCACCTGAGCGAGGTGGGGAAGAAGAATCCATCGTTTTCTCGCGGTCATACTTTTGCAGCGAATTCGATTCCAATTTCCGACAGCCAAATGCGACTTGGACTCCCAGGAGAATTCGCCACTTTGCGCTGAAACAGGCAGCTCGACTATTCGACACAGGTAGCAAAAACTGGGATGGGGTTCCTTTTCCCCGTTCTCCTCCCTTTCGAAAACTATTCTGCGGTAGTTGCGCTTCTCTTGCGATAATTTCCAACCATGACGGTGACGCCATCCTCCGGATTTCCTCTTTCCAAGGCCACGCTATGTCCCCCCTATACACATCACAATTTTGCCAGAACCAAGCCCCATCGGGATCTCTAATAACAGTCCAGTAAAATGCCGTTTGATGTGGCTTTTTGCAACTTCACTGAGGAGAAACGTTTCTTGCTTGGCCGCGGCCTAAACCTCGGATATCGGTAGATCAGAACGAAATAATTTTTCAAATGAAACAAATAGCTAACCACCAAGTCAACTCTAATCTGGTAGCTGGCTAGTACTGACTGAAGTGTTCAGCGGCAAATTCCATGTCCAATAATGGATCGGTTGCATCCCTTTACTTGGGACCCATATAGCTAGCCAAGCAAAAAGTGTAATACAACTAGGGCAATTAAAAGGGACCAAAAAGGAAAAAGCAAATACCATTTCGGGATTCCGAAATACCGAGAAGCCTATTGTTCTAGCCCGGGCAGTTAGGAACCTGTTAGTGAAACTGGTTGTTTCTGGCAGAACATGAGGGCCCTATTGAGATGCTAACGAGCATTTCCATTGCGCTCAACACTCCGTACAACTAGATGATTTTCGTTTCATTGGTGAGCCCTGCTTCTGCTTCGCCTACACTTGGCGCGTATCCAGATGATTCGTCAAGATTCCTGGTGGAGCTTGTGACGCCGGCGGTCGAGATACTGACTAGGTGTACGTTGTGATACGTGGTACTTCGTACTTCGTACTGGGCTTGATTAACTTGTGCCACCAAACGGGGTCGGATTGATACGAAGCAGCGGAGCACGAATGTTGCTTCCAAAGCCGAAACACACGGAGCAAAGCCTCACCAGAATATTCCCGACGCGGCTTGATATCGAAGTGCATAGGGGTGCACCCTCCACAGATACGAAAGGCGTCCGCCCTGCATACTGGAGTCGTGTACTCCATCATTATTGTTCGGCGCAGAGTGGAAAATTCGCAATCCCTTGTCGAAGCTGAAGATGGACACCCTTGCGAGCGGACACCGATACAGCCCTGGCCCATCATCCAGCCCTGATCCAGCCCTGATCCAGCCCTGCTAGCAGCGAGACCAAATCAACGATCGACACTCCACCAACTCCAGCCGTCAAATTAGACATCGATCGCGCCCTTTTGGGCCGAAACAATAATCATTTCCCCCTGTTTCCACGCGTCACGTGGGTGCCACGACGCAGCAGCGTGCGCCAAGAAAACATAGAAAATGCAAGACAAACCTGCGTTTTGGAGCGGCGACGAGAGACGGGCATTTGCACTTGCACTTGCACTCGCACTTGCATCTGTACTTGCACCTGCACCTGAAACCGCTCCCCCTCCGCGCCCAAACTGCTATATAAAATAGCTAGTGCGTCTTTCATGGGCTGAACGCAGCATCGATATGGTACCTGCCAGTCTCGCAGATGTTCTCCGAGCCTTGATCAGAAGAGACCCAGGAATCGTGAGTCTTGATCCCCCTTCACATCACCTGGGGGCGCGGAGGAGGGCATTCGTCAAATCCACGCCGGTCTCCAGTCTCCAGTCTCCAGTCTCCACTCCAGACAAGAACTGATCAAGTCCATCGCATCACCAGGACCCCAACGCAAGCGACCCTAGGGTTGGGTCGGCGCGCGACAATGGCACCTCGACTTCGGCCTTGAAGGCGACGACGGAGCCGACCAATTCGTCGTCGTTCTCGACGCTGTTTACGACTTTTATTCCCATAGCAGTTTACGCCGTGATTTGTTTCGTTTTATTCCTGGCCCTACGTCGCAAATATCCGCGCGCGTATTCACCAAGGGCCTTCCTCAGCAGCCTGCACCCTTCGTATGTCGCTGTCCCCCAAAAAGAATTATTGGAGAGGGCCAATTCGAGGGAGTACAGTACTCCAGCCAGCCACAATCTAACTGAACCCATAGTGAACGATCGCCAGAACTGCCGTCAGGATGGTTCAATTGGATGAAGCCATATTATCACATCCCGGACTCCACTATCTTAAACCACTCATCCCTCGATGGCTTCCTTTTCCTCCGCTACTTGAAAATGTTATGTGTGATCTGCGCGGTTGGATGCATACTCACTTGGCCCATCCTGATCCCTTACCATGTGTATGGCGGCGGAACCAACATCCAGCTAGATCTTCTGACCTTTGGAAACGTGATTCATCCGTCGTGGTTCTACTTGCATGCGTGCATAGCTTGGATATATTTCGGTATATCATCCTGCCCCCTGAAAGAAAGGTTGCTAACTTAGGAAGGCTTCATCCTCTATATGATCAGTCGGGAAAGCGTGTACTTCATCAATTTACGCCAAGCTTATCTTATATCGCCGCTCTACGCAAACCATGTCTCCTCCAGGACCGTTCTATTCACATGTGTCCCCCAGCAAATTCTAGATGAGAGAAAACTTCGGAGAGTCTTCGGAGATAGTGTGAAGAACGTCTGGATTCCTCGAAATACCGAAGACCTTGATGAGCTTGTTAAGGAACGTGACCAGACTGCATCTCGACTGGAAAAGGCCGAGATTAAGTTGATCAGAAAGGCCAATGTGGCATATAGAAAGGCGCTTAAAAATGGGCACCCTGATCTTCCCACAGCCACCGAGACCCCCACCAGTAGGCTCTCCAAGGAGTCCAAAGTAAGCGTGACTCAACAAATTTCATCCTCGCCGCAGAGCCCAGTGTCACCCGAGAGCCCGTCGTCGCCACGAGAATTTGTCCGTCATGATGGAACGCCAATCATGAAGACAAACTACGGTTTGGGGGGACCTCCTCCTGACATTAATGGATCAGTTGCAGCGCAGTGGATCCCTTATAGCCAACGGCCGATTCATCGGCCGATAGCAAATTATGGTAGGAGAGTCGACACTATCAAATGGACGCGGAACCGCCTGAAAAAGCTTGCTCCAGAGATTGGCAAGCTGCGCAACAAATACAGGAAGGGTCAAGGGCCACCTCTACCCGCGGTTTTCATCGAGTTCCAAACTCAAACGGACGCCCAAACCGCATATCAGACACTCACTCACCACCGCGCAAATCACATGAGACCGGAAATTGTCGGTGTGCGACCCCATGAGATTATTTGGTCCTCACTATCTCTTCCGTGGTGGGAAAGAATAATTCGCCGATTTTTAATACAGGGTTTTATCGCCCTTATGGTTGTCTTCTGGTCGCTTCCAGCTATTTTGGTTGGTATAATCTCAAATATTAAATTCCTGACCAGCAATGTTCCTTTCCTCAGCTGGATCAATCATATTCCCAGTGTGATTCTCGGATTGATCTCTGGGCTGCTTCCTGCCGTTGCACTGGCGTTGTTGATGGCGGTGGTTCCAGGGATATTAAGAGGTTTGTCGATCGAAGTGGACTAGGATCCGAAACTTTACTGACAGGTTCCAGCATGTGCGAGACAATCTGGAGTTGCCACTGAAGCTAAGGTTGAGTTGTTCGTCCAAAACGCGTACTTCCTCTTCCAGATCGTGCAGGTCTTCCTCATTACGACCCTTACGTCCGCCGCATCTGCCGCCATTCTAGATGTTATCAAGGACCCTCTGTCAGCTCGAGAGGTCCTATCCAAAAATTTACCCAAGGCTTCGAATTTTTATGTATCGTACTTTATCCTCCAAGGACTGGCGATGAGTGCGACTAGGATTGCTCATATCCTCAGCGTCTTCCGCTATGGTTTAACAAGCCCGGATAGTGTGAATCCAAAACAGAGATCCGCTCGTTACCACCGACTGAGAAGGATACACTGGGGAGCCGTGTACCCAGTATTCACCAATATGGGTGTTATTGGTACGTGCAATATTTAATGCTAGGACCATGCTTACTAATTTTCTTAGCAATTTCATACTCCCTCATAGCACCCGTTGTCCTAGGTGTCGCTACCATCGGCCTTTTCCTCATCTATCTCAGTTACAGATATAACTTGCTATATACCTACTCATCCGAACGCGACACTCGAGGATTGCATTATCCCCGAGCCCTCGGACAAACCTTAACGGGCGTTTATCTTGCTGAGATATGCTTAGTCGGTCTTTTTGGCCTTGGGGGCGCTTATGGACCCCTGGTTATGTCATTTGGTCTCGTCATATTCACAAGCCTCGTACACATCTCCCTCAACGATGCGCTAACCCCACTCCTCTACAGCCTCCCTCGAACGGTGGCGGCCGAAGAAGCGCTCCGGCAAGCCGGCAATAATGCTGTAGATTCTGCAAACCTTCAAGACAAAGATGATGCACTCGAAGCACATAACGCCGAGTTGCGACAGGATCATGGCTATGATTCTGATTTTGATCCTTCCTGCCCAATAGATTTAGCAGTCGATCACGGGGAACAGACCTCCAGGGCTGTCGAAGGCGCAGATCGTGCTGTCAACCTTACTACAACCACAGTCACCTCGTTCGCCCGGAAGAAGTTCCGCGCATCACCGATTCCATCTTTCATCTCCAAGATCGACTTCTGGACGCACTGGATTACGCCCGACCCCAACATCAAACCTAATTTCCTGCTCAAATTTCTACATCCGGAAGTCTTTTGCGATTATCACATCCTGCGAAAGCAAATCCCCGAAGATATCTATGAGCCCACATATGAAGACTCGGTGCTAAAGGATGCGTACAGCCCACCTAGTATGCGGAATCGATCGCCAAGGCTGTGGATTCCTCAGGATGCTGCAGGTATCAGCAAGCAGGAAGTCGCACATAGCGGAAAGGTCATTGAGATAACCGACCGAGATGCTTGGCTTAATGATAAAGGGGGAATGGATGTGGATGTGGATGGGGAGGTTTCAAGATGGGTTGTAAGAGATTGGGAAAAGGTCAAATTTTAATTCCCCTGCTATGCTTTTTGTATATTTTGGAGCGAGGATAGTTAGGGTGGCAATCTGATTACAACTGGGCGCTTATTAGCTATGTTTATGGCATATAAAATAATATCTAGGTATATACCATTTATCCCCGTTTCATAGCCTCTTCTGATATCTCCTCTTGACCAATTCTCAATCCTCATAAGACAACCCCTTCTTCTCCACGCATCAACCCCCAGTACGGCACGCCCTCCCTTCCTGTCCACCCACCATCCCACCTTCTCTCTTTTCTCTTCCTCTCCACAAATTCTTCCGCGCTCTGCTTCATTTCCCCCCAACCCCCTTCCATACCGTTAATCAACCCTTCTTTCCTCAGTACGCTCAACGCATCTCTCACCCAAGTAACACAATTGAACTCCTTCCCCTCCTCCCCCTCCCAGGTCTGATAAACTCCCACCCTCTCCCTCATGACCTTTTCCGCTTCATCCAAACCACACAAAACCTTGCCCACTACAACAAGAACAAGTAATCTTCCCTCCTTAGCCAAGTCATCTATGTCGACACCCTCGAAGCGCCATGGACTGGATACCTGCCCATCCTCTACCATTAAGGTGTTCTTCACATGAAACTTAAAGATGTTTGGGCTTGGCAATGATTTTGAGTTTAAGGAGCTGAAGATATTGTTCTTGGTTTTGGTTGCGGGATCCTGGAAGCGGGATTTTGGCACGACGAAGAGGGCGTAGTGGTATGTTCCCGGGTGCTTGGGGCGAGAGTAGAGGGCTAGTGTTAGACGGGGCTTATTTTCTCTTTTGTTTGGTAGCATCCTTGTATAGTGCTGACATTTAGAAGGTTTAGGGTTCTGATGATCGAAGGAGTGACTTGCACAACGGGAGTGACATAGAAAAGGGGGGCGGGGAGGAGCACGTGCCGTGAGAGGAATCCGGTCACGTGAATATTATCGGTTATACATCGGGTGTATAACAATGTCCGCTTTTGGAGAAAAGTTCCTGGAGCTTCTTATCGCGATAAAAGACTCCGTATGGAGTCATATACATGATAGTTTTGTCTTGGCTTCGACCATACGATTTGCGGGCGGGATATTCCAACCACCCAAAGCAGCAATTTAATCCCCCGGTAAGCATGCGGATCCAATGGAATGGGAAGGGAAAAGGGACTGGGCAACAGTTCGTTCGTAAGTGTAGGTAGGAAGGTAGGTATTTAACGACAGCCCAGCCCAGTAGAGGGGTCGATGTCGTGCATCTTTATTGCGAAAACGAGATATTTCCAGATTTGATCTATTCCGCGATCAAGAGTATCACCCCGGTAAACTTGGAAATTGAGGAGTGCTTCGAGATAAGGAAAAAGGTTCGTATTCCTCAATCGTCGCCTCAAATTCCTAATATCCAGGGAGACTATCAAATCTAAGTTACTATTCTCTATGTTAGGCTAACAATGGGCACCTTGCTCAGTAAAATCAAATCACTCAAGCCATCCGAGAAGCCCACCACACTTCACCCTATAATGTCTTTTACACACATCTCCAACGCGCAAACAACGTTTAAACCTCCGCTTATTGCCAACGAAAATGCATACCTAGGGGACATCGCCACTTCTGAGTCGAACGATCCCACCTCCCCTATAACTGCTGGTTTTTACAGATTGGAGAAAGGAACACCACTTGTTTATGAGTATACATATCATGAAATGAAAATCATTGTCGATGGGGAGTTTGATATTGGCGATGAGACGGGACAGAAAGTTCATGCAGTAAAGGGGGATGTGTTTTACTGTGAGTACTTAAATATTTTATTTCAAGCCTGCAAACTGTGGATCCAGAACAAATTGGCTGTGGATATATGCTGATGAATATCTAGTTCCTAAGGGAAGCAAGATTACGTTTACCACGGAGACATTTGGATTGGGATTCTTTGTTGGCCAAAGAAAGGTATGTGTATTTCGAATCAATCGGTGACTATCAGTTTCGAGAGTATGGCTTGCTGATGAGCGCTCACTAGGAGGGTGCTGCATGAACATGATCAATATCTTGATGCAATATTTAACAACCAAATAATGATCATTCAACTTCCGCAACGGGTCCACTTCTTTCTATACCTTGTTTTCCTTCCTTCCTCGGCTCTTTTATTTGATTAATTTCCATCGTACCTTGTCCGTGTTACCTACTTCAATTGATGCAATTCCACCCTGAATTTCGAATCCCACCTATTATATAGCTCGTTGTACACAAGTGTGATCCAATGCATGTGAGCCGCCTGGCTACGTTAATACATTACTTAGCCCAATACTTCAGGCCCGTCTGGACCTAAATTTGACTAGGTGATCTCCAGTGCGCTTCCCCACCTCGCATATACAAAACTCATGTGAAGTATGTCGCGGACCGCCAAGCCGACGCCATGCAACCCTGGAGTCATGTTCCGTCATCTATCATCGGTTCCCGGCATTGAAATTGCGGGGTAGCAAATTTGATTAGAGATCTTTGGAGATCTCAGGAACGGTGTGTCCGGTTACTTCGCCTATTGGCTGTACGGCCTACCATGAACTATTCCCAGGCTATGGGAGTAGTTGAAACAATTTGAGGCAGATCGGATACGACTTGTTCTTCCGGAACAGGGGGAGGGAGAAAAAGGTATAAAACTCTGTCTTGGCGAACAGTAAGTCAATATTCTGAATATCAATCTCTCGTTTCTATATTGTTTTATTAGCATCGATAGCTATGGGGATCACCGCCCTCTACTTCATTTTGGTGGCTACTACTGCCTCCCTAGTTCTTGGTCTAAATGGACAAGCTACAACAACGGTGTGCAATACTTCCCCTCAGCCCCTAATTTTCAATTGGATTCCATCGTTCCTAACCTGGAGAAATAGCGCTATTATGATGGTTTGAAAGGAGCATGTGGCTGTGGGCCTGCGAGCGGGAACTCCATGTTTAGCTGGCAGGTAAGATACTACGCGATCAGCCCTCCCCTATTCCATATTGCCCTCTCTATAACAACACACACTTTACCTATCTCATCACGCACAAGAAACAAACTATACCTAAACTCAAACTAATTCATAAGCCAGAGCAGCATCGGTTCCGGAGTTTATACAGCAGCCGTCTCCCAATCGCTCTACGACCCCTCCGGAAAATCCTGGTGTGGCTCTGGCTGCGGGACATGCTACCAATTAACATCAAAAGGCAACGCTCCCTGCAGCTCTTGCAGTACTGGCGGTGCTTCTGGGCAGCGTATCATCGTCATGGCTACCAATCTGTGTCCTAATAATGGCAATGCGCAGTGGTGCCCTGCCCCTGGTGGACAGAACCAGTATGGGTTCGGATATCATTTTGATATCATGGCTCAGGGGCAGGTACTGGGTGATAATCCGGTGGTGGATTTTCAGCAAGTATCATGCCCGGGGCAGGCAGGGAGTGATTATAAACAGTGCCAGTGTGCCAGTGGTGGTTGAGTGATAAAGGTTCGAGGGTGGGGGAAGTAGGGAGACAGATAAGAGAGGGTCTAATGGCGCCCTATAGAAACTCAAATATTTTATCCTTGTTCGACTCGGTGTAGGGTATTGATCTTGTAGTTAGTTAAATTACTATACGTACATGCAATTCCGCAGCGGTCATGCAAGTTTCCATTCCTCTATCGAGTATTCCGAGGCTATATATCTTTTTGATATTCGGTTGGTTTTATCTGCCAAACTTTATTTACTCTACTATTGGGGATATATTATAGTTTATTCTCAAGTTTCTTTGCAATTTCCGTCCCATCTTTTCGTGGGACGCGCCGATCCAAAATCCTTTCTTCGCCAAGCAATTGCCTCCCTCTCCTTTTATGTTATAGATATTCGACTCCTCTATTAATATGGTTTTCCAATACTACTATCTTGTAAAACGGCACAGAGTATCTGTAAAAGAAATATATTTCGTCACCTCCGCTATAGGCGCAAGTTCGATACAACTACGATCTCAGACCAAGTGTTGGCGAAATATCTCGAGCTCTACCTACATAATATCTAAGGGCATCGATGGCTCTCGAGCTAGTCTTCAAAGTTTATTATTACTACATTTAAGAAAATTAGAGATAGTATGTATGTAGAATCCATGGAAATATGTTTATAAAATTAGATATTTATCAAAACTCGGATGTTCGTAACATTAGTAAGATTTCCGCCCTCTTATTATGTCCATGTTTTTGTGTATAGTAAACCAGTGCAGGAATAGCACTAGATTATTTGCTTCGGTGCTACTTAGGCATGTCCTTCAGTACCGAATAGAGGTCAACACTAGATTTTACCCTTCTATACGAACTACCATGGTCTTCCCCCATTTCCACCCTATCACCACCAGGGCTACTACACAGCCCACACCTCACCAATCCCTTCTGTGCCTGTAACCCGCCCATATATGTGGGCTCACTACCTATTAGACTCTAATAGGTAATTTTACCTTCCATTCCCATCTCCAAACTCTACCCTGCCACACCGTATTATTCTTTACCAGCCTGCACCACATAACTCGAAGTCGCTATCGTCCCTTATCAACGCCGGATGCACTACGGTCCTAGCGCTCCTATCGTCTTTCACACCACTCGCCACAGTGGAAACATCCCAGATTCTAGATCATCGCCGTTATCGTGAAGATACGGGTGGAGGCAGCCATGCATTTGCTACGTCTCACGGTGTTTTCGCACCTGTTGCACGCAAAGCGAGTAGCCTATCCTCGCAAAACCGCACGCACGTAATATAAGTATATGACTGTAACTTGTGGAAATGATACGCACGGCGTAGAATAGGAATGCCGATACAAACCGCTACACTCGAATAGCAAATCACACAACAGTCTTGGGCGTTCCGACCCTCTAGAAACATGACCTCCACAAGGTACTTCGGTGTTATCGTGGACCCGAGACACTCCGCTCCTTTTGCTATGCCTGGCTGCTAGAATGAATACTATGTGTCATCGAAGTCCTAAAGATATACATATACATATATAAAGGCAGTGCGTGGAGTATGGAGAGAGAGTATAAACCCGATATTAGAATTTCTTGTCTTTCGTTTCTGACTTTCTGAACGATCGGAAGTGCATAGAAGTTGAAACCCGCTTGCGGGGAAATTAAGTACCAGGGAATGATGTACTCGGTAACAAGCCAATGTTTCTTTTTGCCATTCTATTGGGACATCAATAGCTAAAAGTCTGTGACTACATCACCGAAAAACAGTCCCAGCCTCCCGCCAACCCTATACAAAATTAGGAACTGTACTCCACACTTCCCTGCAAGCGATCCGCGGCAAGAAATGGAGCAAAATGAGCGCGCGTGTTTATCCATCTATTACATCTAACAATATTCTCCAAGCCACTTACAGAGGGGAAATTAATCGGTAGGGGGGAAGCACAAAGATTGAAGCTACAAACGCCAGGACGCCATGCACCAGACGCCACGCTGAAAAAGCACCCAATTATTCATCAAAGCAACTGGCAAACCCAACAAGAGCGCGCGATACCAAAACACACACGGAAGCATAATTCATTAATCAAGGGTTGGAAACCTGGAGGCGGATGCAGATGGGAAGTGAGCGAAGAGGGTGGCCCCCGAGTGTGGTTTTTGAGGAACGGAGGGATAGGAGGCGGTGATTATCCAAGGAGTACTATATGATTTGTTAGATTTATTGGAGCTTTTGGATAGCTAAATAGGTAGTTTTTAATAGTGAAGGGGTGTCGCAGGCGAGGGTCGTAGGTACGAAAATTCCAGCTTAGGATGGACGACTTACCTTCCCATTTCCAATCTTTCATAACGCCTACCCAGTGCATCCTCCCTCTGACCGTGACCTCTATATCCATTTCTTCCGTGACCGGTTCTAACCTTCGTCTCCATGTACCTGAAAAGTTCCTGTTCAAAGTAGACTTATGTCTCTCGGACTCGTTCCTACTCAGCATGGTCGGATCCAGCATATCTGAACATGAAAACGAATCACCACACAACTCCAAGTCATCCTCAAGCATCCTCTTGCTAGCTTCTAGTCGCATAATATTACTGGCTCCTGACGATCGGTGTCGGTTCTCTTTTTCCACATAAGCTGCTGCTGCGGCATCTCTTCGTGCCCAAACTTCCTGCATAACCTCCCAACAACGGTCAATGTTTCCAATCCACATTCGGGCAGCCATATTCCGCCAGCGATCTTCTACCCACTGACGGTCTTCCGCGTCGTACACTTCACAGCCTGCTGCCAGTAATGGATATATCTGGACAATGACCAGCCGGCTGCTTAGAGGCACTGTTGCGAGATACACAAGAACTTTCTTTGCCAACTGTGCCGATGTCAATGATGGAATCTCGGGTACGGCTTGATGTAGATAGAGCAGGGTGGCATATCGATATGCTTCGGCGGTTTGTAAAGCATGCTGGATTTCGCTGGTGGGATCTTCAGGGCGCTCGAAAGTAGTACTTGGAGGTGGGCGCCATTGCTCGATACTTTCCTTCAGTTCAATTGCCTGGCTGACTATCTGAATGGAGTTTGATTCCACCTTTCTGACTTTCCGACAAAGATTTGCCACGCGACCAATGAAGGGGAATAGCGTTGATGCACATCCCATTAGCGGATCGATCTCGTTGGTGTTTGGAAAAGCTGGTAGGTTGAGCTGAGTCGCTTGATCGAAGCCATTGCTGTCATCGTTATCCACCGAAGTAAGACGTGCAATGACATCCATGTAAATCCATGTATTACAAAGAAATCTCAGGCGCGCCAAGTCGTCCCCTGAAAGATTGTTCTCTCGTAGACAAACCAGTGCTCGATTGACTAGAATCCTCGCGCCTCTCAAATGCTCAATTCCAGTACTGATGTGCTGGTCCCACGATTCGGAGAATGCAAGGACTAGAGTTGTTGCCAGAGCGGTATCAGTCCGCATCTCTTCAATCCCACTTGCGAGAGCAACAATACTCTTCCTCATGTGTTCCATCCCATCGACTCGTAAAGCCGGCATTTGCTTCGAAGTATGAAATGCCGTCATCGAAGCAATTGCATGGTAAAGGGCAGGAGATTCTCTTGCCAGAGGCCAGATTAATGTACGCCATGGATTCTCTGTCGGGCCGTCTTTGACCGACAAAATGCCACATGTCTGCTTATCGAATCGAAGCATCAGAATTTCTGAACTTCCAGCTTGAATTTCCGGTTGCATATACAATTTGAAAAGAGGCTCATGGAGCGCCATGACTGGTGATGGCGATGGGGTTAGTGTTGCTGGAGAGAATGGGTAAGGAGTAGGAGCCCACAATGGCGTCCACATTTCAGAAATCGAAATTTGCTGCTCTCTAACAATATCCTCGATACCTTCATCCAGTGCTGAACCATGCATATCTTCGATTCCCGGTAGGGGTTGATTGTCCACTGGGGACATAGTCATTGCTGGTGTTGGCATGCAGGCCGGGGAAATGGATAGCATCCTAGGTCTTCCGTTGAGTTCGGATCCCGGCAGCACAAGATCAATCAATTTTGTAAACTGGCCATAGAAAAGTGGCCTAGGTACAGAGTCTGAAAAATCCATATCCGTGTCTTGCAATAAGTGGCTCAGGCTGGCCGCGAACGACTCGTCCTCAACCGGTGGCCCAGGCGACCCTCGCAAATTTGGGGATGCTGGCACATCAGATAAAGACGTAGGATCGAGCTCAGGCTGTGGTAGCGATGGAAAATCTGGAGTAGTCGGCACTGCGGCATCGACGAAGGAATCTATCGACGTATTATCTACTTCTACCTTGCCGTCGGGTGTTGAAGACGCATCCGATTTAGGGGTTGGGGGTGAGATGACTGTTGGCGCAAGATTTGGTGGTTTATTCAAATCAATAACGTCTGGAAACTATTAGCCATCGAGGACATACAGAAAGAGCGCATCCCTACTTCTCTTCGACTTCGACGGCACCGTTTTGTTTGTGAAAGTGGTCTCCTCAAAAGGCCTCCATTTGAAATCCTTCTTAAATCCTCCACATGTAACGCTCCTCTTGTGACATTGCTGGCACGACGGCTTGGTCTCGTCGCATTTCAGTCGCTTTGCCTTACAGGTAATACACCCTAAGGAGCCGCATCCTGTCAGCGGTCTGCGCATGCTGCCTCATGACTGACCTCTAAAATAGGATATTCAACAGATCAGAGGACTATACCATTACGACTCTTGGATTGTTTAGGCTTCACTACCCCCGCCTTGGGCTTTTGTGTTCTGGCCGACGGATTTAATGACTTTTTTGGCTTGGGTTTGGGAGGAGGAGGAGGAGGTTCAGGGGCGGGTTTGATCACGGGTGAAGAGAGGAATGCTGAGGGCGATGGTATTACTATGGTTTCCATCTCGATAGCTTCTTCAGGAGGAACATTGACGACGGCAAGCTCTGCGGCAATGATCCCGATGGGTGCGCATGTACCTGGTGGTGGCCCTAAAGTGCGAAGATGAAGTTGTGGATGTGCTGTCGAGGTGACATTGGAAATATTACTATAATTTTCGGGAAGGTGGGTGGGCTGGAAGGAGGGGAGGGGAGCATTGATTGGCGAGCGGCTTCCTCTATTTCGTGCAGACGGTTGCTGCCATAAGGAAATGTGGAGAAGACGGCCAGTTGCCAGTCGCCAGTAGATAGAGGCAAAGATAAAGATAGAGATAGAGAGAGGTACCAGTGCTGCTGGTGGTATATCACTGGTGGTAGCGCTGCTGCTGCTGCTCTCCTCTTCCTGCTCCTGTCAGAGGTGGCCCCTGGTCGGGCGTGGTATTTCGCAGATCTCCCAGAGGCAGCCCGCATCCACTTGGACTCTGTGTAGTGTGTCTAGACATCGTATCGGACCTTCTCGCCCAGGATCTCGCGCCCAATTTTGACCGCCTTGGGGACCTTTGCAAGCTTCCCCGGGCTTGCCAAAGAGCCTCGCCTCATCCCATTCCAGCTGCTGGCTCTTCACGCGACTCACCGCACGTGTACAGCACCGCAACGGGCTTGCATCCGGATCCTCTGCCTTGGCCGCGCTCCCACAGGTTTCGCCTTCACGATGCCATTGGCGGCGTGTCGTGGCTTCAGCGACCAGAGCTGCAGTTGCGGTGCTCCGACTGAAGGCGACCGCGAACGCGCGATCCCCGTCCGTTTGCCGGCAGCTGGAAGCAGTGATTCGCGGGCGTTGAGCGGGGAGAGATAACTGACGGGTTCATGGATGAGCTACGGCGAGAGGTCGGCATCGTCATGCGCTGGGAGCATGACACGACAGGCGGATGTGTGAGGGTGAAGGTGAAGGTGGGAGGGAGTACTGAGCAATGCGCTGGGAGTGGGAGGGCGAGGGCGAGAGTTCGATTCCGAAGCATTGGCGGCGGCAGTGGCTGGAAGCTGGATCATATGATGCTTTTCTGATTGCGTGGCAAGGCGGTCACCGCCCGCCGCGCAAAATATGATATGACGAGAGTCAAATACCAGGCCAAATATCAGATGTCAATGAGGGATGAAGAGGATTTATTCAAACAGAAAAGATGAATTCCACTATGGACTGGTATATAGGGCGCGAGGGCTACATAGCCAGTTACGCACTAGTACAAAAGGAGACGTGAGGTGGAAAGGTATATCACGTGGTCCTCTAGATGCTGCCATCTACAACTTCCACTTCTACAAACCTCGTCCGCGTTGTATGCCACATCGTTATATACTCGACTATGCTTCTTTGTCTTTGTCTTCCTCTTCTAAACTCCTTAGGCTAAAGGACAGCTTCTGGAACACCTATATATCCAAGCTAAAGTGGGCTGGAACCTGGGACACTCGCACTGAGTGCGCTCCCGTAGTCTGCCTCGCGCTTGTCTCCCTCTCTCCTGTCTCTCTTCAAAACGACTAAGTGCAGCACCTTGTCTCCCTATATACTCCCAGTCCCGCTCTTTCGTTTGGAATAATGACCGTCTCACCCTCTATTTAGCCACCATCTGGCATCTGCACACTCTCCCGGCCACCAAATGTCCCAATGTCCCATGTTTCGAATCAAAGCCCCTGTGCAACAGAGCGGCTCTCTGGGGCCTGATCATGTCAACTTATGGCTACCTATTAACTACGCTTGGCCATGCAGCTTGCAACGGCATACGAGTATTGACCGATGGCGACATGCACCCAGCTTCTGACTCCTGCTTTCCCCATGGCTCCGACCTTCATGGCATCATGCACTTCTTCCACTGAGTCTCTGCAATGTACCGGCGCGACCCTTCGCTGTCGGTGCAGCCACCTGTTGCGAGTCACCAACGTCTGCGTTTCTTTCCACAGGACATGCCCAGAGGGCGGATCTCGAGATCTTGACAAGCGCCCTACTTGCACGAGGATTTCACAATACACAGGAATCGCTAGGCTCGGATTCTTCAGAGTAGAGACCGTGATTACACCATGACCGAGCAATCCGGCATGGTCTAGCATTTCGAATTCGAAAATGGTGTGTGGACGAAGTACGTACGAATACGTAAGTCTGGCGCATTATTGGACTTGGAGCATTATTTACCAGTCCTGCATATGGACGGAGGATATGCCCCGTGGCTTCTCCGTGTAGCGTGCACCGCCACATGTCCTCGTTTCGGCTCTCTTGGTCCAAATCTCGATGAGACATTCCCCACCTGTCTACGAAGAATGTGGTTAGGTGATAGGGGCGGGGAGGAGCTGTGGAGGGATATCCCAGCCTGCTGACGATCATCTTGCAAAGCACCCCGTCAATGGCCAAAGCTCCCCTGCCCCAGTTTCCCCTTGCGGGTGCTACGACTGCCGCCCAGCCTTGTTTATTACCTGGAAGTTGGCCAACCCCATTCAGGGGTTCAGAGGTAATACGATGTCATACGCCAATGGCCTCCCAAGGAAGTTGAGACCTGAGACCACGGAAACTACTAGATTTCCAGATTCAACCAAAATCTAAGACATAAAAATCATACCGAAAAGAAAAGAAGGTGTCGTGGCACACATGACTAGGCCTCATGAGAGATAGGCTTGCAATCGGCCAATTCTCCTATTCCCTTCGTTCCTCGCCACCTTGAGCTTTGATATATACCTCTCTAGGTCCCCTTGCCCAACATCTCAAAGAATCCAGCTGTTTCACTAACACCGGGCTTTTAAAAGTGACGCGATTCTTTATGCCGGAGCACACTGTGGCCCATCCGCCCCAGCCGACATCTCCTGAAACCCAACGTGTGCTCGAACTCCGGACAGTCGTCTGAAGCGAATGCTGCTTTCAGAAATCAAGATTCCACTCCCTGCTTGCTGCGTAAATTGACCTGCTTGCGGCCCCTGCTACTACTAGGCGTCCTAGACAGCTTATTATCCAATCTTCACAACGAGTACGCCAAGCACCCCCCGCCTTTGCAACATCGACCTTGTTTCGCCGCATACTACGTATGAGACTCCCATACCCCATCTTCAAGCCTCCCTTCTCCTCTCCAGCGTCAAATCCAAACTACCCAACTCCCATCGCCCTGCTGAGCACTTGTTCGTAATTGTTACGGATAAATGATGGATGGGATTCATTTCACAAAAACACGAGGCTGGTAGTGCCCGTTCATTATGGGCAACGAGCAATCCGCCCCCAGCGCGAGACGACGTGCCCAGAATAAACTGTCGAAACCGAGAACAAACACAACCGGAAACCTGTTGAACTCCAAAGGCCCAGCAATCTCGAGTCGCCGGAATCCCGGATCCAACAATCCTTCTGCTACAGATTTGGGATATAACTATGTCTCCCGCGAGGCCGGGAACGAGGGAAACGATCGGACACGGTGGAAACGGATCAGTCTCTTCAGATCAAAGAGCATACAAGGACAAAGCCAGAATCCAGAGATAGTTGCTGGCCCTGACACCGAAATTGTCGAGCGACTTCCTCTGGACAGTCGTACTCGCAGACACTCATCCGCCAACTCTATTACCCTTCACCACTCAATCGATGATTTGCACCAGTAAATTTCCCCTCCCGCCCCCAACCCCTCCCTTTGTACGACGCATTCTTTAACTCTCCCAATTAGCAGACCTCCAAATACTCGTATGTCCTTGCAGCACGTCCCGCACACGCAGCATCACCCACGATTATCACTGGTCGCCGAAGTCCAATTGACACCCGCCGAGAAGGTAGAGTCTTTGAAAGGAGTCTCTTTATACAGCCAGGAGGAGCATTCCCAGCTTTCGAATACGCCGCTACCGAGAACAACGTCGGATACAACGTTATATGGTCCTATACGGCGCCGGTCATTGCAGCAACCCGGGGTTGCAACAAGGAGGAGTTATATCGGGGATGATTTCCACCAGTCATTACCCTCTGAATTAAGAAATGGCAGGAATGACTCTCGGCAGTCATTGCCCTCTCAATTAAAACGTGCAGAGCAACTGCAGGACTACTATTACCACCCTGCGGTGCCAGCTTCATCTTCAATATTAAGTCAAGGGGTATTAGGACAACAAATAAGCCTGACTGCTCCAGGACAGCGAGTACAAACACCAACCGATTTAGATTATGGGCATATTGGCGCATTCAAGCTCGGCTCGTTAAGAATAACCAACGGAGAGGCTAGCCCAGATCTCAGCGACGGGGGACTTACCGGCGCCGAGGAGGATTATTTGACCATGGGTAAAAGAAGGCGAGGAGCCAGCCGACAGCTTGATGTCAGCCAGGCCAGACAAGCACTTTCTTCCGCAGATAATACCACCAAGCCAGCTTATGCTGTTCGAGCGGAATCTCCATTGCGACAATCTCTTGAAGGTGAACGCAAACCGTTGACTATTGAGACACAGTTGACAGCTCTCGATCCATCTCTTGGTCTTTTTGATTTCAAGAATAAATATTCCCCAGGGAAAGCGGTGGAAATGGCCAATGATTACGCGCAGGAGCTAACATTAAGTCCATTCTCCTTCGTTGCGTCACCAACTGTATCTCCAAAACTGCAAGCTACAAGTAAGCATATGGCTGTAGAGGATGATCTGTTTGAGCTGGAACCCATTAGCCCAGCGCAAGATGTCGCTCGAATTGCCCCAAGATCGATTGATTCAGGATATGGAGGTGTAGGCGATTTGAGGAAGAGGAATGGACCACTGGATGTGGCTTCAAAGCCTTTGGCCAAGGCGGACAGTGGATATAGTTCGATTATTTCTTTGAGATCGCTCAAAAGGGACGCAGCACCTGCAGTTCCTCCAAAAGACATGCCCACAGTTCCAGCAAAATCTCCCGTTTCCAGAGTGGCGGCAAGCACATATTCTACGTCGCCAGCCTCGGAAGTAGCACTTCCCACACAACCATCATTAGCAAGTATCTATCTCCAGCCGGAAACAACTTCAAAGCCATCGAGAAATTCCTTTGTAGCGCCTCTCAAACCATATATTCATGAATTAGAGACTGGTACTTCTACTTTACCACCCCAAAAGCCCGAAGTGCGAACTCATATTGGGATGTTGGCAAACCCCTTCCGACAGAGCTTACCTATCACCCTCGATGCGTCCAATGGACTTCCATATTACAATGATGTGTCCAGTAGTTCCAAGATCTCAACGGCAAACGCGGAATCGCAACGACGCATCAATAAAATACAGAAACCTCGCCCAGAATCCATTGCTACTCCAGGGGGCCCAAACTTCCCTATTCAAGCAATCAATTCAAGCAGCGGAAGACTGAGTCTTCCTTCTATGGCAAAAAAAGCGGAGCGAGTTCCTGTTGGAAGCTTTCCCAACACCACAACTAGCACCATTGATCTCAAACGAGCACGAAGCAAAGATACTCTAGGGACTATTCTATCAGTAGGAAGCGCCGAAGTCCGGGACGAAATTAGTGTTACCAGGCTGCACGGTGAGCTACCGCCTATGCATGGAACTATTCCGGAATATTCGACATCCGTTCCCGAGTCGAAATCACTTCCTTTCTGGAAGTCGTTTGGGAGCAAAAGAAGCTCAAGCCAGACTAAGCCAAGCTATCAGATTTCTGCACCAAGTAGGGTTGATGAGGAGCAGAGCAATTTCGAAGCCCACGTCACCTCAGTCCAAGCGGTCGCATCTTCTCTTGGAAAATCTTCACATGACATACCCCCTTACCCCACAGCCATACCTAGCGGCTCAGTTACGAATGTACGACCCAGATCCATGACCTCTCAACTCGAAGCAGACGCTGCTACCCGTTTTCAACTTGCTCGCAGTGCATTCCAAGAGCCGCAAGGCCCGAATGTCCTCCGAAGCAGAAAATCTTACGACTCAGCGCTAGTGGGTAATAGACAGTCAAGGACGTCAGCCACGTCGTCGAGCAATTCGCGCGGATACCCACCACAATCCCACACAAACAGGAGCGCTCGAAAAATACACTCCCCAACTCCCTTTAAGAGCCCAGTCTCACAGTCTTTCCAAAAGCAAAGTGTTCAGAAAGCAGATACCGCAGAGGATTCAATTCTTTCACAACAAACGAGACAGAAACCACCCCCGCCAGTGTCTATGCAGACCCAACGCCAATCAAGCCAGACTATTATCGATAGTCATACAACTGCACCACCATTACGCAAGCCACCTATAGCACCTGGCCCGGATCGAGCACCACCATGTGCGCCTCCAGATTCGTCTTCAGATCATAATGAGGTGTCCGATCATTGGGCTAAACAGAAAGATTTCTGGGCGGAGAGAAGAAGATCGGCAGAGGTTGTTTTGCGAGCCAAAAAGAGCATGGAAAGCATCCGAGCAAGGACCGCCGTAACTTCGTTTGACTCCGAAAATGAATCGAGATTGAGTGATGGCATGGACATCCGACGATCAGAAAGCGCGGGACCTATTAGCGGAACAGAGCCTTTCGAATACGGGATGACGGGTGGGTATAGAGGGGTTGATCAAGCTCCCCAGAAATCGTGGATTGGACATTCCACTGGGCATCATCGCAGGCAGTGGCAAGAACGGGCGGTCTCGGAGACATACCACCATACATATGGCTCTTCCCTTGCCCCGGCCCAAGATTACTACCAACATGGCCCAGAGGAAGATTACTTCCCTGCAGATGACCAAGATTACGATACCCAAATGCCCCAAGACATTCATGCTAGGAATAGCTCGACCCACCAAATGCTAGGCCTAGACCCGTACACCGGTCCACTTGGCTATAGCT
Source organism: Venustampulla echinocandica (assembly GCF_003357145.1). NCBI lineage: Eukaryota > Fungi > Ascomycota > Leotiomycetes > Helotiales > Pleuroascaceae > Venustampulla > Venustampulla echinocandica. The sequence continues at coordinate 2,750,098 of NW_022474205.1, read as the reverse complement.
ATCAATCTGGCTACGGCCTGGTGGGGAGTGCGGGCACCAGAAGTGTAGGGAATCTGGCCAGTGGCTGTGGCGTCGATTTAAGCCATGCCCGCAATTTCCTACAGAGAGTGAATTGAATCATAGCGAATGGGGCACGTGATAGAACTGCAGTCGCAACGGCACGGTTTTCTTTGTTTTTTGATACCAAAATCACATTCGGGAGCCCATTTAGTAAGGATGATACCATTCTGCATACGGCATTTTGCAGCGATTTATTTTGTATATTTTGGGCATAGGGGTGGCACATTGTATTTTATGAACAAGCGATAAATTCCGCATTAAATGGAAGGGGAGGGGCAACTATGCAGGTAATATATATGAAATGAAAATACAAACCTTGAGTTCTAAACAATTCCTATAAACCTAATAAGTTCATATTATATTACGGGTTATCATCTACGACAAAAGATGATACGTTACTTTGCTGTGTTACGAAGCTGTATTTTATACGACTCTCTTCATGCCGCACTTTAGTACTTCGATCCCTACCTTTTAAATTAACCTCTATAGCGATGTAAATGATACTAAGTTTGAAGGATCTAAGTCTTACCGCACAACGTTTGTGCCATAGATACTAAAGGCTACACTAGGGATGATACAAGGTGGGTACTAAGAAGTAAAGATATTATAATATTCGCAAAGGGGAATGATGCAATACCTAATAATAGTATGTCCTCCCTCCTGAAGGTTTCCGTGTCCCCACCCCTTTTTACCCGCGCACAGACCACCCTAAAGCGGACATCATAAATAACCTGGGAACCTGCAAAAAGCTTAATTTGATACAAGAAAGAAGCTCTCAACGAATGTATAATTTCGCTATAGGCATCACCACCTAGTGTTACTACGCCCTGTTTCTCAGCATCTCCTGAAAGCTGGCATTGGAGTCCTTATATATTTAGCTTGACTCGTTGATGCTCAACGAGTCAACGAATGACTATCAACTCATCATCACGCCGCCAGGAAGCTCGGTCAGCCAGCCGTCGAGATCATCCTTGACTATTCGCTGCTTGGTACATTGATTACCCTGTTGAAGCGACTGTGACTTCAGCACAGGGCAGTTGATGTTGTTTCCAAGGAGGTCGCTGTTACAGTTGGCATCCATGGCCTTCTGGAGGGCGTCACCCTTCCAGCCGAAGATGTAGTCACCATGATTGCCATAGCCCGTCTTATCACCAAAAGACCAGACAAAAGGTTGAGAGCCATCCGCGGGCCATTGTGACTTATCGTTGAAGGGCGAGGTATCCCAAATAGTCTCATAGAAAACTTGGGGGATTGAGACGGGGTGAGTGGATAGGCATCTGTTGCCAGATGGGTACGCGACGTGGCTTTGGTGGTTGGGGCTGTCCAAGTTCGTACCATCCCAACAAGTTGGAAATCGGATGCTAACCATGATTCCAACCTTGCAGGTACCAGTTGGAAAGTTGGTGGTCGAGCCGCTTCTCGTCGTGCTAGTTTGCAGACATGTAAAGGTGAGCATGGGATACTGCTTGATTTGAGCTTGAGTTCGGAAGGTTGGATCTCCAACGGTCATGCGGAAACCTGTTTTGAAAGCAGTAACCTTGCCGCTTGAGAGGTAGTAAACGGTCTGGCCCCCAGCGGCAGCGCCAAATCCAAGTGGATTGCCTAGGGTTTGAACACGTTTAAATGTTCCGTTCCTTGCGCGGAAGAATAACGTAGCGGTCCAGTAGTTGGAGAAGTCTTCGGCCGGGGTGCAACTGGTACATGTCGAACCTGAAGGGACGTCGTGGTCCATGCTGGCATTGAAGCTATTTCCTCCCACGATCTGGTGAAGATGCGGGGATCCGACCACTCCGGGATTGCACGCTGGGCACAAGCTATATGTTAGAAGTCTAGCTCCCCTTTTGATTCAGGGTTGGCTTACGGATCTAGACGGTCGACAACCAGCTGTGAGCACGAGAAACGAAGTGTTGCGCCGGCATTGACACCGGGCATGATGGCCACGGCCGCAAGGAGCAGTTTCCAATACATGTTAGACTTAATAGCTTTCTAGTAAAGTGATTTATCAAGTATCTCAATCATTGTTAGTGTTGTTAAGTAGTATCAAGATGCACTATAAATGCTTGGCTCCGTGTTGGATATATATATAGACAGCTATAGAATTTTACCTCGGATTGGAGATCCGATACAGTAGTCTTCCAAACGCTAAATATCTTGATTTCCGACGATTCGGCACGTTTCTTGGCAAATGAGCTTCTATCTCTCGGAAAATATTTATAATATAATTAAATTATTTCGGATACTGTGGCAACCAATCAGTAGTATCCCAGGCAAGTGCCGGCGGTCTCGTGGATATCGTCTAGTATATGGAGTATTAGGCTATGGGATTTGTGCAACCACAATTCCTGTCTGAGTAGCACCCCGATTGCCATGAAAGTTTCTACGCCAGTGTTCCCTTGTAGATAGCCCAACTGGCCAGTAGCTTCGCATGGACCTTTGTCACTTGGCAAATGATAAGTTATTCTCTCCAAGCGTTCTATTTAATGTGCACTATGGCTACGAATAGAATGTCTTCTTGATTCGTCCAGAGAAATGTTTGGTGCTATGTTTGGCAGGCCACAGTCACTGGAATAATATGGCCCGAAGGCCTTGCCTATTCCCAGGCCATGTTGTTGTACAGAACGGACTGTTCCTTTCTAGCCGAGCGCTAATTGCCCCACGTGGGAGGTGGTTAGAGGGTTTCTAGATGATTGGCATACTTCTAAACAATATGGGTATCCAATGCTCCCAGGCTGCAAAAAAGTGTGGAGAGTAGAACAAACCAGTTCCGCGTATAAGGAATGGAGGCTATGCACCAAAATACCTTGATAAGCTAAAAAATACAAGCCAAAATGGTCGGCATTACTTGAAATATTTGACTTGATCAGAGTCATTTCCGCCACGCTTCAAATCAATTTATCCATGTTAAAGTCCAAATTTCTTTTCCGCATCGGAATGGCACAACCTCAACACTGTCATCTTTAGATGTAACCAACTCCGGTACGGTTTCGCCTCGCCTTTCTAATTGGATACGTGACTTCAGGAATTCAGGGATCTGGTAGAATGCTCCGCCATGCTTCGACAGAAAGCTTTCGATGGCTTCCATCGTGACTTCTTTCTCAGTGATCCATCCGTGATCCAGCCCCTCTTCCAAGGCACCGAGTACAAGAGAAGTACGCGATCCTTGGGTAGGGCAACCTGCAGCGCCATCTTCATTCTTCGCCTGAGCAGGATGTGGCGCACAATCACTCCTTTTACTGGCTTTAATCACATATAAATTGTTATGCGGAGAGACTGGGGGCCACTTACCAAAAAAGAACTTAGGAGAGCCTTCAACTACTGCTCTTACAAGTGCGATGCGGTCGTCAAGTGTCTACAATGCAGTTAGGCGCAGGAGCTAATATACAGGGAGGACCACAGTTCAACCACATCTTTGGCAACAGGCTTGCAAAGGTTGAAGCAATCTTGCTCGGCGTTTTCGGTAGTCATCCGCAAATGGTGTGCTGTGATAGTCCCTGCAACCTATAGTATTTATCAACCATACTTATGCCTTCTACTTTAGACTGGCTAAGGGGTTCTCACCGTTGGTCCGCATTGACGGACGGCATCCAGTCCTGCCCTCGTACTCACGTGTTCTAAGACGATGCGCAAGCGGGGAAAAGCGGCATGCAATTTATGTAATTGAGGGAGAAATTTATGCTCAGCATTTAATGCCGTAGTGTCTGGAGATGAGGACACAGCCTTCCCGTGCAGGTTTAAAACCATATTGTGTTCCTGCATCGCCTCAAAAATCGGGTAGTATTGCATAATGTCTAATACTCCATTGGCTGAGTTGGCGTGTACCTACTCCAATAGTTAACGCTGTTTCGAGCTTTCACGCCATGACTCTTCGACAGGGAACTTTTCAGTCATACACCAGCTGGATATAATTTGATCTAGGGAGAAGTCAGTATAGTGCTCCATCTACGCTCAGAAACTCACCCCATAAACTTCACTCGTCTCAGCGGCATGAGCGATTAACTCTGGGGTCAAAGTTGGATTCAGAAAGAGAGAACCCAAAAAGATTACGACGGCAGCCGCCTTTAGTAGTTTTTCGTCACCGGAAAGTGTAGGTGCGACAGTGGCAATCGGCGGCGTAAGATTTGGCATGGCATATACTGTGCCAACCCTACCATCCTTGACTACAGGTGTGACGAGGTCCCTTAACTTGCCATCGCGGAGACGGACATGGAAGGCTGCCTAAAGCACCAGCTCTAGTTAGCAGATGTCAAAGTCACCAAGTGATTATGGACTGAGGGGAAGGGAAATATGCATTATTTGCTTTTCATACCATAAGAGGCAATTCAAGGGAGCCGAGCGATCTCAAGTCCATCTTGTTAATTGTATGTTATGATCAATATCAGTCATAAATAATTGGTTTCAAGGAGGACATAAATACACCAACAGAGGATGAAGGGCAAAGCTTGTCGAGGCGTGAACAACCCTGTCGGGTTGAGCTTGGCATCAGGGTGCCAGGGGCTATGCCTATTTCGTCATGAGCAAGCCCCTCTCATGGATTACGTAAGTATAGGGGTTTGCTTCGCCAGTGCACCTCCAGGTTACAGGTACTTCGTAACTGTTCGACGCGACCTTCTGAATGCCCTCATCCCCATGCGTTAGCGAGCATGGATATGCACAGCGATAGACGGACATGCCTTTTGAGCAGGCGGGCTTGTGTTCGCTAGCAACAAGAAGCCCAGAGCGAGACTTGAAGACATCAGCTACGACGACAATATACGTTACGCGGATCGAGCCATCGGCCACCACCAGGCCGCCGCGGCCTGCTTGCTCATCCTCAAAATACCTGCCCATACGGAGTAGTCGACGCGGAGACCTAGCTTGGCAACTTGCCCACGCTATCAAAATACGGACGGCATCGAATAGGGACAACCTATATAAAGTCGTCGGATTACAACCCATGGGTATCTATACGGAACTTGCAATCCAATACAGAGGATATCCATATCAAATTGACATTTAAATCTTATACAATCAACATTGATCTGCCTTCGCATCTTCCAGAAGGGTATCCGTTGCCTTCCCACTAACCATAAACGTTGCCACAACAGGGAAAACACCAGGAATCCTAGGGAACGTGCTCGCATCAACAACCCTTAGTCCAGCTACGCCGCGCACGCGGAACCTCGAGTCCAGCACGGCATTCGGATCATCATCAGCCCCAATGGCGCACGTGCTAGTTGGGTGGTGACCGAAGGTCTGGGCGGTAATCCAATCTTCATCGTCCTTTCCACAGCCTCCATTAGCATCTAGAGTGCCAGAACATGGCGGCTCCAAGACCTTGACGGGTCCCTGAGGTGCCTTGATAGCCCCATAGACCTTCCGAGCCCATCCAATGGTATCTTTCATGGCGCCCATATCAGTTTCCTTCCCCTCAGCGTATAGGTTGAAGTTGATATCGGGCATGTCCTGTGGATTGGCTGAACTAAGCTTGACAGTTCCTGCCTTATTCTGCGGATGCATCTTGACCATCGACATGCCGTACGCGCCGGTTGGATCTCGAGGTAGAGCAGCATTAGCTTGGTTCGAGGGCCAGAAACCTCGGAATACAAATGGGCCTTGGAATACAAACATGTCGCGCTCGTCGAAGGCTGCATGTTTAGTTTTGAGCATCGTACAGCCACCGGGATTTCCAAATCCGCTCTGACCGAACTGGCCAACAATGGGCATTTCCTGGTTGTCTTGTAGGTTACGGCCTACGCCAGGCGAGTCGACTAAGACCGGGATGTTGAATTGCTTCAGCTGGTCTGCGGGACCAATCCCACTTAGCATAAGTATTTGGGGAGAGTTGAATGTGCCGCCCGACAGGATGACTTCTTTCTTAGCCGTGGCTTGCCTGATCGAGCCTTTGCTGTTAGGATTATGCCGGGGATCAGCGCTGTACAATGATTTCCCGTCCATGATTTCTATGCCGGTGGCTCGTGGCTTCGCCGTACCACACGCGGTATCATTGCCAAAGAGTACCCGTGTGGCAAGAGAATTCATCTGCAAGGTCAACGGGTATTTCTTTGTTCCGTCAGCATTGACGGCATTAAGTGTCTCGACGATGTAGTCTCTGGAGCTAAACCGTTGGCCGTTGGACTTGGTATGTGAAGGCAGCCCAAAAATCCCCGTAGCCTGATCTCTGTTGGTAATCAGGCCATTTGGGTCAGTATTGACATAGTCAACCACCTTGCTCGGGTCCTTGCCAAGTGAGGATGCTACGGCTTGCATGGCAACGAGACCTGGATTGGTAAGGTTCATGGGCTTCGCCATGTTGGTTTGAAAGTAACCGTCGAAGCCGTGACCAGGGGTGGGATTTGGGAGATAGTTATTGTGTTCAATTCTCTGGAAAACCTTGCGCATGTTGTCGGAGCTAGGAAATTGTGAGCAATCGCTACCAAAGGTCTCGCACCGATATACGGAAAAGCCACTTACCTCCAGGAAGTATCGCCCGTTATATTTACGATATGGTTCCAGTCGCTATCGCTGGGCAAAAATGTGACCATCGCATTGATCATGGACGAGCCTCCTACAGTGCCACCACGAGGATAGTATACACCAAGCAGTTTTGCGCCTGCAGGCGGATTGTCACGCCCCACCCAGTATGACCCGTCTGTGAGTCGCCATGTCAGATGGCTGTACTTCATCTGACGCTCCGAATCCTCGTAGTGCTTGACGAAGAAGTCCCACGTTATTTCTGGTGGATATTGGTTACCACTGCCACCCACGCTCTGGTCTCCTCCTTCAACCAGCAGCACTGAGTAGCCTGCTCTCGCAAGGTTGGAAGCCAGTGGGCCGCCACCAGGCCCGCTGCCCACAACAATGTAATCATATTCATCAGCCGCAGCGGACTGGGCAGAAGAGATCGGGGTAGAAAAGCCTTGGCCGGCGAGAAGGAGGATCGCGAGGGAGGCCACTTGGAAGACCTTTCCAAGAGTCCCGACTGCTCGAATTGATGACCCCATTTTGCAAATCCAACAGACTTGAGCCTTTGTGTCGAAATAATCGATAGATGTTTAGATGGGCCAGGTTCGACCGGTATTAAATACGATCGATTATCCCCATACTGGCGCTCGAATACAACTGCCGGTGGTGAACTGCTTCCGTTTCATTGACCATCATATTTGAGGGGTTGCTTGAATGTTTGCCAAGAGACTCGCCAACAGCGCCGTATATATCCAAATTTGATGCCCGGAGTTAAATACAGTTTGCTCACCCCTCAAGGCCGCCAAGATGTTTCTTCAACCACTGACGTTCAGGGATCGGCAGCGTATTAACAGCGCGGAATGGCTAGAACATACTCCATACTATTTGCCTCTAGTGCTCTATGCAATCCTAGCCCCAAAGACTGCTCGCGCATTAAATAACGGGTTCAATATAGCTTTATTCACTGGAAGTGTCATAGCCGACCAATTTGCTCGAACTCATTCAGCCTCATTTAAGCGTTAGATAAACGAACAACATCAAACAGCTCATATAAATGTTTATTTGTAGACACAGCGACCGCGCGGAGTTGGCGTCTGTGCTATGAGAAGAAAATAGTAATATTTCTCTGATACGTAATAGACACACTAGGAAATCGCCATTGGCTTCATCTTTATCCCTGAACTTTCCCCAATGTGATTCTTCCGTACAAACCACACATTCAAATAGTGCCTAATTTATGGTAGGATTGGACCATGCCCCTGACGATTGGCGACTCCTTGTTCATAGCCGAAACCTCCGGGCCACACACCACTTGGCCGAGCATATATTGTGATTTGCTGAACCATCTCATTAAACATCGCAACTAGCATGCCAATAATTATTAATGCACCGGGCCATCCCGGCAGTCCGGGGAATATAAGGTTGTGGCGATTCACGCAGAGGTAATATCGACGACAGATTTACGATCGTCCACTTATTATGGCCAATCTGATTGTTGAATTTATGCAGATTTGGATTTGCGATAAATTGCAAGATTCCCAAGAGCTTCGATGCTACCTACGGATTTAAAGAATGGGGCCAAGTGCTTCCCCATTCTTGTTTATCCGGCGGGTTAACATCTAAGCAAGGAGGTCGTCTCTTGGCACCAGTCAACATCACAATTTCAGTACCGAGTACAACTTGGGATCCCACTTGAGACCAGCTCTGTATTTAACCTTAAAACACACAATCAGGCTTGACATAATACGTGCGGAGCACAGATGCTCCCAATTGCCTTTGCCGAAACTTCACAAGCACTATTTGAGGATCAAATATTTTGAACTTAGCCAAATGAAGAGAACTGGAGATTAGACGGCTGAGCACATACTGATGACTAGCAGCGCAGCAAAATTCTTTAACGGGAATTAAGAGATACATAACACGAATAAGAGAACGCAAAATGATGTAGCGCAAGGGTGGCCACTTGGGTAAAGAAAGCTTGTTAGGGTGGCATAAAAACGATATAGTGAAACATAGCAAAGCCATTATTGGAAAGACTTCATCACCAAGGACCTAAGTTATGCACCTACCTAGGTATGCATATCTTAATCGTCTAAATGATAGTGCTTTCTCGAGTGTATTCAGACCCTTTTGTTATGTTTGCGTTATTTTGTCCCCGTTCAGGAAGCATTTCCCGTGACCAAGTGGAAGCAGAGAATATGGCCACATGATCATATCGCAGAACTCTCATGGCTGAGAGAGTAGGGCTTACATCCCAGAGGTCCGCAAGGAGGTAAAACACATCCGAACGGTAATATGGAAGCTATGGTTGGAAGACAGCGAATTCTCGGCCCCAACTAGTAGAGGTCATTGAGAACCATCGCATAACGACATGAAGCAAGTCGCACCAATGCCCTCTGCACCTAGTCAAGTGATACTTGCCGACCGACCAGCTAGTTCATTCATACGAGATCTGAGTATATCAACAATGTCCATAAAATTTGATTTTCAGAAGCCCGTGTATGGTTTGGGAACATGCTGGAGCAGCGGAGTATGGTTGGGTAGGAAAGGCGATGGTAGGCTCTAGTAGGGCATTCTTGACGGAAGCACAAGGCGACAGTTGAATGGGGTCGTGGTGGGTGCAAATGTGGTTGGTGGGCAGCTAGCTGTAAAGGCATCGGTTTGAGGAGCACAATGGACCGTAGCAAGCTTCGAGAACTCCTTCGAGGAGCGGATTTGAGGCATTCGAGAAGTATAGGAGAATGTTTGACCATCGTAGCGTTGGAGAGATTGGTATCAATGAGCGATCGAGACTGCGCTATCCTTCAAATGACTGGAGCTTTCGAAACCGTTTCCCGGTGCTCTCGGTATGCCTTCAAGCTCTTCCGTATCTACCATCCCTCCGCAGCCACATATCGTCTATAGCTAACATGGCTTCAAAGTATGGACGATTCTGTAAGGGCTGTAGCTGATTTGGTGACGATCGAAGGTCGAGGTTTGAACGCTACATTATGCAAAGGTGGTTTTTATTTGATACATTATTCGAAGTATTCAAGGTCGGGAATCAGGATGCACTGTCACCACTAGCCTCTTACGTAAGGATCTGCGCGATAATTTTTGCATGCGACACACCAATCACGATGACGACGGGGGGGGGGGAGATATAAGACAAAGGCTCACTTGACCCATGACTCTACAGGTGCCATATTTGAACTCGACTCCTCTCATATCTCCTCTTCTTTCTCCTTTCTTCTTTCCTTCATACCGGCATGTCCACCATGTCTTCTGCAATTCCTGATGCTTTATACACCTTATCGGGCCGGTTAACAGCCCAGGAGGCCTTATCAGGAATCTTCGGAAGCGTCAGTTTGGCAACTTGGATCTTTCTTCTGGTGCGTGATGTTTAGATAGGTCGACGATAGCTTTGTCTAGCGTGTTCTAACTGTTTGTTAGGTCCCACAGTTGATCTTGAACTACAAGACGGGGAGTGCTGAGGGCATTTCATTGGCGTTTTTATGCGTGTGGCTGGTTGGTGATATCACGAATCTTTCAGGTGAGTGCGGCTTCCAAGTCTCAATCATCCCAGCCCCTACAAAAATGTCTCTACTAGGCTAGAGAATGATTTTCCCTTCTATGTTGCGAACTAGTCTCCGTGGGTTCCAAATCATCTTGTTCACGTGCTGACATGACGCAGGTGCGATTTGGGCTGATCTGGTTCCGACGGTTATCGCTCTCGCCATCTACTTCTGCATCGCGGACTTTGTTCTCATCAGCCAAGTTCTCTACTACAGGAGTGTGGTTGCTCGGGCTAGAAGTTCGTCTATTGCTTCGGTCGCAACTGAGCATGAACCCCTCCTTACTCGGCGACGAAGTAGTGACTCCGTCGGTCTTCCAGGATCTCACCGACGGAGTTCATCACCCCATAGCGCAATTCGCCATAGGCGTGACTCACTCACTAAGATTTTGGAAGAAGATGCCGGAGATGGAAGTGTCTGGCTGAGAAATACTATTAGTATTCTTGCTGTGGTCGCCGCCGGTGTTGCTGGCTGGGCGATTGCATGGCAGTCGGGAGTCTGGAAACCTAGTCCCGATGAAGGGGAGAATCCTGCAGCCGGTAAAGAGGCTCTTGGTGCAACGATTCTGGGATATACGAGTGCTGTCTGTTACTTGGGTGCACGAATTCCTCAAATTATCAAGAACTATAGAGATAAGTCATGTGAAGGTAATAGTCACATCTCATCAATATCCGTTCAACAAAATCTAATATGGCTATAGGTCTTGCTCTTCTCTTCTTCATATTATCATTGGTCGGAAATGCAACCTATGGCGCCAGCATTCTTTTCCACTCCCTGGATGAAGACTACATACTTACTAACCTTCCTTGGCTGATTGGGTCGTTGGGGACGATGGTCGAAGACGCTGTGATTTTTGTACAATTCCGCATGTATGCTCTAAACATTGGCACGTCTGCTGTCGAAGAATAGGGGGCCATCGTACCTCTTGGTCTAAAGTCAGTCTGAGAACTCGGGGAGAACATAGAAGCATAGAGTACGGAGTGCGGCGTTCCTTTCACCCAGGCAGGGTATCTGGGTTCTAGTTATACATATATTTGTTCGAATCCGGCATTCTTATGCTATTACAACATTATGCATGGGGTTAATAAACATCATAACTAGACCTGTATTCTGACTGGCTGCAGTTAGAATGTAAAACTGAATAACAGGTGGCCCGTACAATGTCTCCATCACGATTGATTGAAGTCGGAATACAAAAATGAATAGCAACCACTCCCGTTCAATGTCTCCATGCTAATGATCGATTAAACTCGGAATATAAAACTCCATACGAAGTACTGTGCAACCTGTGCAACAAGTTAAACAAACTGCTCTTGTTCAATGTTTGTAGTCTTGTACCCCAATCTGAAAACGTGATCCTTCCAGCCCACTCGTCCATTTTGGGAAAGGCGCAGTCCTAGCCGGGGTTTACCGTACTCCTTAATTACAACCCTGGAAGCATGAGCATCACGGTTCACGATTCAGGAGCTGACCATCAACAAACTCTTCTGGTTATCGTTTCTTCTTCCAACTCATCGCCATTCCTTCACTGTAGAGGCTATCTCGTACTCATTCGTTGTACGGATCCTCATCCATTCTCTCTTCGCGCAGCATTCTCTCGCGTTTTGTTTACTACCTCCCGCGATACCCCTTCACCCAAAATAGACCCTCGCAATACTTTCAAGATGCAACCAATTACCCTCCTCATTGCTGCCCTCCCCTCCCTCGCGGCGGCAGCGGGAAGTCTCGGCTTCGCCCTCGGTGCAAAGAACGCGGACGGAACGTGCAAGACTTCTACGGACTACGCTGCCGACTTCAAGGTCATCGGTGCACATTCGAAGCTCGTACGCACTTATGCCGCAGACCAGTGCGATACCGCGAAAGAGATCTTGCCCGCTGCGAAGGCTGCAGGCTTCAAGGTGATCTTGGGAATTTGGTGGGTTCCCCTTTCTAATTGATGGTTCCAATTCCGGCCATGACGATACTTATGGGCAGAGGCGTAGCTAACACAGCATCTTGATACGAACAGGCCAGATACCGATGACTCCTACAAAGTGGACAAGGCAGCGGTCGTGAAATATGCACCACAGTACAAAGACCAGGTGTACGCCATCACGGTCGGGTCCGAGACGATGTATCGAGGAAACTTCACGGGTGACACGCTGTTGAAGAAGATCAACGATGTCAAGAGCGCTGTCGGTGGCGCCTTCAAGGTGGGAACCGCAGACAGCTGGAACAAATACCAGGATGGAACTGCGGATCCTCTGATCAAGGGCGGTGCTGATATCCTGTAAGTGGTCTTTATCACTTGCTGGTGGATGCCACTAATACGTGTGTACCGCAGGTTGTGCAACGGTTTCTCTTACTGGCAAGGCCAAACCCTGGCCAACTCCACAGCCAGCTTCTTCGATGATATGATGCAAGCATTCGGCCACATCCAGAACGTTGCAGGCTCCTTGACTGACGGCCCTGAGCTCTGGGTTGGCGAAACTGGTGAGTCCCTTTCTAGTCGAAAAACACGCGAAGCTGTCGACCAACTAACGATATCACAGGCTGGCCAACCGGAGGATCCAAGTACCAAAATGCTGTCCCAGGCGTTTCTAGCGCACAAACCTACTGGCAAACTGCCATCTGCGGCATCCTCGACTGGGGCGTAAATGTCTTCTCCTTCGAGGCCTTTGATGAGCCATGGAAGCCTGTCAGCACTGGTCAAGATGGAAGCGTCGCGGACGAGACCCACTGGGGAGTGTGGAACGCTGACCGCACTCCTAAGTTCCCAATTACTTGCTAGATAGGTATACTTGTCTTGTTACTCGCATGGGACGGAGCTTAGAATCGGTTAAGGGGATAATTTTGCCTTCTTTGTTGTTACGGTGGCGAATCTTGTATAAGAACAATGGAGATCTATATTAGATGATGCTATTCTACGTATTTTGTTCCTGTCTATTGTTTGCCGGAAGGGTCGGTTCGCCCCGCAATCCAGAGCTCCACAAATGGGCAACTTGAAATTCCCAGGATCTGGGTTCTGATTGAAGGAATAAGTGTTGGATCTCCGATATGTACAGTACTTCGTAATCACTCTCAACACACGTGCTGATGCATCTTACCTGCCTTGCCTTCTCCAAGTCCCCCCATACGAACGGCGACTGAAATGACCAAAGAAGCGCTATTCCGTAGACTGCGACTCTGGTAGAGTGTGGATCCAGAACACTGCCTAGGCACTTTGTAGCTATAACTAGACCATTGTTTCTCGACTAGCTTCAGGGGTCATTCTGACGGCTCGGCACGTTGACATGTCCTACTTCGACCCCGACATGGCCCCGATTGTGCTGCGTATTGTAAGAGCGCATGGAGTACTGGCATCGTATATATCATAACAGTGACCACATATTCGTGGTTACTTACATCATTAGTTGCCAACTTCCCATGTAGTGCCTGCTCTCCAGCCAAAGAAGAAGCCCACCTGGGCCCCGGCCTAGGCTCGGCTGCATGGAGTATGGAGGGAGTATGTGCCTATAGAGTACTCCGTAACTGTAATTTGATGCTTTAAATTTCCAGCTCTGTCCCCCTACTAATAAACCCCCCGACTCCATAATCGCGAGCCAATCTCGTAAGCGGACAACATCCTTGTCGGGCAACGTTTTATTTCCTCCTCAACGCCGTCGTGAGCCTCCGTCAACCCCCCAAAGTCCACCGTCAACATCGCGACTCTCTCCCCCAAAGGCCCTTCGCATACATCGCCGGCTGCCTGTATGTCTCTGCCTTTGCTGGTTTGATCGGATGTCTATGTCTACTTCGTTCCTGGCTTTTCGCGTTATGTCGCTCCTTTAATTCGTTCGGCAACCTTTCTCCTTTATTGTTGAGCCCCCTTGGACGCGTCGCGACAACATTGATAATTCCATCCGCAACACCATAGCACAGCCCTTGTCGCAGTCGGGCTCGGACAGATAATTAGAGAGTCAGTAGCAGACGAAGCTCTGATCGTCTGCGCTGATCTCGTGGTGGTGAGCAATCCCCTGGACTTTTACACCCAAGACGTCTCAGTGTATTAACGCGCCGTGCGGCAGTAGATACTAAAAAAACGTCGTCGTCGGCCTCATCCCCTCCTCCTGCTGCGAAGGCAGAGGACGGACCCTACGATCTCCCTCCCCCATCGTTGGAACAACCTCTATCGCCAGCTTTCTCGACATCCTCAACAGCTGAAGGAGGCTCGTCACCTGTGCTGCCACCCCTCCCAACCCCCACAATCAACGGCAGGACTCTCGACCTTCTGAGTACTCCACCATCAGCTACTCGAAGCAGCAGCAGCCATAGTCATTATTACACCGCGAGTTGGGGATCACCGTACCAGCACCCGCCGGCATCTTCCCGCAGCCGTTCGCATCGTCATAGTAATACTTTGAGCAGCAGTGAACATTCAGAGGATTCTTCCATCCACCATCTAGAGTTCCATACTCCCTATTTGCGGCCTGCCCCCCGACTTGCAAGGTCTCAAATAGAACCCGACTTTGTTTCACAGGACGGACTTGTTAGCGCAGCTGTTCTTGCCAATCGAGCACGACGTCCAGCACAAGGCCTAACTGAGGATTGGATTCGTCAACACACAGGCGGGGAATCAGCAGAAAGGCACCATTGGCTTAGTGACGATCCGGGAGATAGTGAGCACTCTTCACTGAGCGGATCCATCTCAGGAGACGGAGACTGGCTTGGACAAGACGCGGATCCTCAAACACCAACATTAAAACGATTTTTAGAAATCAGACACGAAGCGCGTGCTTCGAATCGTGCCCATCGAAGAAACGCGAGCACAGAGACTTTGACACAAGCAGCTTTCTCAGTCTCCCCGTGCCCCAGCATGTCAGGCGAAATGGGAAACGCCGCTTCAGGTGGAGAAGGCAAATCCCCGGTCGAGGAACGGCCCCCTTTGCCTGCAAAAGACTCTTCATGGCGTGCCGCTGCTTTGCCGGCCACGGGCGTCGATCCATCATCTGCGCCCGCGCCCGCCCCATCTCCAGCACCGGGCCCGCCACGGCTCAAGAAGAAAGTCCCTTGGAAAGGCAAGAATATTATGGTGTTGCTTCCATGGGATGACGAACGTGGTAAAAGCGGCAAGGCTCCCCCGCCTCTTCAACAGAAGGAGGTTGATGCTATGCTGAAAGAATGGGAGCAGCTGGGTTATGATACCACAGGCTTTAACTTGGGCCATTCAGGAGATTCCGATGGCGGAGCAGCTCAGGGCCAGAGTTGCCTTATCTGGCCACATATATCGGATGTGGTTCAGGAGAGGGAGCAAAGGGCTTTCAAGGTTGGCATCCCGGACCGAAGAGGTAAGCTATTTCTCCTCCGAGTTTTTGGGAGAGACATGCATCGTGTACAAGTGACACGCCCTTGTTTTAACATATTGGGGAGATATGACTCGTTTGCTTTTCTCCTTGCATTCACTTCAAGTGCCATCAAATACTTCATACTTCTTTAGTAGACTGTGCCCCTGCCCCGCCACCCCGCCGTTTTTGAATCATACCGTATTATATAGCGACCTAACAAAATGTGATATAGAATGGGATTCTTACGTTGAGCAATTGAAAGAAGCTAAGCTTCGTGCCCTGGGCGTATCGCTCGGCGACGACGACCTGCCTCCTACCATATCGCCGGTGCCGTCGAACATGAGCCGGCAAGCTTCAGTTCAATACCCGCCATTGCCATTCTCGCCGCCATTGCCAACAACTTCGGCATCTAGCAGCCATGTGACGCATCATCCAAATCCTTTCTCTCCTCCCTTGGGGCCTACTGCTGGCCTCTCAACCAGTCAAAGCTCCAACCCAGGCTCTATTGCATCGCCGGCTTCGATGCACGCTCATTTGCAGCAGGGGAAGTTCAATCCCAGACAGTCTGTGTCGTTCGGGCCTGGAGAGCATCCATTTGGATCTCCATTCCAATATCCTCAACAGCAGTCTCCAGGAGTGTGGACTCCTCAGCAAGCCCTGTATCAGCAAGGACATGCTCGGGGCGGATCTCCATCTATAAGTAACCTTGGACCGATCCTTTCGCCCAGCTCGCCATTTTCTCAAGATGGATATTTCCAATCTGGGGATGTCATGTCTCAGATGCAGCAACGACAGCAGCTCCAACTCCAACAGCAATTACAATTACAGCCTGGTGCTAGGGCCTCCCCGCGACTACAGGAAGTTCGTGAGGTAGAAGATGAAACTACCGTTGCGCCTTCGAAGAGCCCATCAAAAACCCCTGAGGCTAGAGTGATAAAACATAATCCAAGCGCTAGCCTTCAAAAGGAAATTGATGATGCTGAGTACCACCTGGAAGAGCAATTTCAGCGCCAGCTTGAGCATGAGGATTACAGTCCCCATTCTGACAGTGGCGATAAGGAGACGCGCTTCGCAAGCAAGCCTCAATCCTCACATATCCGTAACGCTTCCTCCGCACAGAAAGGCCTTGGCAATTCTCGGTTTGCTCTGAGTGATTCTGAGGAAGGACCGGTCTTGCATCATCCTCAACCTCACAGCAGAGGTCATTCCCTATCCCAGCAGCCATTCCAGGATAGTGAAGAGGTATCAAGCGCTGCTGAATCTAAACTAGCACTCTCCGGAAATGAAAAGAACCTGAAGGCTGAACTCTCCGATATCGAGACAAATCCGAGCCATTTGGGAACTCCAACCCACAATGGTGATGCGGCTATCAATGGGCATGGTAAATCACTCTCGATGGCCAGCAACCCATGGGCGGATAATAAATCTGAAGCCGCCAATCCATCGCGATCATCCCGCCACAGTGCTAAGCCATCGGTGTCTAAGCTCAACGTTGCTGCTAAAGAATTTACTTTCAATCCCTCAAGTTCTTTTATACCGGGGCAATTCTCGTTCAGTGGCAACAACTTCCAACCGCCATCTGTTTCCGCATTTCCAGCGTTTGCTCCGCCTATGTCTGCCACATCAAGCCACTTCAGTAATCAATCCATGGGTAGCTCGAAAGCCAAGATCAACGTTGCTGCACCTGCTTTCACCCCTGGACAAAGCCAATTCAGTTTTTCTGCTGCTGGACCAAGCTTCAGACCGGATGCACCTGCCTTCACACCCTTCAATAACTTTTCCGATTCTGTGGGAAGTGGAGGCTCGGGCAGTGAGGCTCCTAAAGGCTCTATATTTGGTAATATCGATCTTAGCCTTCTTGGAATATCTAAACCTAGCAAGAAGTCCAAGGCGATCCCAATTATTCGCCCCGATAGTAGCCACTCCAGAAATCTTGAGGATGAAATTATGGAGGACAAATTTGGCCGGATCACCCAAGGCGAGGGCCGTATCAAGCGAGCTCGTGGTGCAAAGGATGATGGAGACTCAGTGCCTTTGTTTGCTGAACCCAGCATGCCCCTCACCGAGACAACTCGTGGGCAATCCCCACCGAAGGAATCGTTGCCAGCTATGGACAACCCTGCCGATAAGGAGAACTCGGCGCCATCAGATGATGAAGAACAACCACCAACTGTTCCTCTGAAGACCGTCCAAGACACGTTCGAAGCCTCGCCAGGTCTTCCTAGCAAGGACTTCGAGCCTTATGAGTTTCACCAACAAAAACAAGCAGAAGACTTCAATGCTGCAAGGCCGTTTACTTCTCGACGATACGGTTCTGGTTTACCTGCCTATGGCTTTCATGAGCCTTCAGATGAAGATGTGGTTTCTCCTGTAGAGGAGCCCACAAACACTTCGCATAAGGGCCATAAGAAGAATGGCTCTTCGCTGTCAGCCACTGCGAAACCGTTTGACTTCAAGCCAGGGGCGTTCAACTTCACATTTGGCCAGCCTTCGGAACCAAAACCTGCCCCCACTGTGTCTCTTCCTAAGGCTGGATTGTCTGCTTCGAGATTTGCAAAGAGTCCCACCCCACCCCCAATGGTGTCATCACCTGATGACGCCTTGAAATCCCCCGAAAGATCTGACTTCCAAGCTGCATTACCACTGGAAAGCCCTCCAATATATTCCGATGGCCATGAGTCAGATGCTGCTAACCGTGAACCCACATTCGAAGAGATCGATGCCGTCATGCGTCATCTTAATGATGTTGAGATGGAATCGGCTCCTCGTGACAGTTCTCCCAGATGGAATCAGTCAAGTCCAGCAAAGGGGATTCACATGCCGCGTATGGAGAATTCCCCACCCATCCGCCTACAGCCTCAGAATATAATGCGTAGCGATGCGCCAAGCCCGGGCCCAGGAAGGTTCCAAGCATTGCCTGGCGAGACTGTACAAGAGAGGATCTTCTCTCGGAATCTCAATGATCCATTCCTTGATGAGCCTCAGCAATCAAACGTACCGCTGATATCACCTTCGCCTATTCATCGTCTCAACCGAGGAAGCAGCGTACCTGCTAGCGACTGGGACGATGTTCTCAGTGAAGCAGAAGAAGATAAGCTACAGCCGCGCGCGCGCTTCTTCGACAGTCATGTCAACGACTTGGTTGGTGGTCTGCTAGCAGAGAGACTAGGACCTCTAGAGAGGACCCTAGAGACCATCCAACTGTCATTGGGAATGATGGCCGCACGCGCCCCGTCAAGCCGGCGCGAAAGACGAAGCGTCTCTGGCGCGCTCAGCGATGCAGATGATGAAGATGACGACAATCCTCGCCGGTCACTCAGTCCGAGAAGAGACAAGAAACTCGAAAAACTTAGAGCTATTATTAATGAAGCTCTCAATGCTCATCAATCTTCAAGACCGGCCACTGCGAGCGCCCAATCATCAGCTACTCCAGATTCTCGCACCATCCTCCAAGCTTTGGAGGACATGAAGGAGCAATTTGGACAATCCATGCGACTTGATCTACGTGGTGAAGACCTCAGGAATGTTGTTGAAGACGCCGTTGAGAGACGTATGCCGGCTTCGCCTAAACCCATAGTTGACGAGGCCGCTATCACCAGAGAGTCTGAGCAGAAGGCCAAGATCGCATATCTAGAAGAGAAACTTCAAGCTGCGGACTCCAAACCTGCCTTCGATGAAGCTGCCATTGTGCGTGAAGCTGAGCAGCGGGCTAGAATCGGCCATCTCGAGGAGAGGCTTCAAATTGCTGAGTCCAAACCAATCTTCGACGAAGCAGCAGCTGCGAGAGATGCCGAACAGAAGTCCAAAATATCTCAGCTCGAAGAAAAGATTGGTGCTGCCGAGGCCCAGACCGAGGAACAGGTTAACAACCGTCGGGCGGCAGAAGATCGTCTTGCTGAAGTCCAAAGATTGCTCCGAATCTCATCTGAGGAAGAGGTTCGCCTCCGAGAGGCTATGGACGAGCGAGAGGTGAAGATCCGAGAAATCGTCGACGAAAGCGATCGGAAGGTAAGAAGCGTAGAGGAATCTAGGGCCAAGACTACCATGCGGATCGCCCTACTCGAGGCCGGCCAGGGTAATGCCCAGAAGTCCCAATCAGAGCTTCAAAACCGGATCAACATTTCGGAGAACGACCTACGGCAAGCTCGACAAGAAGTCCAACACTGGCAAATGGAAGCGGAACGGGCACTAGAAGCGGCCAAGAGACATAGCGAGGATGCTGAACAGGCCAACGAGACCAACAAGGACCTGAGACGGACCGTCGAAAGCTTGAGGACTCAGATGGAGGAAAGTATCCGAGTCCGAGAAGGCATGAGAGGGAAATTAATAGATTTGCAGGAGGACATGGCCCGCGCTGCCCGCGATATTTCCGAGGAAAACTCTCGACGTGCCAAGAAAGAACAGGAACTCATTGCCCGGCAGGAAGTTCTCGATGCCAAACTGCAAGCGGAAGCCCGGACTCGGGAACGACTGGAACTAGAGATCGAACGCCTGGAGGGTGGTGAGAGGGAGGGTATGAGGGCTGTGAGTGAGGGTAAGAAGTTGGAGGCACTCATTACCGATCTCAGAATGGAGAGTCACAACGCCCAGAAAGACGCCATGCGATTCCAGCGGGAGTTTGAAGAGGCTCGCGAGTCCGGTTTGAGTGAAGTCCAGAGAACTAGGAACTATATGCAAGCTGAGATAGAGGCGGCTAATAATCAAGTCAACGTTGTCAGAGAGGATCTCGAGAATCAGATCTTAAGAGTGCGGGCGGAAATCGATCAGGTTAAACTGGATGCGGACACGGCAAGAGAAAAGCATGAGATGCTTCTAGAGGAAGCCAATAATTCCAAAGCTGCTGCTCTCGAAGATCTGAAACGAAAGGATGCTGATGCAGTCGAAGATCTGCAGGCGCAGTATGAGCGCCAACTCGGCAACGCTGTTGACGATGCTCAAAGATCAGAGCAACATCTTCTCGAACGCCTATCTCTGTCTTCCGCCAAGACCGAACATCTTCAGGATCGCGTCCAACACTTGGAGGAGAAACTTGAGATTTCCAACCAAGCTGCACAAGCCGCTGTCAAGGCTGCTGCTCGATCGACCAGCGTACCAGTGTCATTGCCAACGCCATCAGCAGCACAGCCTGTCTTTGTGCCACAGGCAATTTCTCGTGCTATGGAACTACCTGAGAAAATCTCACCACAAGCACTTCGAGAATCCATCATGGTATTGCAAGAACAGCTTCAGGAACGAGAACAGACGATTGAACGGCTCGAAGCTACTTTGTCGCACGTGGATCTCGACGCACCAACCAAGATCGCGAAGCGTGACGATGAAATCATGTGGTTACGTGAGCTACTAGCCGTTCGTAAAGGCGATCTACTGGACATCGTGAAGACCCTCTCGACCGATAACTACGACCCCGAGCAAATTAAGGATGCAGCGATTCGACTCAGCGCAAATCTCCAAATGGAAGAACAAGAGCGAGAACGCGCGATGAACGGCGGCTCAGCTCTGAATCTCCCCAACATTGCGGCTAGTCTCCGAGATGCTGCAACTCCTCGTGTAGCACAAGCCGTTGGCCCTCTTGCCGCGGCATGGGGTAACTGGCGCAAATCTCGAGATCCAAATGCTTCTGAATCAATGAGGAGCAGCTCCTCCACGCCTAGCAAGAACAACAGTCCCGGTTCTCAAAGCTTCCTCTCTGGTCTTTTAACGCCACCTGCAAGCACTGCTCGTCAAGGCACGCCTAGCGGGACAACTAGTCAGCCCACCGCATTTGGTAGCACTGGCCAGCGATTTACGAGCGCGCAGCTTGCAAATCGACCCCGTGTCATGACGCCTCGCCGTCAAGAGAATGTTCCCATGAGAGGCAGCCCTAAAAAGGCCGTGGTGCCCAGCACCCCGCCGATGATGCGTAAGAGCTCATATGATGCTGACGCACGCGCGGAGGATTTCAGCGATGCGGGCTTCTACGATGATGAGGAGAGTGAGAATACAGCTGAAGGGAGCTTGTATGGTGGAGCACGGCGGTAACCGCCTTAACGTCTAATATCTCCAACTTATGGAGAGTTTCCTTTGTTATCTTACCTTGTATTTTTTCATTAAACGTCTGCTAATGGAGGAGCGTAAGACGAACTGTGCATTGCATGTAAGCAGAATGCAATCAATGTATACACGTAATAGCTAGATTGATACCCTGGGGAGGACTTGCGAAGGAACTGCCACTCTCTTTGACGGCCTGACATACATACACATATGCCTATTGGCAATTCAAATACCCTTTTTTCCATATTGTTTACTTGCTATCTTTGTTTTTCTCTTGTTGGGTCTTTTAAGATTTGGAACAAAACACAGCGCCGATGGCACATATTCAAAGTCTTTCGTTGATATATTGTTGTATATAGTACATGTAGATAATGTGATGAGGGAGAGAATTATAACTAGTTGCGTTTAATCGTTTTCTTCCCTCGCTCTATTATGGCTTTTCTTCGCTGGAAATTTTAGCGACTTGGTGCAATTTACCCTTAAAAAGGGGAAGTTGTCAAGGTCCCTTAGGGGCAAAGCGCCTTGTTCGACTCGTCCCAGCCAACGCGTCGCATTGCTCTCCATTATAACACCTTGGCTAATGTTTTACATATATTTTACCGATGCTATTGGAAACTCGGAAAATAGCACCTAGGTACATCGATACGCGTGGCGTTGCGGCGTTTCACATATGGACTACTTGCAGGCTCGCTCAGCACAAGCAAGCATGAGGAGTGTTTGGAAACGACGCATTGCCACGACTACCTATGAATGCTCAATTTCGCCGAAATTTCAAATGGTACCACCCCCTATTACTATCTCAACAAGGCTTTAGCTACAATACTTGCTATGAAAACACTTATTAAGTACTAGATCCATTGACGAAGAGCATAGATATCAATTATGCTTCTTCCTCTCATCCTCTAACATATTCCATGCATCATCTATAACCAGCCACCTACCTATAGATTCCAGCTCCTCTATCTAAAGGATACAACCAACTACTATCGTAAAAGATAGAGATAAAATAAGTTTGTATCCCACGAGGGTTTTCTGAAAGCTAAAGCCAACAGGATATTCAGCTCGGCAAATCCCGCCACCCCCCTATTCAAGTCATCTTTTGGGAGCCCTAAAACGCAGCTTGCTGGTTTTTCATAGGGGCAACCACTGATGGCGTGTGTTTGCGTTGGGGAGGTCAACCAAGGGTGTAGTAAATGTAAGTCCCACCTTCCCTTTCAATCTTCCCCCGAGACTTTTGGCCCGACCTCCTCTCCCTACTTTGTAGGTACACAGTGCTTCCCATCCTCCCACAGCACCAGACCACGCGCCTACCACATCTACTGCTATTGCCACTAGCACAGCAGGCACAACAGGCCCAGCAAACTCAATAATTGCGAGCCGAATAACTCCGGACCTCCGATTATCATGTTGGATACACCACCTCAACTCGATCGGCCTACTAATAGGAATCAAGGCGGAGTCCCTAGAAGCCCAACCTGAGATAATACTTGGGTTGTGAGGTAATACACTAATTGGTCGAGGCACTCTTGGCCTAGTAATCTACAAACGCATGGTTCCCTAACCTCGCTGATGGCGGCACCTTCGTGGCAGCACTGTAGACACGCTCCGATCTAACCTCCCAACTCGTCTCCATTGTAACACCGCCCTTGCGATCGTGATGGAAACCACCAGTAGCTTGATCTGTCCTTTCTAACGCTACGATCTCATCCGTGCTACCAAGAGGACTAGGCAGCTCCCGATATCTACTCGCCGGCGTTGACACCCCTTTGCTCAACTCGATATCGCCTCCACTCCGCAAGACCGATCCCCTACCCCCATATGATGCATATCGTGCGTGTGCGCTGGTATCCGACTTGCCGATGAGGAAAATACGTCTTGTGAGAGTGTAAAGCAGGCAATTCAAGGCTCCCCCAGATGCCATCACGCACCCACCGGCCATGAGGTACTGTCTTGGCATGGGATTTCCGGCCAAGCTTGCAAGGCGGAAAGCAGCCAGAGGCAGCGTAGTGACCACGTAGATAAGCGGGTACAAGACCATGTACATTGTGGCGTTGGATACCTTCTGGGCTTTGACGCTGTTGTGTGTGTTCATGTGCGACTTGACAACGCTCAAGCGTTTACGCACTACGACGAAGGTCGTCAAGTATGCCAGCAAGACTAGGCCTTCGGCAATCAAGACCCAAATGTAGTGACAGAAAAGTCGCGTCTTGTCGTACTTTCCTGCGATAGAACACTATTTTGAAAAGTGTCAGTGGGAGAGTTGGAAAGGAGGCAGAGAGGGGGCTAGGAGTCTAGGACATACCCAGTTGCCAGAAGCCGTAAACATATCGGACGGGTGTAGCACAGGCGGGATGGTTGTCAAAAGGAAGGCAAACAGCCATAGCGCTACGCTAGCCCACACCACAGTTCGGAGATCCAGCCTTTTCCCTAAAACCACGCTCATAAAGGTATGAACACCAATAGCGAGAACAAAAAAGCCGCTTCCCAGATCCCCAATATTGACCAACCATCCTTGGGCCCAGCATGTAGAGCTCGGCGAAATGATGGCATTGTTCTTAATCCAGGCAACCTCAAGAAAGAAGCCAAGGCCAAGTTGAAAGTCGGACAGTACGAGCGAGTAAATAAGGATGATGTATTGATTCTTGTACATTGGTGCATCATAGCCTTTGCGTGAAGTCCAGAGTCGATATGTTAGAAACACGAGAAGTCCAAAGGTGGACAAGCAGGACACCAAAGATATTACCGATAGGGCGATCATGCCTTGCCGCATATCGTCAGGTATTGGCGATACTGATAATGGGTACTTTGCGTACTTCCAGTCCGGCGACGTGTACGTTGCGTTGGTTATGGCCATAGTGAGTACCGGTGATCTCGCAAGCTGAGCACTATCTTTTCTTGTTAGCAGATAGGGATTTGCAGGTCGAGGTGTGAGCCCCTGGCTTGCCCTGCCCTCTGTTTTGTCGACTTTGAGTCAGCTCAGAACGGCGGTACAGAAACTAAATAAATAACAAACAATATGCAAATGGAAGAGGAAGAGTGTTCCATGTTCCAATAGAAAAAGGTTAATGTCAATCATAAACGTGCGATTCGCAAGCTCTTGTTTAAAGCGGCCTTTTCCCGCTCTGCGCCCCATGTGTGCCTTATAGTGCCGGCATAGTCCTTATGTCTTGGTATTATCTGCAGCGGGAAAATGCCATACCCAAGCAGTAAGATCATCAGATTGCATCGACGTGGCCTTGCAGGCCATATCACAGTACAAGAGGGCTGATAGATGCTGCAATATGAACGAGGGAAGAAACAAGCGGAAGGAGAGCCAGTATGAACGCCTGTCTCCGGGGACCGATGCTGTGTAACGCTCATTGGACCCCTAGGGAGAACTTGCAAGAAGTAGATGACCAGGCTCGCATTGATACTGAGTGCAGAATAAAACGATATTGGTCAATAGAGTTATAGACCTGGCCAGATTTTACCGTGCTAGGTAAAAACGAGATCAATCTCAGAAATTCGGACAGCATGCAGGAGCGAATCGAAGCAGATCATCAGCCGTTCAGATTGCCCCAAGCTCAACTCTTCCCACATTCAGGATCGCAAAAACTCCACAATTTCCCTCCCCAGCCCTCCTCCAGGAATCAACGCTTCCCGAACAGAATCCTTCCATGTGCGGGCCCATGTGGACGGCACTTGAGACATCCCCTGAAGCCAGCTGCTCAGCGGCGAAGCTTTGAACATAACTTGTTCTAGGCGCTGCTAAAACGCAGTGTGTTCCTCTCCCTGGGACGACGCGGGATCCCCATGGTCCCCCCAAGGACCCAAGAGCCTGTCCTGAAACGCTACGTAAAAGTCATATCATCGTCGTTATGCCTGTATTAGGTACATAGGGGTTCTCCGTAAGACCACTCTCTCTGCTGGCCTGGGAAATTCCGATATTGCACCGCCGTGGCCGAACTTGCACTGCAACGGCATGTGGAGGGTGCTTCGTAGAACTGAGCCCTGGCCGAGGAGTCCTTAGTGAAGCTAGCGGTCGGATCCCACGATGCTCTCTCTTGTTGTGTCGTCCTGTTGGCTTCTGCTCGAGGTGCCACGGTGCGAACAATTGCACTTGCACTTGCATTTGCATCCGCCTCGGACGAGGAGAAAACACCCTCGCACAGAGCTGCCTGCAACGCCGCAATCAGCGTCAATTGGACATGCTGCGGCTTGCTTGTCTACGGGCGCATCCGCCCACGGCAGCGTCAGCACAGCAACGCCCTCTGGCCACCGAGGTTCGACGAGAAAACCCTGGACTGGTTTGCTCGAGTACTCGTCCCGTACCTACGAGCGTAGGGGGCTGATTCGAATTTCGCCTCACCTCCAGTCCACCACGATCCCTCCACCTGCAGCGAACGAACGTTGGTCCGTCGTTGGCTAGACCCGTTGCGCTCCCCTTCCAATATCCAAAGAGCGCATCTGCGTCTGGTTTGCTGCCTGGCTGTCGAGTTTCAACATGGTGCCCACGATCGCATATTACCGGTTCGAGACTGTGGCTGGAATCTGGAGTCGGGAGTCTGGATATAGTACGCGTACACGCCCCAGACGCCGCAACGGTCACTGTACCGGCAAGGGCGCCGCCTCGCAACGACATGCTCGGAGGAGTAACAATGCCGAGTAACAATCTTAATGCTGTGGGCAAAAAGAAGCATTACACGACGAGGGCAAGGATGGCCTTCGTTATTGCCCTTGGCTTTGCGGCACTTCAAACTGGGTCGGACTGGGTGAAGCCCGGAAGCTTGAGCGACGTTCCGGGTGATCAGCACAAAACGTCTGTGTTAAGGTGTATCCTACGTACATACGAACAGTATAGGTATCTTCAGTACCTAGTAAGCACATCATGATCCCTCCCCCGGTGGTCCAACCTTGACACATAAAAATAATTCATGGAAAGGCTAGTGTCTCTCGTGCGCCATTAAGCACACTCCGCCAGTTTGGAGGTTTATACATACCTTTACCTACATACCTCTCCTTCTCGCAGAATCGTTGTCTAGGTCTCCGGGCTATGATAGTTACCTATTACCTAGGTTCGGTTCCGTGGGAGACAGTCCTATTTTGTCTATTTATATACTCCGCTGCTTTAAGTAAAGTAGATACAATTTAGATGTTGGTAAATTGCAAGGGCGGTCCGCCTGCTGACGAGTATATTATGGAACCATACTGAGATGCGCGAATCCGCGGTGAGACCCCACGGGAGATGCAGGTTGAAGCATCCCCTCCACGGTAATCTTACCGGATGTGGTACGACGATCCCCCGATAGCTCGGCGATCCAGTACCCCAGATGTCCTAAGAATTATCGGAAGGTTTCTGTACAATATCTGCGGGGTTGCGTCCGTACTTGTTCTATGCCCCGAGGGCGTGTACATCGTCTCGCAGCCACAGCATATCGGCGAGAACCCTCGAAGTCGACCCTGGTCCCCAAATCTTCCAGCTCACCATCCACGCCGCCACGGAGAATGGCAGAGGCGTAACCCCGAAAACAGAATAGCCTGGGAACTCTGATTTTTTGTCATCCAGTTCCAAGAGCTATCCCACCCTTCTTGACAGTTGCCTTAGCTTGCCCCACCTAGGGGATGTCTTGAGCATTTTGTGTTTCTTAAAGGCCATCAATCTCTCTTGCCCTTATAGATTTTTGTTTTCATACGGTCAGTCTCCTGATATCCTGGTATCAAAGAGTACCCTCCTACCAATAATACTCCTAATTTACTTCGGCCATGGGGTCCCCCTCCGAGAAAGAGAGTACCGCGCCTGAGGTCGCACTTCAATCGACAAACGCGCCCGAAGTCGTGCCTCTCAGTGATCCAGAGAAGCAACTTGCGCATGAAGAACTCACATCAGTGGAAGGTTCAGAGAAGAACCATAACAGCGCTACCAATGGACGTTATGTCGACCGAGCAGCCGAGCTGAGATTGCTAAGGAAATTTGATTTGAGGTTGATCCCGATTCTTTTCACCTGCTGTAAGTATACGGCGATCGCAATTCCAAAGGATCTTCGAGAATACTTGCTAATCTAGACTAGATCTTTTGAGTTATATTGATCGCTCTAATGTTGGGTAAGTCTTTTCATTCTAAATTAGTAACATTATCTAGAGCTTTGGTGCATTGGTTGGAATACAACGCCCTAGAACGTCCGATCTGGAGTGAGCCATTCTGTCTCCGTGGGGCAAGACCATCATCTGTTCAACTACGATAACCTGATTAGCTACAGCTTTGAGGTTTTGCGAAGAACATTTGTATCTAGAGCTGTCAAATTATCTGAGAGACTTGGGTCGTGGTTGCTAGAGATGTGCTCGTTACTTTTCTCAATCACTCTGAGTCGCTCCCTCCACATAGGACGTTCCATGGCCATATATTCCATTTCCTTAGAGATTGCTATACAATTTCTATAATCTCTCTACAAGTAAGCCCGGCTAACGTTCAGCTAATAGAAACGCAAAAATTGCTGGTATGCAAGAGGAATTGCATTTTTCCGCCGACGGAAATGATTACAGCTGGCTTCTTACAATCTTCTACATTGCATACATTTTATTCGAATGCGGTACCTTGATGTGGAAGGTTGTGCCACCGCATATTTGGGGTGCCGCTATGGTTGCAGGATGGGGTCTTATTTCCACCCTTCAGGCTGCCGCAACTTCATGGAGTGGAATGATGGCACTTCGTTTTCTCCTCGGAGCATTTGAGGCGTGCTTCGGGCCTGGTATTCCATTCTACCTATCCTTCTTCTATCTGCGCAAGGAGCTTGGTTGGAGGATCGGTTTGTTCCTCTCGGCTGGACCGCTTGGAACTTGTTTTGCTGGCGCTTTGGCATATGGCATTACCAGTGGCCATGTAAGCATTGCGAACTGGCGACTGCTATTCTTGGTCGAAGGCCTGCCATGCTTTGTAATGGCTGCTGTAGTATACTTTTTTCTTCCAGATTCGCCAACGAAGGCAACATTCTTGAACGAGGAGGATATGGCCGTTGCCAGGAGCAGAGATGTCCTCCAAGTGGGTGGAGATGATTCCACCACTAGCAAGAGAATCGGGTCTATCGTATGGTCGGATATCCTGGCTTCACTCCTAGACGTTAAGGTTCGTACTCACCAAGAATTCTTCTTTATTTCCCTCCTCTGTCCGTCTCCCTTCTGGCAAATAAGTGATGCTAACGCGACTGGCCAGAACTACATTACAGCAATGATGTATTTCTCATGCAACGTCTCTTTCTCCTCACTCCCAGTCTTTCTCCCCACAATCCTCACGGAGATGCACTTCAAGCCCATCGACGCCCAAGGTCTTTCTGCACCGCCATACTTCGTCTCTTTTATAGTTGTTCTAGCCAGTACATACTTCGCTGACCGATATGGACAACGCGGCTTCACCGTCCTCGCCCTCTCCCTCGTCGGTGCCATAGGATACATAGTACTCGCCACTACAGAAGCCACTGGCCCTCGATACTTTGGCGTTTACCTCGCAGCAGCTGGAATTTATCCAACCATTATCAACATCCTCCCCTGGGTGCTCAACAATCAAGGTTCAGATACAAAACGTGGAGCTGGTATCGCAATCCTTAATCTCATCGGGCAGTGTGGCCCCCTGCTGGGCACTCGCATTTACCCCGCTACCGACAAGCCGTATTATCGTCTCGGAATGTGGACTTGTGCTGCATTCATGCTGTTCAATGGACTTTTGGCTATAACTTTGAGGACTCTACTTGTTTGGGAGAATAAGAAGCTGGATCAGAAGTATGGCCCTGTTGAAAAAGGAGCGGATGGCAAGGAGCTGGCTACTGCTGGTATTGAGAATGACGGGCCGAATTTTAGATACATTTTGTAAATGTGTTTATCAAGTTTTCTTTTTCCCTGCTGGGAAGTACATATGATTCTTGAAACAGTTTATCAGCATTTAAGAAAGTGTATTATCCTTGCACACTTTCGGAATCGTGGATGTTAGCTGTGTATAACTGCTAATATGGATTCAACCCCAAATAATACCTTTCTGGATCACCTATTTTTCTCTGTGTTTCGTGCCAAAATACTAGCCAGTGCCGTTTGGAAATGAATCTAAACAATCCTCGAATATATTCCGTCCATTACGTCGATCAGCGACATATAAACAGTAATAACAGCGACTGTTAAACCCGTACGACTATTTTTTATGGGTTATACATGCAAAGAAGAATAAAGATCTATAAAATGCTGTTCCTCATAAAGGGGTGCTGGTGCTTTTAAATATTACCCCTATTTCTAGTTACATGATCACTCCCCTTTTTCGGAGAATTTCTAGTTGTTGGATAGCAAATCTCAGCTAAGGCACTTAGCATAACGTATCGTAGGCAGAAAAGGCCTCTTAGTAAGCGTAAGATCAGTGGAAGAGAAGACTTCAGCGAAAGCCACGCAAATTCTAGATTCAATTCTTAGTATTTAGGACTTGCACGCTTCTACCATCAAAACATGCTGATCATGCTTCGATGGGAACCATCGAAACGCCTTGCACTTTCACTTAACGTGCCACAGCTTGTAATTCTATGTAGCTACTACCACGCTTGCCGTGCCATTAACTTCCGCCACCTGAGCAACTTTATCTCCTCTATCCTTCTCAGCCTCTTCCTCGGCATGTTGCCGATAGACAGACTCCCTGACTTTCTGCTGATAAAAAGCAACTCCATTCTCCTTCACCGGGTTCAAAACGCCTTCTGCATAGACCCCTCTCTCAAGGTTCGCCTGTGCCTTCTCACACAGCTCAAAATCCTCCATAGCAACCTGCCTCACGAACTTAAAATACTCCTCAAACTCCTCATCCGTGCCCGAATAGTAATAATCGAACTCCATCCGCGAGACGCCGGGGTTGGGCGAGGGTAAAGTGCGGAAGGAGGACATACCGCCGCCATAGACGTTGAGGGTGCAAATGGGGAAGAAGTAGAGAAAGAGGCCGTCGGATTGTTTAGAGGGATCGGCGATGTGCTGACTGAAGTTGTTGTGGTTTTCTACTTTGTAGAAAGCGGGCGGGTAGTACTTTGAGAAGGTAGGGTGGGTGTATTGGCAATGAAGGCATTCTTGATATCCATCAATCCTGAGAGCATTAGATTGCCCAACTCAAAATCGAGGAACTATTTCTTGACTTACATGGTTTTCCAATTGAAACGACCCTCATATGAGATGCTGCGACGATGGGGAAGTTTCGTGAAGTCAATTTTGTTTGTCAATTCCTCGAGTCCGCCGAAGTAATCTTCGAAGCTTGGACTATCGGCGGAAAGAGTTGCAAAAAGGAGGCCACTTGGTGTCAAGTGACTCTTGATCTTCGTACTCTTTGCGTTTATTAGCACTATCTCACGTGGACACCCGGTATTTCTCGTACCTCATCTTCAGCATAAACAATGATCCCATCTGTACCATCCTCCCTCTTTGCTGTTTTGTTCTCCACGACGATTGTCACCTGCGCAATCTCGTAGACGACTTTCTCGAACTCTTTCTGGAAACGAGTCACTGGACCAAGAAAATGCCAGGCCTAAGAAAGTGATCAGTAACCAATATATCAAAGACATGGAAATAAACACCGACTTTCTTGAAAACCCCTCGTCTTTCTAATTGATATAAAGCTGAACTACAGTACCAGGATGCAGGGAGAGTCCTCGGACTCTTACGCAGCGATTCCATAGCGATAGTTTGTTATCCAATGTTATAATTTGAAAGTGAAGGGAGGAGACCAAGTCGATGTCGCAACGCCTACAAATATTGCGAAACAGTGATATCATGGAGGATATAGAAATGTTGGGCTTGCGAGTCTCCTATTGGGTGTGCCGTGGTAGCCCAAAACTAGGCCCCTGTTTAAGCGATTCCCAATGTAGTCAATTGATCCCGACTTCAGAGGGAGTAGACCCTAAATAGATTTCTATTTCCACCTTACTTAGAGACACGTCAGTAGAACCAATGAGATTGACGGGAAATATGAAGTAATCGATTTCGTTGCGTTATCACTAGGGTAATGATCCGGCTCATGTCTTGGTCTTGGGATCCCAGGCACCGTTCGCGGGAATCCTTTCCTGCCGATCACTTGTCTTGATATCACCAGCAAACCTAAAATATCAGCATGATCTAAAAGCGGTAACGGTGAAAACAATACACCGTTTATCCAAGACTATGACCAAAGGTAATATGTTTGCAAGGCATATAATAATACATTCATAGGTGCAATACGATGCTTTACCCCTCACTCTTGGTAAATAAGCTATGTGCGGTAGCTTCACTGTATGTAAATGACAGTTTCCAATGTCTCACGATGTTAAAACATCCTGGTAAATAAATTTAACAACTTGGCCGGCATTGAACAGATGCCTGTGCTGATGAGAATTAAAATCCACCTGTGCCAAGCGGGATGACTGTGAATATTGTTCACGATACTACACGCCTATCGGGTATGTTTTCGCGGATAACTTTGCCGGTGGCACGGATGCAGGCCGATGTACAGAGTATAATAATCCACCATTCTCAATTCTCATTCAAATAATAAGGTCGGAGGCCCAACGGACTTCACGAAGAGAGTCTTTGTCTAGTTGGCCGCCAGCAAGCAGACGTGACATTGCTAGCGATTGTTGGGATATACTACTTTCGAAGAAGGGAATTTCGGGCGTATAATTTCAAAATACCTTTACATCCACCTTTGGCGCTGTACGCGGATTTCTGCCGAATTTCTACTTCGGAACATCAGACGCAAAATTGAGAGATGGCCGATTACTTTTCCCAAACAAAAAATATGGACACGCCTGGAGAACAGAAACACCATCTATACAGAACAACAACAATGCTCGGCCTATCTTCCTATGTGCTTGCTACTGCCTTTGTGCTTTTGATG
The DNA here is from genome assembly GCF_003357145.1 of Venustampulla echinocandica. Taxonomy (NCBI): domain Eukaryota; kingdom Fungi; phylum Ascomycota; class Leotiomycetes; order Helotiales; family Pleuroascaceae; genus Venustampulla; species Venustampulla echinocandica. Next base: position 2,717,855 of record NW_022474205.1, on the reverse strand, counting down.
GGCTTTCTTATTCAATCTCGCCGCACTGGCGGGTTTGTCCTGAATGTGGCATCACTTTTGTTAACATGGTTCGGTGGCATGTGGAGAAGTGAGAGGTCTCTGGAAGAAACCAAAGGTCACCCCTTAGGCTCTCCCGCGGCGGAGTCTCTTTGTGTATTCTCAAATGGGTGGTGGGAAGATCGGGACCTGTTCCAGCTCGAACGGCGCGCAATATTCAGTAAGGCAAGTAATGAGGCAATTGATAGCTTCCCAGGTCACTAATACTGGAATATTAGACTTGGCACTTTATGACCCACGCATCTCGGTTTAAAAAGCCAGGGGATTACCGGACATTTGAACTTGCGGGGTTTTCCATCATTTTGATACTTGGCAAAGATAAGCAGCTCCGGGCATTTCAAAATATTTGCCGACACCGAGCGTATCAAGTTACAAAGAAAGAATGTGGCAGCTCAACCGTCCTTGGATGCAGATACCATGGGTGGAGCTATGATACAACGGGAAGATTAATCAAGGCCCCGGAGTTTGAAAGCATTGCAGGATTTGATAAAAACATGAACGGACTATGGCCGATAAAATTGGAAGTCAAGGATTCAATGGTCTTTATGAACCTTGATTCTAGCAGCCAAATCCTGGATCTAGAGCTCAACGAATCGGAACAGGCATTCAAACGCTGGGACTCAAAACATGTACATTGTGCTGTGGAATGGAAAGTGGACTGCGAATTTAACTGGAAACTTGCTGGTTTGTCTACCCATGCTTAGATATAACCTTCCACTGATATCCCTAGCCGAAGACTTCTCCCAACTTTTGGCCAAGGAAAATACAAGAGGTCTGTTTAATTCACTAATGGCTCAACGGTTTAAATATCAGCGAAGAGATTTCAACCTTGGGCACACCGCGACAACCCGGCGCCTTGCATTTGGCACACTTCTTACAATGCGGCTCCTCCCCCAGTCAGCGGCCATCACGACCATACATTGCTCTATCTATAAAAATCAACCTATTAATGATAAGGTAGAACTCGAGTTCGAAAGTGTGAAGGCAGAAATTCAGCGTGGAGTTCAACACTTGGAGCAAACACAGAAGAGATTACTTAATGGCTATGGCAACTTCTCGAAACGTAAGCTCCACAGTGACAGTTTAAATGACCTGCTCAACTGATAGCGAATAGTACAGCAAGAGAAGTACCGCCAAATTTTGAAGGGACATAGGGACGCCGAGGCCAGATTGGGGCAGGAGATCCACCCTGCAGCCCAGAAGCAGCACTTGACGATGGGCGGCAAAGCGGACGATGAATGTAAGTCATGATATATCTTACACTAACATGTGGACTCTACTAAGAATCATTCACAGTCTGCCGCAAACTAGACAACACTCTCGATGGCGAGGGCACGGCTTGCAGCGCGAGCCACCGAGGCCTTCTTGACTGGTGAGGTTGATTAAACAGGGCATAAATTTAGTCACAAGCAGATTTGACAGCGGCAGACAATACCATGGCAATACATCTTAATTAAAGGAGTGCACGATAGAAATGGGGTATTGTGATCGAACGACAGCGATGTTTTCCATAAATAGATCAGGGAAGTGCAGATGTTGGCGGTTGGAGGTTGGTCGTGGGTGGGTCATGGGTGAACAGGGGCAGGGCTTGGCAAGACATCTCGAACAGCCGAGTTTCCTCGGTTTATCCAACTCCAACCACAACTACAATCACAATGCGCACCAAGCTATCTTCTGTCCAATATTTGTCATCTACGCGTGCATCTTCGGGGCCTTTATCTTGGTTTGGAGGAACTGCTCACAGGCTTCCTCGCTCGGCCCTGCCAGCGGGAGCCCAAGATGCCAGCGAACCCTACGCTGAATTTATTTCCATTTACCAACTCTTTGAATAATAGCTAATGCCTCAAGTTCACAAGGAGTAGGATAGTTTGCAGATGCCACCGATAGTTGTGGCCAGCAGCGCCATCAAACTATGCTGATGACTGCTAGAGAAGGCTCGAAATCTGTTTGGGGTGATTCACATATCCATCATCTTGAATGCAAGTGCACGATGGTACGGCAGTTTCGTTGATGCGCGAAAGTTCCGCACTGCCCTAGGAGACATCACCTCCTCGCAGCAGTAGCAGCAGTTTGAGCCTGGAATAATTAGCACACCGCATTGGTCGGAATGTTGTTCTCTGGGAGCAACGTATTCAAGTATTTGCTCCCCAAACATTTACACCTCTCTAGGAACATCGTCTACGATAATTCCCTATACAACCCGCTGGGGTCAGGATGTTTCATGATTGTATATGGACTTACATCCGTGGCATGCTGGTAGCTACTGGCTCTGGTTCTGGCTCGAGACATGCGGTCACGGCATTGCTACAATAGTACCTGTGTTCCTATGTTGTGCCTATGTGTTGAACATAATATGTCCCGAGCGGTTTGTTCCCCGGGTTCGGGTGGTTCCTTAATTGTACCATGTCGCGCCCCCCTCCTGCAGATCTCACCTCCCACAACCTTGGCAACGTACTATGACCATCTGTCGCCTCAAAAACAAAGATCCGAGAGTTGGTACACCCTGCAGGGGATTTGAGGTTGGCATACAAATGACCAGGATACTTCACAGCAGACATCGTAGAATCTTAGTAGAAACGGCTTGTGATGCCGATGCCGATGGCCACAGACAGAATGGCAAGAAACTGCTCTGTTTGGAATTTGTAAACTCAGTGGGCTTGCCTTCTGTTCGATGGCAAGGTGAGGTTTCGAGTATAGGAGAGGCTTGGGGTCGAAAAAGAGGAGTCTGACGTGTTGTCCTCTCTACGCGGTACCTGCGTAGGTAGTATTGCTTCGCTGTACTTTGGTACTGTAACCCCACTTGCGCAAGCGCCCAAAAGGGTCTATAAAAATAGGTGAGATGAGAGAGAATGGACTTCCTAACCTAGATTGGGCGATCTTGGACTTCCACAATGAGATATTTCCGTCGTCGCGGTCCCAATCTAACGGAAATCGGTACGTACCAGGTACGAGTAGTGCGTAAAGCACGCACAGGGACAGCATGAGAAGCGCGGAAGATCCCATTTCTGACTGCAGGACGCCTCTTGGGCTATCAAGAACAGACTCGCGTACATAAAGGATATGCCACAGCTGCAGCCACTGCTTTGCGGTGGGTAGAGCCGCTGTTATTAATTCTTGTGTAATCTATCCCCCAAGGGCTTGCTCACCCCATTGCTGCCCAATAGGCACGCTCGAGGAAGCGAGATCCCCGTAGCACATGCCGCCCAGAGTCGCTAAATATAGACGTGGCCGAAGAACTTCAACAGGTGAAGCTTAAATAGACACCCATGGAGGACTAGAATAAATGCTGTTGTACGTAGTCCAACAGCTAGACGACGTGCATCTCCCATATACCGTGTCGTTGCAGCTTCTACTCCATAATTGGCAGATGTTGCCATCTTCGTGATAGCTGTGGCATTATATCTTGCAGGGATCGATACACACCTGTGACAACCTCTCGTCAGCATCTAAAAATTGACGATTTGCGGCAGTCGCCATTGGTACGATTGGGCCCCATGGTGCTGAATTAGCATCATGTCATCTTTAAGGACTCTGTGCCAACAATTACTCCTTTTCCAAATCTTCAAATAGCGGGAGCCATGGTTGGCGCCAATATGTTGAACAGGAGTTTAGTCAAAGTGGGCCGACTAGAAAGTCCGGGTTTGGCCCACCATTTGTTGCCAGAAACTCATAATCATCCTCGAAACACTCATTTGTTGATACATCCGAACATCGCACCTACTAATGACTATGAACTCCCAAACGATGAATCCGGGCAACAATCACAAGGCCCAAGTTCCATCTCCACGAAAGGGGCAACGAAACTCCAAAGACGGGGCGAGGTCCAGGAGTGCAAATGGTTGCTGGACTTGTCGTTTACGCAGAAAGAAGTAATTCAAACTCCAATAATCCGTATCTACAACATTGACTTACAATTGTTTAGATGTGATGAATCAGGCCCTGAATGCCTCGTGTGTCGAGAGAGAGGTCTCCAGTGTGCCGGATTTGGTGCACTAAAACCATCATGGATGGATGGTGGCGTGCAACAAGAGGCTGTTCACCAGGACATTAAAGCTACAGTTGCATCCGTGACGCGGATGAAGCGCATGATGAAGCTAGTCAAGTCCCGGGAGAAGGTGTCACCGCCGTTGAGAAGCATTTCAATACCCTCGGAGTTATTGGATAGTGGCAGAAGCTCCGTATCGTTGCCTGATAACTGCTCTTCTGGTGCTCCAAGCCGAGCAACTTCCTTGGGGCCAGTTACCTCAAATTCTTTTCAGGCCCAGAACCCGCACGAATGGACTCCGGAAGCATCTTTTAATTGGAACTTAAACAATAACTTCAACATGATTCCATATAATGGTGGCGAGGACACTACAAGTATCAGCAATCTCCAGGACACTTCCATGGAATACAACTTCCACGCGCAACCCTTTTCAACTGATGGGGCGAATTGTTATCTTCCTCCCGGGACGAACCCCCAAGAAATGTTTTCCTATTACACTCCCGACTTGGTCAGCTATGCACCTCCGTACGAAGTTTCTGGGGACGCCATAAACTATCTCGTCGCTTCACATGGGCCTGTACTCGCCAGTTCGCCAGCAGTGTCTAGCTCGGTTCCCAACTGCCACCTTTTACCAAAGAGGCAATGTACTCCAAGCCAGCTCCAACATGTATATAGCAGGGAAGGTGGAACAATAAATGGGCAGATAATCCAACACAACCCAAATATTTTGGAGACATCTCAATCAAATATACCCCTCTCTCCTGTCAGCGAACAGTCATCGCTGTGGGCTGCGGATACCAGGACATACACCCCAGCATCTTCTCCCCCGCAGGTCCAAGACCTCCGCTTGTCCAGCCAAATTGGAATCCACCCTCCGTTTACCGGGGCTGACTCCCATGCCGTTAAGTACTCGTCGATGCCCATAGACCGGTCTGCGGGCACAGCGAAATCGGGCTATCGTTGGCCTTAAGAGTCCAGCTAGGATGAAAGTACACTCCTGGCTAGATAGCTACATCTTTTTGCGATGAATCAGTTCAACACCACATAACAGCACTACGTTTGGACCCAGCAAGCCAGGTACCTGCCAAACGAGCCATATCTAGGAGAAATTTCTTTATGGGGACCTAATGCAGGCAGACGACCAACTGTATTTGTTCATTTGATCTTAACTTGCTTTCACGTATATACTTTAAAATTGGGTGGGTTGTTAGCTGAAGCTTGGATGCATTGGGAGATATATATTCTTGTACATAGTTAGTTACCTTCTTTGTTCTGCCCTTTTGATGGGTGGTTTTTGGGATGAAATGATGCAATTCAGTTATTTGATAAAACTATTTTATATAGAGTAATGGTTAATCCATAACAAAGCTTCACGATAAATGCGAATATCACCATGCGTATTTCTAAGAAGATACAGGTATTCTGCTATTGCAATAGCATGGCTGTTTAAGTCTGAAGTTAATGGTAGATCTAAGGAAAATGGTAGACTAAGACCCGGCAAAAGGCGTTTTGCCATGGCTTCCTTCTCCTTCTCTATTTACACCTGAGAATCTAATATAAATGTTTGGAAACCGAAGATCCTCTGAACATTTACGTGTCCATAGTCAAGCCAGATTTAAATGTCTCACTAAATGTAACTCTAGAAAGTGTGGACAACGATTGTGAGGATTCCGGCATGTATCGTGATCAGGACGGTCCTCGGATGTGAACTTTAGGGAAAATGGTATAAGGAGAATAATTTACAGGCGCATATATAAATTATATGTGCTATTTAGTCCAAGTGCGGTTGTTAGTAATCCAGCCCATTGCAGATAAGTACCTAGGTAGGTAGGTATCTGTCAGTTCGGTGAGGTTAACCACTTTAGGTTTTGATTGCGATTACCCCTCTACAACGATATTTTACTGTCCCGGCAGACACTGGATGTGGTGGTTCGGCGACCAAATTCTATATTATTAGACATAAGGTATCTAGACTAGTCGTTCTTTTCTTAAAGGCATCTAGTTGTGCACTTCCTTAGAAATTTTAACAGGTGACGCCATATGATCAATGCTAACTAGACAAGTTGACAACATATTCTAGTTTACAAGCAGATTTTAACTTGGCAGCTTTTAGGAAAATGACAACACAGTAGAAGTAATCTAAAAGAGAAGTGATTTAATTAGATAATTGTTTATCCTACATTTTGGGCATAACGCTGTTTGTTCGTGTAAGGCTACACATTAGGGGCAGCAGTGCAGCTCATCATCTCTTTCATCCACGCGACACCAAATGCAACAATCTAGTGGATACCGACGATAGCTCCTAGTAGAAGAATTAATGCGGAAGAGGTTATCAATAGCATATAAAAAAGCGTACGATCCGAATTTCCAAAAGCACCTTCTCTGTTCGCGCATTGCGGATGGCTGAGGGAGGCATTATTGAATTACAAAAGCTGAGAAAATGGCAGACATCGCGGGGTCTAAATGGAGCTAAAGCATAAGAAGGCTTCAGCAAGTCGGGCTTCCAGGGCTTACGAAGCAGGTCGCAGGATTCCTGATTGCATGCGATGATGCGGCGCATCAACAAAGGATCCGGGTTGGCTACAAACAACAATGCATTCGCCCGAAAAGGCAGCTTCCCAATGTACTCGGCAGCATGGGCACGACTCAACGTCACAAGGGCATGGGGCTGGCTACAGATAATAAGATGCTGCAGTCCGCGGCACTTGTCACCGTAAGCTCACATTGCCGGGATTCGGGAACCCGGGCATGTAAGAAAACGATACACTACTCGTACGGCAACACTGAAGTTCCTCAAAACCTAGGCTTTAGTGGAAGGATCAGTCAAAATCTTCGATTTATGATATGGATTGCGACAGTGAAGATGAGGTCGATTTACTTCTCGCGTCAAGTCGCTCGCCCATAGGTGCTGCAACTCCTCTCCACAATGCGGATACGGAAGAGAGTCCCAAATTTAAAGCGGCCATACCCTCTTGGGCTCTTTTAAATAAATCAAGCTCGCACGAAACTGTCAGTACGACGTATCTGATATTGTTGACCTGTGGAACATTTGGGTATGTAATTTGCCCTGAGAAAGGTGTGGCGACAATTTGAGTTAACTCGTGCATTGTTAGTCTTCAAAATGTATGGTCGCTACTTTTGGCAAATGGAACAGTAAGAGATTTCCCTATTAAATTCCATGGACTTAATAATAAGTGATGCTAGCCATATCTTCTGTCGATTGGTTTCTCGCGATCGATCACAGCTCTCATTTGGGTGGCAGGTCCGCTGTCGGGGACGTTCGTTCAGCCCTTCGTCGGTGCCATTAGCGACCAGTATGTAAGCCGTTGGGGAAAGCGGAAACCTTTTATCGTTGCCGGAATTGCTGGAGCAGTCCTCTCGATAATGGGAATGGCCATCATGCGAATTTCTGCAACCAGGATCTACATCTGGTTTGCTCGCGACTACGTGGGTCCCCATACTATGGCCAACCTTGCTCGGGTATTCGTTATACTCTGGATATGTATTCTGAATCTGAGTTTGCAGCCTCTTCAAGTTGGTCTCCGGTCTTTAATCATCGATGCCTGCCCAAGTCACCAGCAAAGCCAGGCTAGTGCGTGGTCAGGACGTTTTACTGGGTTAGGAGGTATAGCAACTTACCTATTGGATGATTTCTTGATTCGACGATATCAAGACCGGACTTTTGAGGTCTTATGTATAGTCACCAGCTTGAGTTTGATCATTACCAATCTTCCATGTATCCTTCTCATCAGAGAAAGAAGAGGATCTCTGGAGACAGTTCCAGATCGTCAAACTTTCTGGTTGTTAAGATTGGCCAAGCGCCTCATTCGAACTACGCGGCGTATGCCAGCGAGCATCAAGTATATCTGTATGGTGCAATTTACTTCCTGGCTGGGATGGTTTCCGTTTCTATATTATAATACCACGTATGTCGTCGCGGCCATTTTTCAGGGCTATATGCTAATCTTCTTTTAGATACATCTCGAGTTTAGGTTGGTTCTATCAATTCCCCGTGTCCTCTCTTTCTAACAACCTATAGATTTAAGACAGACCGACAGCGAAGAAACTCCGAATTCTAGCGGAGTCCAAGCTTACCTCATTTTCGCCATTGTTTCATTCTATTGTTCCGTGGTCCTTCCATGGACCAAGCCCTCAGCTTCCAGATCTTCAAACCCAGTATACCCGGGCTCCAAAATGGATCATCTGGGGAAGTATATAAACATCATTCTTCCAAGACTCTGGTTTTTCTCCCAGATTCTCTTTGCCATATGCATGCTCTCCACGATGGTCATATCGGACACCCTAGGTGGTACTTTCATGGTGGCGATTGTGGGCATCAGCTGGGCACTGACTCAGTGGATACCATTGGCGCTGATGAGCGCGGAGATCGCCAATCTTCGTGATGCTAAAAGTTGCGAGTTCTCCCAGGAGGAGGGGGATGGAGATGATGAGACAGGGAGCTTGATGAGTTTGTTTAACGTGGCTATCTCCGCGCCACAAATCTTGGCTGGGATATTATGCAGTGGGCTATTTTGGTTGCTTGGGGGTGCTGGGACGGGAGACTCTCTAGGTTGGGCCTTGAGGATGGGTGGGATAGCTTCGATCATATCGGCATTTTTGATGGTTTGGTTGAAGAGATAGAGGAGTTAGACAAGGCGTCAGGGTTCCTGATGGTGGATATATCTGAGAGATCGACGCTTAGTAGATTTCGAAAAAGATCAACTTCACCATAGCTATGTACGTCTGTGCCCAGGATTTAGCTCAAGTAAGTTACAGTAAGGTCTTACATTCCAGAAGGTATTTTGACTGTTCTTACTCATCGCTTCATTCTAGATGGGTCGAACCGCATTAGTATAAATACCCAACGGTGTGATTCGTGTTGACTCTCTAAGCCAGCTGGTCAGTGGGATCTGGAAACTTGAAGAGTACGACGACAGCCAATGCCACTGAATGTCAACCCCAGTAGTGTTGCGACATTTTATAACAAAATCTCAACGGACTAACAATGGCAATCTTGATCCCAATGAAAGGATAATAGTCAGGGTATTTACTTTTATCAGAAAATTCGATCTCTCACCCAACTCATCGAGTATATCAATTTTTCAAACCCTCGATATTTAGTTCAAAGAGGGCAAAAAAGAAAAGTACTCAGAACTGAGGACACAATACCTGAGTATATCCGTACCTAGGATGATTGCATAGATAGGCTGCTTAAGACCTTGTCTTAAAATAACATCTCAAGCCTGATGACCAACGCTTCCGCAAATATCCCCCAGTTCCCCTCCGCTTGGTGTGGTGGAATGCACGAAATACGCAATTAACTAAAGCGCCCCCTTGGGACATGGGTCGAGAACAGGACTGGAATGTCAAGGAAGAAGAATCGAATGTGGTCTCTCGATATATAGTAATGGGGAATCTATTAGATTTGCTAGAATGCCTTGCCGCTAGCATCATTTGGGCGTCGGTCGATACAGCCACAGCGATACAAATAAATTGCATGGAAATTCCCAATCAGAACCCCCCTTAGGGAAAAATCTTAAGGTTCTCGACTCCGGCTCGCCTCGCTCCGAGTAAGCTTGAGTGGCGGAAGAGATTCTTAAACCTTCTTGCAGATGGAAGTAGAAGCCGTTTTGAGCACAAGTGACGCGTATTGACGCGAAGTGACGCAAACGTTAAGGGGCTGGCACTAAGTAAAGGGGGCACGGAATTTCCGGGGTAATCTATCATCACGTGTACGCTAGTTTGGCCAATACGCAATGCACGATTAGAATGATGATAAAGCTTCTAGAATTCCAGCTACTTTAGTACATTTTGCATTTACATTTACCACTTATACCATATTTTGTTCTTCATCATATATCTTATACGATCTCCGTTACACGCAGCGCATCCCACAAAGTAAAACAAATAAACCAGCCCTAGTGCAGCGCAGAAGTACTTTGTACTTGTACCTGTCCCAAGCCCTCGGACGAACTGTCCCGACAACCCCACCATCAAAGAGCACGTCCCATAGCGAGACCTCTGTGAACCACTCTTGAGTCTGGAAGCTGACAACAGACCTCCAGATACACAAAAGTACAACAGGCGAGGGCAGAACGAAGCATTATCGGGATATATAATCAAAACTCTCTGGCTCTCAATCGCAGCGACCCACCCTCTTAGAACCAACTCGGCCATGATGGCAGCACAACTTCGCGGGGCGGAGGAGACAGCAAAGGGTATTGGCCAGGCGCTCAAGTCTGGCCTAGGTACCGTCACCAATGTTGGGCAAGAGGCTTATAAGAAGCCGGAGCTTAGGAATAGGGCTGGGGAGAGTCGGAGCCCCTATGTTAGAGGACATGCCTCGAATCCTGTTGCTTGGCAGCTTTGGGGAAAGGAGGCTATTGAACTTGCCGGGAAGGAGAACCGCCTTATTTTCTTGAGCATTGGCTACAGTGCTTGTCATTGTAAGTATGCATATCCCCAACTTTAAGCAATGTACTGATTATCTAGGGTGCCATGTTATGGAAAGGGAGTCCTTCGAAAACGAAGAGGTAGCCGCAATTCTAAACGAGTCGTTCATCCCTATCAAAATCGATCGCGAGGAACATCCCGACATCGACCGAATATATATGAACTTTGTTCAAGCTACAACGGGTTCTGGAGGCTGGCCCTTGAATGTTTTTGTCACGCCAGAGCTAGAACCCGTCTTTGGGGGAACATATTGGCCCGGGCCTACAAGCACTACCGCACAAGTTGAAGACCAGGTCAATTTCCTCGGCATACTGAACAAACTATCCACAGTCTGGAAGGAGCAGGAAGAGCGATGCCGTCAAGATGCTTCGCAGATCTTGAAACAGCTGAGGGAGTTTGCAGCAGAAGGCACACTTGGTGACCGGTCAGAAAAAGCTGGAGATATGGATATTGAGTTGCTCGAAGAAGCAAACCAGCATTTCATTTCAACATATGACACCAAGAATGGCGGCTTCGGCGCTGCACCAAAATTCCCTACGCCTTCTAAGCTCTCATTCCTCCTCCGCCTAGGCCAGTATCCGGAAGTTGTCCGGGATGTCGTTGGAAAAACAGCGTGTGACAAGGCGGAAAATATGGCTATTTCCACCTTGCGAAAGATGGCACGTGGTGGAATCCATGATCATATCGGAAACGGATTCTCCAGATACTCGGTCACTGTCGACTGGTCGCTGCCCCATTTCGAAAAAATGTTATACGACAATGCGCAGCTCCTTCACGTCTACCTGGATGGATTTCTGCTATCGAATGATCCCGAATTACTTGGTGTGGTTTACGATATTGCCTCGTATCTCACCATTGATCTTGCGCACCCTAATGGAGGGTTTTACTCGAGCGAGGATGCCGATAGTTTTTACAAGAAAGGAGATTCAGAAAAGCGAGAGGGCGCTTTCTACGTATGGACAAAGCGAGAGTTTGAGAATATCCTCGGCTCAAAAGCAGCGCCTATTCTTTCGGAATTTTACAATGTTAACAGGAACGGGAATGTTGCACCAGGCAATGACCCCCACGATGAGTTCATTGATCAAAATGTGTTGGCAATTGCTAGCACACCCGCAGCGCTAGCGAGCACGTATGGTATGACGGAGGCGGAAGTCGTCCAGATTATCAAGGAAGGGAGGATCGCGTTGCGAGCGCATAGAGACAAGGAGAGAGTTCGACCTAGTCTGGATGATAAAATCATTGTCAGTTGGAATGGCCTTGCTATCGGTGCCCTGGCTCGGACTGCTGCTGTGATCAGAAGTTTTGACCCGGTAAATTCGGAGAAATATCTTACTTCGGCACTCAAGACTGCAGCTTTCATCAACGACCAGCTCTACGATGCTAAAACAAAGACCTTGTACCGAATTTATCGAGAAGGTCCCGGAGATACGAAAGGCTTTGCAGATGATTACGCTTTCCTCATTGATGGTCTTATTGACTTGTACGAAGCTACATTCGACGAGGTATGGCTCCACTGGGCCGATGATCTGCAACGTAAGTCAATCTCTCTTGAATCAATCGCTTTCGCTTACCTAGTCTAGAATCTCAAATATCCCTTTTCTATGATACGAAAGGAACTGGCGGATTCTTCTCTACCCAGGTTGACGCTGCGCACGTTATTCTCCGCCTCAAGGATGGTATGGATACAAGCGAGCCATCAACAAACGGCGTCTCGGCATCAAACCTATACCGGCTGTCAAATCTTCTTGAAGAGGAATCCTACTCAAAGAAAGCAAAAGAAACGGTCTCTAGCTTCGAATCAGAAATGACACAGTACCCTTGGCTCTTTGCCTCCTTTATGCCCAGCATTGTTGCAAGGAATCTAGGCGTCAAAGGAGTAGTGGTTTCTGGGGAAGGGGCCGTTGAAAAGATGGTCGAAGCTCACGAGAAGCAGCCGAGAGGGGCTATCGGAACTTTTGCAAGATTGAACAAGTCAAGTTCTTGGCTGAGGGGGCGCAATCCACTATTTAAAGAATTCGGTCTCGATGATAAGCCAAGGGCCCTTATTTGCGAACAGGGAACTTGTCTTGAGAAAGTGTTAGAGGACGACATTCCTGCGTTAGCAAATCCTCTAGACCTTAGCAATGTGGCTATGGCGTTGCCTGAGCAGCAGGGTGCTGTTGTAGACGGGATGCCCGAAGAGAAGCCTCTATAAGGGTGATTGGAGCCTGTAGACGCTGGCGTTGGTTATTTTGGGTTTCATATCACAATATCAATATGTATTGAAGGCATATATGGGCGGCAGGGCGTTAATGCCTGTGGTCCTAAACAAATGTGTATAATGCTGTCCAGAGGGTCGAGGTGTTTATATAACTAACAACATGGTACGATCCATGGCAGTGGAATTATTCATTTAACGATATAAGATATTCAACATTTAGTAAATACATAGTTATCATAGCTCATGAGCAAATCTATTATTCTCAATTAGAGCTGGTACTAAAATAATATCCATCCCAGAGGTACAAATAATCATCCAAGACTCCAGATACCAACGACGGCAGCTTCTCCGACGTTTTATGCAAAAAGCCTTTGGTAACATTCTCATAGAAAGCGCCCCGCATAGCCCACCATCCCATCGCCCAGCCGCGTTTGTTCCATTGCTCCCTCTCCAACGCTGTCGTCCGTAGACTATCTTTCCTCAACTGCCTTGCGGCATACTCAACACTCAAGCCAAGCAACCACGGCCGCCAATCCTTCTTATCCTTACTCCTCGACATAGCGACCGCGTATATAACTGGCTGCAAAACATGCAATATCTCCGCCAATTGTGCCGAGCCATTGACCTTGTTGAGCAGTGCGCTGGGTGCTTTAATATCATCCGCCGTGAGAACTTTCGAGAGCAGATAACTCGATATATCTCCCGGATTCGGTAATGCAGGTAGACTTAACCCGGTTCTCTTCATCTTATATTCTTTCTTTGCTCCTGGTGCTGGGCGTGACCCTGCCTCCTCAGCAGCAAACTCCGCCTCAAACTCATCCTCCACATCCTCTGCCGCCTCTTCTTCAGGGATAACATCCCTCTCTGGCAACGGCGGAGTAACAAGCGGTCTCGAATTCGTAATCTTCAACAAACAAAGCCTACAAACGGCCTTCACAACCTCCAAGGTAACCACAACTCTCCACCTCATGCGCTCGCCTCGTCTCTTGGCAGCCATCTCCCACAGCAACTCGGTATACTGTATCATCGCCAACAGCGTCGCAATCCTCCGGTAGAACTTACTCCGCTGAATCCAGAACTTTGTGTATCGATTGTGCGGGCTTTGCTGCTTCGGCATGCCCGGCAATTTCGAAACCGCACGTGCGAGGAGGGAATCGTGATACATGGAGAGGAGTTGGATGGAGGAATGTAGACTTTCGGAGGCGAGTTCTGCATCGCGGAACCGGCCGGGAATTATGTATGTTAAGGAGCGGAGGGCGGATTCGATCTGCGTTACTGAGGACTGGTTCTTCGATATGAAGTCGCTGTACATATGAAGCCATTTCGGCGGAAGGGAGAATGCATGTGGCAGTCGCCCCCGCGGGGTGGGCTTGAGGGTTTCCATCCTCAGCGTTTTGGTAGCGACAGGAATCGCATGAGGGATGAGCGATGAGCGATGAGGTTTGATGGATTGCGGAGAGATGAGGTTGGCGCGTTGAAGATGACTTTAGTCGTCGCTGTACAAGTTGTAACGCGCTATGGGCTCCAAGGGGTTGGGCGAACCTCGGCTTCGCGGGTAGATGGTCACGTGCCAAACGCGGCGATAAGAGATAAGATTGAGATCTCAAAGATCTCACAAGCTATACTGTAGATACTTTCGAAAGAATCCAATTCCATCTTGCGCCACCCTTTGTCGCGATGCCTCCCAAGCGTCGTCGATCTAGCGCCGGCGACCTTGCAATTCTTCCAGACTCCAAAAGAACCCGCATACGAAATCTAAATCCCCTCGACCATGTCTCCGACCTCTCTGACGAACTCCTCATCCGTATCCTCCACCATCTCCCTATCCAGTCACTCATCCGATGTCAACGGCTGTCTCACCGCTTCTACACCCTCGCAGGGGATTCGCAAATATGGAAATCACTCTATTATCACCGCTTTGTTCTTCCCCGAGCGCTGCGCATCCCGGGGGTAAAATCCGCGCCTCCTTCAGACGAAGCATTGCATTTCTCCTCCAGGAGAAGTAAATGGCTTGATGAGAATACACTGGTAAACCGCGCAGATGGGAAGAAGACAGATTGGAAGCGCCAGTATAAACTGAGGCATAATTGGTCGATCGGCGCTTGCGGTATCCAGGAGATCCATGTCGCGGATGGGCCGAGCATGCCAAGCATGCTTGTTAAGTTGGCGGAGAGCTGCGTTGTTACGGTTGATAAAGAGGACGGATTAAGAGCTTGGGATTTGAAGGAGAGGATCTTGGTTGCTCGGCGTGAGTTAGAGGAGGGTGATATCTCGACTTGTGTGGCTGTTGATGAGGAGGGAGGCGGTCGTGGCGGTTTGGGGATTGCGGTGGGATTTATGGATGGGAGCTGGGGAACTTGGAAGCTGGATGTTGAAGGGAGATCGTTCATCCCGGGCTACAGGCATCCGCCGTCGAGTAATGGGATGCTCAGTGCAATTGCTTTTGCGAATCCGTACATTCTTACCATTACCGATTCGCAGCTCCTGTCGCTTTACAACTTCCAGCCAGCATCTGGGATGCAAAAAGAGGTTGAAGGAACGACGATTGAAATCGATCCGGAGGCAGCCAGAAACCTTCCAAACGCCCAAGATTCCTCAAAAGCAGCACCTCCACCGTTAGGAACAATTGAAGACACCTCACCGCACCTCCTCGCCTCTCTCAAATCCCACACCTCCTGGCCGCCCCTCTCTCTCTCAATTCGCACGACTCCGACAACATTGATAGCAAGCATAGCCTACTCACTCCCAACCTACTACACAGGCTACACAATCGGTCTGCAAGAACTCCACCTCTCCCGCACAACAGGGACCATGACATTCTCTCGCCTGGCATCCGCATTACCACAAGGGTTTTCTTCTCTTCTAACACCAGCAGCTTCACCCTCGCCTTCGCCCCCCACACATCCAGGCGTAGTAGGGGTTATAGGAAGCACAACAAGCCGTCCTACAACGCTCTCCTACTCACATCCATACATCCTCGCCACACACCCAGATAACACCCTAACACTCTACCTCTGTACCTCCACCTCCTCAGCACTACATATCTCCCCAGGCACAAAATTATGGGGACACACATCATCCGTTAGCTCGGCGGAAATCACCGCTCGAGGCAAAGCTGTCAGCGTCAGTACACGTGGAAACGAACTACGAGTGTGGGAACTCGAAGGCGGACTACCTAGCACGGTATATTCTTCTCAGGCGCCTTCCAAAGGTAGGAAGATGGTTAAAAAGCTGAGAGGTGAAATTGCCGCAGGGGAGAGAAGTGTCAAGATCAGACATCCTCCTACTACGACTACCACCGTGGAAGACGGTGGTGTGAAACAACACAGACAGGATATAGAGGATATGGACATTATGGCCCGCAGACGCTGGGTTGGTTTCGATGATGAGGTTGTTATCGTGCTTAAGGAGTCGGAAGAGGGGACGCAGGCGTTGGTGGTTTATGACTTTACGTAGATACGATGGGATGTACTGAATTTGATGACAGGATTGGTTTGGTGTTGCAGTGGGAATGATCGTGGTATTAGGTTAGGTTTGAAATCGGCATATGGTACCATATATCCGGTGGAGTTATGGAAATCAATAACTACTTTACCTATAGATATCCCTTTATGATTTCTGGGACTTAGATGGGTTAGAAAGGTGTTAAGTACAAACGAAAGAAATGACATATATTCTACCCTCTTCTAGCCCTACTGAATCCTCCATCAACGCAGATCGGTCAATCGCCAGCGGCATTCAGCCCCTCTCCTACGAAGTACCTCCCGCTCAATTATACCCACAAGCTTCCCACCTTCCTGCCTATAACCCCTCGCCCCATTTTTCAATATTAAAAGTAAAAGAGCGAAACAATGAATATAAGACTCTATTACGTCTTTATCGCCAGCTACTAAACGCACAGTCACCCCCATTCTCCCTATCCCGCCCCCCGCTACTGCCTTCTCAAACCAAACCCCCTCCCCGCCATTAAACTAGCATGCAATCCGCTTACAAATTCCCGACTTCCATAGCATAGGGAGAACTCAATATGCTGTGCACTAGATTATCCGGGGCGACAGTGCTTTCTTTGTACATCCCTTCCTTTGTACTGGTATAGAGAGGTATGGGCACCAGCCTTTGTACTGAGCAGGAGCAGGCCCGGGGGTTAGTAAAAAGCTTGCTATCACAAGGTATTAAGTAGGAGTGGGATGCTGTAGGTGGTTTGTAAACGGATGTAGACCAGGTAGTTTATACGATATAAGGCTACCTAGATAGTATAGCAAGGCAGGGAAACCCGGAGTAGAAGGACCACGGCACTAATTTGATGAACGAGTTTCTACCAGTACTTACCTAGGTACTTAGGTACAATAGGGAGGGAATGTGGGTTACACAAGACAAAAAGAAATAGCAGTGGAGAAGTGGGACAAAGAAAAAGGCAGAAGCGCAAATTAAGATTTCTCTCGACGGAACAAAAGAAAAAACGTAGCAGGGACGGGGAAAGGATGCAAGCGGGATAAGGAGGTTACGTGGGTAGGGTTACGAGAGCGCGGCATTTTAAGGTTTCGAGAGGATAAGAAAGGGAAAAACGTGGATGCGGGTTAGGAGGACGCTAAGGGGAAAGTATCGAGGCTGGAACTTGGAGGGCGATAAGAGGAGGACGAGGAAGAATGTGGGGTTAGGGGCGGCCAAGGAGGGGGATCGACGGAGGGATTAGAAAGCTAGATTTAACGCGAGCGTCGTGATTGCGATTGCGATTGTGATTGCGACGACGGCCCTATTAATTAGGTGGTAACTATCTCTCACTTATGAACTATTAACGCTATAGAAATGAGCTATTGGCTATTAGATGAAAGCGAAGGGATTCACAGATGGGACGGTACGGTATGCTGTGTGGGTATAAATAAATCACATTTCGCACTACTATGTAGTATGCATGGGGTGGTTTCCATCTATGCAGCCCATCCATCCCTTCAAGCCTTCATGCGGCCATCACATACCATGCGTGTGTGATATGCAGCCACCGAAGAAGCCATGATCCAATCTGTAAGTACCCCAACCATGCTGCCCATGCAATCCCGATCCCATATCCCATGCAGAAATCCTTAGCAGGAAGAGCAAACGCCAAACGAAACCAATTGGTGTACCAACCAAAGAATGCAAATTCGTAAAAGCATCAATGAGATAGTCCCTGTGCGGTTCGGTGCACAAAGGGAATGAGAGTGGAGCTGGGCGGGCTCTGGGTATCAGCTAACCCAATGCAATGCAAAATAAGAAAAACCGCAAACATGAATTTCCCCGGAAGTCAATGACGTTCCTGATCCCAATCCATGACAAATGAAATGTGTAAAATTCTCAATCTGGTGAATTAATCGTTGACAAAATGCAAGTGCAAAATGCAAGCCGACTGGTGAGGCGGATATCAATTTCGTGTCGAGTAGGACAATTATCGTGTGAACAAGGCCATTGAGACGTTTATTTCCTTCAGAGGTACTTCTCCACCCAGCGTGGATCAAGCCAGTGGACCTTGTCAAATGCCGTCCAGAGTTTGCTAGCCTTGTTGACATCGATCTTGCAAGCCTGCTGAGCGTCCGTCTTTCTAAACTCCTTGCCGATCTTCAAAGCCTCGATTCGCTTGATGAATATGCGACGCTTCGATGTGAGGTAGGTGGCGCAATCGAGACGCAGGTTCGCTGCGAGGTATATCTCGTCAGGATGAAGAAGGTGGGCATGAGGATCACCCCTAAGATCGATAGGAGTACCTTTCCAATCGATCTTGAGCGAATTGGGTTTGTTTGGAAGGCTGGTGAGAGGCGGGCAGTAATCAGGCAAGGCGTTGAAGTCCTTGTCCTCGCGGTTTGTGACCTTCTTGTGACCATCCGGGGTAACTCCACGATTATCGTAGCTCTTGGGGGTTTTTGACTGTCGACTCAGGGGACCACTCTTTCCAACACCTCCATTGCTGGCGGTTCGGGCTCCCGGAGGCCGTGCAGGTTTGCGATGACTGTTGGAAGCCGGAGCAATTGCGGCCCATCTCCTGCCTCCCAGTCTCAATGCGCTATCCTCCTTCAGATATTCCCGTTCCCTGGCAGCCCACAATCTTGGATTGTTGCTGAAGATCTTCGCCACCTGCGACTTGAATTCCAACACCTCCCGATATTCTGCATCGCGAGGGGGCGACACCTCCCTAACCCTGAAAAAGCTCTCTTCCCTTGCCCGTACGTGCTCATCCACCACCCGTTGTGCAAGAGTCTCGTCGTAGAAGAGCGGCGGTTGTGAGGACGGGGTGGTCTGCGTATCTGGGCTTGGGAAGAGGATCGGATCACGAACGACGCTGGCAGGTGAGTCGGGGGTGGTGCTCTTTGATTCGGGCGATACTGGTGGCGAGAGCGGGGGCTGAAATCTGGCCGCGGGGGCGAGGTATGAACTCTTCATCTTGGAATCGTTGGAAGGTCTCGAGGAAGTCGGAGAGAAGCTGTCGTGAGGGATTGCCTCTGGTGGCGACATCAGGCTGGCTTGGATGTCCATTGGGTTCTTGCGCTCGGTGGCGGGGCGATTGATGCCAGAGACGATGGCGTTGATGGACGTTGAGGGGTATGTGTGAGGGCGAGATGTTGAGGATGTCGAAGGGGCCGCAAGTGAATGTATATGTATCGCGGTCGACGAGGAGTCATCGAAGGGCGTGGAAGGCTGCAGGGTTGGGCGGTTTGGGAGGGTTTTGTCAGCCATATCGGATTGCTTGCGCCTCGTCTGTGTTGTTGCCTTTTGGGGTGGCAATTCGCACGCAGCGGATATCTGGGGTTCTTAAGTCCGACGGAGGTGCGGCGGAGGCTGTGGAGATGCGAGATGGAGTTGGAGGGCGACGAGCGACGGGATGGAAGTGGAAGATGGAAGTGGGAGTATAAGGGCAGCCCGATCAGTGACAAATGGCCGGGTCAGCTGAGAAAGGCGGTTGGGTTCTTTGGGTTCTTTGTGTTGTGCGTGTGGGTGTGGGTGTGGGTGGGTGGATGTTTCTTGGGGGCTCGACGGGGTGAATGAGCGCCGCGGGACAATGCTCAAAGCAAAGGAATGCAATTGATCTTGGGGATTGATGTTCGTCTTCCAGGCGGGGCAGCACGCGCAGCGGGCAGCAGAGCGAGGTAGGAAAAGGGCAAGGCAAGGCATGAAACAAGAAGAGGATGAGAGGGGGGAGGCATAAATAAGGCGGGAGGAGGAGCGACAGAGGAGAGAGAAACAAACAGGTCGACCGCGCCAGGCCAAGGCCACGGCCACTCTACTTGCACTTCGTACACACACACCACAGATACACACCACACCAATCTACCTTCTGCCTGGGTGGCAGGGTGACGGGGTGACTGGTGACTGGTGACTGGTGACTGGTACCTGGGCCGGGCTGGACTGGCAACTGGAAGACACTGGATTAGGAGGCGGAGAGGGCGCCGGTGGGCGATGACTCCCTCGTGATATAATATGATACTAATCAGTATAAGCCGCCGTATGACCGCGCAACCGGCGACCACCAGCAACAAGCAAGCAAGCAGCAACCTGGTGGGCCACCCGGCCACGGCACCTGCAACCTGGAAGCGTGCGTGGAGTTGCGTTGCGTTGCGCTGAGTTGCGTGGAGTTGCGCTGCGCAAAGGTGCGTGCCATTATTAAATGTTTGAGACGCCGCGCATCTTTGATAAGGCCGCGCCTGCCATAGGGCTACGCTGCCTGCACGGGTGTTGGGTTGGGATGGGGATATGGATTGGGGTGATTTGGGGTTTGGATCTGGAGTTGGGCTGGGTTGGAGTTGGAGTTGGAGTTGGGTTGGGCTGGTGTGGGCACTGCCCTAGGTTGAGTTGAGTGCTACTGCTACTCTGCTCTCCCGATCACTCACTCTGTGAACATGAACATGAACATCGGCCATCTTTCAGGCCTCCGTCACATATATCCCCCTCCCTGCCCTACCTACCTACCTACCTACCTACCGTCCGTCGGTGTCTTGGGCTGCCTAGATTTCGCATTGCCTGCCTACCGGTCTGCCTGCCTACCTACATACCTGGAAGAGGAAGAGCACGAACCATTGTCGGTCCTGTCTCTGGGTTTCCCCGGGATGACATGACGAATTGACTCACCTTTTGATTGACCTTGATTGACCTTGACGTTGCGCTGACACGCAGGCAGATTTGGGGGCAATTAGCAGTCGGTCTCGCATCGCTTGGCCAGGCGGGTGTGCGACGACCACGACCGCAATTATGGGACAATCGGCCTTAATGGACGACAATTGAGCATTGGCAGCGGCATTGGCCAGTGGAATTGGCCAAAGGAATTGGGGCGTCGGGCATGGATGCCCCTCCATTAGGCACTGAGGCGCTGTTGCGGTGCTGCTACTGCTGCTGCTCCAGAGCCTGGAAGGCAGCGGTTAATTGCGCGGCGTGGGCATTGAGCGGTGGCCAGTGGGCGGTGCGTCGTGTGTGGCGGCTCCAGCTGGCTGGTTGGTGCAATCGGGGGTCGGAATGGCGGTGCTTTGGTAAGTCGAACGTAGAGTGAGTGGCCTCTCCCTCTGGGCCTTTTTTGGGTGCCTTTGCCTTCCTGTCGCCCACAAAGGGCCTTTTTTGGGTGCCTTTGCCTTCCTGTCGCCTTTGTGGGCGAATGCCGGTGGGGGTGAGCAGAGTAGTGTCGCGTAGTGTGTTATGGGAGCAGTAGTATGGGTGGGTAGAGCGTACGTGCTACTACGTACCTCGTATACTAGATACCAGATACTAGCACAAGTCTCCGGTATAGTCGTGTGTCTCTCGTCTTGTGTCCCCGTCCCGTCCAAGTCAAGGCAAGTCCAAGCATGAGGCAGATCTCATATCAGTTCCAGGCGGTGTTTTGGAGGCCGTTCTCAGCGTCCAGAGAGTCCAGAGTGGCCAACTGGATCCATTGGCCAATCACCTCCGCTCAATTGCTGGAGCAGAGCAACCAGCAATCAGCTGGATGCCATGGCGGTGTCAGGTTGATTGGTCAGATGAGGCCAATTGCCCCCGGATTCCCAAATATTGACGGTGCTGTTCGAGAGCGGTGGATGGCGGTGGATGGCGGATGGCGACTGCTGACCGGGGACTGCTGACTGCCGACTGGGGAAGAAGAAGAATGATAATAATAATGGGGGTCGAGCCTCGAGCCTCCAGAGCCCGGTCGTGACTCACCGCGAATTGATAATCCGTCAACTGGAGAGCGAGAAAACTCGGTTTCTGGACAGAAGAAACTGGAGATGCGAATGCGACGGAGGGCGAGAGGCAGGCTAGCCGGGCTAACGGGGGGGCGCTGACCGGCGCTAAGCTCCATCGAGGATCAATTGTATACACGCAGTATTACCTAACGCCTTACGGAGTACGGTATGGAGCAGCAGCATCATTGCTGATCGCTCACCTCTCACCTCTGATCAGTCAATCGGGCAGCAATCAACCCATCCATGGATATCAACACCCGATTTATCGTCCTGTTGATGGTTCCATATCGCCTTCACCTCGCCCTGAACCCACGCAGCTAGTACAATTGGACTGGGTTGGCATTGGTATTAGCATTAGCATTAGCATTAGCTCTTATACACATCTAGATGTGTATAAGAGACAGGCTTTGACCAGGAACAAGCACCCATTATTGCATTCCCAATCTGATAACCCAATTCCACAATCACCCAGCACCCATCAGCAAACATCAATCGTGGCTTTCTTATACCATCACACCCTGAGCCTCATTGGCCTCCCAATTCATTCTCCATCCATTGCCCATCCTACCAGCGCTCCGTGGCTTCTAGCATCTGCATCCGCATCTGCATCACATTCCTGCATTACCCGTCCATGTCCATGCTGCGATGAAGCTGAGTAGTTGGCTTGCTGGTTTGCCTGCCGTTCAGTTCCTGCTTCATGCCAACCCACACACCAACAATCCTGCATTATTACTGCACTCGGCTCCATCCCAATTGACCGAGCTGCAATATGGAAGTCCATCTGTCGGCGATAATGCGAGGGGCATCACAATATCCCGGGCGATTTTTCTGCAATGTCTCGCTGCGTCTCCGTCGTCCTTCGATTCCTTCCAGTTCCAATTCCCATTCCATTGCCCCATACGACCTACGTGTTTACCTCGTTGCCTGTCGCCCATAGCCTTGTCACTTTACGTCCTCTGAACGCGACGACTTCGCGGCGTCCACGTGTCCAGCCTCCACAAGGAATGGAATCCCCAGCAGCACGATCAGACGTGAGCGGGAGTACAGAATGCGATGCATCTCCCGCCATCAATTGAGTTGCGCCAGATATTCAATTGCCAAACTCTACAAAGTGAGATGCGATATAAATCTGTACGAACGTCCCGAAGCGGTCGAGCATCAATTGACCCCAATGTCCAAGGGAAACCCGGGCATCAGGTGGCACGTATCACGATCGCCACGTTTTGCTCGCAGGACGGGAACCGATGTATGGAGTACCAGAACGGTACCAGCACTATACGAAAGTAACTCTGTTCGGCATATGGTTTCCTTCGCACTCTTTGTTCCCAATCTCCATCTGCCTACGTACCTCTCTGTTTCCTCTACTCGCACCTCTCCCCCCCTCTCTCTCTCTGTCTCTCTTCTGTCTCTCTTTCTCCGACGTTCCCAGTTTTCCCTTCTCTTCAATCACCTCTCCTCCATCACAACCCCCCTTCTCGCTCAGACGGCGGCGCTTACCAGCAGCCCACCACACCACATTCCACCCAAGATCACTCGTGGAATGATCATCTGGCAGCAGACAATCAAGATACCCGATATCCGCTATCCACTTTTGAGCACCTCGTTCACACAAGGAGGTCATCTGTGACAGCAACCGTCGCATGCCCAACCTTCACATGCCGATTGTCTCAGTCTGCCCCCTTTCCCCCCCCACCCTCCAATCAGCCCGCCAGCTGCAATTAACCAAGGACCTCACCCGTATCACCCATCCGACGCTCCCTTCCAAGTTCCCCCTCTCGCTCTCGCCTTTGTCTCATGTACGAGAACCCGCTCTCCCTCCCTCCCTCCGTCCCGCCGCACTCTGCAAGCAGGGACTTTGACATCCTCTCCAGTTTTCGGGGCCCAACCAGGCGCCACCAGCCCCCGCCCCTATCGATAGCGCGATAAGAGCACGATAACCTTATTGCATTGTTCGCTCTGCCCCTCCTTCCCCCTCCCTCCACCAATAACGCCAAGATACCCTAAACGGGACAAAAACGAGATTAAAGGAAAGATAGTCAAGGATAATCCCTAGAGCCCGGAATGGAACATGATTATCGAGTTAATTGACTAGTAAGTATGCTTTGACCTGTGAACTTACTCTCTTCGAAAGTGGCCGCATTCGGCATTCGGAGACCCTCCTGCGGGGCAAGAGAAGGGCAACTCGCGTGAGATAGCCATTCCTTGGCCCCTTAGGGTCACAAGATCTACTTCAATGGAGGTAGATCCCGTCATCTACTATATTTGTGCATTGGCAATTTATTTAGTATTCAACTTACTTTTCTTGGTTTCAAGGTGCTTTACATCGTCTTGGAAAAACTAAACGTGTGTGGTATTAAGAAAGCATGCTGTGCAAAGATGATTGTAGATTCAATATACATACCCCCTTTCTTTTATAGAACTTATTCCCGTACGAGTTAGCTGGTGGGGGGTATGGGGTTCACACTTCCTTAATCTAGTGATACAATTACATCAATAACCTGTAGAGCGGTCAATTCCTTGCTTTTCCATTACATTATAAACGCTCTTGTGGCATCTATAGACCTGCTTCGCTGAGGTGCTACGTGTATTCCTACATTCAAGTTCCATGACCTTTAGGTGCATATCGTCGGTTGATATCCGTAAGGTACCTAGGTAGGATAGTGCTATGAGTGAGGGCAATTCGGTGATAGATTGCTGGTTTAATGTCTAGCTGAATTTCGATTATTGATAATTGATGGGACGATCTTAATAGGAATGGAGCCGCACTACATCAAGCAAGTAAATTGTATAAGTAAACCAATGATAGTAGTAGATGTATATGTGATCTTGTATTTTTGCTAGACTTTGCAAAAACATACTCGTATATCTGCTCCAAGACCGAATCTTACAGTGTGTGGATCCAAGCAGCAAAACCAAACCATGTTATACCTACCACCTTGGCTCCCGCTCTATCCCCGACATAGCATCTTGTTGTCCAATTATGTATCAAACAAGTCGATATGCAAAGACGGCTTTTCACCTAGCAAATTTAGTCAACTAGTATAAAATGGAACAATATGCACCGGACAATAATTCTCAATCTTAATCTCTATAGTGGGGTGAATCATCAAGTCAAGATTTTTAGAACCACTTACTCAGTAAGCGGCCTCTACTGGCGTCAACACGGAGTCTGACATTGGATAGTTAGTGGCATTGGGTAACCTATGATGTAGACTGTGCTAGAGGGTTCTAGCAAGGCGGGTTCAATGGGAAGTTTTTGCATATCTTTTCTAATTTGTTTGTATTAGTGACAAGCACTACGGAGTATAGTTGAGTCGTTCATCATCGCTCACCTCCGGGGCCTAAAGCACAACCGATTTAGGTTAGAATTCAAGGCTGACAACCAGGTGTTGAATGTGCGGTAGGAATACAAATAAACATATCCCCATGCCTACCAAACTCTTGAAGCTTCGAGGATGTTGAGAAAAACCGACACCTTCGCAGACCGACACCTTCGCAGCAAAACAGAGGAGGTAGGGACTGGGAAAAGATACACCATATTTGGCCATTGCTAAACTCCGTTCCGTCTATAGTATAAGTCAAAATAACCCTCCCAAAAAGGAGATCTAGTTCGTAGAAGTTATAACCACATTTTCCAGGGGCCGTAAAAAGTAGCCTCCCAGTCCCGCGCACTTATCGCCCTCCATAACCGCTGGCAGTGAAGCGAAGATCAACTCTAGCTTACTCCAACAAAAAGGCCACTCTTGTTTTCCGGTTCAAGAGTGAATCTAACCCCTTCTCCATCAACCATACTCTTTTCTCCTTCCCCAATTGGAACAAAAAATCTCGACTTTTGAAAAACAAAACACGTTCAAGTCCTCATACAGACATATACACCAGTTGCGTAAAACTCCCGCGCAATTGCCGTTCGCTAAATGAATCATAAGATCGTACAACCGCCTTCCCGTCTCCGCCGTCTTGCTCTCTCTCGATGGGATCGGGGCTCTTTCTTCGATGGGTACTCATCCTCTTGAAGCCCATGTCCTGCATTACTCTTCCGGATAATCTGCCTGCAGAGATCGATGAAGACTTCATCGACGTTCGCTATTTTGCCATGACCGCGTTAGCAAGACCCCTTTTTCAAATCCTCATGCTCAGATAGGGGGAGGGCGCGGGTAGGTAGATAAATTTACCTCGCCGTCTTGCCGAAGTCTCATAATACGGCGCATTCCCCCAGCTTTGTGACACGGCAAATGCTTTTGACCTGCTGACCTGGCGGTCCTCTTCTAGATCTGACTTGTTCCCCACGATGACGATAGGGACATTCTCGTCGTCTTTGATACGGATGATCTGCTCCCGAAGCTCTGCTAATTCGTACAAGCTGCTCTGGCTGGTGATTGAAAAGACAAGTAGAAAGCCTTGTCCTGTCTTCATGTATAACTCTCTGCACAGCGATCAGTCTTGTGCCTTTTACCCATTAATTGCACTATAAATACCTCATCGCAGCTGTGACAAAGGTTAGAATTATCACGTGACATAGATATGACAATTAACCGGAGGACTTACTGAACTGCTCGGTGCCAGCCGTATCCAAGCTAGAAAGGGATGAATGAGCTGCTGTGGATTATGGCACATTCAAGGATTGCCTACATTTGCAGCATGCATTGGCGGCCCTTTTATTAGGTCAGTCTGGTTTATTGACGGACGGATTGTTCGGTTGAGAGAACTCACATCAACATCGATATGCTTGCGGTACGTATCTTCAAGGGTGGGATCATAACTCTCAATCCAGACATTCTGGACGAATTGCGCTTCAAAGCAATGGTGTGAGCAGATGTAATTCAGACATAGGAGGGGGGGGATCGGATGTTACGGCCTCACCTGTAAGGCAACTTTTGCCAACGCCGCCTAAATGCAGAGTTTTTGTCAGTCTAGGGATCTCGAACCTCCTGAATAACAGGAGATGGAATGGAGATGACGCAATCGAAGATTCGTACCGGCGCCGAGAACAACAATGTTGAATTCTCTCCTAGAGGAATCCTATGTTAGCACAATCCCCCATATCCGGCCAGGAAAAGGACATCTATCGCTGGGGCGGTGCCAACCTTTGCGAGGTCCTCGCCATGCTTGCGCTGGACGAACCGTTCCGTTCGGTGACTCGCTGGAAATTGTTGTAGTTGTATGTACTCCGTACTCCGTAAAAATAAATCGCTCTGGGTAGCTCTCGAGTAGAACGGCCAATTCAACCTCACTACCGAAAAGGAGCACTTTCCCTGCAGTTTTGTCGGCTCTCACAACACGACACCCCTTGGGAAGAGATCCGGAAGCTTTCGTTTTCGCAGCTGCTGGGGGACATGTAACTTGCACGTCTGGAGAAAGGGATGGACCATTGATTAAGGAGACGAAAACCACTTGAGGTAGCGCATACCCCAGGGCACCGCACAGTACTAGATCAGTGCGCGGATAGGCTCGCCGAGTCGCAGGCTCGAACTACAGCGGTAGTCTGGCGGATGGGATCCGTTGGTTGGGGTGGTCCCTGGGCTTTGGGTCCTGGGTCCCGGGATTCCTTGCCTGGCTTGCCTTAGAGCTATCAGGAATGGTGCCTATCTTTGCTTCACCTTGCGCTGCGTCGTTTGCTGAAACTACCGATGCTAAGTTGAGGGGAAAGGCCACGGCCACGGCCACGTACATAGGGTTTGGGGGCGGTAGAGTACCAAGGCACAGGACCGAGCACGATGCACGGAAGGACTGGGAATATGAAGGAGGAGAATGTGAATGTGAATGGAGAGGAGGAACGGCCCTTTGGAACAGCGTCACAGGAGGACGGCGTATTAGCAATATATGCCACATGGGAAATCACGTCCTGGTATAATTTATCTCGCGAAAAGGGACGGATATGGAGACGCCGCTATGCAATGCGGCAACGACCGAGGCTGGAAGCGCGCATCAGCTGTCGAGAGCCGGTCTGTGGTGCAGGAGGCGCCGCCGGGTTGTTGGAAATTGGAATCGAGGGTCGCAGGACGTGGTACGAGTACGAGTACCTACGTATTGTGTGTACGTAGCACTTTGGGCTCTGTACTCTGGACTCGAGTACTTCGTGTGTGTGTGTACTGTACGATGTGCTCGAACAGATCCTCCGCAGTCCGTTCGTGCCCTAGACCGGCTGAGCTATAGCATCTCGAACACGGCGTATCTCAGCATTGCAGAAGCACGGCGAATACATCTCGGTATTAATGCCATGCCCTTCGCCAGGCCGTAACAGCACCGCAACCAACCACACCGCAATCCAATAGCAGGCTCGGTCTGGCAGGCCTCCCAATGCCGTGGTGTTCGGAGGTATCCTCTCATTAATATGCAAGGAGGCAGCGGGCAGGATGCCGGCGCCGCATTTCAAAGGGGCTGGAGCACCTATCGTGATGGTAGAAGCCACCCGCCCTCCACCAGCTCGTCTATTAAGGTGTCGCTTGCACGCCGGCGGCGTCTGATCGGCAGCGCAAGTTATGACCTTGTTGGACGGCCGTGTGCTGGATAGGCTGGAGGGTGGAGGAACTCGAAGGAGGTGATATCTGAGAGGCTACCAAGGATCGACGCTTGTGGCTATTCCCCTGGTCTCCCGTTCCCTCTTCCCTCCTCCCCGGCGTACTCCGTAACGATATGATAATAAGAAGATGCTCATATTTGATGATTGCGGGTCCAGGATTGGCGACCGGAATCTTTGCTGGGCTGCCGAGTGGTATGCGGTGCTCGCAATGACAGAAGAGTTGCCCTGATCAATGCAGGTCCGGGTTCGTGCGCCTTATGAGTTGCAGTTCCCGTTGCATGGCATGGCATGAGGTGGGAACGTGGCCGCACGTGATTTGAAGATTGAGGGTGGAACACGACGTTACAGTTGCAGTTGGGGGTTTGTAAACAAAGCACGAACAAGTTGCACAACCTCCGTGCCTCGAGAAGACAGCCAACCAGCCGCCCCATTATACTCATCGCTCAGGGGAACGTGGGGGCATGCTTCTATCTTGGGTCTTGCAAATCGCCGCAATCTTATCCAGGAGATATTGAAATCAGGTACAGTATCTAGTAGTGGTAAGTTGCAACAACTAACATTGTGCTTAGTCTAGTATCAAGTCAAGCCCGCAAATGTTAGTAATATAGCATCAAACATATACGGAGTTATCAATATATAGGCATAATATAATATAATCCTTAGCCTGTTACGAGCAACTACCTGAGCGTTTCCAGATGTTATTTGAAAAAACTTCGCGTTACGAATCAATTGGTTTCAGCACGCTATCATCCAGCACCGCGTCATCTACAAAATCTGAGCATGTACGAAACCGTGTCTATTAACCCGCCCCGTCGATCTACACTTAACACTGCCAAGATCCCCAAACGAGTTTCAATCTTGCTTGCCTTATTTTATTCTTTTCCTCATCCGCAAGTTGCCAACCAGTCGGGAAACAAAGCTAGAGCCACCACCAATTGTTTCAATACCGACTTAACGCCCCTAATAACGGGAATAATTTGCCGAGATCGGGTTCTTCCGAGATAGATTCGGCAGCTTCCAAGGCAAACTTCCGTGAAAGATGGCCCGTATCGATGTAACTAC
Organism: Venustampulla echinocandica; assembly: GCF_003357145.1. NCBI lineage: Eukaryota > Fungi > Ascomycota > Leotiomycetes > Helotiales > Pleuroascaceae > Venustampulla > Venustampulla echinocandica. The sequence continues at coordinate 2,688,405 of NW_022474205.1, read as the reverse complement.
TTGGTACTTGTATAAATAATCTCAATGTTGGAAGTGTCTCACTGGCAGGTAGATGCATCCTAGATTGACCCCAGGGTGATTCGTGGGATATCATAATGTTCCCGGATGCAGGAGCGCGGGCCGGGTTTGCGTTTTCAGCTACCGTCAACCAAGACATTCATGTTGGATAGATCCAACACTCCAATGGTCTTCATTAATCTTTGTATAACATATTCAGACGACCAATAGCTCTGGCCAATTCTCGCACAATGATTCGTAGAACTCGTCTGGGCCTTGAAGCCGTTTCCGCTCTTGTCCTATGTTTTTGCCACGGAGCCCCCACAACAAAGAGACGACCTACACTTGGTTGTAATGGAATTCGACTCGGTGGCGGAAGCTGGGTAGCCAGGAATATGGCAATTGAGATATACGTATTGCATACGGCGAGTGTGTCGTCCCCGAAATATATCCTTCGACTTCGAACATTCTTTAAGAGATGTTAGGTTTATTTGGGGATGCAGGCGAATGCCTTGTTGCAGAGAGCTTGTGTAACAGCTTCAGGGAACTATCATCGAAGATCTATCCTAAAGCTCTTAGCATAATACGGTGCACAAGGAATACCATGGCAAGCCTTTCGCCAACACTTAACATGTGGCCTCTTCTTCACCAGTCCATACCCATATTTCCCACCTCCAGTCCTCAAAAGCAACAAGTAGCCATATCACGTAGCCTCCATCTTAACACGCTTAGTGACATCAACGGCAGCTCTCATACCTGCATCACGTCGCATGCAGCAGCCACTTCCCTCCGCGTATACTTCGGCCTGAAGCTCAGCCACTTCCTCAATTCATCAAACTTTTCAGCGAGGCATTTATGCCGTTCAAAGCAGAGCTGCCCCCAGCCCCGTAAGGAATAATGCTGTCGGAAGACAATCGATCTGCAAGCAAGGAGGGAGAGGCCAAGGCCAAGAGCTCGTAGTATGATTCGAAGTTGTCGGTGGGCAGGTAGGGATAGCTGCGCGAGGGCCTAGACGGGCGAGTCGATTATCCTGGAGCCCAAAATAATGATCAGTGATGCCAATGGCACGTCGATGAGAACAATGGTATCAAAAAGAAAAGGGTGGACCTCCGTCGTCCATAAATCTGACGAGTTGTTTGCACCAACTTTCAAGGCGGCCGAGGTGACGTCTGGGCTCGGGAGTCGGCAGGGGTAGCTTGGGCAGGTCCGGGTATATATTTGTACCTACGTACCTCGGGACGGCCTCTTTCAACAACATCATCATCCTAAAGATACGCGGCATGTCACAATCAAAGGTTATTATAGTCACGGGGGCGAGCCGTGGAATTGGGCTTGCAATTGCCAATTATCTACTTCATGCATCACACAAGCTAGTTCTTGTGGCAAGGAGTGCGGAACCACTGGAGAAGTTGAAATCGGAATATCCTGGCCAGGTCGAGGTTGTTGCGGCAGATCTTGCCGATTTTTCGGTATGTCTAATTTATTCTTCAAGTCTCTGTCTTCGATATATGGGGAAGGAATCGGATTGGATAGATATGAGGTCAAGACTTCAGTGCCATGTTGCCTATATCCGAGCTCGGTCTCGTCTCGTTATTTGTGTGGAGTTCATAAAAACCACCAACATATACCAATTCTTGCAACCCTCGTTTTACCGGCCTCCTATGTTGCTTTGCTTTAGGATTTACTGTGGAATACGAAAATGCAGCATCACAATCCTCAAACATGCCGCTAACTTCACAAATTTTGCTCATTGCATTGACGAAGCTAATCACAAACTAGGTCGGCAACAAAGTTGTAGACGCTGGTCTGAAAGCTTTCTCCCGCATTGACGGCTTAATCCTTAACCATGGCACTCTCAGCCCTGTGAAGCGAATTGCAGATTCGACTCCGGAAGAATGGAGGTCCGCATTTGATGTCAACTTCTTTAGCAACCTCGCTTTTGTAAAAATCCCAGTCCCACCATCTATAAAGCTTTGCTAATCCAAGTACAGATTAAAGCTGCTCTTCCTTCTCTGCGTCAATCACATGGCCGCATCATCCTTACGTCTTCTGGAGCTGCAGTAGGCGCATACTCAGCTTGGGGGGCTTATGGCTCTTCCAAGGCCGCTTTAAATCATCTTGCCGCGACGCTTACGATCGAAGAACCTGATATCTCCTCTATAGCAATACGGCCAGGGGTAGTGGATACCGAGATGCAGAAGGAGGTCCGAGGACATGCCACGACGATGGATGCCAAAGACGCCGAGAAATTCAGAGGTTTGCACGAGCAAGGTAAGTTGTTGCGACCAGAGCAACCTGGGAACGTCATGGCACGTTTGGCATTAGGCGCCGGAAGAGAGTTGAGTGGCAAGTTGTGGAAGTAAGTGATTACATAGGCATGTGAATGCTGAGCTTCTCTAACTTATTTACAGTTGGAACGATAAAGAGCTTAGTGACTTCCAGGACGCATGAATACCTTGTTGAATTGATTCCTACAATCGTCGAACCTCGACCGCCTCAAGATGAGTAGGATACAAGCCTTACGATAATTTAATGAGCTTGCTATCCAAAATATAGTTGCTGGAACTTGAACATTTGACAACAATGACCAACTTGTTTTATAGTAGGAAATATATTCTTTTGATGTTTCCATTTGTCTTTCTGTCCATCTGCCAATTCAGCTCTTTCCACCAAAGCTTCTAAATTTCTCAAATGGTAAATTAGATGCTTGCTGCAACCTACCATGCCCCGTTAAAGCAAACGAAAAGGTTTACCCTCAGTCGAAACCACCGCATATTCATAGATTGTCTGAATTATTCTCCAGATTACTGTGGTCCCACAGTCTCGTTATCGACACATTGTGTGCCACGATCAGGAAACACTTCACGGAAATCCTGGACACAGGTTCCAATAGCAAGAGAAATAGTTCGAGTGAGCGGTTTCCATTATTCCTCGATTGTAAGCAATAGAATAAAATCCAGGTATTTGAAACCCGGTAGCCGCCGAAATCTGATTTATTTCCAGAAGGCTCGGGCGGATGGGAGAGTCAAATCATCAAGTGGAAGCAACCGAATATCCTCTATGCTGGTTCGAGGCAATAGGCTTCCCTAGACGTTCTACCGCGCGATACAAAGACCCCCCTGTAGATACTTGAAGCATACTAGCATGATTGTAAATATAATTTAATAAAAAAGATGGCTTGACCTCTCTGGGAATTTTTGAGAGTATCATATAACTTGGCGACGATATATCTTATTATAAACTAGATAAAAAGAGATAGTTTCGGCCGCCTGTGGAAAGCTTTATTTATTTAGGTATCTTAGCCTGGCGCTGAAATTATATAATTTTGTAGATATCCCGCCTAGATAAAACCACGGGCCCACTGGCCGTGTAGTCTGCATCATCGTTGCAATGTAGTGCTTATAGTCGCTTCCGATCATGTTGATCAATTGCGAATATATCCAGTCTGCCAAGATAAACTTTTAAATTATTTCCATGCATTTACAGGAGTTAATTAGGCCAGACTCAAGATATCGCGATCGCGATTGAGGCTGGTCATCATATGAAGTTCCATCCCGCTTTGGGGAGGGGGGAGTTGTTACGATAACTGGAAGTATTTTGTAGTATCCAACAACACCCAAGAAAATGAGCCATGCCAACGAGGTTTCCAAGATCTTTCAAAATCAATATGCCCTATAAGCGGACATGAAATAATAAAAATTCCAGGGGGCTGCTAATTCTCGAAACACCAAAAGCTTATCCCTTTGCTTAGAACTTCCCACGAGAATGTGGGCTTTGCTAGCCTTACCGGCACTTATAGAGTGGACTTGGCACCCCGCTGTTTCACTATGGAGGCTGATCAATAGAAGATATAATAATCTTCATAATCCAGAAACCGGAGTGGTTTACCGGCCAGCTGGATCTGATACTGCTTAGTTAATGGGGCTGAACCATCGAGAAATCATTAAAAGTTGGGGACCTTTATCATCATCTTTCATAAGGGACGACACTAAGCAGTATTTATGACCGACTTGCTATGATGCCAAAAAGAGAACTTAACGGGATTTCTCCGATCGAAAGAGACCGCGTGCGTAATCGAGAAGACCGAGGTTCGATGGTATACGAGCATTGTGTGACACCGTGCAAAGTGCTGTACCTTGGTACCCAAGTAGCCTTGATCCCTTGATGGGGAGGGCTGCATTTACGTCTGTATGGCTGCGCAGTGCGCAGTGCTTCCGTCCTTTGTACCACTGGTAGCGTTTTGTAATCAGACTGCCTCGGCTTAGCATGCGATGCTTTACGCACAAGCCAATACGAAGTACTTGATGTTTTGTTTCACAAAGCTGAAGCCACTTCCACCCTTATCCTATTGGCGAACATGTTCGCAGTATTCCGATCGGGTAACTTCCCCGCAACTCCGTTCTAGCTGTTGACAGCTCCCTCGACTCTCCAGTCTCGGCATGGGTCCGCTGATATCATATCCCCAGAGTATCTCGGGCGTATGTCCACTTGTATCGTTGGCGGCCGCCGCCAAGGTGGTATGGATATGTGCGGTTGTACGGAGTACATATACGAGCAAGCTTGTATCCTCCGTACAAGGCAGCCGATGTGAGAGCGCGGTGTCGATCGCATTGAAAAGCCGAACGGTTTCGCGTCTTTTTGAATGCCAATTACTCGCAGCGACCTGGTTTTCTGGGAAAAGACGACGCGTCTTTGGTGACGTTGGTTTGTATTAATCTCGGTGCTGCCGAAGACCGCGAAGGCCGAGAAGACGTCCCTGAATAATTGCGACTTCAGTATGACAAAAGCAGGTACCCCGGACGAGTGTTGGTGCACGAAGTACCAGGGACGAAGGGACGACGTGCGAAGTATCAAGTGCATCTCGATATTACAGAGTATTGAAGCGGACGTCTATCAGGCCGGCAGTCTGTCTCGTCTGATACGCCCCGACGATTCCGCATTCAGGCTTGGGCTTGGCTTGATATTGGAACCGATCGCCAACTGCGGGGATCGTTATGGATCGGTCCATTCACTCCGGACGAACCAAGCGTCGAGAGCCCTTCTAGACTTCCACTGCTTCTACTGGCGTTCCCCCCGGTGTTTGGGAACCTTGGGCCCGATTGTATAGTTCGTCCACGGCTAGTATCATGCTCCACGCGGAGCACAGTTGCTCCTGCATCCTGGTTGTCGTCGGAGAAGCCCAGGTTCAACGACCGACTCCTTATTTTCAAATTGTCACTGCATCTCCTTAAAGGCTTGCATCCCTCGATCCGCTTTGGCCGTTTCCATACTTCTACCTTTTCTTCTTGAGCACCCTCCCTCTGCTATCCGTGTCTGAGGTCAGCTTCCAAGGCCCTAGCAGCATAACTTATAAGATAGACACCGCCACTGGGTTTATCCAGCTGCTCTACGAGAATCAGTAGAGTTACGAAGTACAACCTGTTGAATTGACCAGATCAAGTTCCCGCTTCTTCCCATCATGGCGAACCTATCAAAGATAACTGCATTCGCGCAAGGACGCTCGCCCGTCGTGGCCCTGGTGCTCGGGTCTGTCCTTGTCTATATCGTGGTCAATCTCCTGCAGTGGGCGATTATTGCTCGCCGCCGCTCACTATTTGCTCGCAAGCACGGGTGCAAACCAGCGCCCAGATATCCTCACCGTGACCCAATCGGTTTGGATGTTTCCCTTGAGAACTTGAAGATGTCAAAACAAGGGGGTTTCCTGGAGTTCGCAACAAAACGATTTCAGATTGTCGGAGCCAATACGTTTAAAATAATGCTCCTTGGCGAACACTTCTTTGTGACGAGGGAACCCGAGAATATGAAGGCCATCTTAGCCACCCAATTCAAAGACTTTTCATTCAGTCCATCCCGAAAGGAGGCTCTTGGGGATATCTTCGGACACGGGATCTTCACTACTGATGGAAAGGAATGGGAGGCGTCCAGAGCATTACTTCGGCCGAGTTTCACAAGGAGTCAGGTTGGGGACATTGAAACTTTCGACAAACATGTCACCAAGTTGCTTGCCAAGATTCCCCTTGATGGGTCAACCGTGGATCTACAAGTCCTATTCTTCGGGCTCACTTTGGACTCGGCGACGGACTTCCTGTTTGGAGAAAGCACGGATGTTCTCCGAGAAGGTGGCTCCGAATCTGGCGAGAGATTTGCAAAGGCGTTCACATATGTCACGGAACAGGCTGGGATACGGTAATGCCTATCCCTCTCGGTATCATATAAATACTAATTCTTTTCTTTAGAGGACGTGCTGGGAAACTCTCATACTTTATCCGGGACAAAAGATACCCCGAGGAAAAGAAGTTTGTGTATGAGTACGTTGGGAACTATGTCCAAAAAGCGGTGCAACTTCACAAGAGTAGCCTAAACCAGGAGAAAAAGACTGAGGACGCCAAATCCTCGAGATATGTTTTCTTGGAGCATCTAGCGACAACCGGATATTCGGAGAAGAAGATCCAGGATGAGCTCCTGAACATCTTACTAGCAGGTCGTGACACCACTGCTAGTCTTCTCAGCTTCCTATTCTACATCCTAGCTCGTCGACCGGACGTCTTCGAAAAGCTTAGAGCGGAGGTGACGAATTTGGGCGACAAGCCTCCAACTTTCGAAGAGATCAAATCAATGAAGTATCTCCAGTATTGTTTGAATGAAGGTAAGCAATGGATCACCCCACTCTCTGAAATACGAGACTGACTCTTAAAGCTCTTCGGCTACATCCAATTGTGCCTCAGAATGCACGTATGGCCGTTCGCGATACAACTATTCCACTTGGCGGTGGCCCAGATGGGAAATCTCCGATCTTTGTAAAAGCCGGCCAGACTGTTGCCTATTCAGTGTATGCGATGCAGAGGCGAAAGGACCTGTACGGCGAAGATGCGGAAGAATATAAGCCTGAGAGATGGGAGCATATCAGACCTGGGTAAGACAGTCTGAAGGAATAATCAGAACATTTACTAATATGGCATAGCTGGCAATTCCTCCCCTTTAATGGCGGGCCCCGGATCTGGTACGTCTTTACATTACCGCTTCTTATGCAGCCAAACTAATAGGGTTTTAGTATCGGCCAACAATTCGCCTTAACCGAGGCATCGTATACTACTATCAGATTACTACAAACCTTCAAGTCAATCCAGAGAAGAGATGACTCCATATTGACAGAGTACCTTACCCTTACGGCTGCTGTCAGGGATGGCGTGAATGTTGCGTTGACACCTGCCTGATTGGACTGACGATACGGTGTTGTTGCACGGTTTAGATTGTTGAGGTAGGCAACTGGTTTGCTGGTGGGACTCGACGCTCACGAGGCGAAATTGAAATTTAATAAGGAATTGCACGATTCTTGGCCACCAGACGGTCATTGCTATGTTTATGTTTGCATTAATATCTCCGCTTACTCGACCGTTGTGCCATTGCGCACGAATATGATTGCGGGAACTAGGCTTGTTTTGATAGCGTGGGTGTATAGGGAAATACGTTTTATGGCATAGCCTTGAGCTGTTAGATCTAACAGTCTAGTTTCTGGAATGAAGTAGTATACTACTGGACGGGTGCCTTCGCACCCTAGACAGTCCACAACATCGTGCCAACTCCTGTTTCCGCGGACCTCTAAAAGCCCCCCTTCTTAGCGGGGCTTACGCCTCAAACTTTTTTTTTTTACATTCGCAATATGCCTTGTGTTACTTTTAGCTACTGCTTGCTATAAGGATTCCTAGTTATACTTACCATCGAGTCTTCAAACCATAGCCGGCGCTGCCGTCATCGTCTGTCGTTATTTGTTTCATGTTATACTAGATAGTGGCCCAGATCCTGTTGTAGTCGCATCAGGGAATTTTAATTGTCCTAGACCTTTATAATTTCGTAGGTGGTAACCCCTCAATACCCCCAAAATATTTTGATAGAGAAATCGGCTCCTCGCAGTGTCCCTTGTTAAATAAGGCGCTGGGTATTAGAGCTGAACACGCGATACATCCCCTTGGGAATTCCAGAAGCTAATGGTCACCAAGATATCGCTTTAGTAAAGATCAGTTACTATTTTTAGAATGCAATAAGGGGCATTGCGTTGTTCGGGGCGAATGAAGAGGCCTCAAGTCGGATTTAGCTATCATTTTGGTTTGTGTGCGACCTATACCTAATACAGAACCGTAATTGGAAATATAAGACGCTACAGAAGCGCAGGTTCTTCCGTGGGAATCTGTGAGATACCCGATAGTATCCTTTGTGCTGATCCTAGCGCTGCAGTGTCTCAGGGGCTCATCTGGTACGCTCGCCTACTCTAGAGGTCCCAGGTACTATACATACGAGGCGTCGGGATACCCTACCTAGTTCACCTCCCAAGGTAATCGAGCAACCGCCATCAGTTTCAACTTCGCTAAGCTATCTCCTCCATTTTACCTGCATCTCCCGAATATCCTCGCATTCTGGTCGAACGAATCTATCCCTCCGACGCTCATGATGCCGAAACCCCTCCCCCTTTTTCGAGGGGTAGTCACGTTACAAGAAGCACTTGACGAGGGCGAGAACATGCTCGAGGCTCTATCGCATCCTAAGAAATGGGTCGATTTCTATCTTCACCTCTACTGGTATCGTAGCGAGAGGCCACCGGATCATACCGAGTTAGAGTACCGCCAGGGAAGTTAAGTCCAGACGGCGAGGGCAGTGAAGAGTACCACAACGCATGGCGCTTCGTATAAGGAGATCTCTTCCGAAGCAGAGGCGGAGTGATCTATAGGCTCAGCATGCTCTAATTATCAGCGTTATGGAATGGGAACTACTGCGTAGGAGATCATCGACAAAATTGGTCTTCAAAGGAAGGAGCGAACGGCAAGCAAATGCGCATATACAACGCCGAAGTCTGCTTTATTGAGCTTTAATAACAGTCTAGTTATTCCTCCGATGTTGATAGAACATGGCGAGGGCAATTTGGCCTTCAACGTCTCCAACCACTTGATCGGAATCAACTTCGCCAATGATTGTAGTATGAGGTATATGTGTGCGGGAAGCACCACTACTACTTGTCTTGCCAATGGCTCTAATCAATTACGAGGCATTTCCTACAGCACTTGTATATATAGATATATATTTCTGCATTTTGCTTTTTACTGTAGGCACTGTGAATGAGCAAAGCTCTGCTACGTCATGGTATTCAATAACTCGTCCTAAGAGCCGAAATCCTCGACATCCTACATGTCAATCCCGTGTTCTACGGTGGAGTTCGATGCGATACTCCGCAGCTTTATCCTGAATTCATCATATACTTCAGCACAACGTTTGAGAGACTGCTTGATGTCTTGCGAGCAATGCTTGAGGTTGTCTAACAAAGCATTGTCCGGAGCTCCGTTCAGTTCGGTATTGAGAGTACCTAGTAGTACCTAGAAACACCGAAGTACGGCCAGATTTGTGCTCAAGTCTTTGATGGTCTTCAGTGCTTCATAGATGACTTGGCCAATTTGTAGAGTGCTTTGCTGCTAGTGTACGTGAAAGTTGCAACCGAAATGAATTGTATCAAGGTACTCGGCGGATCGACATGATTTGCAATAGATGGAAGCTTAATAGTCTAGCGTTGCTTACACGAGGCCGCTTGCGCGATTGGCTGATCGGGCTTAGCTAGGCCCCTTGCTCACCAAGACATGCATTAATGCGCCCTTACTCCAAACTTGCAATCCCTTTCCAATCTATAGTCTTTCTAGAATAACTTCTCGATGCTCTTCTAGAGAAATAAAGTCTTCGGGAAACGGGTATCTCAATCGAGGATTGTTACTGGTAACTGCTGTGGCACTTTTATGTCGCCGTAGGCCGCCAAACATCTGGAAGCAAGGGTAAAGTTCTGCCGGAGGTGTCAATTCATCTGATTGTTTCCTATAGATGTTCTGCGGCAGTTCCTTACTTACTGCCGCCGCTCAAATAGTTGTTTGTCTCCATTGACGAAAGGATGGTGAGCTGTCCTACGCGTTACATAGCTTCAGTATCTTAATACTAGACTACTCTCCTAGCTATGGCCACCCTATTATGGATGGAAAGGGCCGTTGGCCTCGGTCGAACTAGGGTAGAGTAATTACACTTGTGCCTCCTTCAATTTGCTCTAACGGTATGCATAATCGATGGGGTGTTTTGAGATGAGATGAACACATTTGAAGAGTCAAAGCCCTCTTTTTTAAGATCGAGATACTTACATGGTAGTAACAACTGCGACGAGATTCCCTTTCCGATAACTTAATTTGAGTGACAATATGACGATGCTTTACAACCAAGCAACGCCATTCATGTGGAAAACTGATTCTCTATAATAGTTAGTATATCAAGCCTGGCTGCGGAATGCCTTTGGTAGGGTCGGGATTGCGAAAGGAAGCTTGGCGATGATGATAATAATGATAAGAGAGCCGAGGGTCTATATTTAATCCCTGGAGCTCGTTTGACGTCATTTTGTAGTGGAGAAGTTCTAGGAGGAAGTGCATGAACCCAGGCTCCAAATTCTACCTCTTGTGGCATCCTCGAGGTTTTATATTCAAGATACTATAACATACTACAGCGTGTTCTCATTCTCGATAAATTATTCAAGACTCTCATTCCTCGCAAAATGGGGGGTTTCATTTATTTTGGATATTGCCGAGTCAAGTTTGACATAAACATGACGTACATGTGCCCTGTAGAGGCCGAGGAGTGAAATCAATTCATCGTCTGGATCCATCAATTGTTGTCCAGTATTCCAGTTTATTCATTGCACTCATTGTGCAGGCGGCTTGCTTTCTATAATACCTTCCCAAGTTGGAACGGGACAAAAGAAACCTCTATGGCTTCATTGAATGGCGGCAAATTGACCGATAGAAATCTCCGCATTCCAATGGCCATTTACCAACGTGTTCTTCAAATGGAAACTGAACATAGTCATTTTCTCCAAGGTTACAAAATGTCATACGATCTTGGAATTTGTCATTGCTTTTTTTGAATTTGTCATTGTTATGTTGGCGCTTTGGACTTCCCGCATTTCAACTGGGGTTTGCGAGCCTGAATACAGAACAGGTCATGTTTAACTGTAAGTCAACCAAGCGAAGGATTCAATTGTTTTAGCCTAAGCGACGAACCCCCCCCTTTTCTTGGTACGTATATCTGCCAAGCTTGTCAAAGAGGCTTGGTCTATGAAATAGTACGTACGAAACTCAAATTATATAATTTCATGCCTTGAATTGAATTCCATAAAGAGCAGATAGATTCCGCTTCACAATGAGTACTCATTTCAAAACAGAAAGCATCCGATTGTGGTTCCTTGACCATTGCAAATACCGCCAAGATGAGATCCGTATCTATCCTCACAGTTCTCCTGGGGATAAAGCTCTCTATAGCTAGTCCAGATCCCATGATCACCTTGAGCCCCGTTTTCCCAGTAGAGAAACGCGAAACCTCGGCTCTTAGCTGGGCAATTCCTGCATGTGAGTTCCAAATTCCCCAAACCCATCCAAGTGGACTGTATGTCAATAATTCGTTACTAACCTAACTTCCAGCATGCACCTCCAATTGGCAGGTTATAGAGGCCATAAGCTCGCTTAACAACCTGTAAGTGCCCATCAAGTCTCTATCTCCTTTTACAAAGGAGAAAAGTTTAAGTGACTGATCATTTCTAGGCCCGCAACAATGACAATAGGCAAAGAAGAGATATGCTCCCAAGTTCTTCAACCTACGTATTATGAATACATCACAAACACTCTCCAGGGATCCACAACAAAGACCAAAACAATTTCCCAAACAACATCTACCACAACCACCGATCCTAACTCTCGCACAACCACAATCCTCTGCCCTACGCCCTCCCCTTCTATGCTCTGTGGTGTCGCAGGTACCTTCTCGACTAAGTTTCTCACGGAGAATATTTTCTCGCACGAACCCGAGGGATTTGTGAACCAGAGCGCGTGTAAACAGGCGTGCTTAGCGAATAACAGATGCAAGAGTTTTGTGACGTATGAAATTTCCGGGACTAAATACCATAGTTGCGACATGTATGATGCCCCGTTAGGGGAGGGGATTTTAACGAGGGGGGGTGTCGCCAATGAGGGGCATTGGTTTGATAGAGGGTGTCATGAATTCCTCCCCGTAAGTTTCGGCTTTTTCCATCAGAATTTACCTCTACACGAGAAACCCTGTAGCTGACCCACAATGAATAGGCAGCTTGTAATTCTCCGAATGCGAAACGTGGGGTGGCTAAACGGGGACGAGAAAATTTACCATCTGATCTAGCCAAGAACTATATGCTTGATTTCGCATGCTCGTGTGTTGTCACAAGTGCCTCACCCTCGGTGACAGCAACTGTACCTCGAACGCTGGATAGAATCAGCAAAACTACGGTATGGCCACTCCCCCTCCCTTTGTTATGACTACTGTGTGTGGTAGAATAAGCTATCAGAGTCAAGAGAGAGTATAGATCTATAGGATAGTAGAGCTAACTTTGGACGTGGAATTAGACCACGAGTACTGAGATTAAGACGCGGACTAGCACCAGCTTCCTGCATTTGTCGAGCAGCTACACGTTCGTTGCTTAACGATAAAAAGGCAGTAGTTGTTGATGGGTTGCAGTTCGACGAAGGTTGACGGAGAGAAAAGGGGCAGTGTATTGGGGTCTCGATCGCAATGAGCAATTCTGTTCTAGAGGTGTTATAGAATAGTATTTCAAACTTAATAGCCGAGATTCTTCAAGGATGTTTTGGGAAGAAAGCTTCGTTTCCAGTAGAAACCATAAGTATCAATTAGATGGTTGAACCAATTTCAAAATAGGCCTTCATGGTCGTTTATAAGCTTATACATGAGATTACCATAAAGTCTCACATAGACTCTAGATTGATACTTCGTAAATTTTCCTATCTGTAAAGGGTAGGTAACAGCTGCATGGAACTTTGAGAGAGATGAACCTTCTGAGAATATTTATTGCGAGCCTTTCATACATTATAGTTGTCATCAATATCTCTCGGTCCATCCTATGCATTAGCTATGTGCGCTAGTGTCCGGGGATTTCTCATCTAACCATGTATATTGGAGTTAGCACCTCCTAGGTTCTGTAATGGCCGACGCCAACAGATGATATGAGTTAGGTGGACCGAGATATTGCAATAATTGCGGTGGAGTTATCATAATATAGGTTGGAAGATCAGATGAAGTGTAGCTATATCCGCGGCGTGAATTTGCACTAGTGGCCTCTCCTGACTGGCAGTGGCCGTGTCTCATTCCATATGGTTTGCTTGTAGTACTTTGTTAGGGCCATCTCCAGTGGTAGCTTTCGCCAGTATGCGTGGATGGGAATGCCTTCGTAATGATGTTCATTGTCATAATCATCGCCGTGCTTGGATTGCAGATCAGACAACTACTTTGTTTTAGTTCATCCCTCAGCTTTTTCTCGGGCATTCATGGCATGGTCCTGCAAATTCCTTGGGTGTGCTTAGCAATCCTTGTAGATGTCGAAGTTGCCTTCTAGAAAGCGGCTGATCAGATATTGATTGTATGTAGTTCAGTTGTCGGAAGCGAAGTGCATGAAAATAATGAGTGTTGTTCCATCGGTAGTAAAATCCCGATAGCGGCAGGATTGGGCGGGTCGGGGATTCCAAAGTATGAAAGGGCTTTCGTTTCTGGCGTACCTAGGTAAACTATACAATCACCATCGGATGCAGCTTAATGTGGCGTTACAAGCGTATCATTTCCCAGCTCGCTCCATTCCCCAGGTATAAGAGGTAAGGTCGGAGGATTTGAATATGGATTAAGAACAGCGGCTGAGAGGCACTCTTCAGCGGGGACGGAGCGAACTCTGTCAGGTCAAGGCATTCAATCATGCCTAGCATTAGAGCTAATAGCCCATCGTTAAACCCTATGTTCATAGAGAGGTTGTCGAATGATGGACCGCAAACAAGGCTATATCCCTTCCTAATATCGCGCTTAAGCAAGTCGAATATCACTAGTAACATAGTTACCTTATTAAGAGCTTTCTATGAACTTCAAAGGAAGTTATTAAACTCCGATTTAGATGACGTTAGTGAGTCGCCATTGGGCTAGCTGAGGCAAGCTTGGAGATTTTCAAGAGGTATGGAGTGGACTAGATCGAGGATACAATTGTGGAAGGAAATCATTGGGAAACGTGAGTCTGTCGAAAAGGCCAACTGGCCTGAAATTTTAGATATCCACTTTGGGGTTGTTCCTGTTAGTCCTACCTTTTCTTTCGAATGCCGTCAAGTTGCGCTCTATTTGACGAGCCCAGTTTGGATGATTTTCGGCTAGCCGGTGGTTATGGGTTTGTAGTGGACGAGGATATGCTAGGTTCTTATACAGGTATTAGTGTAGTAGTTGTTGAAAACGAACAATAACAACAAAGCTTTAAATTTTATCCTTGAAATACGTCGCTCACTTCACAAGATTAAGAGTTTGCGTTTTGGTGAATGAGGCCGATCCCAGAGGCGGTGAAAGATAAGGATCTATTGATCGTGCCCGGGTGAGGTTTGAGATCCAGAGTTGGGTTGTGGAATTTGATGTATTGGCCGAGCTTGATGGTTGATTGTATCTGAGAAATCCGGCTCCGAGACACTATACAGTATTAATGCCCTCATCATTATCATTAGGAGAATGTTTCTTGATTGCCTAATTAGCTTTGATGTAGACCTCGCTGCTGTTGCTGAGGAGGTTGACGTTTTCGAATTTGTGTAAGTGGTAGATTAATGGCGGTATTAATAGTTGAAGTTGGGTGACAGGACGTCGCAGGCCGACTAGCAAAGACTCTGAGATGACTGATATAGACGGAAAGGATGTATTTGGGTAGACAGAATTTTGACACAGTTGATAAGGATGAAAAGGAGATGTATAGGTAGACATAACCTTTTACGGTAGTTGGTTACTAGTTGTAGATGAACGCCTTCAGGTAGTGAGTAGGAACAAGGTATCGAGATAGATGCAGAAGAAGACATTCAAGTACCTGGGTAAACAAAGACCGCGACATAATTGATAAATAGGAGGAGACGCCTAGCTAAACCAAGGCATCGAGACAGCCAATGAGGAGAAATTTGTGTAGCTAAAGGCTTCGAGATATGAAGTAGTTGGCTCATGTCTCTCGGACCAATCAACTGCGATGACAATCACCTACTTCTAGACTCGCAGGGTCGTGGTCCCAAGATCCTGCTAAGAACCTCTGGTTTATTAATATTCCACCGCGATACGCCAATTCGCGGTACCATCAATAGGCTGCATTCCTTCTACAACCCCAATGGAGCACAACGTTCCCACGTATTACCCTTATTATAGCGGATGACAGATCTGTCTTTACAGTTGTGTGGGGCGGGGGGCTGGGCGGCAAGCCACAGGTTGATCAGCAGCGTCATCACTTGCTCACTTAATGGGGTTCGAGGGTTACTAGGTAGTTAGTGACACGGAAGCGTTTCGAACCGCGACAAATCGAGCTCCTGTTTTTCGTTTCGACGATATTTAATTAAGACACGCTGGTCCTGCTGTCTGTCTCTTGTTTTCCATTCGCAATCCCCCCCGCGGGAATCGATTCCTTCTTTTTCCATTCCCGTTCTTTAAAATCTCGTGCGCTGGTTGCTTTTCGCTGTTCCCTTTTGTGAGATATTTAGGTAGATATTTGCTTTTCGGACTCGGCGGATACAAGTAGTTGTTTGCGCCGGAGGGGAAAGGACACTGGTCCGATTGTTCCAATACGTGCGTACGAGTGTTTTCGAAAAATGGCTGCGCCGGTTGAGCCCGCGATGAGGAAGAAGGTGTTGAGAGTGGTATTCATATCTCTGCTGCTAGATCTGGTACGTCTGTATTCGCGTCCTACGCGCCTTTCTATACCCCTCCTTCAATAATAAGGTGTCAGGTAGAAAATCCCCATATCTTTGCTAATACTTCAGCATAGATATCATTTACCTTCATCCTCCCGCTCTTTCCCTCCCTTCTCGAATTCTACCGCTCGAAAGAAGCACCCCTCGAAGCCTCCTCCTCGACCACATCCCCCTCCATCCTCAACTATATCCTCACCTACCTCAATGCCTATAAAGCATCCTTCTCGAGACCCATCGATTCCAGATATGACATCGTACTACTCGGTGGAGCATTGGGTAGTTTATTCTCGTGAGTGAAACACGGCGCTATCAGAGCGCGCGGAGGACTAACATCTGGTTCCTATATAGTCTCCTCCAAGCCCTGGCCTCCCCCGTAATAGGCACACTCTCCGATCGCTATGGCCGTCGAACAGCCCTCCTCTTCAGCATGGCGGGCAACATTCTCAGCGTCCTCCTCTGGGTCTGCGCCACGGATTTCCGAACCTTCCTGCTCTCCCGCGTCGTAGGTGGCCTCTCGGAAGGCAATGTGCAACTCGCCATCGCCATCGCGACGGATATCTCAGATGAGAAGCAGAGAGGGGCTACGATGGCATTGGTGGGTATCTGCTTTAGCATAAGCTTCACGTTTGGGCCGGCATTGGGGGCGTGGTTGAGCACCATCAGCTCGGTCAAAGCGAACCCTTTTGCAACCGCGGCGGGATTCTCATTGTTCTTGATTGTAACAGAGACATTGTATCTTTATTTCTGTCTCCCGGAGACATTACCTAGCAAAGTCGCTACAGCAAAGCTCAACGGCCATACCACGAACAGTACCGTCAAGCCCACTCTCCAAGCCGGCTCTAAACCCGCAGCTTCCAAATCACTCAGCACAAGCAAGCCATTCCTCCGAACAAACTCGCACTTCCTCCTCAACCTCACCCACCTAACCTTCATCCTCTTCTTCTCCGGCATGGAGTTCTCGCTCCCCTTCATGACCTTTGACCTCTTCGGCTACACCGCCGCGCGCAACGGCCGCTTACTAGGCTACATGGGCCTTGTAGCATCTCTCCTCCAAGGCGGCTTCACCAGACGCCTCCCCCCACTGGTATCAGTACGCATAGGCGTGGTCTCCTGTCTGCTCGCGCTCCTCCTCCTCGCGCGCATCACCACCGTGGGCGGTCTCTACGCCGCGACGACCCTCCTAGCCATCACGAGCGCTACCGTCGTCACGGGCTTAAACGCCCTAAGTAGCTTCGAGGCCGGCGAGGATGAGCGCGGTGGAAAGCTGGGGAATCTAAGGAGCTGGGGACAGCTTGGACGAGGCGTGGGGCCGTTATTGTTCACGAGTGTGTATTGGTGGGCTGGCAGGGAGGTCGCTTATACTATTGGGGGAATGGGTGTTTTGGCCGTGAGCATGATTGTATTTTTTGGGTTGGAGACACCGAGGAAGCAGATTGCTGATAAGAGTTCTGAAAAGGTGAGGGGATTGTAAAAAAAAGTTACTTTATTTGGAATAGCTGCCGGATTTGGGGGAATATATATATTACATGACACAATCCTGCATCTCTTACAACTTCAGGACTGGGCTCAAGCAAGCCTGCAAAAACCGCTGGGCTTCACAAAACGTTTTTTAAAACACCAAACCCAACCCACACCCCTCGGTGCCGCCAAATCCAGTAGCCCAAATTGCCAAATTTCCTATCCACTCTAATTATCATGGAAACCCCTTGCTGATGTGGGAAGGTTCTCTATATGTCGAACGTAATAAGTGCTACCAACGTATCATTCGCTGCCAATGTATTAAAATGCTGTCAACAAAACACCTTACCTACATGCCTAGGTAGATGCCTACTTCTCTTCTTCACTAGATCCCTCGCAGGGTCTGAGAAGCAAATAGGGAAGGAGACTACGCTTAGACACAAGGTGCAGATATTAGACCCGACACGGCTCCACATCTCGACATACGGTGCTGAGGTTGTTTGCTGATATCTTTTAGAGTCAAGTGCTCTAGGCTAGATAATTTGGAGATTTGAGCGAGGTTTGAATTTGTGTATAATGGTGGGGGGGTTTATTGGTTGGTGAGGGTTGGAGGCGGGGGAGGTGTAGGCGGGGTATACATGGCGTCGGCGGGGTTTTTGGAGGGTGCTTAGATTACTTATAAAAGAGAAGGGCGGGTTGGGTGAGAATGGGATGTGCATACTAGTTGAGTCGAAACGATATTAAATAGTGATGACAAGTATGCGCGGGAATGGATGTACAGTGAAAGTAGGTTTATATATAAAGTAATCTATGGAAACCACGGATGAATTTCATCATTTAGAGCCGCAGACCTGGGGACCTAATCCCTTCGAAGCCATGAACTTTCAAGGCAGCAGCAAATACTTCGGTACCGCTACAACTCAAGCCACTATTCAGCGCAACCGGTCGATATAAACCCCCATATCCAAACGCCCTTACCGTTAAACCCATAAATCTGAAATACCAATCGTCAGCAAAAATGTCTTCTCAAATTTTGCAGATAAGTAAAAATTCCATTCCCCAAAAACAGCCTCAGTTGAAAGATGAAAAGTCTCGAGATGTGTCAGCATCCGACAACGTGAATTGCCATCAGCATTAGCATGGATTGTTGCATCATAAGCCGTGGTCCTCCCCGTCCCTCATTCCTACCCTAACTTTTCCCAAAACACCAAGAAAATGTATAAACCACAAACGTACCTGTTGAAGCATCCGTCATAATGTTCTTCGAGGTCGAGATATCCTGTTCTGATATGGCAATCAGCACAAGACCCTGATATCCATCCCATCCCATCCAGTATATTTCCGCCTCAACACATCATTCAGCTAATCGAACCAGTTTATTCGTCATTCTCTAGTGAGAAATCCGCATTTGATAGTATATGTTTTGCTCATCACGTAATGGTTTCCTCCTTCTCTCTCCCTACACACACACTCTCGCCCTCATAAACATCGCACAAACTCACAAAAATTAATATTCCTACATCCCCTTCACATTGCAAACATTAGCAAATTTGCTCTCATCAAACTCAGTTCAACCCAGTGTGATATGAATATGATACAAGGAGAAAATAGGTTCAGATAGTCCGTTTGGAAAGACAGGTAAATCACCATGGGAGCAAAAGCTCATTGGTAAGATAGGGGCGACACGAAGGTTCATCATGATATTAAGTATCTTGGTATGTGTGTGTGGAGAGAGAAGATAGAGGAATGAATCTGAGGTGCGTACCTGTTTGCTTGCTTGGCTGCATAGCATCTTGCCTAGCTAGAGGAAGAGAGAATAATACGGGCGGAGAACAGAGAAATATAAGGAATTACGGACGCGGAAGTAGATTATGGAAGATCATACCCGGAAGCGCGGTGGTGGGTGAGGATCGAGTTGTTGTTGGTGTTGGTATTGTGAAGGGAAGAAAAAATTGGGTGGACGTTGAGAAATTTCAAATTGGAGGTAGGCGGGATTTCTTAGCGCTGTGTCACGTGACATGTGATATTCCAGGGGTTCGAATTTCTTGACCGTCAGTGCTTCAAAAGCTAAGAGCATTATTATCTGCCGAGTCAATAACGTTGTCGCAACAAGGTCATTGTTCCGCATTCCGTGTTACAGGAGGAGTTGATTGCAAAGAGTATGTTTTTTGTCGCTATGGGCTATGAAGTACTGGTCTAAACCGTTCTCTCTCAGACATTCAGCAACACAACACAGCACGACACCACACCGTCTAAAATAGAAAGGGCCACGCACAAAATGAAATGCTCCTGTGTAAATTCTAACGATAAGCAACCTAATCCATAGATATGCCGCAATAAAATAAAAATAAAAACGCCCCATATTGTGTAAGTTATGCCAAGCAATGAACACCCCGCCAACCCCTCATGAATGCGTACCATTTCCTTTCCATATTTGATTGCACTGCAAAAATCGCGAGAGCCCCCTTGATGCCAAAGAACGAAAAGCCTAACGTTCAATAGAGTACGCCTTTTCCACACTCCTCTTTTCAACGTGCTAATGCCATTTGCCGATGTATTCCGTTATCCCATGCCCAGAGTGCTGCATCTGTCTGCTGCTGCTGCTGTTGCCAATCGTACATCAACCGACCGCGTCCCCATGGTTTGTTTCGTCAAGCCTGCCAGCTTGCGCTCTCGATAGTATTTTAAGTGACGCCATGCGGAAACGACAGCCCGACACGCGCCAGATGATGAATCGAAAATAAAAGAAACACACACACAACGCGAGAACACCGTAACATGCCCTTCATCCTTTGCCTGATCCTGCTTTCAACTCCCGCAATTGATACCACGCGAAATGGGGGAATCTCATGAACACCGCGCTACAAAGTCTGTAAAATGCGAAATGCAACCCGATGCAGCAAGAGGACCGATTCCTTATTGGGATCGGTCCCGAAAGAAGCAAAATAGCAAAAATATCATGTCGACCGCCCGACAAGTGGGGAATGAGTGTGAAGAAGTAAAAAGAAAGTGCAAGACCCGAATCATCCGAATCGCCTCTCGCGATAAGCATATGACGAGCTTGGTCTATCTTCCCATCATATATGCAGGAGGGAATCCATTGTGTGCCCCATTCATCATCGTTGGTGGGCCACCAGCAGCCATAGCGCCAGCAAAGACTGGCCCGTTCCATGGAGTGGCGTTCCCTCCGAATGAAGCAGCCGTGTACTGGCCATTGGCGCCGTTCATGGGGTTATTGCCATATGCCATTCTTCCCGGGCCAAGGCCTGGGGGAGCAGTAAGGCCAGGAGGAGGGCCGTTAGCAGTGCTAAACGCAGACCCTGGTCCGCCAACCATACTTCCATTCATACCCTGCATAACACCAGGAACTGCCGATGGCCCTGGGGATGTCATCCCCTGACCAGATCGCACTCCGAGGGGATTCTTGGAGAAACTCAAACGGATGCCACCTTTGATGCTGTTGTGGAGAGGATGGCCATAGAGCTCGTGAAGAGCTTTGGTCGCGAAAGAGACATCCTCAAACTCTACGAAACACATGGGCCCGTTCTGCTTGGTCCTAAAACACAGACGCTTGTAGCCACGCTGCTTCGAGAACATGGCCTTCAGCTCGTCCTCGGACGTGTCGATGGGAAGATTGCCCACATAGAGGGTGTTACACGGAGGATTCTGGTCAGCAGGATTGACTGGCGGAAAGTTATGCCGCTGATAATGCTGGCTACCAAGCTGGTAGCTCGCCGGGGGCCCGGCGCTGCTCATCGCCGTGGGCGATATGGGGTGCGAATTCGAAATGGACGACATCGGCTGCGAGAAAGACGAGAGTGGCGCTGGACCTGCAGCATTGCTCGTGTTGAGAGACAACCCGGCCATACGGGAGATGGGGATCTGGGGGTTCGTCGGCCGGCGCATCTGGACCGTTGAAGACCCATTTTCAGCATACGCTACCGGGTCCTTTGGAAGTAGGTCTTTGAGAAGCTCTCCGGTTTCGTCATCATCGACAGAATCATTGTTGATCAAGGATTTTCCAGTGACTCTAGTCCGTTCGTTCAGGTGGTTTCCGATGGGGGATTGCGGGGAAAAGAGGCTCTGGTAGTGAGCGCTGAGCTCAACGGCGGCCAGCTCACTCCCTGCGTATGATCCATTGGTGGTGGGAGAGACTCTCTGAGTTGTCTGGAAAGTGCCATTGTACCGGGACGATTGGCGGGGAGTCGGACCTCCGGACGATGCTGTCGACGATGTGGAGCTGGACGGGCCAGGATTGGAAGTATTGTCGACGGTGTAGCGTCTGGAGGTAGAAGGGGTCCCGTAATAGAATTCCACCATCATCTGCGCGTCATTGGCGACATTCGGCTTGCCGTCCAACATGTTCTTCGCCTCGAGGGCGCCCGAATGCGACTTGAAGCGCAAAACGGCGGCGCGAAACCCAGCGTCCTCGGACTTTTCGGGAGAGAGGACCTCGGCATCGATGAACTCTTTCGACCATACCACCATCAACCTCAATGTGTCCTCGGTGGTGTTGAGCGGGAGGCGGCGGATGACGACGGCCGCGGGCGCGGTGGTGAACGCGCCGGCGGGGGACTGCGACGAGTTGATGGCGGCGTCACTGGCAAAGGCATTCATGGTAGTCATGGAGAGAGACTGGTAGGATTGCTGGGGCGGATTGGAGGTGCGGAAGGCGGGACCAGGCTGGGAGAATGCAGGAGGGCTCATGGCATGCTGTGGTGGGTAGGAACTGACGCGATCGGACGGCGGGGATTGATTGCTGTGGGAGGCGGAAGCTGTAACTGCGACCGATCGACTGTGAGCCACGTTCATGCCTCGGTCGCACAAAGATTGAGGGCGATGTTTGCGACCAGCGTAGCGCTGAATCCGGGGACGAGAGGATTCAGGAACGACGCGCTCAAGGATGCGACTGACGTGACGTGGGGATGATCGGAGCGCGAAGGGAGGCTGAAGAGGAGGAGGACGATACGGGAGCGCGTGATGGGTCGGCAGAGGTTTTTGCAACGGGCGGCGGAGGGAATGGATGCGGGTGTGATGGCGGTCGCAGTCGTGCTGATCGATGATTGCGGACGAGGTTGAGGCGATGATGGAGAGACGATGGCAGTCATTCGTGAGAGGCGAGGTTGTCGAACCGGTCGAATGCAGCAACCAGGAACGCTGGGGAAGGGAGCCGTGCGACCCACGTCTTTGGAATGCGTGGGGAATGGGCGAGATGGGTGATGGGCGATGTATTAATTCCTAACTTATTTTTATTTTTCTCTCGAAGGAGCACGTCGCATCCGCTGGGTCAGGCGAGCCGGAGGAAGGATTGATTAGACGGCGCGAGGAGGTGGTGGGGGGGGAGATAGATAGATAGAGGTAGATCGGTAGATAGATAGGACACGGCGAGTGAGAACTGAACTTGAAGACGGATTGTGACCAGGCGGGCGGTTTACGGTCGCGAGAACTTGTCGGGGAGCGAGATGGTAGATGGGAAGTTGGACGAGGGACGGTGAAGGTGAGGATGGCGAGGATGTGGTGAAGGTGAAGGTGAAGGTCGAGGTGAAGGTCGAGGTGAAGGTCGAGGTGAAGGTGAAGGTGGTGAAGGGACGGGGTGGATGGATGGACGGACGAGTTGCGTAGGTCGAGGTCGAGGCAGGTCGAGGAGCGTCGAGGTTCGAGGCCGCGAGGTGTGAGGTGCGAGGCAGGCCAAGACCTAAGCTGCGTTGCTTGGTGCTTGGGGCTTGGGGCTGCGTAAGGTCAGGTAGGGCAGGGCAGGGGAGAGTAGGGAAGAGTAGGGTCAGGTAGAGTCGAGTCGAGTGCTGCGGTAGGGAATCGGGGGAGGGGATTGGG